>NW_028082759.1:34600143-35200143 GCF_014824575.4 Sturnira hondurensis
AGTCTTTTACAACATAGAAAAAAAAGCCAATGGAGATTGAACCAAACAAAGAGATTTGAACACTTTAGATATTACATACAGAGAATAATTTTAGGAGATCTAACTCAACTAATAAAAGTTCCAGAAAAATGGGCACACAATAATAGAGAGGAAGAAAATAAAAGAAAATAATACATTTTTCCCTATCACTAAAAAAATGGTAGGAGAAAAGTATGCAATGCATTTGACCTTCTAATGGGCAAATAATTCTGAACCTAGCATTTTTACATAGTTGAGCTATTAACAAACCATAAAAAACAGGACTCAGACAATTCACATTCCATGCACTCTCTCTAAGGAAATCTTTTAAGATATAATTCAGCAAAATGAGTATAGATATCAAGTACTGTCAGTTGAATTGTGTGCCCCCAAAGATATTGTAGTTGTAAGCCTGTGACATTATTTGGAAATTAGGTCTTTGCAGATTATCAAGGTAAGATGAGGTCATCAGGGGGACCAATATGACTGTGTTCTTCTGTAAAGGGGAAATTGAAACACAAAGACTGTCACTCATAGAGTGAAGACCATGTGAAGACATAGGAAGAATACCATCTTCTAGCTAAGGAATGTCTGAGGGTACCAGGCAATAGTAAAGAGGCATGCACAGTTTCTTCCTCACAGACCTCAGGAGAAATCAACCTCGCCGACACCTTGATGTTGGATTTCTGGCCCTCAGAACA
Source organism: Sturnira hondurensis (assembly GCF_014824575.4). Lineage (NCBI taxonomy): Eukaryota > Metazoa > Chordata > Mammalia > Chiroptera > Phyllostomidae > Sturnira > Sturnira hondurensis. The sequence continues at coordinate 34,600,863 of NW_028082759.1, forward strand.
GTGAGATACGAGTATCTTATAACAGTAGCCCTAGAAAATTAATGCACACGAAGAACAGATTTCTGATAAAAAAGATGGTGGAATTCACCAGGACGCCTTGGAAAACAATCCCAGGATAAGAGTTTTCTATCAGGTCTTCAGCAATCAGCCCAAATTGGAAAATTAAATCAAGGGGCTCCAAGAAGAATGAAGAACAGAATAAAAACAGAATAAAATGACAGATAGTACCTAAGGGGCTAGATAATGTGAGTAACTTCGTGAAGAAAGAATATATTTCTTCTTTCCATCAAAAATATGATTTCCACCAAAACTGGAAAGCAAAAACAAAGAAACTATGTAATAAAGTCATGGCTCAACTATAAGGAAATCAAGAGATGTCATGCCTGTCTTTTAGTAACTGGTGGTGTGTTACGACACAGGAACCATTTAACCTAGAAGTGGTCCCTGGAGTGTCATGAGTGTTATGACTTTGGACCCAAAGGGAACAAAATACAATCTTACCAACTTATGGATTTAAGTAGTAAGCATTATTAAGGTAGTCAGATAGTATATACCCCATTTATTGATTTTAAGTTCTTGAAAAGTAACTGAGGTGACTTAAATGTGGTTACAAAACACAAGATAAATATGATCAATCCTGACAACACAAAGCTAAAGGTAAAACTCAAAAGGTAGAAGGCAGTGAGATGGAGAACAAAGGGCGGAATTGGTGATTTGGAGAGATCTGATCAGATCACGTGGGAGGAGAAGGGTGGGTTTATAAGAGGACTTTGCCCGAGGCAATGGTAAACAGTCTAGGATGGGATTGACTGAGAACCTGAAAATCTTTGGAGTGCATAGAATTATGGGCCAGAAGATGTAAAATAAAAAGAAGGCAGAGAATGGCTCTTGGTCTATCTTCCTTCAGGAGGCCTGGATGACTATGCTGCAGTTGCCTGCATTTCCCAAAGGACAGTATTTTGGATGGATTTTGGACTGGAGAAGCAATCTTGGGCAAAGTTTAGGATTGGGGTGGCCTGGCAGAGGATAGCAGAGTTATTCTTCTTTGGGTGTTCTAGAGAGGACAGGCTCTGAGGCAAAATTTTGTAGCTTTTGTATCCTAAGTTGTTTTAGTTTGTAAACTAATCCTATAAAATGCGATAATTAAAAACTAACAGGGGGAATGCTGAACTCTTGAAGAGCCTTAATTGATAGTCTTAAGTGACTAGTGCTTGTGCAAAGCTGTTATTCCAAAATTGTGTAGCTTTTGAATAAAGACTTCTTTCTTTTTTCACCAAAGCTTTGCCTCTGGAATTTTGCCTAGAGGGTGGCAGTGGGCAGTGGGACCCCACTTGCTGTTCTGTAACATTTTTAGTAGTCTCATTTTATATAGTGTGTAGTCAAGAGACACTTACTAAATCTTCTAGCAAAAGAGTAATTTGAGTATTATTTATTTTTACAAAGTTGTCAATATAAGAATTAAAATTATAACTGTCAAATATGGGTACAGCCTTTCCCAACTTGATAAAGATCACCTGTGAAAAACCCACACTTACCATCAGAGTTAATGGTGAGCACCTTCTCCACTCTGATTGTTCTGGAAGCCCTGGCTTCCAGGCTATAAAAGCCATATAGACTGTTCACAGATGACTTAATTGTTTAGGCAGAAGTGCTAAAACAATAACAACAAAACTGTATTGGAACTAATACATAATTATGGCCAGATGATAGGATACTGGGTTACTATATAAAAGCCAATTGCTTTCTTTACACCAGCAATAAATAACCGGAATTTGAAATTTAAAAACATGACTATTTACATTAGCACATAGCAATAATTAAACTTACATAAAATATAACAAAATATGTGTAATATCTATGAAGAACATTTAAAAATTGACTAAAAATCAATGAAGATCTAAAAAAATGGAGAGATATTCCATGAATGTAGGCAGAACACTCAATATTGTAAAGATACCAGTTTCTTTCAACTTGATTTATGGTTCAACATAATTCCAACCTAAATCCCAGCAAGTGAATTTGTACATATTTAAAAAGTTATTCTAAAATTGATATGGAGAGGCTTAATACTCAGAATAGACTACTTAATATTGGAGAAAAAGAATGAAGTTGGAGGACTGATAATACCTGACTTCAAGGCTTATGATACATGTAGGATAATCAATACAATATCACCCCTGTGAAAGAATAATGAATAGGTCAAGGTATTGGATAGAGAACACAGAACAGGTGCACACAAATTATTTTGTGATTTGTGAAAGAGAAGCAAAGCAAAGATTAAATTTAATGTGTTATTTTTCCAATAAATTGTGCTGGAGCAACTGTACATCCATATGTAAAAAAATCTAAACACAAACCTTGTATATTTCACAAAATTAACACATGGATCATAGACCTAAGTATACAACAAAAAACTATAAACCTCTGAGAAGATAACATAGGAAAATATTCAGGTGACTTTGGCTCCGGTGAAGATAATTCTACACATTTTTGGATACAACACACAAAAAATGGGATACATGAAAGAAAAAACTGATAAATTAGACTTCATTCAAATGAAAGCCCTCAGCTCTGCAAAATAAAAAGACCAGCCACAGACTAGGAGAAAATATTTTTAAAAGATGTGCCTGATAAAGAACTGTTCAACAAAATAGATACAGAACTCTTAAAACTCAATAATAAGAAAACAAACAACCTAATTAAAAAATGGGCCAAGGGCCTTCACAGTCTTCACTAGAGAAGACATACAGATGGCAGGTACCCACTGGGAAAGGTGTTTAACATCATAAGTCACAGGGAACTGCACCTTAAAACAACGAGATGCCACAAGGCACTGTTTATATCGCCAAAATCCAAAACACTGACAACACCAAAAGCTGGAGAGGATGTGGAGCAATGGAACTATTTTTCATTACTGGTGGGAAAAAGCTTGGCAGTCTGTTGCAAAGCTCAATATACTCTTGTTAGATGATCCAGCAATTGCACTCCCTCCCTGGTATTTACNAGAATAATGAATAGGTCAAGGTATTGGATAGAGAACACAGAACAGATGCACACAAATTATTTTGTGATTTGTGAAAGAGAATCAAAGCAAAGATTAAATTTAACGTGTTATTATTTAACACAGAATAGATGCACACAAATTATTTAATGATTTTGAAAAGAGAAGCAAAGCAAAGATTAAATTTAACATGTTATTTTTCCAATAAATTATGCTGGAGCAACTGTACATCCATATGTAAAAAAAATCTAAACACAAACCTTATATCTTTCACAAAATTAACACATGGATCATAGACCTAAGTATAAAACACAAAACTATAAACGTCTGAGAAGATAACATAGGAAAATATGCAGGTGACTTTGGCTCCGGTGAAGATAATTCTACACATTTTTAGATACAACACAAAAAAATGGGATACATGAAAGAAAAAACTGATAAATTAGACTTCATTCAAATGAAAGCCCTCAGCTCTGCAAAATAAAAAGACCAGCCACAGACCAGGAGAAAATATTTTTAAAAGATGTGCCTGATAAAGAACTGTTCAACAAAATAGATACAGAACTCTTAAAACTCAATAATAAGAAAACAAACAACCTAATTAAAAAATGGGCCAAGGGCCTTCACAGTCTTCACTAGAGAAGACATACAGATGGCAGGTACCCACTGGGAAAGGTGTTTAACATCATAAGTCACAGGGAACTGCACCTTAAAACAACGAGATGCCACAAGGCACTGTTTATATCGCCAAAATCCAAAACACTGACAACACCAAAAGCTGGAGAGGATGTGGAGCAATGGAACTATTTTTCATTACTGGTGGGAAAAAGCTTGGCAGTCTGTTGCAAAGCTCAATATACTCTTGTTAGATGATCCAGCAATTGCACTCCCTCCCTGGTATTTACTCAAATGAGTTGAAAATTTGTGTCCACACAAATGTTTTTTAAAGATTTTATTTATTTATCTTTAGAGGGGAAGGGAAAGAGAGAGAGAGAAATATCAATGTATGGTTGCCTCTTATGCACCCCCTGATGGGAACTGGCCTGCAACCTAGGCATGTGCCCTGACTGGGAATTGAACCATGATCCTCTGGTTCACAGGCCTGTGCTCAATCCACTGAACTACACCAGCCAGGGATGTCCACACAAATGTTTATGCTGCTTTTATCTGTAACTGCCAAATTCAAAAGCATCTGAGATGTCCTGCAGTAGGTAAGTTGCTAAACAAACTAGTCTGCATCCAGACAATAAAATTTTTTCAGTGATAAAATGAAATAAATTATCAAATCATTAAAAGACATGGAAGGAACTTAAAAGCATATTGCTTAGCAAAAAAAGCCAATGTGAAAAGGTTACATGCTGTATGATTCCAATTACATGACATTCTGTAAAAGGAAAAACTATGAAGATAGTAAAAATATCAGTGATTTCTAAGATCTTGGAGAGAGGGAGAGATAAGCAGGTGGATTTTTAGGGCAGTGAAATTATTGTGCATGATATTGCAATGGTGGATACATTACACATGTTTAACAAATGTATGACAAAGACCTGTCTTTGTTTAGAGATGGAATGATTAAACTCTGGGACGCCAATAGAGTTCCAGTGTATTTTATTCTTCTATTTATTCATTCATTATTCAACCAGAAAATATTCACTTAGTAATAATTACATGGCAGATTATCGAGAGGCGCAGGGTACACATGGGTAACGCAATCTTTTTCCTCAAGACACTGTGGTCTGGTAGTTAGTTCCATCAATTGATCTGGCAATTATGATGAAGTCTAACCAGTGCTACACTGGGGAGAAGGGACTGTGCTATGGGGCTTGGCATTGGGAGAATCCTGAAAGCACTCCAGCATAGCTGAGGTGCGTTTGCACAGTGGGGAGCGGCATGGAACACAGCCAGAGAGGTCGGCCAACAGTGACATTTGCTTTTACCTTGAAATGTCTGAAACAGGATCAGAACCCCATGTTTTCCAAAGGGAAAACTCTCTTGACCTCTTCCTTTATCTCTGAGGATCAGGGAAGCAGTTCCTTAAATGATTAGACCAATCCGATATAGGAACAGTCCAAGAGTGCCTCACCCTTCTTGATTCCTGATTCAAATCTTATCTGTGAAAACCTCTAGACACTCATGCATGGGCAACGTGGCTGTACAGGGGCCAATCTATGCCCTTCAGGACAATCCTTGACTAACTGAGAACAGAAAATGATGAATAGATGTTTCCCTCATTCTTCCTCCAGGTGAGTATTCCGAGATGTATTTCACAGGGCTTCTCAGAAGGTCCCACAGGATAGAGCGTCCAGTTTCACATAGGGGCAGCCGCTCTCTTATGTATATTCTTGCATTGGTTTTCCCTCTTTCTCTGTTTGACTCTGCCTTTCCCTTACTCCTGCTCCCTGGGATCGTATTATCATATATATTATCTTCACATTAGCTTTTGTCTCACTCTCCACTTTCTGAGGAAACCAGGTTAAGTCAAGTAGAGAATGATATATGTATAGATAAATATGCACTTGATACACAATACATCACGTATAGATAATAATTAGAAAGTAATATATATATATTATGTATATTGGAGTTACATAATATATTTTATGTGTATGAGAAAGATAATCCTGGAGAACACATGAGAGGTTGTTAACATAGGAGGCAGGGCAACCAGGTAGAGATTTTCATTGGGAGGAGATAAATAGGGTGTAGCTCGAGGTACGAGAGATTGGAGAAGATTTTTAATGGAGTTGATAAGGGAAGGCTAAGCAGGCAGATGGTACAATGCAAGGATGTATCAAGTCTCTTCTGAGACTAACCACAGACAAAACCTGGCTATTTGTTTCACAGGGATAGTTGTAGGTTAAATTTCCATAATAAAAAAAGTGACTATCTTTACACATTAGATTGTGGCTAAGAAAGGTTAGTCAAGCCAGTGTGAAAAGGACCACATCTTTAAGAACTTCAGAGTCTTTTTAAAGTAATCCTGTCAAAACATTGATTTACTTTTATATGCCATAAACATTGCAACTAAAAGTAAAACATGGCTATGAAAACTATATTTTGTCCTTTCAGGCAATACACATTCTAAAGTCCTTGAATTGGTGTGATAGAAATATTTAATTACATGCTCCAGTACATCCCATGCTTGTTATGACTAAAGTATAACTGAATTAATGAGGGTTTTAGAATTACTTCCTGTCCAAAACTCTTAATTATGTGTTATATAGCTCAATGTAGCTGTAATATTTTTATACCGGTATAATTTAGAATCATCTATCACAGACCAGGGCAGTGAAGGAAATACCAGGATTTTACTTGTAAGTAAAAAAGAGTCTGACTCTTAGAACTTTCTATTTAACTAGAGGGACACATAATCAACCTTTCCATTATTCTTCAGTGCTGCTATCTTAATAAGTGTCCACATCGAATTTGATGTATTACTTTATCTAGTATTGAACTTACAGGAATGTCAAATGATCTCCACCTGAAACAGGACCAAGGAAGCTGTCTTTGTACAAAGGGACAGCATTGGCTTTCTCATGCAGCCCAGGAGTCCTCTCCGGTGGACCAAAGGAAACCTGCACTGCCGTGGGCTTTGGCTCTTTGAACTGTATGATAATGGATTCTAACTCTGCCAAGTTCATGCATATGAAATAAATTTAATAGCTGAGCTAGTTTACTGCTCACCAGCCTCTTCTCTCTATCTCCTTTTCTTCCATCTCCTTTTTATTGGATGCTTCAACCTCATTAGTATTTCAGGAAAAAAACTGGATCCTGTCCATCATTTTTGTTGTTGCTGTCCTTTCCCTGGCAGACAGGACCTGAAATTTCAATGGAGGAAGTGGGGAGGGACACAACACATTCAGAGTTTATGAAAGACCTTATTTACCATCAAAGTGAAGGTTTCCAGATACTCCAGCCCTGTTTTCTTATGCTCTTATGTCTTTGATGAGGAATTAAGAACTTCAGCCAGAACTACAGAAGACACTGAAAGTTGCCTGGCAGAAGGCACTACCCGGTGTCCCGAAAGCCATTCACTAATTACCAATGATGTTGAGGAGTACACCGAGAAGCGGAAGAATGGGCAGAAACTATTAATAATTCCGACATTGGGAACTTCTGAGAGAAGAGTGAGTCTGCACACTTTAAGTAAATATTTTTTCTGCCAGCTTCCTTGCAAATTTTTTTTTTTGCAAAGCAATCATTGCTGTTTGCCTTTTGATAGAATTACTTAAACATGTGATACTATTCCACTCAATTGTTAATCTTTAGAATGGTGGCTCTTAGGTGTTAGCATGTCTAAGAAGGACTCGAAGACATTGTCAGATTAGTTTAGGGCTCACATCTTCGAGATTCTAATTCAATAACTTTAGGATGGGACTTGAGAATGTTCGTTTCAACAAGATCTCAGGGAATTGTCCTATAACTGTTTATGACTCACCTTAAAAAATTACTTGCCAAGAGGTCAAGATCTGTATGGCCTCAGGCCCCGGTACTATGCAACACACAAAGAGGTCCTCAGCACATGGGTGTGGAACTGAGGCGAGGGCTTTGGATGGGTAAACCCCGTTGACGATTCAAGCTCAATGCATTGCTCTCAGAGGTGAGACTGAAGCTTTAGTGGGTTGTGTGTAAGTTCATTTTTTTTTTTGGATAGAAAAAAATCTCATAAACAGTTCTTCAGTTGGGGATAGTTTGGGAGAAATATTATTTTATCTGGGAGAACATCTGATGCAAAGCATGCTTTATTCACTTACTTTTTGCATTAATGGAGGGTGCAGACCTAGGGAGGAGGAAATGCATCCATTCCCTGCTGCCTGCAGTACATGTGAAAGGTTCAATCGCATTTGATTTTCCAATTCATTACTGTCCCAGGTCTGCCGTTTGTTTGTTGTTTACTAGGTGCTGTGAGGTCTGCTCTTTCATGTGCCTTGTCCTTTGTTCTCTGCCACAGAGTGTGAAGCCATTTACTTATTTGTCCTTTGCTCATGGCAACCTCTAAATAGCCATGTGCAAAAGAGAGGAAAATCACACCTTGTCCACTGGCTTCTCTCACACATCATTTAAACTGAGTCCTCCGTACAAGAAGAAATGGACAGCCCCTGTTCACTTCATTACAGAGGGGCACAGTGATTCACCACAAACTGTGCTCTTGAAAGACATCGTCTGGAAAACTGGTCATTATTTTAATGGCAATAATGGGGAAGCATCTTTATTTTTTTAGAGTTTTGCTAATGTTTTCAACTATTGGAGCAAATTAATGTGCCACTTTCTTGCATCAAAACAATTCGTTCTTCCATTTATTTAAATGTCATTTATTGCAGACTATTCAAAGTTGCTGTAAGTAGGAAAAAATGACTGAAAAATACATATGCATAGTATCAAGACAAAACGTATATGGGTTATTTTTGCTTGCTTGTTAAATCAATTGGAAATACTCGCTGCTCATTAGGTTCTGGATCTGTTTCAAGTGAGAAAAGGCAATACACATAAACATTAAAATCAAGACACGCTCTCTGTTTCTCCCCATTTTCAAATCCTGAGAAGCCGCCTCTAGGTTTTTTGATGAGCATTTGGTAACAACTTTGTCTTTATAACTAGCGACACTGTCTTAAATTATAGCAGCTCTTAGAGACAAAACTGGCACAGATATTCTTGCCTCAGGCTGAGTTTACACACCATCTAGACGTTGAAAAAAAGTTACAGGCGTGCTAAGGGTCTCCCTTCCAAACAGCACAGAGCGATGGTGATGCTTATTGTATCTGGAGCTTATTGTATAGGCCAGGACGGTCCCTTTCCCATAGTGTCTCTGTTTATTATGCTAATTGACTCTCCCCGGGGCCGACAGGACGGTATCAACCCTGTGGAATACTCTAGGTTGGGGGAAGTAGTGAAAAGCAAACCTGTTTTGTGCCTTCATAAAACAAAAAAAATCAATGTGGGTTTTTTTTTTTTTTCCAAAGACAGGAGGATCAATACCACGGTTGTTTTTGTTCCCATCCAGTTATGTAAGCCCGGGGACTTGTTTCTCTGCCTTCAGGGTTTGTACAAAACACATTAAAGCTAAACAATAGGCGGGAGACACAGGGGCAACCCTGGAGCTGCATCTTGGATTGTGTCCTCCTAGGTTTGGGAATCTCCCGTTAGTTCCATCTCAAGTGCTGACTGTGTGTGTGTGTGTGTGTGTGTGTGTGTGTGTGTGTTTAGTTAGCTGGCACGCAACACACTTCCCCAGGGTTGTGTTTCCTTTTTCCTGAGATTTGGCGAAGGGTAAAGGGTCGGAGTCACATGGATACAAAGCATTTGATTAATGTCCAAGTCACCGCTGTGGCTGCCAGAGCCGCCTCCCCTCCAGCCCAGGCCGTGTGAGGCCGGAGCGGCGGGGCCAGGCGTGCAGGTCCCTGGCCTGAGCCCCATCTCCCGGGAGTTTCCTCCGCAGCGCCCCGCGCCTCCCACGCTGGAGTTCCAGCGAGCGCCCCGGCTTGTCCCCGCGCCCCAGCCGAAGCCTCTACCCGGCATGTAAAGTCGCGCGTCCCTCCTCGGACTTTGCGGAGCCATCAACTTTCCTTTCCCACCGCCTGGACCGGGACAGCGCGCAGCACTGCCGCCCGCCCGGGTCCCACCGCCACCATGAATGACGAGAGCCGCGCGGACGGCCGCGCCGAGAGCGCCAAGGACCTGGAGAAGCAGCTTCGCCTGCGCGTGTGCGTGCTCAGCGAGCTGCAGAAGACCGAGCGGGACTACGTGGGGACCCTGGAGTTCCTGGTGACGGTGAGCGTGCAGGGGCCACGCCGGGGGTGGCGGGGCGCGGGCGGCATTGTCTGCTAGGGGACGGACGGGTCCCAGTATCCCGGGCACCTGAATCCGGGCTCGGATGCCGCGTTCGCGGGTGCGTTCACCCCCGCGGGGAAAGTTTAATGCCTGGGGATGCACGCTGTTGGCAGGGCCTCGGAGAGCTGCTAGTTTGTAAAGTTTGCTGGAATGAGAGAAGGCGCCAGTTCAGGGAATCCCGGCAGTCCCCATCTTTACTTACTCCTCTTTACAACCCCCGCCCTGGCCTGCTCAGTTGCTCTGTGCATCACCCCCCACCCCCACCCCGCCCCGCCGCTACCCCCCCTTCTCTTTCTCCCCTGGGTATTTTGTGTTAGGATTTTGGTTTGCGGACTAAAATCAGTCTGCTACATTCAAATACATTTAGTTTTTTAATCTTTGATTCTTGTAGAGCCTGAGTTCATTATTCAGATTCCATGGCAGTGAAGTCCCTTTAGTTAGAATAATCTTTGAAGCAGGATTCTGACGGAGGGTAGGCACAGAAAGAGCAGCGGGGTTATGATCTCCAGCAGCTGTTTGATATTAAAGACACATGTAGTGGTTACCCCATCCTAGTCCTACTCACTCCTCCCCCACCCCTGGTTTAAATCAGTCCTCGCTCAGGTCCTGGGTCCCCTGTGACCACTGAGCCCAGGAGAGGCGCATAATAAAACTCATGTCAAACAACTTCAAGATTTCCTAGAACTGGCAGAAACTTTGTTTCAAAGTTTCAGCTTGGCCCAACTGGAAGTTGCCTTTGTGAAAGGTTCCTTCATTGTAGGACCAGGAGGGGCAAAACTGAGCGAAAGAAACTTCTGAGACATCACTCAAAAGTTGAGTTTTTCCTACTCACTGCTGCAAAGACAAAGAATTTGAGGATTGGCTGCCCTCCACCCAGATGCCCAGGAGAGTATCATTCAGACTCAGGAGCCCTGGCCTTTGCAGACTCCCCCGGAGCTTCTAACCTTCCTCTTCCACTACCCCGTTGGGAAACCCCTGGTCCAGAGGAAAATGTTTCGTGGGCCGAACTTCCTGCTCAGTTTTCTCAGAGGTGTAAGCTTATGGTTATGCTTATGGTTATGATAGAGGAAATTAACTACTTAGCTATGGCAAAAAGGAACGAACATTTTCTCAAGGGATTTAAGGTGCATAGGCTGGCTTCTTGTTAATCTCACAAGTTAAAATCAATCTACCTGAGCCCTAGGGACTACATTCTTTAGAAATATATGGGACTATACTGGTAACTGGTAATAAGTAGAATTGTACACTTTCATGCAACAATGTCAAAAAGGCATGTTTTCAAAGGAGATTTGACTTTTAATAACCTCTGATGTGACTTTTTGGAACCTTGGTGGTAATGAAGTCCTTTGACTTACAAAAATCTGAATCATGTTTTAAATTGCATTACTTACTCCTTTCTGAAGTTTATGAAAAAGATACTGTGCAGATTCCTAATTTAGAGATATAGCTAACCTAAACTACCTTGAAAACCAAGTTGACCTTATTTAAAATACTATTTTTCCCTTTAATGTTAACACCTGCTTATTAAAACTGCAAACTAATTGCTATATAGAGCTAAGTAAGAGGTTATGGGAGGCATAAAACAAATTGTATTTTCCTATTTACAGGTAGTTCATCTTATAATTTCATTCTTCTCATCTGATTTGGAAATTATGGACTTTTCATTTTCTTTTGTCCACTATTTGTGCGTATAAGTGGTCACACAAACACACATAAACACAAGCACACTGACTGGCCCGAAAGTCATCCTTAACACAAGTTTACCCTTAATTTTGTGTAGTTTTGTAACTATTCAAATCCTAAGATATACTTAATACACTATTAGATTTTCTTTTTTGAGTATTATTTATTGTAACATTTAATTTCCATGTGTTTTATTTGTTTACCTTCAGTTAATGCAGTCAATCTAGTTTCAATTTTAGCCTAAGCTAATACGTACCAAGAGCTTTAAAAACATTTAAGCCCTGTGGCCTGGTAATTCATGTTGTAGAAGTTCATCCTAATGGAATAATTAGAAATACAGACAAACAATAAAAGTAATTAAAAAAATTAGCTATAGTATGAAGTACTGTGGTAAATTTGTTGCAAAAATGTGATAGTGCATTCTTCAGTCAAATTTAAATATTTGTTATTTTAGTAATTTAGATTTCTGTTGTTACGTGGATGAGAGGTAACACCTATCTTTATTACAAAGAAACAGAAAACATAATTTTACCAAGAACATATTTTCACTTGTGGGCCCGTAAATAAGTCAACACAATGGTATTATTGCTCTTGAGTAAACGCTCGTATGGCCTGAGGTGATAACTTTTTTTACCAAGATCTTTTACTTCTGATTCCTTTCTCTTCTCTCTTCCAGACCTTCACCTCTGAAGGAGAGAGCGCCTTTCCCCACTTCAGACCTAGATAGTCTGTGACAATGGCCTTGTTCTCTCTATATAGACTCAGTATACATGCTCTCTCTCTCAAGTTGCCACCCAGGAACATGCTTCCTGATTGAACAGGGGACTGTCCTTTAAGTTTATTGCTGTCATTTAGAGTGGGTCTCTTTCCAAGGGTGCCATGCTTTCTCAGGGCTCCTCCTTTTTTGCTCCTCCCTGGCCCTTAGTTACCTGCTAGATTCCTACTGGGCCTTCAAGACTTAGTTCAAGTCCTGCAGAAACCTCTCATGAACCCTTCTCTTTCCACCGCGTCCCCCCCACCCCCCACCCAAGTTAGAGTGCTCACTGCTGTGTACCTACTCTGCCCTGTGTGTGGTTCCTTCTTCCTTAGCACCAAAGACAACCTAAGCATTTATTTGCTCACCTTTGTCTTATTCTACTAGGATGTAAGATTCTGGAAGGCTACTTTTTATTCATCTGTGTTTCCCCAGAATTTTGTGTGGTGTTTGAGACATTGTAGGTACTTAGTACATGTTGAATGAATGAATGAATGAATGAACAAATGAACAAGCAAACTGACCCGTCTTCTAAATTTCTACCCATTTTTAAGGACAATTTCTTAATCCTTAAATTTCTGATTTGTTTTTCTTACATTTGGTATGTATAGATAGTGAAGTAATTACTTAAGCTCATATATATATATATGTACTTCTGTAACAAAATATTTTAAATTAAACATTGTGTCTTCATTAAAACAGGAACATGATTTAAATCAGGCATTGAGGTATTAAAAACTTTGTAACGCAGTGTTATTTGAATTCACTGTATCCTAAATTTTTATTGGAGACTATGGATAGATTATATTATCTGGATTAATTATCTTAAGTGAAAAATAAAATGGTGGAGAGTGGCCGAATACATTATATATTCTCGTTTTGTTTGGGAAATGAAATTTCGTGTTTCATTAGAAATACTCTAATAAAACATTTCTTCTAAAGAAATGCTGTCATGGACCTTGTATTTCATGTCCTAAGTTTTGACAAAAATAGGCTGTAGCCAGCTTCCTGTCTGCATCCCGGTCACGGGGCTTGCGAAAGTCACGGTGGTTTCACACCCATCTGAGTGGATGCAAAAAGGGCAGATCAGGGCCAACCTCATGGGTCTCATTTCACAGCAGTCGCGTTGGGCTTGGTGCTCAGGAGGACCTTGTGCTAGGTTTAATGCTCTGCTGTGACCATCTTGAAATTGTTGCGAATTCTGTCTTTGAGCTCGTCTTTTGCAAGTGGAGTCCAGTGGGACAGTGGAGTGTGAGCAGAGTAGATACACAAATGAAAGAAAAAAACTTCATATTTCAGTACCTTTCATAACACTTTTTTCTCTGCTTTTTGAACAGAAGGCCTCCCAGTTTTATTTTGCGTTGGGCCTGGACAATTGCGCACGCATGTTTCGCTGTAGCAAGTGCTGGTGAGGCAGGATGACCCTGTTCATTCTTGTCTAGGCAGGGACACTTTTGAGGGTGAGAGTGCTGTTAATGATGACGATGAGAAATGGATGGTTCCTGGCAAATCAGCGCACTATGGGCACTTTAAGACCAAGTTATGTGTCTTGCCATAAACTAAAGATACCGAAACTTTTTATCGGCCCAGGTTTTGATGTCAGATATGCCACAATAACTTTGGACACATTCCTGAACTTTGCAAGCCCCATTTTCCTTATCTGGAAAGTGGAGGAGACAGTAAATATCTCCAGGTGGCTGGGAGGGCAGGACGACATATGCAGGGGGCTCAGCTCAGAATCTGGCTGGTGTGTGCTCGGTGAATAGTCACCGTAATTTCCTCTGATGCTGCAGGTGTCCTGCAGAGTCACAGGTGCTGCTCGTCCTCAGTGTATAACTTTTGTCTCTATTACATTCTCCTCTACCTGTGTGCTGTGTCTCAGAGCTTCTTCTTGGCTCCCTACCCTGTTTCTTTCTGTCAGGCCACTCCTTCCCATGCTATTCTGCAAGTGCTCAGTGGTCTTTAAGAGAGCGAGAACACTTTATATCTACGTAACAACTGTAGTTAAGTATGGTGCTTTACAACTTACCCTAAACAAGTGCATATTTATTACCTTATCTGATATATGTGTCTCTTAGCTCTTTCAAATGGTGCTCCCTAGAGTTCCAGGGTGCTGTGTTTTGGATACGGGGTCTTCACAAAGGGACCAGGGGAGCTGAACTGTGTGGGTTCAGGCTCTCTACCCTGGCTTCTCGCACAGCCCCACCTTGCCCTGATTTGAGTTTTTGTTAACGCTGAGAAAAACCACTTAACTAGATGGTAAACTCCAAGAGAACAGCGACAGTATGTTTACTTCCTATGTGTGCTTTTCTTGGCCTAAATGTAGTGCTTTGTAAATAGCAGGTGCTCAAAAAAACAAACAGGCAAATAAAGCAAAAGCAAACAAAACAGTTTGAATGAATCTGAAAACAACTTTCAGTCATGATCTAACTTTTCCAGGCACAGATTAATTGCTTCAACACATTATGTTAAGGCTTATGTTACTGCCCCCTCCCCCCCCACTGCAATTCATGTTGCAGGCCCAACCCTTTGTATACAAATAATCACAGTATTGTGTGGGAGGTGCAACTATAAAGGAATAAGCAAAGGGGCAGGGAGACATTAGGGTGCACCTTCAATCTGGGGTCAAGAGAACTTTTGGGGAACAGGTGGTAATAAAGCTGGTTCCTGAAGGCTGAGGAGGAATTTGCCAGAAAGGGAAAAGAATTACCTATTCCCACAATGTAGCATGCTCAGTGTGACCTTGGGATAGCATGCTGAAATATCCTTTGTTAAGGGAGATAAAAATTTCCATATGCTTTTTAGGTGTTCACAGGGGATGAGATAAGCTCAGTCTGGTTTGAGTAGGATTTCACTCTTTAAAATTCCAACTTCAACTAAAGATAATGGGAAATCAATTCTAAGCATATGCTTGCTCTTTTTTTTAAAAAAGATTTTATTTACTTATTTTTAGAGAGAGGGGAAGGGAAGGAGAAAGAGAGGGAGAGAAACATCAATGTGTAGTTACCTCTTGCACGCCCCCCACTGGGATCCTGGCCCACAACCCAGGCGTGTGCCCTGACTGGGAATTGAATTGGTGACACTTAGGTTCGCAGGCTGGTGTTCAATCCACTGAGCCACACCAGCCAGGGCTGCTTGCTCTTTTTAAAAATAAATGATAAAGAAGTTTAAGAATTTCAAGTGCTACCACATTTGGCACTGGGCAGGGGTCTCCCATGGGAAGAAGTTGCCAGGCCACAATTCCCTGAGTCTGTGTCTCAGAGTGTCACCTTCAGATTCCTTCCTCTCGTGTCCTGTTTCCTCCACCTCACTGGCCCTCAGCACATGCTGCCTCTTCAACAGTCCTCCCCCCCCCCCACACACACACACAGAGAAGACCTGTCCTCGTTCCTCTTAATCTGGGCCAGGTTCAACCTTCAAATGGTGCTGTTATTATTTACTAAAGGAGAGCATAGGCCAGGAATCCCAGAGACAACATGAAACAAGCACAGCTTAGCTTGTGTAATACAGATTTTTTTCTCTTACCATATTCATCTTGTGCGTTGGGTCTGCAGACTCTGCCCTATTTTTATCTTGAGCCCTTGGGCACCTTCTGTTTGATCCTCTGGCCAGGCACTGCTCCTGGGCTGACCTGCCTTGGTTCTTGGTTGTCTACTTGTAGCCTGAGGTGCACGCAGGGGGAGGGCATCAGGAGGCTGCGCTTAAGGTGTCTTGACTTTTGCAGTAAATATACCATGGACTAAATGGGATTCATTCATAATTCTGGTTTCTGAAGTAGTCGTCCTATGGTCAGAGGCTACTCCCTACACAGAGGGATGTGTCTTTAGTCTGTGGTTTCATGTGCATGAGCGTATCTTACTATGATTGATGATCTTCATGGAAAAATAGAACCTGTTGAGATGAGCTTTATTTCTTAGCAAGGTAAGTCTGTCAAAGGTTTTGAGGATCAAAGAATGGAGTCTGGTTACCCATTGGGAGTTTCTGCCATTGTGATGGCCCAGGTAAGAAATGTGAAATGTCTGGTTTAAGGTAGAAGCAGTGAAGAAGATGCCAGATCATACCACACTGAACCACACACAAAAGACCAAACACCCAGGAGGCATTTCTTGGGTAGAAACTCTAGGTTTCTTGTTCACTCAGAAGCGAAGGTAAGTAGAATGGAGAATACAGGGTGGAGTGTAGGTTTTTCGCTCCAAGATAGGATGGGTAGTGTCATTAATGAGAAATAAAATGCAAGAGACAGAACAGTATTGGGAGGAGGAGAAAAGTGAATTTGCCTTTGCACATTTACCCGCAAATTCTGATTTTGGAAGACAGGAAGATATAAAACTTAGGAAAGAATTTGGGCAAAAGTTAGAGAGCTAGAAATTAACTAGTCATCTGTGTTGAAGCTGTCGAGTGGATCCGGTGACCCAAGGGGAACAATTTGAGGAAGAAAGCCTACAAACCAAGGTCAGGGCATCGGAGAGCGGATGCTGAAAGGTTAGAGGGAGAGGAGGAGCCACCTGTAGCCAGGTGGCTTGGACTGAGCCGTCAGAGGTGAAAACAACCAACCAGGACGTAGTGATCTTTTGACAGCCAAGAAGGATTTAGTTCCCAAAAGAAAGCTTTCTTTCAAGTGTCAACTTTAGAGAAGTAGGTAGTGTAAAGATAGAAGGTTTGGTGATTAGGGCATCGTTGGGGTTTTGGCTTCAGCAGTGGCTGTGAGCAGAAGCCTGACCGAGAATAAGGTGAGACATGAGTGGAAGCTGAGCAGGTGAAGAAGGTAGAGAAACTATTCAAGGAGCTTGGTGGTAAATGCAAGGGAGAAATAGGTTAGTGTTGTAAAGGGATGGTTTTGTCCAAGATGTTTGAGGAAGGTGTGTATAGCCAAGGAGAAGGAAATAGTAAAAAGGGAACTAAGGAGCATGGCGGAAGTCAGGTGCATCTTCTGGCAAACCAGGGCCAGATTCACTGAGCCACCGTGCCGTGGAACATACCCACAGCAAAGTGTCATTGCAGAACTAAGACTGAGCAGGCTGTCTCTTCCATATTTGTAAAAGTTCTGCTTGCGGCTTCTCTGGTCTAGAGCTTGTGGAACTGCTGTATGTGAACTGTGTGTATGTGACTGGGATGGCCTGCGCACCTCCTTATGAACACTCGCCAGCACTCCACCTTCCCCACCAGGACAAGGGGGTGAAGGTAGAAAGCATCGATTTAGGTAATCTGATGATTTGGGTTAAAGACCTGGCATGACATATACAAACTGTGTGAACTGAGACAAATTCCATAGCCTCTTTATGCCTAGCTCCATATTTGGGAGACACATGAGGTACCTTACAGGGCTGGCCTGAAAGTTCTGATTAGCTCTTGTGGTAAGCTCCTGGTAGGTAGTCAGCATTTTCTTTCTTTCTCCCTTTCCCAAACTCTTGAGTTTATCTCTCTCTCCTCTGTCTCTTCTACCTCACAGACTGGGCCTGGAACTTGCTTAGTCCACCTAGCCTCCTCCTGACCCCTTCCTTTTCCAGCCTAGAAGCATACAGGAGAGTTTGACAAATAAATAAAGGTCCTGGGGAGGCCAGAGGGGCCTTCAGGAATGCAGGGAGGGTGGTCTTGGAGCTACAGAGGGATGCTTTCCTCTGGGAGCAGGAAAGGATGTAAAGCCAGAGGTCACATTAGGGGACAGGGAAGTTGGAGGTATCTACCTGGTGGCCTTTATTTCTCTGTGGAGTTGAACTCATGTTTTCCTTGTGTTCTGCTTTGGTTTTGTTTTGTTGTTGGTATTGGTTGAGAGTGAGGTGCCCTAAAATCTTAAAATTGGTAATAAAGATTTGGAACATACACTTTCAGGAAGAGTAAAGGGAATTGAACATAGACATCTGAGGTTTGTTGGGGGTCTGTACAGTATCTTTGTATAATTATTTCTTTAAAATGGGACTTTCTTAAGTGCAATGTAAATTTAAAAGTCAAAACAGAGAAGTAAGCTTTCCTGATGTATTACATTTATTATGACAAGGTTCAAACCTTGGAAATATTAATGTAGTAATTTTAAACCATGATACAAATTTTGTATAAGTTCACATTTAATGCACACACTAAGCATTGTGTATACTTTTTAAAAGAAACATTGATTTATCTGACAGTGTTGTGACTTCATTTTTCTCAGTGTTGGTCTTTTAACAGCATTCTATTGAGTGTTCTTTTGTACTTTTTCTGGTATCATATTTTAATTCTTAATAAAATTATATTTGTTCTGAGTACAATTTGTTTGACCTAAAAATAGTTCTTTTTGTTTACATTAATTCTTTGAAAATATGTATATTTGTTTTTCATAATAGCTGGATTTTTATTATTTTCAACTTATTAAAATTGTCTTACCCAAATTAAAATCAAGATTTCTTTGATGTATGACATTATAAAAATAGTAAAAAGTACAGGAAAGTCATTCTTAGTAAATTTTCTTTGCTTAAAAGTGTGGGTCACTTTTCCAATAGTATTAAGCATAATCAATCAAATACTGATATCTAGTACTTTTTTTTCTATTTTTTCCATTCCTATAAATTATTTCATTTGAAACAAATTTAATGATTGTAATTTTAAGAAAATTGATACATTAAGGCGAGATAATGATTTTTAACCACTTCTAGTTAGTGTAGATGATTTTAGATTTTGGTTCTTTGAATAAATTTGTTGCATTTTAGCCTTACTATATAGCTAAGTATAATGTACAAAAAAAGACCTGTTTTGTGGGAGAAAATCTAAGCCAAGGACATTGTGTTCCGTCGTTAATGCAAAATGTGTATTTTCCATTAGAAGGCAAGCCCTTCATCTGAGAAGGTTAAATGGTATAATACTTAAGAAATGACTGGAGCTGCTTAAATTTAGACTACTGATATAAAAATATGCCCTAGGTTTTTAACAAAAATATAGCTATAGAGAATATGAATGGGTAAACTTTTTTATTCACCCGAAAACTCTGTTCCTCCGAGACAGTTAAATAAGGGTTGATATCTATGTTCGGCTTTGCTCTGCCACTTTTGTTGCTTTAGTTACCTCTTTAGTTTGTCTTCTGGACAGTAGGAGAAACTTTATAGATGGTGACACATTTTTGGTGATTGCGCAAATAATGTTGATGTTTGTCTTTGATGCCTTGAAATGTCTCAACTTGGCCTTGCCCCCTTGGATTCTAGTTGTTTCTCATTTGCCCTGAAGAAAGAAGTCTCAGAATTCCAGAAATGACATCTCCCATTCCAAAGTTTTTCTTTCTCTCAATAGCTCTAGGAGAGGAGCTATAGAAAGGCATCATTTCACCTAAATGGTAGTCCCATACCCATGTATTCCAAGATTACTTTAATAAGTCATTACTTCCCCAGAGGTAAAACCGTGAAAGAGGACTTTCATTTTTGTGTTTGACTTTGTATAACTTTAATATACGTTAATATTTTATATAGAACTATTCTTAGTATCTATATATTTTACACTTGACAACATTTTTGAATATTCTAGCCACAGTTTTATCTCAAATTTTTATACCTTTTAATCATGAGACCTCTGGCAGAGACTTCTAACTGCCCCCGATAGCCAACATTCTTTCCTTCTGTAGTGATAGAAGTTTAGCTCTTTACATGATTATTCAGCTTCAGATCATGTTTCCTGGCCTCTGCTGCAGTCAGGTGTGGGACATGTGTAGGTTCTAGGCAGTGGGATGAGCATAAGTGGTATAAAGTGTGTTCTCATGACAAAGGAGCATGCACTCTCTCCCTTCTTCCTGGCTGGTGTGAGGTTGTGATGGCAGGTGATGGGCAGCCATTTGGGACCATGAACCGGAAGTCACATGTGGAGGATGACAGAGCAACAAAACAGGAGGAGTCTGTTTCCTTATTAAAGTAGTCTAACCTGTAACCCATCAGAAATGAGCCTGTATGATAAGTCAGTATTTATTTAACTCTGTCCTAAAATCATCTTTTTGAGATTTCACATTTTGCTTCCAAGTTGTCATTGATTTATGCAAATTATTAATGAATTGTCAAACTTTAATATATTTTTTCTACCTTTGTCTTGTCTAACTGCTTAGTCTTAATATTTCAAATTTTATTTTTAGTTTTTCTTTAATGAATCTTCTCTAGTTTACCAATGATTTCCCTGGATTACGCTCAGGCCATGCTCTCTCTCTCTCTCTCTTTTTTTTTTTTTTTTGCTATTGGTATACTTTGGTGGCTTTTTTAAGAGACAGGGCAACTTTTTTTTACCTGTACTTATATATTCTTTCTTTTAAAGGCCAGAATTTTTGTGTTTATTATGTATGTTTATAAGCATATTTGTTTGCTTTCATCGCAGCCAGATACCAGTAGTTTAAATGACACTGGTATATGAAAGCTGTATGTAATCAACACGACCTTTTTTGCATTCTTTCTTAGAGCTCTGGTTACTTAGTTTTTTTGGTACTGTTTCCCAACCGTGTTCCAGAAGAGTAAGCAGCTCAGCTCAGGGTATTCAGAGACTCTTGTTCCTTCTATCATTGGCTCCAAGATCCCCCAGGACCAATTAAGTCTGAGCCTGTAGGAGAGATAGCTAGGCACTAGTATCTTATGTAGTTTCCCCAGGCGGTTCCATTGTGCAAAGAAGGTTGGGGAACCTATATATTGGAGTGTTCTTGCTGGTATGGTTGAAGCTGGTGTGCCAGGGCCCTTTCCCCATTCCAGACCCAGGGGGAAGGAGGGTGTGAGGCAAATTCCGCACATCACTTTCACATTCATCCTCTTGGTCAGAACTTTGTAACTTGGCTGAATGAGCAGCAAAGGAGACTGGGAAGTGTGTTGTGAGTTGGGCAGCCATGTGTATAGCTTGGGGAGTTATACAGTAAAATATAGAATTGGAGAATTCATACTGAGGAGTTAAGTATGCTCCGGTCTCTGCCACATTTTGGGCCCCGGTGATACTTTAGGTTTGTGTCCTCAGAAAATCATTTATATGAAAATTCCAGAATTCCTTTACTATAAGAATCTATCATACTTAAAATATAATTTGAATCGTTTTTCTTTAAAATAACATATTCTTATTCACATAAAAATCTAATATTTATCTTTTTACGTATGTTTGTAAGAGCACCCTAAAGTTCCCCCCAGCCTCATTGGCTTTCACTACAGGAAGAATCTGGGGGGTGGATTTAGAAATTTTGTGTAATTTTTTGATCTTTCGGAAGTCTCTAAAATAGTATCCCAGGATAATAGTGAAATTATCAATTATGATGTGTTTGTATGTGTCAGGTGCTACACATTCATGTATAACTCACAACTACCTTCAAGTCATACCTCATGGTAACTCACACCTGGGAGCACGCTGATCAGTTCCTAAGTGGGAGGGTGCAGATTCTGAGTGGATTGCACAGCTATTCCAAAATTCAGCCGGTAATTTTTTGGCCTGGGTGTTTCTAGATTGTGGGACCAGTGTAATTAATCAGCACTAGGAAAACCAAGGCAGATGTTGGAATCCAGACACAGAACTTCACTCTGGAAGTACACAGAAGCTAGAAGTCAGGAAGGAACAGTAGTTCCTTCAGGCAGACTATCAAGAGCAAGAGAGCAACAGATGCTGATGGTCAACCAAGACGGGTCAGAGCCAGGCAAGTATTCAGGAGCCAAAGACCATCCAGAAGTCAGGAGCTTCCTGCTCAGAAATGATGACACACAATGCACCTTTTACAAACAGTCTTAGTTCTCCTGTTGGTTATCTGTTACTGTACATCATATTTGGGACTGTGTTTAGCTTAACTTAATTCTACAATTATTTTGGATCCTTTTGTACTTCTGTACTTAGTATTTCATAGATTTGAACTCTTATTTTTAGCTGTTAAATATAGCTCATATTTATCCTATACAGGCTTAAATCAGAAGATATTTGAGGCAAGGGTTAATTTTATACACGCACACACATACACATGCATGTTCTTTCTACTCTCCCAAATGTGTGTACTGCTCGCATTCAGTGGATAATGTGTAGATTGCATTGGTAGAAAGCAGTAATGTAATTTAAACACAAATGAAGTGACTCCATAATTGAAATGATTGTTATTCCTGGGATTCTGTTGGCAAGCCTGCTTCTTTTGATCACTTAGCTGAAACAGAGTTACTAGGATTCTGGTAATCATGGAATGAAGTCTGATGTATAAGCATGTTACTTAGACAGGGGTGTTCTCCTCAGTTCCTAGCAAGGTCAAGTAGCACAACTATATACATTTTTTGAGTCCAAAAGGACTCACGCTGCAGATAGATGAGTGTAGCTTTCAATTTAAATCTGAGAAGTTGATGTTTCCTTTTCAGAGAGGTAATGATTTTCAGATATTAACTGTGCCTTCTCAGTACGGTGAATTTTTGAGGGTAGCAAATAAATATACATTGGGATTTAAGGTATTTTTCAAGTTTATACTTAATGTTGACTTAATTATAGGAACAGGATAAATTAGATTGTAAGAAAAACTAAGAATTTAGTTGATACTTGAATGGATTCTTAATTTTAAACATACACATTTATAGAGTTGAAGATTTGGGTCAGATACAACTTTAATGGCATTATGAAAACTTAAGCCAGATAGTCAGCCAGGATATTTGAATAAATTTTCTAAGTAAAAGTCTGCTAACTAGATTTAAAGAGAAAAATATATAGTTTTTTATACTGTATTATATGTCTTCCCTACATATAATACAGTATGAAAAACTATACTGTATTTTTCCCTATGTTTTTTTTCTGACCTACCAAGATTCAACATTTTAACTCCTCTATGATATTCTAGAGTTTTCTTTAGTATTTAACATATGGTAAATAATATTTTTAGTAATTTTAAAATACAGAAATAAAAATTTTTGTAAAAAATTACTTACAGAATGGACTCAGAGTGATTTTTGATTCATTTCCAAAACCAACTTATTTAATTTGTGAAAAAACCTTATTTTCAGCACAGTATAATTTATGAGTCGGGTAATTTAAAATAATAACCTAGTATGCCGAGCACTACAGTTTATCTTTTCCAATAATTGTTTTAAAAAGCATATGGTACAGATACTTTGATTCTTAATATTCCAGAGCATATTTGTTGAGCACCTACTCTGTGCCAATCACTGTTTTAGCCTGAAAGAATATATATATATATATTTTTTACATTTATTTATTTATTTATTTATTTATATTTTTTATTTAATTCTTATTCAAGTACAGTTTTTTGTTTTATATTCCCTGCCCTGACACCCCCCAGTGCTCCCCACCTCCGTCCCATTTCCGCCCCCCACCTTAGTTATTGTCCATGTGTCCTTTCTACTTAAAGAATATATATATATAAATCCCTGCTTTCATGGAGTTCCCACTCTAAACCAGGAGATACAACACAAAAAAGTAAAATGTATGATATATTAGCTAAGTAAACAGCAAGAAGATGAATGAAGCAGAGGCGGAATAAAAATCTGTCTTTTGACGTTTTATGGGAGGAAAAGGCAGGAATTGACTTTTTTTCTGTCACACTTTGTTTCTGTAAGTCTCTAAAAATATTAGAAAATAACGTTTATTTTTTTTACCATTAACCTTAAGGTCGATATCCAAGAGGAAACAGATCTCTTGTTTAACTCTCCAGTATAATTCTAATTTATAAATGAAATTAAACCCAGATGTACATTGCTAATAAAGTTAATAGAACAGGTCAGCAAAAGCATTGGGACTAAGATTTAAGGCTTTCACTGATTAATTCTTCAGTGGGCATTTCTCAGTACATTGCCTTGAACATAATAGGCATATTTTTTTTGGCAGTGCAAACTGAAAATCCACTACCCCTTCTGTTACATGTTTATGCCATTGAGGAGCTTATTTTGTAGCGTGTTTGCCAGCTGGTTCCGGTCACAGCAGCTTTAGGTCTAGTGGGAAGTGCCGCCAAGGTTGTCACCGTCATCAGCAGGCACTGTTGCCCAGAAGCTTCTGTTGGAAATGAGGTGTCTGTCCTTCAGCCTCAGCGGATATAGGCACCCAACAGGGTGGGTGGTGATGAGGGGGTCGGCGGAGATCCTGAATGCGCGGCCAGTTTTCATCTAAAGCCCGTTTTATAATTGTTACTTTAGACAGGCCCAAGTGTGAGTCGAAGGTATGAAGCCCTTCCCTACGTTTTTTCAGTTGCTTAAGGTTTTTCCCTGAGAGGGAACAGGAAGGGTAAGCCCTGTTCCTGGCAACCCTTCCCCACTCTGTTCCTACAGTACTGTCTCCCTGATGTCCCCGTAGAAGTGATTCCCTTGAGAAGTGAGGACAGCTGGAGGCCGCCCCTGTGTGGCCTGTGAAGTGTCTGGGAGCTACGACCAGCAGCTGTGGGGGGAGGGGAGGGGTCACTTCAGGACAGTGGAAAATAGTCCCTCCCCCTCAGCACCCCCGGGCCTTACTGTTAAGAGTCTAGGAGCTCAGAGTCTGGGGCTGAAGTTTTCTTCAAGGTTAGTTAGTTCAATAAGTGATATTTTTAAGCAGCCTTTTGTGGAGCTTCATTCTTTAGTTCCCTGAATTTGTAGCACAAAGGAGAGGAAATAGACTTATTACTAACTGAAGGGAAGGGATTTAGCTGCCTGTATTTTTTGATAAGGTTCTGTGTTTTCCTCTTCCGTTTCTCTTTAGAGACCATTCTATGGCTAATACATCATAAAAGTTAAAAGGAAGTGCAAACACAATTACCACCGAAGGTTGAAATCGTTTCCATTCACTTTTTTGTGCTATTTGTGACTTGTCTGCCCAATTGTTTCAAAGTAAAGGGGAAAAAAAAGTTGGTATTCTTATCTCGCCTGTATCAGTGGCAATGGTTTTGAGAATGTGGTGTGGGACAAATCAGCCCTAAGCACTAATGGCTTGTGCTGAACTAACCACGAGACTGTGTGTAGAATATATGCAGTGAGCCCTAAAGGCAAGCAATTTGTCTAATGAGATAGTGTAAGATACAGTGTCTAGAAGGGAAGTCAGATAGAGAACTTCCCTTTAAATCTGTGACAAGTGTTCTGTGCCATCAGTAGCTCTTAGGGCTCTGAGATTTTCTGCTTTGTGCTCTGCTCAGGATCTTAGCACTCATCCAGGTCATGGGTCCCCAAGCCCCAGCTGGTGGCACTGAGTGCTGCTGATGGTGCTCATTAAGGAGGAACACAGGGACTGCCGTGGTGGGGTGGGGATCACTGGCTTTAGAAGCTGGTCTAAGATAACATCTGGACATTTCTGCGGGTCATGAAAGGAAGTGGGGTCAAGGGTTAACACAGCTGAGTTCTGTGTGACACAGAGCCAAGGAAGCAGCTTTGGAGGATCTCTGCCACCTTTTACTCTTGAGAAATCTGCTTCCTGCTGCTCAGCTCCTTCCCATGCACTCTGGTCTGGTCCTGCCTGTCATCCTGCACTTTGGGGATCCTCTGGCACAGGCCATTTTCCTGGACTGCTCCGTAGCTTAGGGTAAGGACTTCAGGCTTGTGATAACGCCTGAGGGATGGATGATCCCATAGTAATAAAGATTAGGACCAATATTTGTAACAAGGAGAGGTAGATTTTAATTGTCTTTATTAAACTTATTTTCTGAGATCATTAGAATAATCATTTGAGCCAATTAGTTTATAGTTACTCCCTTAGTCCATTTTCCACGAAGGAAGTTTCTTAATGTTTTATGATTATTGTATGATTTATAAGCGTACTTAGGAAACACAAAGACCTTCCTTAATAAATCAGGTCTGGTCTTACCGAGAGACTGAGACTTTAGGAAAAGCTTGAAAACATTCCCGACAGCTTGTCTAAGGTCAGCAAGCCCGCTGTGCTACCACTGTGCGAACATTAATAGGCCTTTCGGTTCACTTACGGTCCCAAGTGCACAGAGGTGAAGCGGGTTGCTCCAGACCAGAGGGACAGAGTGGGAGAGTCTTGCCCATCCAAGCCTGATTTTAGTCTTAACGTCCTGTAACACAAGTTTCTACAGCTCGATTTATTCTAATTCCCAGCACCTTAAATGCTTCTTCCCCTTGATTGTTTATACGGGTGATATAATTAGGTTAGAGATTCAGGAAGTATGAAAAAATAAGAGAGAAATCAGTTATGTCCCTCATTTTGGGAAACCACAGTGCAAAGTGGCTTTCTGTATTAACTTGCCGATGCTTGAGTAATAGTTGTTGGGAGGGAGGTTAAGATCTGTTGTTAGGAGTCATAGCCTCTGACTTTCATGGAACACAGGATAAGGTCCAGATACAATTCAGCTTTCGAAATACCACACCAAACTGAAAACAAAAATGATTAAAAGCCCCCAAATCCCTAAACCTCAAATGAGAGCCATTCCTATTCATCTGAAAAATACTGTAACGTTCATCAGCCTTTCAATGACATGGGATTAATTATCCCAGCAAGAATAACAATGCCCCTAATCTATTTTCACCCTTCTATGTCTCTGATGGAATCAATTTACAAATAAAGGCTGGCATTTTACTTTGAGTTCTCAGGCCCACCAACCTCCTACAGAGATTGGGCTGGGCTTCTCATTTGGGAAAATATACCAAAAACACTTGGAGTTAAGAGTTCTCACACTGGTAGCTACAAACTCATGTTTTTTTGATCAAGGGATAATCCCACTTTTGATTTCAGAGTAAGAAATGTGAAATAACATGAGAAAAATCAGTCTCTTTTTTATGAGATTCTGATGCAATTGATGTCATACATGAAGCTGCTCAGAACCTTCTAGATTAGAGCCTGGAGGGTCAGGACAGGACCTGGTGGTGCAGGGGTCCTTTCTTCCACCTGCCCACCCAGGGCCCAGCTATCTGAAGCTATTTAGCAATTAGATTCTTACACTAATTTACTTAATATAAACAGATTCTCCTTCCTTCCTTTTCCCTGCCTTCCTTCCTCTCTTCTGTCCTTACCTGGAGCTCCTGCTTATTGATTTTAGAGAGAGGGAAAGGGAGGGAGAGAGTGGGAGAGAAACATCAATGTGAGGAAGAAACATCAGTATGAGAGAGA
This sequence comes from Sturnira hondurensis, assembly GCF_014824575.4. Lineage (NCBI taxonomy): Eukaryota > Metazoa > Chordata > Mammalia > Chiroptera > Phyllostomidae > Sturnira > Sturnira hondurensis. The sequence continues at coordinate 34,628,102 of NW_028082759.1, forward strand.
AACATCTATCACTCTATTACAGTGATTTTCAACTGGTGTGCTGTAGAATTTTTAAAACGTGCCATAGTTGACTATTTACTCAGGGGCACCAACCTCTTTCCTCTTGGATTGTCAAATAAAAAAATGACGACAGCCAATACATCAATAGCTGTGCAATGTGAATTCATCAAAATTATACCTATTTTTGTGAGGTCTGCAAAAATATATTTTGGGTGTGCCCTCAGAATTGTAGTAATTTGTTTATGTGCGCCTTGAGATGAAAAAGGTTGAAAATGACTGCTCTAGTGTCAGAGAGTGAAGGCCTATGGTGTTTGAGTTCTATGTGAATTGTTGAAAAGGCTGTCTCACTCTTCAGTTTTGCTTTTGTAGAACAGGGATCAAAATGGTCAGCCTGAAGGGCTGCTGTAGAGGAATGGCGGTGGGAGATTGAGGAGGCCTGGGGTCAGGTGGTAGTGGGTAGATAGCCTTGAATGCGAGAAGAAGCAGGTGAGAGCTATCAGTACACAGTGGAGAGCAGCTAGGGGACATCGCTGAGCCAGGGAATCACAGAATGGAATCTTGACAGGAAGAGTCATCTGGCAGACTGGCTTTAGAAGGCAATAGATGGTAGGAGTGGCTCTGTTGGGTACAGGGGGACTGGAAGAGATCATCCCATTAAGCCCAACAGAGGTTGGAAGACTGAATCAGTGGGGAATATGATGATGACCTTACTCTTAATTAGATGACCAACTTAATTAGAATTTCAGGGGAAGGGAAAAGGGGGGACTCAGAAATCAACATTTTTAAAAAGCTCTCTAGCTGATTCTCATGTGTAGGTAGGGTTGAGAAATACAGGGAACTGAACAAAATGGCATTAACATATATATATATATCAGTCAAGGAGGAGATAAATAACATTTTTCCAACATGCCCCTAAAACTTTGATCAGTGTGGTTTAAATTGTATGCTTGCTTCCTTGAAAAGTGAGAGAGCTCTGAGGTGACAAGAAAACAGAATGACTTGAGAATCAGAGTGCATTTACAGAGTAGTTCAAAAATCTCCACTAGAAAGAAAGATATTAAATTGGTCAAAATGACCAAAAATGAGGCAGAATGACCACAATCATGGGCCAGAATAGGCTTTTTTCTGGAGTTAGATGAGCTTATGGATTTTCTGATGCTGCCCTTCCATACTTTAGTTTTCCACGTACATAAATCTGACATCTGGCCCTTCTGCTGCCTCGTAGGAAAATGGGGAAAGTAACTGATGTCTGTCAAGTAGCTCCCACATGATGGGAGGTCATTATATTACATTATCCTTAACCTGCACAACAATCTGGTGATGTAGGATTAACCTTGAAATTTTACAGAAGATGAAAGGAAGCTCCGGAGGGTTCACGGGTTCGTGAGAGAGCTCACGTCTCCTTGCTCCCAAGACTGTGTTTCCCATGCTGTCTCATTTCTGGGGAGAAGGAGTGGAGATAGACTTTGAGTACTTTGTAATAAAGGACAATGCAAAGATTAGTATTGTTTTTGTCATTATTAATTATCATAGAGATAACCCAGATGGACAGTAGGTTCAAGGTTATTTGAAGATAAGCAACGAAGGAAATGTTCTTGTGTAGAAGAAAGCGGAGTTCAGTTATTCTGAGAACAGAAAGAAGGGTTAGGCTAAAGACACAGATAAATTACATTACTCTCTTCAGATTTTTCATTGAACCCAGCCCTACTTGTGTTCGTTCCACTCCTCCACCAAAAACGCCTTTCTCGAAGTCACCAATGGGGCGAAATCCAGGGGTCAGTCTCTCAGTCCTCATTTTACTTGACCTACAGGAGTGTTTCATCTTCTTCCTCACTTTCTTGTAGGGCGCTGCGCTCTTCTGACTCTCCTGCTGTCTCTGCTCTTCCGTCTCAGAGTTACTTGCTGGTTGCTCTTCTCCGTGATGTGTAGCTGTCGAATCTGCATGCTACGTTTCCCGGAGGCCCAGGGTTCATTGCGCTGACCCTTTCCCTTCTCTACTCATGTTTATTCCCTTGGCAGTGATGCTGAACTTCAGCCTTGAATTTCTGCCTCTCCTCCTGGAGGCACCTACTAGATGCCTGACAGTCTTCTTTGTGCTGCTCTTGGAACATGCCAGGCATACGCCTGCCTCAGGGCCTTGGCAATGCCGTTCCCTTTGCTTGGAGCACTTTCCTTCCAGAAACCCCGATGGTTGGCTCCTTTGCTTCTTTTAGGTGTTAGTGAGGCCTTCCTTGACTACCGTCAAAATTGCAACTCGTCTCTTTTCAGTCCAACACTCCCCATTCACCTTTCCTGCTTGAATTTCTCTAAAGCCCTTGCTGGTATACTAAATACCTTAATTATTTTGTTTGTTTGTGTCTTTCTTCTCTCACTAGCAAGTGAGCTCATTAAGAAAAGAAAGGGATTCATGGCAGTTTATTGCTCTTTGCTCAACCCCTATAATGATTCCTAGCCCATAGTAGGTGCTCATAAATGTTTTGAGACGAATTCGTGTGAGTTGTACTCAATATCATATTAAGGTGTAGAAATACTTTTTAAGACCATTTGTTGAGAAAAATTCTTGAAACTTTCTCCAAGTATTGGAAGGATATTGAAGATCTAGTAACAAGCTACAAACTGGAGTCAAATCTAGAAATATAAAGAGTTTAACAAAGTCAATAGTATTGATAATAAAATGAATGATGAGAAAGGATACCATGACCAAATTAACTTATAACACTAAGGGGTAACTAAACATTGAAAAAGAAGCTAACGAGAAAAATTAGGTAGGAGACTGCATTTATAAGGTGATGCCACTCAGTGGTTATCCAACAATACTTTTCAGTAGTAATTAGAAATACCAATAGTATAAAGGATGTTGTTAAAGTTTCAATTTAACTTAGGTAGAGAGAAGTCAATGAATTATTTTCCATGTATTTGAGCAGAGCGATAAGACAATAGTGATTAGTGGGAAGTACTCTTGATGTGGGAAAGGAAGTATGCTACTTTGGGAAATAAGGATGTTGTAGAAATTAATATTTCAAAGTCTCTGGATGATTCCCAGAGGGGACTGATGTATTTGCCAAAGTTCTTTGTTGTGATTAGATATGCAGGGTTAGTTTCTAAGGGCCAATTTGTGAATATAAGCATTTGTATACTTAGGGAGTTTTGAAGAGCAAGGAAGCCGCTGAGGTTTGATGTGATGTCCTTAATGGTTTGGTTTTGTTTTTGTCTCATCCCTCATGCCTGAAGGTGTAATTAAAGTTCACTGGTGTGAGCAGCTCCGCTGCCTTTGCTTTTGGCTGTAATAGCAATAGTGTGATTTCTGGTTGTAGTAAATCCTGAAGTGAAGTCCATTGGCGATCTTCAGAGAATTTAGGCCATTACTATTTATATGAAGAAAGAAAAACAAGTGTCACTTTAAGTTCTTTCTGTCTTTAGGATTACTTTTGCCATCAGATTAGGCAGGCCTTTGATACTGGAAATGCCATTGGACACTCGCTTGTATCTCCTTGCCACCTCTACAAGCTGCTATGGAAATTCTCTTCCAAAGCTCTCAGACTCCTTGCCCACGTTGCTGTATTTACTTGAATTTACTGCCCCATGCCCTCTTTGAACCCTTCCCAAATCAGCTTCCTGACCCCACTCTAGAAGGAAGACTCCTGAAGTTTTCCGGTGGCCATTTTTTGACTATTCCTCTAACTCTGTCCCAGTTTTGATCTCCCTTTGCTTCCCTGTGGCATTTGACATTGTCATCAATGTTACTTTCTTGAAATTCCCTCTCTGTAGGGTGTCCCTTTTGGGTTCATGATGAACCTCTGTAGTTATTCTCTTTGCTTCCAACCCTCATTCTTAGCTTCTCATTCATTTTTTTACGCAAGTTTTAGTTTTTTTTCATTAAGTTTATCAGCTTCTCATGGCCTCTACAATTACCTTATCCTGCTATTTTTACAATTACCTTTACATGAATAAAGTTTAATTGAAATACTGCTCTAGTTAAGCTCTTGACTCCTAAGGTCATGTCTTTTAAATACAGGACATTTTGCTGTATGTCTCACTTTCACCTCCAGCTCCTCATGTGTGAAATTGAACTCACCATTTTCTCTTAGAAGATACTTAGTCTCTTTTTCTCTCTACCTCCTTTCTATAACTGGCATTCTCCAGTCTCCCTGGGCTGGAAGACTGTCACCTTTGTCTCCTTATTTTTCACCCCTATCTAACCAGTCTCAGTGCCCTATTGATTCCCCTTCCTAAACGTCTGTAGTTATTTCCAAATGGCCACAGGCCTCTACTGCTTATTCTATGAATTAGATACCATTTCTTCAGGGGAGATATAACAATGAGAGAGCAGGCAGAGTGATAGCCATCCAGCCAACATGCCCGGATTAATCTTTCAAAAATAGTCCTTCCATCTTTCTGTTTCTTTTGTCATAGACCTCACATCTTTGATTCTCACATTCTGATTTCTCAACTTGACATTCTAAAACCTTTGTAAAAATATCCTTACCTTATCTGTCCAAACTTTACTTTAGCGACCCCTAAGAATTGCTCTTGTCTGGTTAGTTTGGTTCTCAAGTAGACATGCTGCTGACCTATCTTTCTGCCTCTTCTTATGCTCTTCTTGCTGCTGGGATAACTTTTCTCCTCTTCTTGAATATCTATATTCTGCTTGACTTTCAAGTCCTGATTTAAATACACCTTTTTGTAGTGACATCCCTCCCTGATCTATGCCATACTGCTCTTACTTTTTATCACCTCCCATATATTTTATTATTCATAATAAACAGTTATGAATGTTTATTATGAATGTACAATATTATTCATAATGTACATTTCATCACTTCAGTATTCCTTTCTTGCGTTGCCGTTTATATGGTCTCTCTAATAATTATTTGCATGGATATGATAGTTAATAAAGCATTACCCTATTTGTGCCTGATAATACAGGAAGTCAGATATTTTATAGTTGGGAAGAGTAATATTAAGAGCCTTGGAGCACCCTGGCTGGTGTAGCTCAGTGGATTGAGCGCGGGCCTGCGAACCACGCGGTTCAATTCCCAGTCAGGGCACATGCCTGGGTTGCAGGCCGTTCCCGGTTCCCGGTTCCCGGTTCCCGGTTCCCGGTTCCCGGTTCCTGGCAGTGGACGCACGAGAGGCAACCATACATTGATATTTCTCTCCCTCTCTCCTTCCCTTCCCCTCTAAAGATAAATAAATAAAAATCTTTAAAAAAATAAATACAATAAAAGACAAGAAGCAACTTTAAAAAAAAAGAGCCTTGGAACACGTGGCTAGTGAGAGTTAAGTAGGAAACGGAAGCAGAGCAGAGTACTGATGCCAAGTGCAGGGCTTTTTCAGTTATTACAACTTTCAAGGTGCATTTGCTTTCTCTAAATTTTACACACTTTTCCTTTATACTTTTCATAAAACCTAGCATTTGTCTGTTATATAATGAATGTTCAGTGTCTTATTGGCTAATTGTAATTTGTGCTCTAAGTAATCAAGACTGATTCTGCCCTTATTCCCCAAATCCCTCCTGTGCTGCTAAGAAATTAAATTTCCTAAGGATTGTGTGGATATGGCTTTTACTTATGCCTCTTTTTATGCCATCAGATTACATGACAACATCAGAAATGGGTAATGGTTACCATGACCTATTGAAAACCAATCCAGACTCATGCTTTTCTCTGGTCAGGGCCTCCCAGTCTTTTGAACTATTATGAACAAATGACTCAATGGATCTGATTCATGTTACCTGTGAGAAGCCTATAGTTTTTTTTGTCACTCCATCTTACTTGCTGTGTTTTTGTCCAGAGATCTGCAAGCAGAAACTGTGCCTTTTCCCACATTTTTATTCTCTATAATTAATTTCTCCTGTAGTGTTAGTTCTCTGGTGAACCCAGAGAATGAATGAATAAATGAGCAATGCATTGAAAGTGGAGCAAATAAATGTTAGTATATAGCTTTTTTTTTAATCAATTTAATTTCCAAATGTATAGCAGTCTCTTAATAAATGAAATACAGGAGAAAAATAGAGCAATGGAATTGAGCAAAGACTTGGATGGGTATTACAATATTGGTATGGCAAGGAAACGGTGCCTAAGTTTACCTTTTAGCATGCTGTTGTAGCTTTTCAACAAATCCTATTCATCTATACTTAGTATTTAGTAGGGGTTTGGTGACTGGTTTTCGATTACATGAATGCATGAATTTTTTCTTATATATATGTTCAAGCTTTTGACTTAATAGTAATACACTATTGCAGCTGATTTCCAGAGTTATCTTCCCAATGAATAAAACCTCCCTGTGGTCACACTTTATGTGACACCCTTTCTTGGACCCTGGACTGGCCTCCTAAATTGCTGTTGACCAATGACCCTCAAGGCTGGGTCAGTTGAAGCTGTGCAGCTTCTGTCTGGGTTTCTTGGGGAGATTTTCTATTGGAATGCTCCCTCTTGAAGCCAGTGACCGCATAGGAAGTGTGCCTATTCTGAGATTACCATACTGTGAGAAGCCTGAGCCATATGGGAGGACTTGAAGTATGAAATACCACGGAGGGAGAGAGAGAGAGAGGGGGGTTCACAGGGGTTCCAGACCTGTGAGTGATGGAGGGATGTAGCCGCTTCAGCAGCAGACCCTCTAGTCCCTGTGGTGGTGCCACGAACAGCAAAGATGAAGCGTCAAGCTGAGCTCTTCTCAAATTCCTAACCCTCCAAATCATGACAAAATAAATGGTTGATTTAAGCCAGTCAGTTTGGCATACTTAGTTACGTAGCAAGAAATAACTGAAACATAACATATAGAAGTGTGCAAATCACCAATAAATTTCACAAATTGAACACAATGTGTAACTTGCACCGGAATCAAGAAACAGAAGGTTGCCAGCACCTTGGTAGCTGTTTTCACCCCCTTCTAGCCATGGCCTCATCCACGAGCAACTACGTTCTGACGCCCAGCACCCTGGATTAGTGTAGTCTGGTTTTGAATTTTATGAAAATGGGTTTATCCATTATATACTCTTTTGTGTCTTGAATCTTTCACTTATCATTATATTTGTGTGATTTATCTGTAGTTGTAGTCCAGACTTTCTCATTGCTGTGTAGTACTCCATTCTAGGAATGTATCACAGTTTATCCATTCTACTACTGAAGGGCATTGGGCCGGTTTCCCATTGTTGACTATTATAGACAGTATTGCTATCAACATTCTTAGATATGTCTTTGGTAAACAGCATTGTTCAAGTTTAGAATTGTCATTCAGGAAAAATATGTTGATTGGTCTTTTAGTTTTAAAGCCTCTGAAAATGTTCTAAATTAATCATAGAGCTTAAATTCCAGTCTTTAAGTGCAAAGAAATAGGAAATATCCTTTTAATTAGGCATTTCAGCTAAATTAATAACCGCTTATTGGAGAACATTTCATTTGCCCAGAGCTATTGTTTGTTGTTTTGCAAACAGCGTGAGAAAGAAAATCACTTTGTTTCTTATAATGATAAAAGAAAGGATACTAATGAACAATGAAGGTTTCTGTGTACTGTTAGCATACCTAAGGGTTTTAAGCTTCAGTGAATCACTTGTTAGGAAAGAACTAACAAATTGTATTATTGTGTGCAACTAGAAAATAGTCTTAGAATACATATTCTCTGTTTTGATGTATTATGTGTTTACAGCTGTCTCATAACATTTACTGTCATATAAATTAATGGGTACTAAAAGTATAATATTTTTTCTTCACATCTAATCAACTCCAGAAATTTCCCTGTTCTTTGCTGTAGTATTTGGACCATTTACTTGAAAAACCGCAATGATAAAACCATTTCAAATAAGCTAAGTCAAGGTCTGATTATTTTTAACCCTAGCATATTTACTTAAATTTCATATGGAAAAATGTAACTTCAATGTGCCAGATTTTTTTTCTTTTTTGGTAGAGTATAGTTTTGGACAAAAAAAAATGAGTGGCATAGAGATTCAAATTAATGTCACATGGTTTTATAGTTTGTGTGGTTGCTAACTCTGAAGAGTCAGGATATAGCAAAAGATGGAAGAATCTTTTTAACCACCAAGCTTAAAATATATTTGTTTACAAACAAATCCATGCATTGTATATCTTGGTTTATCCTTGTTCCTTTATTTGCTAGTATGTTTTCTTTTTAATACTGCGATGTCTCTTGCATCTTCCCATTCATTTATTTCCTTACCTATTACTCTGGGTCCTTCCATTGTCAAAGATGTGGCCGTGCCCTGGGGGCGGTCTACTGGGAATACCAGATATGCAGACAAACATTGACAATGTGGTGTCTAATAGATAAGTGAGCAGAGTAGGATCGGAGCCGCTCATTCTGCCCAGGGGGGTGCAGGAAGTTTTAGAGAGCAGGTGAACTTGTCACTGAGACTTAGAAGAAGTATGGGAATTTGAACGAAGAAGTGGAGGGAAAGATGTACGCAAAGGGAGTAAGGTAACACAAAGCTGAACTGAGAAAAGTTTGGCATGTTCAGGAAAGTGGGGAGTTCCATTTGTTTAGAGCTCAAAGCGTGGGGGAGTGAGAAGGAGAGGAGAAGCCGGGGGACAAGGTAAGGTACTGTTCCCACTGCCAGAAATGAAGAGTCCTGCCTTCCCCCCAGGCGTCTCCCTCTTCCTTTTTTACTTGGAATATTGCAGTCATCTGGGAACTGGAAACCCTTTCTAGAATTGAGAGGAAATGAAGGAAAGGTAAACTTTTGATCAGCAAAGAGAATAGGATTGGGTGTTCTAAAAAACAAACGAACAAAAGAATATGAGGAAGGAGAGGAATCTTCTCAGAACAATAAGTAGATCAGTTGGCCTTCCTAAACTAGAGATGCTACAGATCACCTGGGCACGCCGTGTGGAGGGGAACCTTCAGTAGAGAACTGCAGGGCACAGGCCTTGGCCGTCTTTGCCTCGACTTGACCCAGGTGAGATCGCAGAGGGCAGCTGGATGGAGTGGATGCTAATGTGGTTGATGACAGAAGCAAACAGCAGAAAATGGTTTTTCGACAGGAAGAGATAATGGCTTGAAAATGGGAATGTATAATTTAAAGTCATAAATACAACTTTCTAAAATTTTACATATATTAGGAAAAAGATGGTAGGCATTTTAAGCAAATGCCTAAAAGAAGGGAACAGTGTTATGAGACTGTTAAAGAAGCGAGTGTCTACCTAGGAAACCCTGGGTGAGGGAGAAAGTGTCTCCTACCCTCCCTCCATTAAGGCATTTCCTTTAGTCTGGACACCATATTGTAAGAGATAATAGCCAGAAAGAGAATGGCTGCGGAAGGTAACCAGGGCAGTGAAAGGTCTGGGAACAGTATTGCAGGTAATGAAACTGAGGCTCTAAACCCTCGAAATGAATGAAGGTGACAGACAGTTGTTGAAAGCAAGAATTGTCTGGAGGGAGGACAGCAACCACTAAATGAAGTCCGGGGAGGAGATTTAGTTCTGAAATGAGATGATCTTACTAATGGTTTCCCTGTGACTAGGAACATAAACAGTGTTGGGGTACATACCATACCTCTAAGATACCGAGTTCCCGGTGGACTAGGAATATTTCAGCTGAAAATGAGTGTGAACCTGTCAGTAATGCTGTGAAAGTGGGAGTATCACCTAATGACTATCCACGCCACTAGAAGATGTCTGAGAGCATAAATGTGACACTCTTGATATCCTTAAGATGGGCAGGAACCTGACGGCCCCAGCTGAATGTAGGTAGGGACCCTGAAGCCAGCGAACCTGGGTGTAAGGTAGGGCTGTGTGCTGAGAGGTTTTATCTGAGGTTTGACTGGGAGGAACTGACTTAGTTGCTAAATTGAGACGCATTCAATTACAATCACAGCCACTGGGAGATCAGTGCCTCTCAGCGCCTTAACCCTCACAACTCGCTTGGGTGGTGGGGCCGTCCTTCCTTTGGCCAGTGAAAAATTGGGGTTAAACAAACTGAGTCCAGCTGTGACATTTACTAGCTCTGTCCCTTTGAGAGAGCGACATAATATAATGTCTCCATGCCTTGGTTCCACCATCTAAAAGTGCTGATGTTGTGAGGTGCGTTGTGAGGGTTAAATGCATCTGTCACAGATGCTTAATAAAAGTTTGCTCTTTCACTTGAATTTTTAGGATGGCTCGGAAACTCACCCTGTGTGCACTGTGGCACTTTCACTTCCCCTCAGGTAGCAAAGGATGGAAATGAATGTGATAACTAGTGAATGAAATAGTGAAAAGTACTAGAATCTTCATTCTTTACAAGGGAAATATTAAAAACATATGCATTCCATTTAGGAATTTGGTAGCACGTCAGTGATGGCATGAGTGGACTCATTTTTATGCACGGGAACAGCTGACAGCGTTTGCCCCTCTGTGTATGATTGGTCACATCCACAAGCTCTCCTAGCCGATCTAAAATTCTGTCCACTTTATAAACTTTTTCCCCCATCTACAAACTGGAAAGGGAGTATGTCTGTCTTTATTTGCTTATTTCCTGCTGTAAGTCGTAGTTACTTGTGTATTTGTCCTTCTCTCTCCAAAGGACCCAAAGTTCGGTTTTGGCCCAGCCTTCGTCGTCTCTGTGTGGCGTTTCTTGGACAACCTTGTTTATGCAGATGCTTGGTCTTTGTTTGAACCGAGCCACATGAACAACCTTTAATGTTCGCCCCCCTTTTCCTGATTCCCTTTAAGTAATACTGAAAGGCATCTTCAGAACATTCACTTTATAGAGTCTATAGTGGTTTTTGAAAAGAGATATGCTCATTCTGAAAACTTCATGGTTGTGTTCTTCAGAAACAAACATTGATGAAAGCAGGTTCTGAAACTTTGTTCTGTGTTTGCACACCGACAGTTGTGAATCAGTGGTGAAGGGTACAAACTTTGTGTCACACTTACCGTGCCCCAGAGGACATTCGTGAAGGAAAGACTAAGTGCTCCCTGTAATGCACCCACCTCCAGGGACACGTGGGTGCACATTCTCCCCTGCATTGCCCAGCAGGCTGGCTCTCTGATGCTTACATGTCCCAGTGCTTTGCTGTATCTGTCATCTCTCCATCCTCACTGTCACTTACTTTGAATTCTAAAACTCTCATACCTGAGTTATTGTAATAGCCTCCTAATTTGAGGTTACTGCCTCCATTACTGACTCAAATAAGTCCCCACCTGTAATGACAGTGAGCTTTCTGCACAGAGAGGCGACTACATTTGTTCACCTAGAATATCCACATGGGTTCCACCCTCCCAGGTCACTCCCCTTTGGCATTTCCAGCAGCATCCAGCCTCCTGCTCTCTCCCTTCTGCCAGACCCTTGACTTTGTGCTCCAGAAATGTGCTAGTTTTTCCATTTGTTTACTCTTTGATTATCCATTAAATATTACTGTGTGCCTCCTCAGTGATTATTAGGGAAGTAGGCTCTGGATCCACATGGTCCAGATCAAAGCTCTGGGACCATAGAAGAGGTTCTTAATTTCTATCTCCTTTCCCTTTCACATCTGTAAGACTGGGGTGATACGAGCGCCCAAGTCACAGATTGTTGTGAATACCTAGTTAATACAGGTAAAGAGCTTAATACAGTGCCCGGTGCACACTAGGTGCCCATCAGTTTCACTCTGTGCTCAGGCCTTCTCTGGAGATTTGTACCCTCATGCCTTTGCTCCTGCTGTTCCCGTGTCTCCAGTGCTGTCTGTCACCTGAAAGAATTTCTATCCATTTAGAGCCCTTCTAAAGTATCAACTTCTGAACAAAGCCTTTTTATATCACCCTTTCTATCCTAAGAAAAACCTTATCATTCCATCTTCTGTTCTACGTCTGAGCCTTGAAAATAAATTTATATGCAATGCACTTTAAGGCAAGTATTTCTATGAGTATTATTGTGCCTTCTAGGTCACTAACCTATGAGAATAGACTATGATTTATCTGTCACTGATTCCTTAGAAGATAGCTCAGTGCCTGTCACACAGTATTTAACAAATAATTGTGATGATATTGTACATAGAGAACCATAGCACCAAAAAAAAAACCTACTAGAATTGATAAATGAGTTCACCAGAGTAGAAGGATACAAAATTAATATCCAGAGATCAGTTGTATTGTTATATGCAAATAGTGAACTATCAAAAGGGAAATTGAGAAAACAATCCCATTCATGATTGCTTTAAAAAGAATAAAATACCTAGGAATAAATCTAACCGAAGATGTAAAAGAGCTACACTTGGGGAAAATTATAAGACACTGAAGAAAGAAACTGAAGAAGATACAAATGAGTGGAAGCACAGACCATGTTCATGGATAAGAAGGATTAACATCATTAAAATGTCCATACTACCCAAAGCAATCTGTAGATTCAGTGCAATTCCTATCAAGATTCCAATAACATATTTCAAAGAACTAGAACAAGTATTTCAGAAATTTATATGGAAGCACAAAAGACCTTGCATAGAAACAGTGATCCTGAGAAAGAAGAATATGTTTGTTCAAGGAATCATGCCACCTAACATCGAACTATAGTATAAGTCCATAAAAATCAAAACAGCATGGTACTGGCATAAAAACCAACACATAGGTCAATGGAACAGAATAGAGAGCCCAGAAATAACTCACACTTTTAAAGTCAATATTTGACAGAGGAAGTAATCACATACAATGGGCTAAAGATAGTTTATTCAATAAATGGTATTGGGAAAATTGGACAGATAATGTGCAGAAAAATGAAACTAGATCACCTTCTTACACCATACACAATAATAAATTCAGAATGGATACAAGAATGTTAGACCTGAAACCATAAAAATTCTAGAAGAAAACATAGGCAGTAAAATCTCAGACATTGATTGAAGCAATATTTTATATGATAAATCTTAGACAAAGGAAACCCAAGAAAAAATAAACAAATGGGACTACATCAAACTAAAAAGCGTCTGCACAGCAAAAGAAACCAACAAAATGAAAGGACAACCCACTGAATGTGAAAACATATTCATCAATGATACATCTGATAATGGGGTTAATATCCAAAATTTATGAAGAACTTATAAAACTTGAAATTAAAAAACAATCCAATTTAAGAATGGGTAAAGGACCTGGGTAGACAAAGAAAACATACAGATGACCAACAGACATTTGAAAAGATGGTCAACATCACTGATGAGAGAAATGCAAACTAAAACCACATGAGATACCATCTCACACCTGTCAGAATGGCCATCATCAGTAAATCAACAAACAACAGTTACTGGCGAGGATGTGGAGAAAGGGAAACCCTTGTGCACTGCTGGTGGGAATGCATCGGTGCAGCCACTGTGGAAAGCAGTATGGAGATAGTCAAAAACTTAAAAATTGATCTGCCCTGTGACCCAGAGATTCTACTTCTGGGACTTTATCCAGAGAAACCCCAATTGCCAAAATATGAAAGCACGCTTAAGTGTCCATCAGTAAATGAGTAGATAAAACAACTATAGGGCATTTGCACAGTAGAATACTACTCGGCTGTAAAAAAGAAAAATTTACCCTTTGTGACGACAGATTGGATGGGCCTTGAGAACATTATGCTGAGTGAAATAAGCCGGTCACAGAAAGACTAATACGATATGATTTCACTCGTATGTGGAATCTAGTGAACAAAGTGAAGTAACAAGCCAGTTAGACATACACTCACAGACAGAAAGCAGGATGACAGCTACGGGAGGGAGGTTAGGGGCTGGAGGGATCCCGCAGAAAGGAAACCGGACTCATGGACATGGGAACCGTGTGCTGATAGCTGGGGGGAGGGGTGTAAGGAAAATAAATGGCAATGAAAAAATACAATTAAATAACTGGAACCGTGTCTTTTGAATTGAACAGCAAAACACTCTATGACAGAAGTGGAGGGAGTGGTATGGATTTCAAGATGTGGCGCTCTAGTTCAGAGCACTCTGGCTGGGTCGTGCTGATGAGCGTACACAGCTGCGAATCTTTGTGTTGTTTGATCAAATAAGGACTGCGAGTTGTTCACTTATTTAACTCCTTCTGGTAGTTTAGAAGAAATTAATTTCTCTGATTTCCCTTGGAGAAACGGAAGCCGAGTGTTGTGGTGGTTTAGTGCCAAAAATGCGTTGCTGTTCTGGAAGACTCCATGTCCGCTGGCGCAAGCTGCGCTTTAATAAACAGGAGTTTGACCACTTGAGGATGGGAAGTACAGCTGAGGACTCTTTCAAGTGCCCAAGCTGATCCTGCTGAATGCCTTTCTGGGTCATGTTCATTTCATAAAAACAGTCCATTCCCAGCCTTCCCAGGAGAGGAAACGCTGAAGGTCCCCAGCTGCAGTGTGGGGTGAGAGGGAAACCGGGGACTGGGAGCGGGAGGGCCCCGCCGCCTGTCTTCTGCCTGGCCAGTAACCGGCAGGCGGCAGGCAACGAGCCCAGTCACACAGGTCCCTGCACAGCAGCTTTCAGGCTAAATTTGTGATTCGTGCTGCTGTTTAAATGCAGACTTCTTTTTTCTTTTCTTTTTGTAGTGACCACGTTGTTCCACTGACCAGAGCAACATGACATAGAAGCAGAAAAAAAACACGCCAAGTTCTTGCCAGTTGCTAGGCAGAGAAAATGCCTTTGGATGGTTAAAGTGTACTTCCCATGTTGATTTCCTAATCATGACTTGTTTTCAAAGCCAAATACAATAGCCCCGTGAGCACTCATCGGCATTTGGTCGCATTTGCTGCCAAACTAATTAACAGATTTCGAATTAGAGAAAGGAGAATAAAGGGGATGCTTTTGCTAAAAAAAGTAGCTTCATGGGAAATTTAATTTTCCTCTATTTAAGAATGCTTATTTCTAATTTTTGATATAATGTTATAAATACTAATTCTATTGGCTATGTGTGCTTTAATTTTATCATGTGCAGTCTTTTGATTACACTTAATGTTGATGCCAACATATTTGCAATGGATATTACCCAAGTCATCTTTTAAAAATCTGATGAATTATTGAAAAGGCACTTCACTTTGGATCCAAATGTCAAGATGAGAGCAGTTTAGCTGTGCGGTGATTTACGTGTGCACAGATGAGG
The DNA here is from genome assembly GCF_014824575.4 of Sturnira hondurensis. NCBI lineage: Eukaryota > Metazoa > Chordata > Mammalia > Chiroptera > Phyllostomidae > Sturnira > Sturnira hondurensis. Next base: position 34,643,116 of record NW_028082759.1, read on the forward strand.
CTTAATTTTCCTTATTGTCAGGGGTGGGAACGCGGCTATTTGCTCTAGAACACCAAGGCTCTTCCTGTTACGCAGTGTGTCCCCTGAGTCCTGAAATGAGAGGCAGGGAATGCGCAGGAAGGCTGCTGAGTGTTGGAGGCTGAAAGGGAAGAAGGAAGGGGGCTTTTTCCTGGATGGCCCAATGCATTTGGGGGTTGCAGGGACAGGGAGGATGCAGCGGCTGGTTTGAGAGTGATGCCAGGGCTGGGCATTTGGGTGGCTGGTCCTGGGGTCAGCCATTCACCTGTGGGGAGTGGAGCTGCTCCATCCATACAAGCGGCCAATGGCACCCACCAGAGATAACCAGAGTGATGTCTGTTTAAGTCTGTTATCGGAGCTGTGCGGTGTTCAGCTGGGAACACAGCTCTACTTGAGGCTTCCAGGAAGCTTTGTGAATAGGAAGACTCATGTGGTGGTGCAAAGAGCTCAGGCCAGCTGTCACTTGGGAGATGGAAGTTCAAGGTTAATTTCACTTGGTTAACAAAAAAATAATGAGAGAAAAGTTCATTTTCATAATGTTTCTTTTGGCTGGAGACAGGAAAAATGGGGAAAAGATTAACATATTTTCCTAAGGTCCTCTTTGGGCTAATCAGGTTATACTAATGAAAGTGCTTAGTGTGCACTGTACTAAGTGCATTGTGCATGTAAACTTTTAGTTCTCACAATATCCCCATGGAGTAGAAACCCTTATCTTTCCTTCTTTCAGGTGGAAAACTGAGGTACAGAGAAATTAAGCGATGGCCCAGAATCACCCAGCTAGTAAGTGGCAGAGCTGAGATTGGAACCAAAGAACTCTTGTGATATCGAGTCCCTGTTCTCAGCCATTGCAGACGTTACAGCCGGATTGGTCTCTCTAACACTTTTCATGGGCATTTTTCACACTGGGTTCAAGTCATTGATTTTATACTTGTATTACATTTGTATTACTTCTGTCATTCCACGGGCCTTTGACTATGTTTCCCTGGCCCCAGCATGGTGTGGTGTCAGAGACCTTGGGAAGTTTGGGGACACAGGGCCAGCCACCTGGGGCTGAGAGGCACAGGGACGGGGGTTGTGTCGCGTGACCCATGTCACCCTTTTCAGCTCTTACAGAGGAGGAGAGATAATGTCTTGTGTTGGAATTTTGGATTCACTGAAACCAGACTTTAAGATGATTAAAGAAATAAAAGTCAGTTTTTGATGTGTTTATGTTTGCTTTTTATCATCAATATCTCTGTCTTTCTAGAACTATATGAAGCCTGTCAACTCTCCCTAAAACCTAAGTTAGCAAGGTATTTGGCTACCAATGCTAAACCGATCAATTGAGAGCTGCTGCCAGCTTTAAGAATCTTAAAGCTTGATTCTTTTTCTTTGTACTGTCTGGGTGCCTTGAGAATATTTAGTATTCTTCTCCACCTCACTGTACTGGTGCAGGGATTCTGTGGTTATCTCTGCGTGGGGAGAGCTATGTGCACTGGATGCAAAGTTTCAGTTTCCGAATGTGTCCAGAGTGAAGTCACAGCCTGGCCCCGAAAGGCATCTGTAATTCCTCTCCAGGTGCATTTTCAGGTTCATTTCCATCCCTCATCCCCCACCCCATGCTTCTATCACATGTGCTGGACTGATCACCTGTTCTCAAACAGACCTGGTAGCTTCTGCCTCTGGGTCTGGCCTTGATGGTTCTGTTTGCTAGAAATGTCCTTTACCTGGCATTCTCCTGCTGCCTGTGGGAGCCCTTTTCTGTCTGTGAAGCTCATACTCCATCTTTTCTCAGCAGCTGCCCGGGATCCCCCAGCTGCATTCCAGAGTGTAGCTCCTTTCCCTCAACTCTAATCCACTCTCCACCTCCTCCCTCGCCCTGGTGTGGAAGCAAGGCCAGATTTAGAGTGGGAGGGTTGACGATAAGTTGAGGAGGTGAATGCACTCTGCAACTGATGCTCTCCTGGCAGCTTTCGGTCATTATTTCAGTTTTGCAGATGAAGAAACTGAAGCTCCTGGAGATGATGGAGTACAGCCAGGATCTGAAGCCAGCTTTCCTCACCAACAGTCCATGTTCTCCCTGCTACCTCTCCCTAAGTCTCCTGAGCCCTGCCATGTGCTTCGTGCAGGTCATTCATCACTCCAGTGTGTCCTCACCACTGTCTTCTCTGGAGAGAGATTGTTCAGAGAGAGGGAGCCACCCACTGGGTTCCCACTGCTGATGGTGGTGGAGCCCATGACTCGTGCACAGGTCTCTCCGATGCTTCTCTTTCCATGCTGCTGTGCCATCTGCTGACTGCCCAGGGATGCTGCCCACTGTGTGCCTTTCATCTTCCAGACCCCATCCGAGCCTGGGCTTAAGCAAATGGTCTCTTTCTTGTTGAGTTTCTCCTTTTGTGGGAGTGTTATCCAGGAGCTAGGCAGGTTATGTGTACTTGTCAAGTGGGTGGTGGGAATTGGCAAGCTGGAAGGAGCCTGTGTCCCATCCCAGGGACGAGTGCTACTCAACTCCTGCCAACTGTTGCTAAGAGGCAGCATGACCCCAGTGTTCCCAGAGCTCCTTCTTTTCCACAATAAGCTGAAATTCTGGACTTTTTTTCTGAGTTTTTCAGAGTTTTTAATGCAGAGCAAGCAAACCAATCCTGTGTATGGACCAAATTTCCAGGCTAATACTCTGTGATCTCTGTCTGGGATCCTAGATACCTACGGCCACTTTGCTCAATCATGTGATCAGTGTGCCTCTGGATTTGTGATCAATGGTTTGGAAAAAGGAGGGCAAAATTAATAAATGAGATATGCATATGGAAAAAAGATAAGAAAGCTAATGGTTGATGAAAAAGATTTATACTGTAATGAGTGGAGCCAGTCTAAATTTACATTTAACTCTGGCTGGAGTGGCTCAGTGGATTGAGTGTCAACCTGGGAATGAAAGGGTCACTGGTTCGATTCCCAGTCAGACCTGGCACATGCTTGGGTTGTGGGCCAGGTCCCCAGTAGGGGGCGTGCAAGAGGCAACCACACATTGATGTTTCTCTCCCTCTCTTTCTTCTTACCTTTCCCTCTCTCTAAAAATAAACAAATAAAATCCTTAGAAAATAAATTTACATTTACATACAAGTGGCATTCAATTGAGTGACTAGAAATAATAGTAAGATTGCCTTAAAATCATTCTCCCCCCAAATTTGTTAGGTATGTCTCTACTTAAATTTTGTTTAATAATGGTCTTTAAATATATTTTAAAATATTTTTAAAATAAAAATTTCTAGATCTCGTTAAATTATTTAGACTACTGTGAAATAATGTTTTATTTTCTCAACATAAAACTACTTGAATGACTAATGTTTTATTACTTTGCCATCCTGGATATATTACTACAGTTTGATAAGTAATTGAACTATTTAACCAAATTAGCACACAGCTTACCCATATATTAGTAATGTTTAACTATTGTTGCTCTATATTTCATGCAAAACCATTGGTGAATTTGCTATTTTAAGTAGAAAACATGACTTTATCACAACAATTTAAAGCTGTCTCAGTATTAAGTGAAAATAGCTTATCTGTCATTCTTTAATTACTTATTGACGTGTTGATAAATTCAATCAATTGCTGAAGATGCAAAATTGTTACCCATAAGCCTGTAGAAGTACACCTACTTAGTACACCTAAGTAGGCATTTAAAATAACCTATGTAAGGACACACTTTAAGAATTATCACATTCCATAAATATTTGTCTTCCTGTTTCTCCAAGTATTTATATATAATTCATATATCCCAAATGCAGGCAAGTTAATAAAATGAGTGTTTTCTGCCACATGAACCAATAATTTCTGGGATTAACCCCCCTAAGCTGCTCATCTGTAAACATAAGAACCCCTGAAATAAACCTTTGAGAGCCCTAGAGTTGCTGGGTAGGGCTGGTGCTACTTACAGGTAGATAATGGTTCTCAAGCCTGGTTGTATATTAGAAGCACTTGGGAAGCTCATAAAGCATGTCTAGATCAGCCTGCCCGCCCCAGCCCCCCCNCCCCCCCCCCCCCCCCCCCCCCGACCTCTGATGTACATGGCTTAGGGTAAGGCCTGGGCATTGTTTCCTGTTATTTTTAAATATTCCCCAGGGGGTTGTAAAGTATAGCCAGAGATTAAAAACTATCATTGGCCTTAAGAGAAGAATGTCAGGCATGAATGATACGGTTTTGCTGAGTCACCTCCCTCAAAGTCCCCTGCAGCCTACCTAGATCTTGCTGCTTGGGGTTGTGGCCCCTGCTGGCTTGGCTTCAGGATGAAATCTTCTGAGAGGTTGCAACACCTCACAGTAATGTGCTGGAATAGAGGGAGTTAAACCCAGCCTCATTTGTGTGTCTGTGTTGTCCTTAAGTACATTTATGGATTCACTGTGCTGTGTGCTTGATTGATATCAGAACTACACTTTATTTCCTAACAACTTTACAAAGTAGTTATAACTCTAATTTTATCAGGAGAAAATAAGAGCAAAAAGAACTAGTAAGTAGTAGGATTTAAGTCCAGGTAGTATGACTCTAGAATTCACAGGGTTAACCTTCATATCAAGGGGTTCATAGGAAACACTCCTGGGGTGAGGCAGGAAACAAAAATGAGCAAAGCTGTTCAAGGGTAGACATTAAGGAGTGGTGGAGACTGGGGCACACAGAGGGGCACTACCCCTCAACTCTAGTCTGTTGTTGCCTGGAAGGTATGTGGCCCCCAGGGAAGCCAGGATCTGATTTTTTAAAAGGCAATCTAAAATATCTGAGATTTTTAACATAAATCTTTTTCAACTTCTAGACCTAGCAAGCCTCTTTACAAATGACACCATCTTCACTACTTTTTCATGCTTGTTAAGGAAGGCCCTAGTCAGAGACAGAGTTTCCAAAAAGATAGTACAAGTACTGGATTAGGCTCTTTGAGAAGGGATTATGGATCCATTCATTTACTGACGGGCACCTAGGTTGCTTCCAACTCTTGGTTATTGTAAATTGTGCTGCTATGAACATTGGGGTGCATAGGTTCTTTGATATTGGTGTTTTAGGGTTCTTAGGATACAATCCTAGCAGTGGGATTGCTAGGTCAAAAGGCAAGTCCAATTTTAGTTTTCTGAGAAAATTCCATACTGTTTTCCATAATGTTTGTACCAGTCTGCAATCCCACCAACAGTGGACCAGAGTCCCCTTTTCCCCACACCCTCTCCAGCACTTGTTGTTTATTGCTTTGTTTATGATAGCCATTCTCACCTGTGTAAAGTGCTATCTCATTGTAGTTTTAATTTGCATCTCTCTGATAGCTAGTGATATTGAGCATCTCTTCATGTGTCTCTGGATCCTCTGTATGTCCTCCTTGGATAAGTGTCTGTTCAAGTCCTTTCCCCATTTTTTCATTGGGTTAGTTGTCTTCTTAGAGTGAAGTCGTGTGAGTTCTTTGTGTATTTTGGAGATTAAACCTTTGTCTGAGGTATCATTGGCAAATATGTTTTCCCATACAGTTGGTTGTCTTTTTATTTTAATGCTGTTTGCTTTAGCTGCGCAGAATCTTTTTATTTTGATGAGATCCCGTTTGTTTATTCTTTCCTTTATATTCCTTGCTCTAGGGGACATATCAGTAGAAATGTTGCTGCGTGAAATATCTGAGATTTTCCTGCCAATGTTCTCCTCTAGGACTTTAATGGTGTCACGGCTGATATTTAAGTCTTTTATCCACCTTGAATTTATTTTGGTGTATGATGTAAGTTGGTGCTCGAGTTTCATTTTTTTTGCATGTAGCTGTCCAGTTCTCCCAACACCATTTGTTGAAGAGGCTATCTTTACCCCATTTTATGTTACAGCCCCCTTTGTCAAATATTAATTGACTGTAGAGAGTTGGGTTTATTTCTGGGTTCTCTATTCTGTTCCATTGGTCTATGTGCCTGTTTTTATGCCAGTACCAGGCTGTTTTGATTACAGTGGCCTTGTAATACAGTTTGATATCAGGTATTGTGATCCCTCCTACTTTGTTCTTCTTTCTTAACATTGCAGCTGCTATTTGGGGTCTTTTATGGTTCCATATAAATTTTTGAAGTGTTTGTTCTATGTCTGTGAAATATGCCATTGGTACTTTAATAGGTATTGCATTGAATCTGTAAATTGCTTTGGGTGGTATGGACATTTTGATGATGTTAATTCTTCCAATCCATGAACACAGTATATGTTTCCATTTGTTTGTGTCTTCCTTGATTTTTTTCTCCAGTGTTGTGTAGTTTTCTGCATACAGGTCGTTTACCTCCTTGGTTAGATTTATTCCCAGATATTTTATTTTTGTTTTTGCTATAACGAATGGTCAGTAAATGAATGGATCAAAAAACTATGCTACATATACACAATGGAATTTTATGCTGCAGAAAGAAAGAAGGAGCTCCTACCTTTTGCAACAACATGGATGGAACTGGAAAGCATTATGCTGAGTGAAATAAGCCAGGTGTTGAAGGACAAATACCATATGATCTCACCTTTAACAGGAAGCTAAACAACAAAACAAACAAGCAAGCAAAAATATAACCAAAGACACTGAAATAGAGAACAGGCTGACAGTGACCAGAGGGGAGAGGGGAGGGAATTTCAGGGGAAATAGGGGAGGGATTTAGAGGAACATATATAAAGGATACATGGACAACTGAGAAGGGTGGAAATGGGAGGGACGGGGGGAGCACGGGAGTGGGATGGGATGGGAGTAATAGACAGAAAACTGTACTTGAAAAATAATTAAATACAAAAAATTGGAAAAAAAATAAAATATCATTGTAATTGCATTAAAAAAAGAAAAGGGATTATGGAGATTCTCTTGATGAGGGTCTGGTCTTTCCCATAGACAGGGTCTGTATTGACCTGCACTCACTGTTTGTCTGACGCTCTCCAAAACAGATGTACACTGGTCTTCTATGAGGCCAGAGCTAAGCTGTGGGTTCAGAATGTCACATTGGTCCGTCTGAGGTTAAATCAAGGACAGCTGCCTGTTTTCCTTGCTGTCTTTGTGGCTTAGCAAGGATGAGAGTATCATGATGTCATGATGTCATAGACACAGGTGTTAAGATATACATCCTCCCCACCCCTGCAATTTAGCTAACATCCTGGTTTTGCTCTCTTTTCATGGATAAATTTCTAATTTTGGTGCTTGTGTCTTAATCTCACAGGAGAAGAGTGATGAATATTTCCTTAGTATTTATTTATTCAACAAGCAATTAGTCTGAGAAACTTTTAAAGACTTGGAGAAATAGTGTTTTCTAATTTTATGGGAAATTGCATAAACTCTGATCAGATTTTGGTTCTTCTAAAAACACCTTTGAGCCCTGGCTGCTATAACTCAGTGGATTGAGCGCGGGCCTGTGAACCACACAATCACGGTTTGATTCCCAGTCAGGGCACATGCCTGGGTGGCAGGCCAGTTCCCAGCAGGGGACTCACGAGAGGCAACCATACATTGATATTTCTCTCCTTCTCCCCTTCCCCTCTAAAGATAAATAAATAAAATCTTAAAAAAAATAAAAACACCTTTGAGATTGAGGGTTTAATAAGCAGTTTTTAAGACAGGGGTTTCTTCTTTAATTTCCTAATACAGCATATAATTGTTTAGACATTCTCTGTGTGTGTGTGGTTTTTTTAATATAATAGAAACTACTTCATTCACCACCAGCAGATAATTCATTCTTCTCAGGATCACATGGGGCGTTCATTCACCAAGATATACCATATTATAGTCCATTCCATAAAACACATCGTAGCAAGTTTAAAAGAATAGAAACCATACAATGTCTGCAGTGCAGTATTTTGCAAGAAACATCGTTGTTAGTGGCAGTGTAACCATAGGATCTGAGTATTAGCATTTTGATTTAGATACAGTCCAAAGCTTACTTTCCAGAGCCTCTGTGGCAGTGGTTCACATTTTATTAATGTGGGTGATTCATCTGGATGAAACAGGAACTGTCTGTCTTCCTAGGAACAGCACTGAGTTTTGTAGAGGGTAGGGGGATTCGAAGCTGGTACCTTCAAAAACCAGAGAAATGTAATTAGTTATTGTTTAGGAAAAATGTCCACTGAGCACATTTCAGTTGTGAATTGTCAATTTGTTCCATGAACAAATTTCAGTGTTTACTTTAAAAAATAATATTGGAAGATTATGAACTACTTATTTCACAACTTGAACCACTTAAAACTATCTGGTGTAAGTTTGTAACCAGATTTCAGAATATTTTGATTTTTTTTAATGGTGAGGAAACAGTTATTAAAGGTGGGTCTCGATGTATAAGTATTTGTTGATGGATGTTCATCTTAGAATACTGTTTTTCTTAAATACTGATAATTTCTCAAATTAATGCCTTGTCTTTGCTATATTTCCTGACCATGTCGGACCGTGAGTCATACTTTATTAGACTATGTCCCCTTTCTAGGTAGTAACATCCATTTGGTCTTCTATGATGATTGAGGACGATTTTATGTATAATTTCAGTTTCTTAGAAAAAAATAGTATGGCTTAAAACGAATTTTTGAAATTTTAGAATATGGTTTCATTTCTGTACCTTATATAGTGTCAATCACCATGTGCATGCTCAAATATGAGATTAAATGTCAAATAATCATTTTATCTCATGAATTCTATTGTCAGTCTATTAAGAAAAGAATATATAGGCCAAAAGATTGGAGGAAATCTTGGGGAAACTGGGCTTTGAAGTGTAGGTCCTGAGGCTGGATTGAGTTTATATAGATAGGTATGTGCAGATGTTATCATTAATCACCCATTGAAGGTGGAAGTACTTCCGGTCACAGGATGACTTTAGGAAGATTAATGGCGGAGAGATAGTATTTAAAGAGATAGATGAAGGTCTGCAGGAATGATGTGTAGCACTTACGTATAGCTTTAAACTGAGGATGGCTCCTCTACTGTCATCTGGTCCTGGGCGAGTCCATCATTTAAAGCACAGTGTCTAATGCAAAGCCAGGCCTTGTTTTCTTGCATTCCAAGGCCATAGACTGCACCTACTCTCTCAGAAATGTGTCCTACTGGCCATCAGTAGGTGGCCTGGCTGAGATCCCCACTCACAATTGACAGGTGAAAGCCTGAATCAGCACAGCCCAGATATCGTGTTGTTTGCATTGGACAGATGCTGCAATGGCACAGATGCTGTAACAAAAATTCAGTTGTTGGAGCGGCCTTAATGTTGTTACTGAATGTAGCATTATAAATTTTGCTGTGTATAACGTAAATTCTTTTGCCCAATATTTTTAGGGAAAAATAAGTGTGCACATTATACACTGCTAGTACTTATTCCATATCTATATAAATGTTTTTAATTCTTTTATTATACTTATGCATTAAAGATTTAACTCTAGAAAGCAATAATGAAACCTGTATGCAAAATAATAACCTGGAATACAATAATCAGTTTTATTTCTAAATATGAATAAATAAAAAATTGAAATAAAAAATTGAAACAGAAGATTTTTTCCCCTGAAAGTTTAGCCCCAGCTGGTGTGGCTCAGTGGATTGAGCTGGTGTGCTGGCCTGAATGCCAACGGGTCACCTGTTCAATTCCCAGTCAGGGCACACGCCTGGGTTGCAGACCAGGTCCCCAGTAGGGGGAGCATGAGAGGCAATCACACCTTGATATTTTTCTCCTCTTTCTCCCTCCCTTCCCCGCTCTCTAAGCTGTGTCTTCTTTGTGTTTAAGTTTTTACCCGTTTAAAAACATTTAAAATAAATAAAATCTTAAAAAAAAGAATGTTTAGACCAAAAACTGTTTTTCCAAGTGGCTATACTTACTAGTTTACGTCTCACTAGCAATGCGTGAGAGTTCCAGTCTCACGTCCCTGTCAACAGGTGGGATTCTGAGTCTTCATAATTGTAATTCATGGCATTTAGTTAGTGGTCTCTTATTATCATTCTAATTTGCCCTTTCCTGGTAATTAATTATCTGAAGTACCCTTGCATGTGCTTATTTATATAATTTGTATCTTCTTTGTGTTTGAATTTTTACCCATTTAAAAATTGAGTTTTTTATTTGTATTATTGATTTGTATGTATCCCTTATTATATATTCTACAAAGGACTCCATGTCAGACAGATGTATTACAGATATTTTTCCCAATCTGTGTCTTGACTATTTATTTCCTTAATTAATGATGTTTTGATAGGAGCAAAAGTTTTTTGTCATGGTAAAAGCTACTTTACAATTTTCTTTTGTAATTATTACTTTTTTTGGTCCTAGAAATATTTGCCTCTCCCAAGATTATATATTTTTTTTTCTCCAAGTTCTGTATTTCTATCTTATGCATTAAGGTCTGTGGTAAACTATGATTTTTATATAAAGAAGGAAGTAGCAGATGTGGTTTGTTTTGTTTATTCCAGATGGATGTACAGTTCTTCTGCCAACATCCATTAATAAAATTTCTTTTTCCATTGAATCCAATTGGCATATTAGTAAAAAAATCAATTCCCCTGTGTATTTGAAGTTATTTATGTGCTCTCTCGTGTTTCACAGATTTGTCCGTCCTATACCCATGAACCCTTGATTTGACTACTGTAGCTTTATGGTAAATCTTGAAATCCGTGTTTATAAGTTTTTTTAACTGGTCTGTTTTTTTTGAGATTGTTTTGTTAATTCTCTTTTGCCTTTCCATATAAAAATTCAGAGACAACTGTCAATTTTTTCAAAGACCCTCCTGATATGTTGATTGAGTTTGTGATAAATCTATAGATCGATGTTGGGAGTAGTGATATCTTCTAAGTTTGGAGCCTTCCAACCCATGAACATGGCACATCTCCATTTATTCAGATCTTCTCTATATCTTTCAGGAGTGTTTTGTAATTTTCAGTGTAGAGATTTTTCTCTTCTTTCTTTAGATCATTACTAAGAAATAATTATCATTACCAAGATAATTATCTGATAACTCGATGCAATTGTAAATGATATTATTTTAAGCTTTTATTAAGTAGTTTTCAAAGAAGTTTTACCTTCCACTCATTTGTTCACCACTGGCTTCAAACATTTTGAATATGGGAACAGGGCTGACTTTTTTACATGGTTTGGAGCCCCGAGGATGCAGAGTTTTCTTTATGTTTTACAGCCTCATCGCCTTCTCTCCAAGCAACTTTTTGTGTTCCTGAGTTGTTTTCTTAGTTTCTCCTTAGCACGCCTGGCTTCCTGCCCTTCAAGGGTTCTCTTTCCGTCTTGCTTCCCTGAGCCCAACATTCTGAAGGTGCTACAGCACACACTTCATGAGAGCTGAGGTGTTTAACCTCAGTTCTTAATGTGTGGTCCTCAATTTTTAGTGGGTCCTTGCCTTGCACTGGGAGAGCCCTCATGGGCTCCCTTGGGCATCTTTCTCAGCTTTCTTGCTTTGGTCTGCAGTCTTTAGCACACTGCCCTTCAGCACATTGAGCACTTGGTGACGCCTTGTGGGAAAGAGTTGGCTGGTGCATGTGAACCTGGCCTGTGGCAGGGACTTCTTGGGATTTTAATTTCAGATGTAGTCTTTAAAGTTCTTTAGAAGTTGAGCTAATTTCTCTGTAACCTGATCTGTAACATTCATATTCCGTCTATAGCTCCTCTAGGTTGGTGGGTAGCATACCTGGTCATTTCTCACTTATGAAAGGATCGCCACTGTCTGGGATTTATTTCATTTAGATTTTTCACATCATCAGCTCTCTGAAAAATCACAGTTTTTGTCACTTATCTATTTTGTCCTGCTTGTTAGAGTGGAAGCAATGGTGTCTTGAAACTTTCTATATCCCAACTGAAACACAGAAGTTCTGTGTAAAGCTTTTTAAAATATTCACTTAAAATGCATAGAGAAGAGACTAATTTTCTTCATAAAGCTGTCCCAGTGGCTCTTTGTCCTAGTGGAAGCATTCAGTGTCCTCTTGGTGATACATGAACTTACTGGAATATGTGTGCTTCTTGGTGATGTATTTGTGATAGGTGTTGAACTTAGGAAGTTGAGAATATTCTTAGATAGGTCTTTACCTCATCCAAATCCATTCTATTTAAAGTGTGTGTGGTACTTCCTAATTTTAAGAGATTTGGAAAATGTCACCAATGCATTTAAAATCATAATGCTAGTTGCATGGTAGAAAAGAGTTTTTTGATCCTTTAGTTTGAGAAAAGTAGTAAATATAGTTTGATAACTGGTTAAATGTGGGGACGACTTCCTTGCGAGTCCCCCCGTAAGCCACGATGAAAGTGAATATGACTGAGACATGATGGTGTTTCTGCTTAGGGAGGAGAAGTGAGCAGTGGCCAGTTCCTCCGAGGAGAAAAAGGCCTCGAGCCCCCACCTCCAGGGCTTTTATTGGGTTCTAATACACAGGAATACAGGGCGGCAAGGATCAAACAGTAAATAACATTTCAAAGAAATCTGGGGGCTTCACAGTCTGTCAGGAACAGAGTTTTAGGGTTTCTTTCTTGAACCCTTAACATATGAATGAAAGCACTCTTAGCAGAGCAGATTTCACAGGTTTATCAGGAAGTCAGATTTTTCCCCAGGACAGGCTCTAGCAAGGCAAGGAGCTGCACCCCTCCCCATCAGGTATTCAGGTTTAAGGGGATTAGAGCCAGGAAATGCTTCTCCCAGAGAACATGGGGACTTGGGCTATGTCAAAGGGGGGGAGGCGAGAGTCCATTGCTCCTTGTTGCAGCCCCCGAGTCCTTCCATGAAGGCCTCCCAAGTGATCGAGTCTGGCTTAGGTTACCCCTCACTGTGAGGGGTCTTACCCGTCATTGACTTTGGACCAAGCTTTGGGGGCAGGGAGATGAAACTGAGGCAGCATTTGCTACCAGAGACAAGTTTTGTCTCCTGCGGCTCCCAGAGGAGACCTCCAGAGGTCATCCCTCGCCCTAGCCACAGGGGGTAGAGTTACAATTCCTAAAACCAGGCAGAGCGGTCTGCAACAGTTAAATGTAGTTATATGGCTTTTGAGTTAGGGCCTATGATAGTTAGGGAACATGTGCTGGTTAAGGAATTCATGTTTTAACATCATGCGGAGAACAGTGAACTCTCTGGAGAATGAGTGCTTAGTATAATTGTTATTATTAACTCTATAGGTCAGCTTCAGCAGAGACTTTTATGCTACTTTTAATTCGTTAGTACATTGTTCTTTAAGATATCTGAAAGCTATTTCAGGGTTTGGGATATATCCTATTTCCTAAAAACCTTATAAGTCCCCTTGTATTCCTCTAAGTAGTAGTTTCTTCATACAGTAATTTCTGATGAAAAGAAAGTGACCCTTTAAGTTTCTAAATTTCCCAAATAGCAAAAGATCATTCAGATGACGACACTTTTGCCAAGTCAAACTAGTGAATGGTGTGTAACCACAAAGCCCTTTGCCTGTCCCTGGTATCAGCTGGAACTTGTTAACTGAAAGTAGGTACTCAATTGTATTGTATTCTTTAATGTGGTCTTCTTAACTTACATGCTGTAATTAGAATAAGAGGAAAGGGTTTCTGGAGAATTTTCTTCTATAAGCAATATTCTGTTACAGAAATACAAGGTTATTCAAATTCTGTGTTTTTTATTCAGTTAGGAAAAAAGTCAGTGCAATCAAACAGAAGAGACTTATTTAATTTCTCTGCTAAAATATATGAAAACAGTGATATCCTTTCCGAGGCAGGGATAGGAGCTTTGGAAATTAAATTTAGAAACTGAGTGTAATTTTGCTTTATTTCAGCCTCTCCATGAGGTCTCTTGACCTGACTATTCTAATTTACCTATGAGGGAGTATGGACCTAGTCATCCAATCAGTGGTTAGCATGCTAAGTGCTGAGTATAGCAGGGATTGAATCCCGGCTCCTTCATTTCTTGGCTGTTTGACCTTGGAGAGGTCACAGCAAGTCCTCCAATAATGTCCTTTTGTTTAATGTTGCTTTGTTATAACATTGATGAAAAAAATTGATTCCTGGGCCAAAAAATGATCTCTGTGGGGTTTGCACCTCCCTACATCCGTGCGTGTTCTCTCCTGGTCCTCCAGGCTCCTCCCACACCCCAGAGATGTGCATGTGAAGTCAATTGGGTGTCTTCATTGCCCCAGTCTTGGGGAGTGTGGGTGGGTGCGAGAGTCCTGGGATGGAAGGGTATCTTGTTCATGGTGGGTCCTGCCTTGCACCCTCAGCTGCCGGGACAGGCCTCGTGACCCTGACGTGGAAGAAGCAGGTTGGAAAGTTATTATTACTTGTTTTTATACATTTTTCTTAACTGTATATCTAGCTCAAATTCGTTTCCCTGTTTAATATTTGGGAAGTGTTTGGGTCTTCATTTAGAAGTTTGGTACTGTTTTTGTGATAAAAAGTGTGCCTTAGGAACTTAACCCTTGTTTCTGTCAATTAGCCTATGGTCAAATCAAACATGGTTTCCTTTAAATTTGCAAGAACCTATGGATCATGATGAGGACTAACTCTACTTCTTCTAGGCCCAGTTTCCCCATTGGTGAAATGGAGCTAAGATCACACCTAACTTCACAGGATTATTGAAGCAGTAATTGAGATAATTTCTATAGCTGGTGAAAAAAAATGAACTCTATCACTTTGCTGTGACTATAATAGAAATAGGAAATTTGAACAGAAACCTTAGTTATTCTGTAGTTGTCTTTCTTGCCTTTTCTGGTCATCTGGCGACGAGTAGTTATCTCACATCCATTCATTCATACCTGCTGTCATTAACTTAACTATTTAGTGAACAAACATCAAATCAGCGGTGCTTGTGCTTACCGACTGAAGCTGTATTGAAAATTCACAGTCGTTTATATTTCCTGCCCCTGATAAAAGGACTGTGTCAATTTACATGAAACATTCTACTTAGTGTAGGTATTGATGTAAGTAATTTCTTGATTTAAATAATGTTTGATATTTCTCTTAAACCTTAGCAATCCCTATATAAATATATGTATTATGTTTCTCATTTCTGAACTAATATATGCTCAAGTATGGACTTGTGACTCTGGGAAGTCTTTATTACTTGACATTACTTTGGAATAAAAAAGTCGCTATAAAGTAGGAATGGCCACATCACGTTTATTCTTAATTTAATGAAATATCACATAGTGGGAAAGCAATTGTTGACACTATTTACTAGTAATATTTTTCATGGCTTCCCTAATTCAGTCAGCAGAACAGAAGGGAATATTTCGATGACAAAGAGGAACATAAAACAGAAGAAATAGCTGTGCAGCTATTCCTTAACTTCCATTTTAAATAATTTTGAGAAATGAAAATGAGGATACTTTGGATAAGTGTTTATTAATTGAGGTTGTTTGTGTGTGTGTGCATCTTTGTGTGTATAAAAGGTTTCTCATTATGGAGGTGGATATTAATGAGATCCGTTTTACCTGATGAGGACACAGTGACTCCCTAATTCCTCTTTCTGCTTCTGAGCTTGAATCCCATTTTCTGTTATCAATACACTACTATGTTTATTTTTTAAAAAACATGAGCCAAGTCATAACACTTCTCAAAACCCTTCGTTATGAGTAAGAGTCAAAGTCCTCGTAATGGCCAGTAAGGTCCTACACTGTCTTCTCTTGCTTAGCCCTCTAGTTTTGTTCTCTGCTCCTTCTACTTCTGTATAATGTGTTGCTATTTTTGGCCCCTAAAGCGCAAACAGCCCTTAATCTTAACTTGCACTCAGATTTTATTATTCATTCATCAAACATTGAATTCTTATTATGTGCACAGCACTGGCTAGTTGTTTTGAGGACGGAGATAGTTAAAACTATCATGTTTGTCCTCAGGGAGCTTCAGGCTGTTGGGGGGAAGGAGTGCGTACATGCAAAACAAGCAGGTGGTGGAGAGGTGCAACCACGAGGAGGCATCCAGGGCACTCTGGAAGCCAGCCCTGTGCAGGGCTACAGGCAGGGAGAAGAGGACACCTGAGTGACTGTCAAGGAGTGGAAGTGGACCAAGTTGGGAGTGGAGGAAGGGCCTCTAGGCACAGGCACAGCAAGGACACAGGCGTGGAGTAGGAAGAACACAAGGGAAGTCGAGTACTGGAAGGTGAGCATTTCAGGACCATGACCTTAACAGGAGGTGGACCCCGTCACCAGTACCTTCATTGCTCTTTTAATGTCCTCATCTCTTTGGTGTCTTGCCTCTTTGCCCTCGTGTTTATTGTGGAAAAATCATCATCTGAAAAATGTGCCCTTAAATGCTTTTAATTTTTAATAGTTTATGAGCCAATGTTGCCTAACATTAGCTGTCAGCTATTTCTTTCCGCCCTCTACCCATGTCAACTGCATTTGTCCCGTCACTTACGTGTGCACCTTGACAGGATGAGCACTCTCGTGTTTCCTCCAGCCCTGTCCCAAGCCAGTAAATGGCACCAGTGTTTACTTAGTGTTCAGGCCAAAAAGGTAACAGGCAACCTTGGCTTTCTCTCAGAACCTATGTCAGTACATCAGTAAGTCCTGTCAGCAACTGCTTCAACACATGCTCAGATTCTGACCACTTCTCCTCACCTCAGCTGAGGAAACCCAGTTGGGCTTCTTCATAGTCGGTCCTCCACACAATAGCCATAGTGAACTTTACACCTGGCCCTCTGCTTACAGCTCTTCCAGGCCTTCCCATCATCCTGGGAATAAAATCCCAAGTCCTTGCCGTGACCCCTCTGTGATAGGCCCCTTTATGCCAAGCACGTCTCTGAGCCTCTCCTCCTCCCTTAACCCCCTTTGTCCACTGGGTCCTGCCTTTGGGTCACCCCTGTTTCATTTGTACCTGCTGTTGTTTCTGCGTACTCTTCCTGCCCAGATAATTCCATGCTCACCCTCTCAGCTCCCCAAGGCCTCTCTTTAAATCACTCCTCTTCAGAGAATTCTTCCCCAGCGGTCAGGTCATCACTCTTCCCATTAGCCTGTTTCATGGTTCTCCACCATACTCACCACCACCTGAAATTGAATTTGAAATTGTGTCTCGTGGTTTATCTTTAGTATGTCTACTCACCACCACCTGAAATTGAATTTGAAATTGTGTCTCGTGGTTTATCTTTAGTATGTCTACTCTGTAAGAATTGGCCTGTTCATCAGTATCTGCTTAGTGCCTACAGCAGAGCCAGGCACGGGGTGACTATCTTTCATCTCATTGACCATGACAGGGACTATGAGGGTTTTGTTCTTTTCCATCTGGGGACAAGAAGTAAGGTCATGCTGATTCTTCAGGACATAGACATTAGTTTCCAATGGGATGCCCACTCTCCATTCAGCAGGATACAGTGTTGAATGTGGAAGTCTGAAGTCCAGTTCTTGCCATTATCCTTCGATCAGAATGTGCCGTTTTACAGTTGACGTGGGGGAGGCAGCTCACTCACAGTTTGCTGGGCCTCTGAGCTCTGTCTCCTCAGCCTCCCAGGTGCCCCAGAGGCAGTTCCAACCAAGCTGGAAAAGGAAGAGGATCCCTAGCCACCTGGGAGGCCGCATCTGCCGTTATTTTGCTGTCCTGAATGGAGCATTCTGGGATGAGAGAGCTTCAGGCTGACTAGAATCTGCTTCCACATTGCATTATAAAACTGGGATTCTACCTTATTCTGGATTTTATTCCAGTTCACTTTCAGGTCTGGTGTGGAACCTCAATCCCACTGCTTTTGGAGGAGGCTGTGACAATAACAATTATTCTGTTAGATGCCACTTTCTTTCTTCTCCTCATTTCCTCTCGAGTAGCATTTATTGGGGCCACTTTCACCTCCATGACACTGTACCATATGCTCCTATCTTCGTGAATACTGAATACTCTCTCTGCTCTCTGAAGTCTGCTTGCTGAGGTGCTTAGGGATTCCAGACCCCTGACCCCAAAACACTGGGCCTAGTTCTGAGTAGGTTTTAGTTTACCATTCAGTTTATCCTTTATATTACTTGCATTTTCAAGCTCTAAGCCTTGCAAATAATTGCCCTAAACCATGTTAGTTATCTGTACTCAGCCCAGGGACAATTTCACACACAAGCCCCTCAAAAGCGGCTTATTGGGAGGACTTGGGCTGATGCAGGTCCTCTGATACCAAGACCTTTTGATATTAGGGGATATTGTCATTTTTCAGAAATTGAGCAAATCTGTTGACTCTTTGTGATTATATAATAAAACTCAAAGTTTGAACATTAGCTTTTTTTTGTTTATTTCACATGACCCAGGCAGAAGACATGCATGAAATACTTTTTAGTTATCATAGCTTTTTTTTTCTGGAAGGCAAGTTTTCTTCTTTACCTGCACCCAGCTTACCTCATGAATATTCATCTGTTGACAGAGCTGCAAGCCAATATTCATGGAAATGAACTCATTAATAGAATTTTGCTGGTTTCTATTTGATTTATGAAGTGTGTAGAAATATTTATATCTCACATTTTATTTTCTTCTGAGTTTTTGAAACAATAGAATTGTCAATAATAATTCTTACCCCAGATTTGCAATTGAGTTAATTTATTTTCTCTCATATTTCCTGAATGTATAAGCAAATGCTTTCAGATACTTGCCTTCTTGAAGATTGTTGATATAATTTTACAAAGAATCTTATAAGTAAAAATTATAAATGGCTTAAAAGCAGTTTCAAAAATTTTACATATGTATACATACACAATACCTATACCTCTTACTAATGCATTGACTATAACTGGATGTTGCAAAAAAGAATGATTCTCCTCCTTGCAGGTCTTCCTTCAGAAATGAAGTGTGCAGTTGTTCAGTAGAAGTAACATCTAGCAAGTGTATTTGGTGATGTTAAAGAAAATTGAAAAAAGTAGTAATCATAGCAAACAGTGTATGTTAGTCCTTGATGTGCCGGTTGCTTTACATATATTTATTTATTTAATTTTTAGAACAAGGCTGCAATAGCAGATATCACATTCCTCTCATTTGACAAAATGGAGACTGTGCCTCAGAGTGGCAGTAACTTCTGTGGTGTCCCATGTCTAGTCATTGGCAGGGTTGGGATTTGAGCCTAGGCACACTGGCTGCAGAGGGCTTGAAGCTCTTAACCACTTCACATTCTTGTCTTATATTTTTCCAAAGTCTATGAACTCAGCTGCGTATTGTCTCAACACCTGTGCATTCTTTCCTCACTTAAAGTACCACCTGTTTTAAATACTAAGTTCTTTCTTATTCAGGATGTTTTGTGGACTCTGTTCCGTTGCATTGATCTATTTGTCTGTGTGAGCCCAGCATTGTTTTCATTACTACACATGACTTCCTGTTAGGAACAGAGTTCGAATACAATGAAAAGGAAAAGAAACAAAACTACAGGCTCAGGGTTGGATAGAATACTGAATATTTGGGCATGAGAAAAGAGACGGCAATATGCTGAGTCAGAAGGGGAGTAAGGTGTTGACAGAAAAGTTGTATGTGCTTTGAGGATAAGAGTGGACCATTTCAGAAGTCAGGTTTTAAAGAAACAATAATGCAGATGTATAAATTCTTAATAAAAAGTTCTTTTTATTAGTTGAAACAAGTATGTATCATGAAGCAAATTTGGAAATCTTTTTTCTCTCTCTCATGGGGTTGCACAGTGTGAAAAATGTGTGAGAAGAAAGAGGGCAGTGGATCCAGGAAGAGACAAATCTTCGAATCCTCATGTTGGCGTCCTCGATTCATTTCTCTGTGCCGTTTTCTAGCTTTACATACTTTTCCTCCCCCACTGCTTACGTTTCCTTTTCATGGGAACTGAATTCTTGAATACCGACTTCAACAGGAATAGTGTTCTGCATTTTGAATTCGGGAAATGACCAGTTTCCTGTGCCAGAGAAAAATTTGTGCTTGAGAATATTATCTATGTTACGTGCTTTCTACTGCCCGCTTAGCCTTCTCTTTCATTGTGCTGTGTTTTTTGTTATCTGATACCAAATGTAAATTCCTGAGCAGCACAATCTGAATGAAGTATTATATTGGAGACACAATAGCCTACTGGCCTCTCTGTGTAAATATTTGTATAGTACTAAAAATACAGCAATTTGCCAGGCATCTTATTAAGGAAAGTGTTTTACATGTATGTTCATGTATGCTCCTGAACTGCCTTTTAGAAATTCATCTTATCCCACAAAGATCACTAAGTGATACCCTGAAACATACCTTGATCTGAAATGCTATCAGAAATTATGGACTATTTGAAATATATTTATAGTTTGGTATAATGCTGAACTGTATTTCCTTGTTTTTTCTGCATTGACATTTGCACTAATGGTGAAAAAGTGAGTGTGTAACGCTGTTGCTGCTTTAGTGTGAATCAAGGCATGGCACCATACTGTCTGGTGGTCACTGTACACTTCATTGTCATACACTGTCATACGCTCATGGTCATGAGGTGTGGGGGGAGGAGGCCAGTGTTACTTAAGGATGGTTTTGATTAAGCTGTAAAAATAACTCATTTTATTTCATCTTGGCTCTTGGGCATTTGGATTCTTATTATTATTCGTGATGAAGTGGGAAGTACACCTAAGTACTTCTGCTGCTTATTCAGGTGTAACAGTTGTGTCCAGGGAAAGGATTTGTGCGGTTGAGTTGCTATGGAACATCTTATTGACTTGAAGTAACAGCTGTGAGGCAAACTGTGGTTTCAGGGCAGTGAGGTATCTTGCAGATATTTTCTCAAAAGAAAATGAAGTGAGCCTGTCACTGGAAGGAAAACAACGGAAAGTATTTGTTGATGGTGATACATTCAGGCTTGCAAGTGGATTTATAATTTTGGAGAATTTATGTCTATGACCATGAGCTTGACAATTTTCTAATAAAGATTTTCCTGATGAGTTGGGAACTCATATTAACTAATGGGATGTGGATTTTTTTATCATGTATAATGAAATAGGTCAATATTTCAAATATTTGCATAACTCTTAGTTCATCGCTGGGGAAAAGTTTGCAAAACCACACATTGATAAAAGATTCCTTCAAATTGCAAGATAGATCAATGTGTTTTAATGGATCAGAGTACGAAAAATTCACTGATACTGTTTGAGATTCTATTTCATTGCTAGCTTTTAAGGAACTACAACTTACTTAGGTTTGGTGTTTATTACAGAAGAATATCCACAAATATCTGAAAATGTTATAGCAATGAAAACATTACCCCTTTTCCAACTATCATTAGAAGTATATGCTCCCAAACAACAAATCACAACAAATTAAAACACACATGAGAATTCAATGATCTTTAAAAATATTTTATTTAATTATTTATTTTTAGAGAGGGAGAATGAAAGGGAGAGAAACATCAATGTGTGGTTGCTTCTCACGTGTCCCCCACTGGGGACCTGGCCTGCAACTCAGGCATGTGCCCTCACTGGGAATCAAACTGGTGACCCTTTGATTCACAGGCCAGCACCCAATCCACTGAGCCACACCAGCCAGGCCAGAATTCAGCTATTTTTTATTAATGTAGATGTTAGAAAAATTTGTAATTATATGAAACGGTATTATACTTCTCACTAAATTATTTTAGAAAAAGGTATCTATTTTTCATAAGAATATATCATAAGAATTATGTATATCATATACAGTTAACATATAATGGGTTTATAATAGGTTTTTAATAAGTTTATAAATTAATTTATTGGGTATAAATATTAATTTTTCTCAGTTTTAATTTCTAATATGTTAAACATTGATAGATGTAATATACATAAATAAAAGCTCTGTGTGGTTCTCCATAATTTTTAAAAGCATAAAAGAATCCTGAGATGCTTAAGAACCACTGCCAAGAACAACGCCTGGCTCATAGCATAAATATTGCTGATTTTTTTTCTAATAGTTCATTGTTAATATGTAGTTAAGTTGACAGATTAATATTAGCACCATGATATGTGTGTCTTTTCATTTTTTTCATGTTAAGGGAAACATTCCTACTGAAAAAATGGATATCAATAGATGTTCAGGGAAGGCTGAGATCCAGAAGACTGGAGAGGTTCCAGAAGCTTCACTGAAGCTGTATTAAAGGAACATAATTTGTGATGTGAGGGATGACTTGAGATAGTATTATTTGAGTTAAAAAAACCTTTCTGTGGCAATGGCTCCATTTTCACACCCTCCATTTTGCTCTCTACCCATTCCCTCAGGAACTGTTCTGGGCAGAATCACCGGTCACTGACCTCTGTGTTGTCAAGTCATGTATGTGTTTATGAGATACTTGATTTCTCAGAACTGTTGAAGCAGTTGGCCACTCCCTCTTTTGGGAATCCCTCTCTACTGTTGGCTTTTATGATACCACATTCTGAGTTTACTCCTACCTTTTTGGCTCCTTTGGTTTCTCTTCTTCTGCTGGACCCCTAAGGGGTGGGGTGCCCCAAGGTTCTGTCCTGGGGCCTTGCTCCTCTCCATCCGTATTCTCCCTCCAATGGCCTGGGGCCAGTTGTCTTCTCTGTTTATGTTCACTTTCCCTGTATTATGTATTTGTGCCAATGATCCTCATCTCTGCCTTTAGTTCTGCTCTCTCCTCAGACTGGTACGGTTAACTCCCTATTTGAGATCTCTACATTGGTGTCCAGTACACATCTCAAACTCACCATTGCCAGAGCACATTATGCTTCTCACACCTCCAGCCAAATGGTAGCATTACCAACCAGTCGTTCAAGACAAACCCAAATGATAAGTCTTTTTCATTTAATAGGGCTTTGTTTTTCTTTCAGGAAGACACAATGAGACAACGTTCTAAAGAATTTTGATGTGTTAATATTGTTTTAAGTTCAAGAGTTAAAAGGAAAATATTTACCCTTATTTTTTCCATTTATTTTCACAAAACGAGTATACAATTTCCTGCAATAGTGTGACCCCTCTTAATTTTTTTCCTTTTTTAACCTTTATATATAAGATTTACCTATCTCTATCTATAATAAATGGCCACATTTTAAGATGATTATTTTATTTTTCTGAATGTAGAATATTTATAGGGGTAATAAGGTTTACTACCTGTATAATATTATGAAATTCCAATTGGCATCAGATACCTAGAATTAAAAGTATAGACATTTAAAATCTGTGGGACTTTGGAGAGATCTACTCTGTGTGCCTGACAAACGAAAAAAATACAAAGGACAAAAATGAGTTGAGAGGGATCACTGAGTACACTGAACTGGGAGATTAGCAGGTGTACCCTGAGCTGTCAGTGACCCAAGTGGACAGACAAGGGGAGGGGGATTGCTGTCATCTCCTCGTTGTATCTCCTCGTTGTAATGAGTTTTCTTCCTTTTTTTGATTCCTTGGTAGCAAATTTGAGCTGTCAGTGACCCAAGTGGACAGACAAGGGGAGGGGGATTGCTGTCATCTCCTCGTTGTATCTCCTCGTTGTAATGAGTTTTCTTCCTTTTTTTGATTCCTTGGTAGCAAATTTGACTTTTTTTTTGCTTTCTTAAACTTTAATTAATATTCAGCTTTTGGCATATTTTACCAAACACATGAGAGGAGGAAAACAATACATAGAGCAAGTAGAAGAGTCTTACTCTCTGAGCAGGAAAAGGGCCGCCGTGATGCGCTCCGGGATACATCGGACAGAGTCATACCAGGGGAGTGCTGGCGTGGGAGCGCGTGCTGACACGCCTGACAGCTGAAAGGTACCCGGAGGGGCGCCTGCCAGCCCCGCTGTTTCCAAACGTGACTTAGTCTCTCTTAACTGGCTCACCAGTCTCTGTATCTGCCCAGTCTTCAGAGATTATTAAGACCTGTTAACTCCCAGACTGTTTTTCATTATTGGGGGAGGGGAGGGGAGCGTCTTCTGGTGGAGTATTAGCAATCCCAAGTGGCTGGGTGAGTGGATGATGTTGTACATAGAATTAGACAGAGTTGAAAGTCACGGTGAAATAATAAACTCATTTTTTTTTCATTTGTTTCTCAAAGTCTGTTTTTTTCAGACTTTGGAAGAACAAAGGAGTGGTCATAAACCATGTGGTCTGTAGACCAACTGCATCAGAATGCTGATTTTCATTCAAGGGGGCTTGCTTAAAATGCAGATTTCGGGGTCCTAAACCAGTCTGTGGGATCAGACAACCTGGGGATAGGCCAGGGAACCTGCATTTGGAAGAAACTTCCCAANGGTTTACTACCTGTATAATATTATGAAATTCCAATTGGCATCAGATACCTAGAATTAAAAGTATAGACACTTAAAATCTGTGGGACTTTGGAGAGATCTACTCTGTGTGCCTGACAAATGAAAAAAATACAAAGGACAAAAATGAGTTGAGAGGGATCACTGAGTACACTGAACTGGGAGATTAGCAGGTGTACCCTGAGCTGTCAGTGACCCAAGTGGACAGACAAAGGGAAGGGAATTGCTGTCATCTCCTTGTTGTATCTTAATAATGAGTTTTCTTCCTTTTTTTGATTCCTTGGTAGCAAATTTGACTTTTTTTGCTTTCTTAAACTTTAATTAATATACAACATTTGGCATATTTTACCAAACACATGAGAGGAGGAAAACAATACTTAGAGCAAGTCGAAGAGTCTTACTCTCTGAGCAGGAAAAGGGCCGCCGTGATGCGCTCCGGGATACATCGGACAGAGTCATACCAGGGGAGTGCTGGCGTGGGAGCGCGTGCTGACACGCCTGACAGCTGAAAGGTACCCGGAGGGGCGCCTGCCAGCCCCGCTGTTTCCAAACGTGACTTAGTCTCTCTTAACTGGCTCACCAGTCTCTGTATCTGCCCAGTCTTCAGAGATTATTAAGACCTGTTAACTCCCAGACTGTTTTTCATTATTGGGGGAGGGGAGGGGAGCGTCTTCTGGTGGAGTATTAGCAATCCCAAGTGGCTGGGTGAGTGGATGATGTTGTACATAGAATTAGACAGAGTTGAAAGTCACGGTGAAATAATAAACTCATTTTTTTTTCATTTGTTTCTCAAAGTCTGTTTTTTTCAGACTTTGGAAGAACAAAGGAGTGGTCATAAACCATGTGGTCTGTAGACCAACTGCATCAGAATGCTGATTTTCATTCAAGGGGGCTTGCTTAAAATGCAGATTTCGGGGTCCTAAACCAGTCTGTGGGATCAGACAACCTGGGGATAGGCCAGGGAACCTGCATTTGGAAGAAACTTCCCAAATCTTATACACAATAAAAAGTTTGAGAATGACTGGCATTAGAAGCTGTTTTCCATTACTTATTTTTCCCAGTACTTATTTTCAATATATTTGTATTAAAATGAAGAAGATCTGATTCTGATGAAATTCTGGACTGGTGAGGATGACTGAATGCCGACATAAACAGCATGTTACCCCCTCCCATGGCTTTGTGACCAGGGTATTCATGCTTTCTCTACGCTGTGAGAAAGACCGAAGGCCCTAACCACCAACGTCTAAATGGGCTCCTCAGATACTGGCTGGTGAAGGAGGGTTCACAAAATGTTATTTATCCTTCCAGTTCCATCCATGCTGTTGCAAAGGACTGGAAAGCATTATGCTGAGTGAAATAAGCCAGGCGGTGAAAGACAAATACCATATGATCTCACCTTTAACAGGAAGCTAAACAACAAAACAAACAAGCAAGCAAAATATAACCAAAGACACTGAAATACAGAACAGCCTGACAGGGACCAGAGGGGAGAGGGGAGGGAATTTCGGGGGAAAAGGGGAAGGATTCACAGGAACAAGTGTAAAGGACACATGGAGAACAACTAAGGGGGGTGGAAATGGGAGGGAGGTGGGGAGCACTGGGGGGTGGGCTGGGCTGGGAGTAAATGACAGAAAACTGTACTTGACCAATAATTAAATTTAAAAAAGAAAATGTATAAACAGATATGTGAGAAAAAATGTTATTTGTCAAGGGAAACTTACACATTTTGTAAAAAATGTCAGCCAGTTTTTATAAGCTGGTACTCTCAGCAGACTATTCAAAATCTGCCTTGATTGTTGTGTAAAATGAGGCTCTTGGGAAAGATAGATGCTCGGTCAGAAATGCTCTGAAGTTCCTGGTGTCCTTTCATTTGTAGTTATGCAAAAAGTTTCGTATTGTCAGAGGATAAGAAGACCAAGTCAGATAAAGATATAGTTACTTTCTTAGTTTGTATTCCCCCTTCTGACTCATATTTGCTGCATTTTTACTACCTTCTTAGTTTAAATTGTTGGTTTCAGGATGTGACTGAGTTCAGTTTATGAAGAAAAGATTTATGAATCTAGACTTGGAGTTTTGCTTGCGTGCCAGGTTACCTGTTTACTGTGTGGTCGATACTGAAATGTAAACTAGGCAACTGAATGACCCATGTTATTCTAAGACTAAATGGAAAGAGCTAAAGAGCATTTTTGGGATGAGTATGTGGAAAAATATTTAAGAAAGACAAAACTGAAATTAAACACACTAATAATAATTAAAATGGGCTCTTAGAAAACCCAGAACCTGTGTTTCCATTGCTAAGTAAATGTAATTTTTGAAAACAGTTCGAGAAATTGTATCAGATTTTTTTAATAAGAATTTAAGGTAACATCCAATATGTTCTTACTCATTTTACGTTATTCTGTTGACGCTGAATTATTTTATTCTATTGAAGCTGTTAGGACTGATGTAGCTTTGCTGTTATGGAACATGAGACATGAATTGGTTGAATAGGGAATAGAGATGGTGTTGAAGCTAAAGCTAGGAGTTAGGACTTGTGGCTCATTTATTTTGTTTCAAGTAGTCTTGTTTTCTTTTTATAAAAGTTATAACGTGCTCACAGTCAAATAGTCTAAAAATAAGGAAGTGCATGAAGGTCACTTTCCTACTGTCTGGAGGTGACCTCTGCTTGTGTTTTGATATATGCTACACATTTTCTCTCAGGATGCATGCATACTGACATTACACGCATGTATATAAGTACACATACTCATATGTATGTGTATATATGCATGTGTACACATGTACATATGTACATGCATGTTAAGTATGCCACTTTGTAAATTTTTCACCAAACCTTGGAGACAACTGTTTCACACACATATATGTATATGTCATTTTTAGCATTCCATGTATTACTATACTTTTGCAATGTGTTCTAAAATATGAATGTATGAAAATAAATCAGATGAATCCCTTATTGGTATCCATTTATGTTCTTTCTGATGTTTCTACTTCAGTAAAATCAATACACTGAAAAACCCCTTGTCTGACTATTTTTTTAGGATACATTTCTAGAGAGTTAAATTTGCTGAGTTAAAGGGAATGCCCATGTAAAAACTTGAGATATGTTGTCAGGTTGCTCTCAGAAATGCACCATTTTATACTCTTACTGGCAATTTCTTGAGGGTGATAATTTTGGAACATTATGACCAGTCCTGGGTTTTGTTAATCTCCTAAATGCTTATTATGCCGGAAATGGGTACATGACTTTGATACAGCGTCCAGAGTTCTCTGGAGCTTCTCTGTGCCCCGGGGAGTTGTGCCCTGCTCATTACACGCTGACTTGGCAGGCAGTGGGGAGAGTCCTTAAGACAGACAAGGGAGAGAATGGACTCACCCTGGGGGTTAGTCAATAGACAATATTTTGAGTCACAGATGAACTTTGCTGGATGGAAAGTCTCTTCTCCTTTCCTTTCTAAGCTTTTTCTTTTAAGGCCCAATATAAATAACCCATTGTACTCTATTTTTTTCCTTTTCAAAAATAATAGCTTGTTTAGCGAGGGGTCAGAGCTCAATGACCATCCAGACAAGTCCAGATCTTTGAAACGTGAATGAACTTACTGGTCTACCGTAGGTCTGAGCTGATCCCAGGAATGCAAATTCTGGCTCCCTAAAACATGGGGGCGTTGGGATAAAAAGGGCAGGGATATCCTTCCATCTCTTCTTGAGGAGTTATATTTTCTTCCCCTGTCTCCCTCTCAATCTCTCTCAGTTCTGAAGGCGGTAATTCAGAATTCTGGCCCTTTTGTTTTTTATTAGAAATTCCACTTTTTTATTAGACGTTGGTCTTTTGTGCTTCCTAAGACTTAGAAGTTTAGGAAGCAGCTGATTCCAAATGTTTGCCCCAGTACTTTGAGCTTCCGGTGGGTAAATTTAATTCATTTATGTGATCCCATGTGGCCCAAAACTATAACAGAAATATAATTCCCAGGTAGGGGCAGCAATGCATCAGGAGTCCCCTGTTTACAATGAAACTATTATATTCAACAATTATTGGAGTTTTAAACTCTAGTTTCTTGTAAAGAATTTAATTGAAGTTGGATCAACACAGTTATTTTATTAACCCAATGTAACGTTTATAATATCTTTTCTTGTTCCATGCAGGCATTCTTACACCGGATGAACCAGTGGGCAGCATCAAAAGTTGACAAAAATGTGTCAGAGGAAACCGTGAAGGTGAGTAGGTACAGTCGGCCCTCAGCCCAGACTCAGGTTTTCCCTGGCTAAAATTTCATCTGTAGGAGGTTTCTTCAGTCCCAGTATAAGTTCTTGTGCCATTCACTTCTGTGGGTGAAAATTAGAAAAAGGAAACCTAGAGTAGGAGACATAGAGTAGAGTAGGAGACATAGAGTAGGAGAGTAGAGACATAGAGTAGAGTAGGAGACATAGAGTAGGAGACATAGAGTAGGAGACATAGTAGCAAGTTTATTATTTGCCAGTGGTTTGAGAAAGTTCGAAGAGAGAAAGGAAAATAAACCCGAGACCAAGAACCTTAGTGTCTGTGAGAGGCGGGCGATGAGCTCTGTGTGAGACCCTTGCTGGAGGTGGCTCAGGAAGACGGGATGGGAGCAGATGCAGCTTCCGGCCTCTAATCACCAAGGAACCGACGATTTGGATGGTCCATTGGTGCAGAAAAGAAAGTCTGCATAGTATCTGCAACTCAGAAACAAATGTATAAGCGTTTATTTTTAAACTGCAGGGAAGGATGATTTTGAAGAGCTTTGGGGAAAAAGGACGGGAAATGAAAATGAGTTTCGCTATAGTCATTGTTACTCAGTTAGGTTGCATAAATCATCACTAATACTTATTTTTGATGCTAACCTGCTATTTTACTTTACTGAAAATAAAAATTTTCCGAGGAATTTATAGGCTCTCCTTACTTTATTTCCCTGTAAGTTCAATAGTAACTTTTAAATTCTCCTACCATTTAGTTTGCAGGCTTGTGGTTGCAAAAGACACCTATTACTCAAATTGACTTGAAGATACTTTGGTTCCTCTATTAGGAGCTCCAGACAGAAGAGTAGGTTCAGGACTGGTTACTCAGGGAAGTTAATAAGATTGTGAGGTTCTTTCTAGCTCTTGCCTGTTCTATTCAGCTTATCAGCTTTGCCCCTGGACTGGCTCTTCCCACAACTGCAAAATGATCCAAGAACTGTCCACACAAAGGCACCTTTCCAGAGGTAGAAAGGGCTGTCCATTCCAGGACGCCCTTCCTAGGATAAAAGAGTCTGCCAGTCAATCTGCCTGCCCTGTTTTACTTGCAGCCCATCCTTGTTAATGGGGTGGGACCACCGTGCTTGGATTTAGTCATTCAGGCTTTCCTGAGAGCCAGGAATAGGTCCTGGTTTTCAACACTGTGTGGGAATAGAGAGGATGTCCAGACACAATTGGTACTCTGCCCTCTGGGTGGGAGGAAGGAATGGATTAGGGATAGATAGCTATCCACTGAAGTTTTCAGCTTGGAAGAGAATACTATGCTTGCATAGATTTCTTTTTTTTTTTTTAGTTGCTTCACTATTGCGCTTACTGACGCGTTCATTTATTTACAGATACTGTTCTCGAACATTGAAGATATCCTTGCAGTACATAAGGAATTCTTACAAGTTGTGGAAGAATGCTTACATCCCGAACCTAGTGCTCAGCAAGAAGTGGGAACCTGCTTTCTTCACTTTGTAGGATCAATTTCTGTTTATTTCAAAAGCTCTTTCCAACTACATTTGCAGGTTTAGCTTTTGGCCGAGTAGGATGTGGGAATTCAGCATTAGAAGTAAAATCCGACACCAAAAGTTCGGGGTCTTTTAAGGCCAATGAAATCTTCCACTTGGAGCCAGCAAATGGGCCAGCGCCTCACATCATCCATTTTATTCAGCGAAGAATAAACAGCCTTTTCTTTTTCCCAACAAGTTAGGTCTTCGCATCCTCTGTAGCTTTGAATTCTAATGAATATTCAGGCTGTTCATAATGAATGGATTTTTATGTTTCTCTCAAACATAGAGCATTTCTCTCTAGAGGCAGAAAATTCTTATTCCTTTAATGGCGTGCGAAGCCTTTGATTAGTCAGAACGTTCCCTTTTTAATCACCGGGTGAGCACATCCAGTCACCCGAGGCACACGTATGTCTGTGTCTGGGTTCTCCTCCAGGATGGGTTCTCAGAAGGGCGTGCTGAGCGGTGCAGAAGAACCAGTCAGTACTTAACCTATGTCACATTGTACCTCATACTTCTATGGTCATTTTTATTATCACTTTGGGCACAATAGCTGAAAAAAATTATGCAGTTGATTTGCAAAGTAAAAAGCCACCTGTATGATGAAAATTGTTTTCAGAACTAAAAAATATGTATCTCAAAAAAAAGTGCTATTTGTACCATTCCACTGATGCTAATTTGCAGAATAATAATTCGAATCCATATTTATCAAAAGGTAATAGCCCTGGCTAGTGTGGCTCATTTAGTTGGAGTGTCATCCTGTAAACCACAGAAGGGTTGAAGGTTTGATTCCTGGTCAGGGTACACGCCTGGGTTTCATGTTCGGTCCCCAGTTGGGGCACGTGGAGAGGCAACCGATGGATGTTTCTCTCTCACATTGATGTTTCTTTCCCCCTCCCTCTCTCTCCTCCCCCGCCCCTCAAATCAATAAGCATGTCCTCTGGTGAGGATTAAAAATATGCTACACAATGTTTTATTAAAAATATGTAAGAGTATTTTATATCAATTTTTGTTTATTTTGGATTTTTACTTAGTCTTTTATAAAGGTAGCTACGTAATTTCTAAATCTATATCTGTATGTAGTGAGCAGTCTCTGTATCTGTTACTTTTGTAATCAGAAAATATTTCATAAAGATAATTATATTAAAGGGAGAGGCTCCTTGGGTGGAGGAAAATGAACTATACTTTCCTTGGGTACGGCTGGAAGCCAGGCGTGTTTAGTCCATTGATCCCAGACTGTTTGCTTCCACGAGCGAATTCCAGTGTCCTGCCAGCTGGAGTGGTTGCTATCTTAGCTCAGGGCTGCGCTTGGGAATCTTCCACCCTGACATCCATTTCCTCTGTAACACACTATCAATCTGTCATCCATGTATTTAGCTAAACTATTTCTTAAGTTTGTTTTATTCTGGCTCACATCATCTCTTAAAATAAGTAATTCAATACATTTCCTACTGGCTGTATAACATACACTCTGTGTTTCTTTCTGCATGTCCCCATAATTTCAGGGGACACACTCCTGTTCTAATATTTGATCAATACACTTTCTGTCTTCCTCCTTGATTGGTACTTCTCTGATAGATATTGTCCATAAATATTTAGAAAAAATCTCACAGTTGGAGGAAAGCTGAGAGATCATAATGGCAAAATTCCTCCTATTTTGAAAGTGTCCTCTCTACAGTATCTGTGAAAGTTGTTTATTTATTTTTTTTACTTGATGACTTTTATTGACAGCTCTAATTGCTAAAAAATCTTTATATTAATCACAAATCTGCCAGTCACTGGCCATCACTCCCTTGCAATTTCCACCAGTTGTTTCTAGTTTTGTATTTTGGAGTTACATAAAGTTGTAAATCCTTTACAATATGACAACTATTGAAGCGTAGCTACCATTTTCTTATTTTATAAACTAACATTGTATCTTTCTGAAATGACCTTTCGTATGCAGTGGTTTCCTTACCTTATTCACCTGTTGCTGAATATTCTCCTGCTTTCCAGTGTTTGTCTTAAACGCACGGCCCAGCTTGGCACCTGTGAGCTGCAGGGCACTGTGTTTCTGGAGTTCTGTAGAAACTGGCACACACATTTCCCTGTGCCTCACAAACTTTCTTCCCTCTCCCTGCCTGGGAATCATGGATCCCTGTCTTTGGACCGTGCTCTGCTGTTACTTCCCCTTTCAAACTGTGATTCAGTGCTCTCAGCAAAGCCGAGGACTCTCTCTTCTCTAAGTTGCGTCCACATGGTTCATTTACTTTTTGTTGCACACATCGTATTGGATGATAATTAATGTGTGTAGCTTCTTTCAAATGCTATTCTTTATGGATCAGGGAAAAGAAATGTATATACATATCTATGATATAGCTTGTAAAATATAGTAAACACTTAATAAAGTTGGTTCATAAGCTCCCACGGGTTAATATTTCAAAGTGGCTAATAAAATGACTCTAATTCATTCTTACTTGAATTTGCAGAAAGACAAGTTCCGTATCTATGACGAATATTGCAGTAACCATGAAAAGGCACAAAAATTGCTTCTTGAACTGAACAAAATTAGAACCATCCGGACATTCCTTTTGGTAAGAATGTTATGTGTTAGCATGTGTTACTCTTTGCCGATAGGCCAGCCGAGTGCCAATGAACAGCATCAGTGTGGGGCAGAAACTGCTGTGGGGCAGCTCCTTCACTAATGTAGGACGTGAGAGCTGGGAGAGGCCGGTAGTGGGGACACACTGGTAAAGCCCTCTCCTGGTTGATTTCTGTGTTACGTGTGAATCCGACAGGTTCCTAGTGAGCAAATTGTGGAGTGGGACAACTGTCCCCATGATCAAGTTTTAGAGCATTTACCTCCCAAAGTCCTTCATTCCTGTTGATAGTCCATCTCCTCCCCCACCAATCATTGATTTGCTTTCTGTCTCTAGAGATTTGCCTTTTCTGGAGGTTTTGTATCAATGAAATCATACAAAGAATACTTTTTTGTGCCTGGCTTCTTTTACTGAGTAAAAGGTTTTTGAGATTCATCCTTTTAATAGTATTCCACTCAAATTTATTGCTGAATACTATTTCACTGGGTGGCTGTACCATTTTGTTTACCCACTGCCAGATAGGAACATTGGGTCAGCAAGTGACTGTGATAATGGTGGACCTTCTGGTGCTGCCTATGAAAGCTCATTTAGGAGAGAGATTTGTTAGTGTAGAAAAGTCAGGAAAAGTTCAGTTTGGGCTATTACAAATAATGCTTTTATGAACACTATGTATTGTACAAATCTTTGGGTGGACATATATTTTCATTCTCTTGAGTAGATACTAAGAGTTGAATTGCTGGGTCATAGTAAGTTTATGTTTAAGTTTTTAAGAAACTACCCAGGTGGCTGTGCCATGTCCACAAGCAGTGTATGAGGACTGCAGTGTCTCTGTATCTTTGCCAACACATGGTGTTGTAAGTTCCAATTGTAGCCATGCCACTGGGCATGTAGTTATATCTCAGGGTGATTTTATTTGCATTTCTCTAATGACCAATGATATTAAGCATGATTGCATGTGTTAATTAGGCGTTCATATATTCTCTTTGGTGAAATGCTTTTTCATATCTTTTGCCCATTTTTAAACTGTAGTGTTTATCTTTTATTGAGCTATAACTTTGTTGTGGGAATAGTTCCTGTATCAGACATAATTTGCAGATCTTTCCTCCCAGTGTGTGGTTAGTCGGTTCATTTAAAAATATTGTCTTTTGGAGCCCTGGCTGGCATAGCTCAGTGGATTGAGCATGGGCCTGCGAACCACCCAACTGCGGTTCAATTCCCAGTCAGGGCACATGCCTGGGTTGCAGGCCAGTTCCCAACAGGGGACTCACGAGAGGCAACCATACATTGATACTTCTCTCCTTCCCTTCCCCTCTAAAGATAAATAAATAAAATATTTTTAAAAATATTGTCTTTTGGGCCCTGGCTGGTGTAGCTCAGTGGATTGAGCATGGGCCAGTGAACCAAAGGGTCACCATTTCAATTCATAGTCAGGGCACATGCCTGGGTTGTGGGCCAGGTCCCTAGTTGGGAGCGTGTGATAGGCAAGCACATATTGATGTTTCTCTCCCTCTCTTTCTCCTTCCCTTCCCCTCTCTCTAAAAATAAATAAAATTTTAAAAAAAATAAAAATATTATCTTTTGAAGATCAAATGTCTTAAATTCTGTTAAAGTCTGGTTTATGGAATGTTTTCCATTATGGTTGTGCTTTTGTTGTCATATTTAAGATATCTGTATTCATCTTATACTTATTTTGATAAAATTATTACTAAGTGCATTACTCTTGTTGATGGTATTGTGATGGGAATTATCTTAATGCCATTTTTGGGTTACTCGTTAGTAGTAAGTATATAGAAATTTAAATGACATTTGTGTATTCTCGTATGTTGTATGTTCTCGGTTCTTCCATCTTGTGATTTAAATTCATGTATTAATTCTAGAAGATTTGGGGGAATCTTGAGGGTATTTTATATATAAGATCATGTCATCTGGGAATAAAGACAGTTTTACTTCCTCCTCTTCAATATAGATATCTTTTTTTCCCTTGCATAGAAGTGGTAAGAATAGACATTCCTGCCTTGTTTCTCATCCTTGGGGGACATCATTTAGTTTTTCATCACTAGGTATGATGTTGTCTGTAGATTTTTTTGTAAATGTTCTTTATTGGGTGGGGTTGAGGAAGTTCCATTTTATTCATAGTTTGTTGAGAGTCTTTAAGACCTTTTTATCTTTTCTAATTATAGATATTTAAAGCTTGAGTTTTGCCTTATATGTGGCTTTAATTGCATCCCATACGTTTTGACATGTGTTTTCACTTTCATTCAGTTTTTAAAAATGTCTAGTGTCCTTTGTAATTTCTTTGATTTGATCCATAGTTTATTTAGAAGTTTGTCTTGGGAGGCAATTCTCCATGGGTCTCATGTTTCTGCACACTTTCTCATCAGAGGAACTGACTGCCTTTGTTCTGCTCATCTTTAAAATAATGTTTGTGT
Source organism: Sturnira hondurensis (assembly GCF_014824575.4). Lineage (NCBI taxonomy): Eukaryota > Metazoa > Chordata > Mammalia > Chiroptera > Phyllostomidae > Sturnira > Sturnira hondurensis. The sequence goes on from NW_028082759.1 coordinate 34,677,898, forward strand.
CACAGACTGTCTCAGAAATACACTGTCTTCCTTCTGTGGAGTGGGTAGACATGCGTGCTGCCCTTACAGAAGGTCCATGCTCTCTAACCTCAGGTCTCCTCTCCTGTTGTACACGTGCATGTGTCACCTGGTCCTGTGTGTGTTGTAACCTGGGAACAGGGGCTTGGGAAACTGGCCCCAAAGTAATGATACTCTGGCTTTTGCTATTGCTTTGAGGAAAAAATAAAAACTCTCCCATGTCTCAGTCCAGTTGTATCACTAGTCAATGGCAGGGCACACCTGGAACCCCGTTGTCTTTAGGTCTGTTCTTCTACAAAACAATACTACTTTGCTTTATAAGGAGGATACATCTATGTATCTGTCTATTATTTACCCATCCGTCCATCCATCCACCCACCTACCCGCCCAGCAACCCAGCCAACCATTCCATCTATCCATCTACCCATCTACCCATCTATTCATCCATTCATCCACTGATCTATTTCTCCATCTCTATCTCTGCTTCTATTTTTTCCCTTAGACTTTATACTCAGGAGAATATATGTGAATCAGTTTTCAAGACACAAATCCAAAAGCACATCTTGGCTTCCATAACTAATACAAAAAGCGAAAGTATTTCTCTCTCTCTCCTGTAAATGTTGTTTGTAACTGAGTGTGATCTTCTCAGAGAAAGAAGCTATAGAGAGACATCCTTGCACAACTTCTCAGCAGAAAAATTTGTGATGGAAGAAAGTTTTACAGCTTCAGGTTTTAAAAACATAATTAATCATGTCTGTTCCTACCCAGAACTGCATGCTGCTCGGAGGACGGAAGAACACAGATGTCCCCCTGGAAGGGTACTTAGTGACGCCAATACAAAGAATATGCAAATACCCTCTTCTTTTAAAGGTATTTTTGTATTTATTGTATTTATTTGCATTTATTGTAGCATTTTCCTTTTACCTGCATATTTTGCTTATAATTTTTAAGATGTATTTTTTCCTTTTAAATAGCCTGACCTTCTAAAGAAAGGGAATTCATAGTCATTGGGGTAGGGGGAGTATAAGAAGGTAAAGGGGGAGAAATGGTGATAGAGAAAGACTTGACTTGGGTGGTAAACACACAATATAATATACAGGAGATGTATTGTAGATTTGTACACCTGAAAGCTATGTAGTTTTATTAACCAATGTCACCCCAATAAATTCAATTAAAATGGTTATTTTGTTACCAATTTATATGTGGAGTAGAGAACAAATCTTTAAAGAAAAGAAACAAAACATGTTCTTTGTAGAAAACATACTTGAGTTTACTTAGAGTAAGGGTGTTAGTTTCAAGATAGGTCCCATTAAATATATTATGACCAGTTTATATAGCGTTTTATCTTCTTTATCTCAAGTAGATTCTCAGTGGGTGTGTTTCTTGACTTACTTTAACATTGGTGTTAATGAAGTAAAGGTCAAAGTAATATAATCCAGAACCTTCTTGATGCTAATGAAATGAAACTCAAAGCTACATAATTTCAGAGCCTGGTTTTAAATCATTAGTACAGGGAATGGTGGGGGTCACATGTGACAGTAAATGATGAGCGTAGAATGACAAGGTCAAGAAAACGTTGCCTCTGGGAGATAGGAAATGCTTCATTAATGGTTGTAGGGATATCCCCTCCTTATAATGACCAACATTTCTATTAGGAAAAATGTATTGTAAAGTACTAATTATTGCTTATACTGCAAGGGCCTATGAATAGATGAGAACAATAATTCTGGAAATAGTGTTTTTTGGAACTGTTACCTCAGAACAGGCAGTTTGGTGTGGTGGTTGAACACATGACTTCTGAGTTCAAGCCCAAAGTGTTCTGCTTATAGCTGTATGACTGAACACATAATCTAATCTCTTAAAGCCTTGGGTTTTCACTTGTGAATCAGAAAGGGTAATGGTGATGATAATGATGATGAAGAAATTGTATTGTATGCCTACAAGAATATGTATATGTATGTATATGCATATCTGTGTATGTTTACATTATATGCATATATAAATTATTGCCTAATAATTGAGCTATTTAATATAAACCATTTAGCATAGTATATATTCCGTAAATATTAGCCATTATTATTCATGCATATTTGATTCTGATTTATTTTAACATATTAATTACTACTTGGTTATCCAAATTTAAAAATACCCAGAAATACTATGGGCATATTAACTGGTGTTCTTATTGATTTACTTTCTGAGAAATAAATTTTGTGAATTTGAACAAAAAATACCCTTTTTACTATGACTTTTGTCAGCTATGTAAATTTGGTTTCTGTGTAAAATTTCATTGAAAGGATCTGTTCTTGTTGAAAAGCAAGTCAAGTTGCTTGGGAGAGCCATAGAGAGATGCTAGCTCAGAGATCTCAAGTTCTGCAGAGTTCACATAGGCAGGAGCATGGGGAGGGCTGGCATAGATGTGTCTCCTGTCCCTGAGATCCCTCAGGACCTCCAATACGGTGACTCAGATTTGCACGTGTGCTTATCACTGCAGTTACTCCTGGCCCAAATTTTAGGGTCCCAGGGGTTGGTTGGTTTTAAGTCAGAAGGCGTAATGATATTAAGAGAAGTGCTTTATGTCAAGTGGTTGTTCTAAGTCACTCATTTCCGATAAGGATGATCTCAGGTGCTTGAGCTGGCATTTCAAAAGCTAGAATCTGGACAAGTCCTTACTTAGAAAAAAAGAGGCTATTTTAGAGCACCTTTAAGCAGTGGAAAGATGACATCTTCTCCAATTTAGGGGAGATTATTATTATTAGAGATTACTTCTCCAATTTTGGGGAAACAAAGAAATGTTTACCTGTGTAAGTAGATATGTTGGTGTTGATGTTTTTCTTTCTGGTAGTAGCAGCTGAAAAATTTTGTGCTCGTGTTCTCTTTGATTTTGGATGTTCTCTTTGATTTTGGAGGGCTTTATTTACTCACAGAAAAACATGGGATTAGGCTGCGTGTTAAAGAAAAGATACATTGGTCTCATTTGTGGAGTTTGAAATTATTGGGTTGGTGCATCAGAGCAGGGTGCATGGCAGGTAATTGAGAGAAGATTGTACTAGTCATTTCTCTCATTATTTCATGTGATTTAAATTCATGTCTAGACTCCACAGATACTCACTGGGCACAATTCCACAGGGCTCCAAATCTCATATCTTGCAAACTGAGTTGATCTCTTTACATGATTTACAAATATTTCTACTCTTCAGAATTTCTGGAAAAGGTCACCTATCTCCTTTATGTATCTGTGATTCAGCATAACTTTTTAAACCTTGTCTTGGGAGTGATTTAATGTGTGTTCGTTTGGTGCTTGCTCTGAAGAACAGAGTCTGAACACATTCAATGCAAGGTCAGAGTTTATGGCAAATTTGTGAAAAATAGCAGACCTCCAGAGAATATAGCAACTGCATATTTTCCCACTGTATGTTAAAAATTAAGGAAATTCTTACAGCGACTCGCCTCAGGACTTCTGTAATTGTGTTAGTTGCGTGGTGACGGCAGTGCAGTAAGAAAACAAATGACTAATTAAAAAGCAATGTGGTCACAGCCGTCTAGACTGTGGGTGAAAATGTTTAATTTTGAGTTTCTAAACAACTAACAAGCCCTTTTAATATATTTACAAGATTAAAGATCACTTTAGTTTTGATATCCTGAATGGAACAAACAAACAAACTATAAATAACAAGCCAACAAAACCTGTCCCAAAACAAAAACAAAAATAAAGCCATTGAAGGGTGTATATATGGCAGTTTATTCATAGCAGAGAATGAACCTGAGTAATTTGTGAAAACGGCATAAATTGTTCTTTAAATGACGGAGTATTGTGGAATTTATGTATTTTTTATTCTGCTAGAGTATAAGGTGTTCTTTAAAAGTTTTACTTGTGACATGCTTTTGTAGTTTCTCCAAAAGTTATTAGAAAACAGGGCACTGAAATTATTTTTGAAATTATGGCAATTATTTTTGAAATTATGAATCTTTACATATTCATTTAAAGATTTACTATTCTTGTAAAGTCTCTGGGAAAATGAAATTAACATATAAACATGTACTTCTGTTGGACCCAAAGTCAAACTTATTTAAAAAATTACATGATGCAGGTAAAATATTTGACAACTTGAAAAGAGAAAATCTAAGTTAGTTTTTAAGAACAACATAATTTTTCAGGAAAAATTAAAGTGCAAAATGTGTATCAGAGTAATAACACATAAATTGACTCAGTCTTTTGTTTGATCTCAATCTTGCTGGAGTTTGTGATGATCTTGCTGAAAGTGGCTGTCACGATCTTTGCAGTTTTCATTTCCTGGTCAGTCTGAACCTGCTGTACCAGAAAGCTGAAGATCAAAGGGTGATTTGTTTTTGTGTATAAACAGGAGTTGCTGAAGCGGACTCCAAGGAAACACAGTGACTATGCAGCGGTGATGGAAGCCCTCCAAGCCATGAAAGCCGTCTGTTCCAACATAAACGAGGCCAAGAGACAGATGGAGAAGTTAGAAGTTTTGGAGGAATGGCAGTCTCACCTAGAAGGCTGGGAGGTACAGTCACTGTTTCAACGATTGAGCTTAAACTAGTTTTGCTGTTTCTCATGCTGTGTACAGAGTGGATTGGCATTGGAGGGGACTGTAAATGGTCATTTTCCTAGATAATGCTAGGGGGGCTGTAAGTATTTCTGAAAAGTGCTGTCATTTGTATTTTTAAATATTTCTAAAGTGGTAGTAAATTGGCTTATCCTCAAGCTTTGTGAGAGAGCCAGCCAATACTGCGTGGGTTATAAGATTTGATATTTCAGTATTTGTGCATTGGGGTTATCCATTTTTCCTGTATTAACTACGGTCAATAAGTACATAGCCTGAACCCTGGAGAGAGTACAGAGAAAGACTAAGGCACCATGCATGTGCCGTGAGACTATTTTCAGACTGTGAGTTAGGGGTTTGATGGTAAATTTCCTTGTAAGCTGCCTTATTCTCTCTAAGTTTGAATTTCTTCATTTCTAAAATGAATGAAGTAGCTGTGATGGGATTTTTAAGGTCCATTCAAGATGGCAAATTTCATGGGTTCGTGATTTATTTAAGAAAGAATTTTTTAAATTATAAAAACGTCAAAGAAGGGTGGTATTCATCATCTGTAATGTGTTTTCAGCTATGGTAACTTGGGTTTCATTCACCTCATGGGGGCCCTGTATTACTTTAATGCTACTTGTAGGATAGACTGAAGTTATCTGTCTTTCAGTTGTCTTATGTAGATGAGTGTGGGCTTTGGACTGGGATACATTGTTATTGTTGTAAAGTAAACAATTATTATAATATTATTAAAGTATAAACAAGTTTTAAAGTATTTCTAACCAAATATTGTATCACACAAATTCAAGTAGCTTTTATTGTTGGGGCGTTATAATGACTAATTTGTTTCTTATCTTCAATATATAGGTTTCCACTTATATCTAAAATTACAGCCACTTAGATTTGTGAAAAAATCTCAAACTTTGGCCTCAGGGAATTCTTGTTTTTATCCATTCTTTCCTATGAATTTTTAAAAATGTTTACTGAGATCTGACTTAGCTTCCTCCTTGTCTATAGTCTTCCATTTCAAGCGTCCAGGGTGACCCCCCATTCAACACGACTGCTACTTATTCCAACCAGTCAAAACGGTCATGTGTTTTACAGTCGATTCATGATGATAATTCCCTTCCTGGGGAGTGGTTGTCCTGCTGGGCTGAGAAAAATGGACTCAAGTTTGCTTTTGCTGTCTGTTGTCACTGAAATATTGGAAGAAACACTGAGCTTGCTTTAAATTGAAGGACTTGTCGGTGATGTCTGCCAGGCCTTTTACCAAAACAAAAACCCCACAGTCTCTGTTCAGCTTTTTATGGAAATGGGATCTGTAATATTTTTGTTTCCTTCTCCTATGAGATCCCCCCAAATCGAGTCTCCTGTAGAAACGAGCCATTATTTAAAAAGTATTGATATTTCTTGTATGGTGCACGCTGATTGGTCCAAGGAAGAATGTATGGGGGTCATTCTGTGTCATTTGTGACCTGTAGTGGTGGGTGCCTCGACCTCGCCTGTCTCTCGCTGGGTGTGCATCACTGGAGTGCAAGGAAAGAGCATTGATACTGAGAAAACTGGTGGAAGGAAATCGTTTGTGACGTCAGTTCCAGCAGGAGATACTATGAATGTTGGGCCCCCAAAACAGTGGCGACACAAAGTCTCCTTGAGGAGATTTGAAAATGACTGCACAAGCCCCAGACATACAGTGATTTGGGAGTTTGGGGACTTTGAGGGACTGCAGGTTGGAGCACGGCCCCCCCAACAGTTTGTGTTGAGGACCCAATTCCTCGTCTCAGTCCATCACCTTAGAGAGATGCAGCACGCTGTTCCAGTACTCAGCCTGGGTCCTCCTTGGAAGATTAGGAGCAGCTGCTATCTAATGGGTCTCAGAGGTCATAAGACAGAGGGACGCAGTCATCCTTCATCCAGGATGAATCCCAGCTCAGAAGGGAGTGGGAGTGGTTGGTTAAGGAGCTTTCTTTGAATTGCTAACATGTTTGTTCAGTTTACAGACAGCTTTGCATCTGTTTAGAGTGGCTCTCCTGGGGTTAGGGTAGAGCCAAGGACAGACATCTGTTGGCGTGACAGTCACAGGACAGAGAGTTTCTCCAAGAGTTTTTGAGGCTTAGAGTCTTGAGCTGACCTTGGGAACCAGCTCCTCCTCTGGCTCTTTCCATGACGTCGTGCACACCTTTAGGACCACCTTAGACATGACCCTTGCTCCTGTAGCTAGCATTCTCTTGAATGGGATCTGGGTCAGATATGGCAGGAACTTGCCTTATTTCCACTTTAGGGGAATTATTATTTCAAATAACTGAATTATCTATGGTCTTATTTCCCCATTCATTACATGAAGGCTTTTCACAGTCAGAATCTCTCAGGAAAACTTGCCTGTTCTAAAAATTAGGTCTGTCAGCATTTACATGGTGACTGCCACCACAGAAGATCTATAAGTGCCTTAATTGCTCATATTTGAAGTGTATCTTTGATTAATATAATTTATGATATCTCAGTCATATATCTTACCCAACATTCCAAACATTCCACAAGATATTCTACTAAAGGTCATTGTAGAGCAGTAATCACTGCTTGAAAGCCAATTTATTAACGGTTAAATCAGGGTCATTGATTCATTTTGTAGAACAGGACTGTTCTTAGTCTGCTTTTTGGTGGGTTGATAGTATTGTAACTATAGTGTTATAATTTTTGGAATGATACTGACTGATATTGACAAAAGAGTATCAATGAACATCATATCTTTAGTAATTCACCTCTATATCCTTGATGTGATTGATCTGTCAAATCAGGGGAAAAATCACAATAAAAGATCAGAGGGTGAATTATTAATATATCAAGAGTTGGAAAAAATAATTTTCAAGATAATAATTGTGTTTGAGGAAGTAAGGAGAAGCAATACCTGCTGCTTACCGTGTTACACGGAGAAAGACAACACTACGAGACCGTTGAAAAACCACCTCTTGTTGGTTTCGGAATCTGTTTGCTGCTTACATTGGATGAAGTTTACGTCTGACAGTGTCCTGACTCCAAGTCATGCAGTCTTGTATTTTGTGACTGTGAGTCTTGCAAAGGTTATGGTGAGACCCGTTTCTTTTTGTCTCCTCTCTGAGGCGATTTGGAATTTACCATTGGCCTACCTTGAGGTGGACTTGATTTATAAATACTCCTTGTTATTTAAGGGTAAGTGGTTTGGGGAAAAGACCATTGAAAGTGAATCCACATAAAAGGGAGAGCAAAATTTCACAGGTGGGACAGCGGGAAAGTTTGATTGGGACATTATCTTAGTGAAATGAGAACTTATATTATTAGTTTGTTTTATCTCAGATGTAACAGAATTTAAGTTATATTTTCTGTTAATAATTTGATTCTCAAAAAGAGTGCATCAAATGCTGAGTCTTTTTTTAGAGAGGGCATACATTTTTTGACAAAATTGTATAATAAAACAATGTGATATTCTTTATTTAACATTCAACTTTCTAGTCATTTTAAAGTATTTTTAAAAGAACATTCAAATGCTTCATTAATTTTCTCGAGACTCCTTTGATATTGGACCCATTCTTCTATGGGAACCCATCAGCTTGCCCTCTTACCCACCTTCTGTTCTTCCCCGTGGGTGGGTGTGGCACAGGTCAGTCTTTTCTGTCCACGCCGGGTATGTGAGGGAGGAAGTTTCAAGGCCTCTTTCATTGCTCATCTTTCCCCAGATTATGGTTTAGCCGTCGCTCTGTGTTTCTCTGATGTTGACTTTCAGCCTTGAGTTGACAAGATAAATGAGATAGCCCCTGGTGTTAAGCAGAGAGAGCCGATAATGGGGTCAGATAATCAGCGAGTGGTTTCCTATTACAATGATTTTTGCCACCTTGTAGGTGCAAACGAATCAGCAGTGAACCCTTAAGTAACGTATTTTGAAAGAACTTGTTAACACAAAAAAGATCAAATAGTTCCGATATGGTTTGGCAGTATTATTTTTATTGTTTTTTTTTGAGAAGAAGTTTTATTATTGCAGTTCTTCACAAACTATGATTTTAATGTTTAAGAAACATTGGAAATGAGAAAAGAAACCATGAAATAATAAATACACATGCTTCCGATGGCCTTTTCTGGCTCTTGTCATTTTCTGAAAGTATACTTTGGCACCAACAGGTGTCCGCTCATAAAATGTAGCGTACTTCTTCATTAAATTCTGTAATGGTACATTGAAATGTAATAGTTTTTCATGTAGACTGATCATATAATTAATTGGCAGCCTGTGATATATTTCAAGTTCTAGACTGAACTTGAAACTTTATTCAACTTAACAATTTAGCTTCCAAATTGCTATTATTTTTGTTGCTGGATTCTGCAACCTGAAGCACACATAACAGAAAGAGATGCTGGTGGTGAGCAGTGGCACCTGAATGGGCTGCTCTGGGTCCTCATCTATGACTGAAGTCATTGTGTGCTTTATCCGTTCAGACTGATCTCAGCCATACTGCAGGGTGATACTTACATGGTGTGCTTTATGAATTCAAAGAAGACAATTACTGGAGAATGATGGAAGCCTGAAACCACATGATGGAATGAACTATATCATTAATGATAAGCTTGCATCATCGTAAACACACACAGGCCATCCCTGACTCATCACCGTTCGCTCATACCAACCCTCATTTATTAATGTTCTATTCCTGCAGTGGCAACACTGCATTTAATTGTGCTCACATTTCTGTTTCTTCCACTAGTGTACGTGTTTCTTGGGAGCTGGGGTCATGTCTCAAGTTCTGGGTCCCAGCATCTAAGACAGTTTCTGACACATAGTGGATTGAATGGTAATTACGTGCAGATATAATTACATTGTAGTTATGTATTAATTGTTAGTGGCTTCTTACTATGTTTGGATACTCTTGGCTCTTTTGCTTAATGTCAGTGATTCTGACATGGTTCTATTTAAAGTCCAGTGTTTGTTTCATTATTCTGTTACTTTGATGTTCTATAATAATCGGTAGCATCCTGTTCTGGTTTATGGTTCACAAATACACAAATATACCTTGTGAGGTTTTTTTTTTTTTCACTTCCTTGTGGCTATACTTGAACACCCTGAAGTTTGTTTGAAATTCAGTCATTGTAAAGGTACTTCTATAAGGCAGGTGCTGTCTCTGTCATGAACATTTACAGGTGGGCTTCTCTCAGTGTATTTCACCCTTTGCACTGCTGGGCTGGTGGTGATGAAGAGAAATAAGATAGGTGCACAGCTTGGGGTAGAAAGAGAAGCTTTTGGAATGAGAGGGGCCTTGATGAGTACGTTTTCTATCACTGGTCACATATTTATTTATGATTACTTCCTATCTTGAACTGTCAGTTGGCCTCCTTTCCTCATCTAATAAAAGCAGTCATTCATGTAACTTCCTAGTAGGGGTTTTTACAGTATTTAATTCGATATATGTAATTGATTGCAAACAAACTATCTCTGATTTTACATCATCAATTTAGCTTCCTAAAGGGAAATGTACATTATTTCTAGATGATAAAAGTACATTACTTTGGTTATATTTTAAGGGATTGCTGAAAGACAGCAAGGCTCCAAATCAGAGAGAGTAAAAACATTATTTAAAAATATCTGCATTAAATATGCACATATACATATTACATTATATGCAATGGCTTTGGGAAAGTTAAAAATTAATGATTTATGCAAAGCCTTCTTATTTTTTAAAGTAATTCCTTCACACCTTACCTCTCAGTTGTTGGTTTATGACTCTGTGATACATCAGCACCCTGTTCCGGTGGCTTCTTATTCTCACGGGCAGTACATTTTTCACGGTCGCAGTTTTTTCTCAGTGCAAGAGGCCGCTTCCTCTGACAAAGGCGTGGTGACCCATGGAACAGTTTACAAAGCTGATTTGATTCAATAAACATTTTTTTCTATAACTTTAGGATTAGGAAGACCAGATGTCAGAGATTTACACCAGGAGAATATATTCAGCACATTGACTAGCATGATATAGAACTGTAAAAATCTGACCTTAGCACTCACGTGGGTGTAAGTGTTTATTATATACCTGGTTGTTCCGTGACTGAATATGGATTTGTGAAAAATATGTTTAAAAATTAACATCAGTGTTCAAAATGAAGACAAAATACTATCCAGGTAAAGCCCTTCCTACAGATTTAAGTGAATATTCAATGGTGATGAAATATTCCATGGGGATGAACACATTGGAGGTGTAACTGGGACCCCAAAATGTGCGATAATCCCCCTTCGGGTCCTGGGCCAGCGAGGCAGCAGGGACTGCCTCCAGGGGAAACCTGTGCTCCCCTTTGTCTCCATGTTAGCGTGGTTGCTGCATTGAACACTTGAACACCTGAGCTCAGGTAGTCAAGCCTCTGAAGCAATGCTGCAGAAAGTGTTGATGGGAAACTCTGCATCGGCACCTGCAGGATGGTCTGGAGGGCAGTTCCAAGCCACGTTTTAACTAGCCCATCGGGTGTGTCTTCCACACACTGAAATTTGAGAACCATTGTCCTAGAGGCTTTGATCTCCTCCTCTGAGCTGCCTGGCTTGTTTGATTTCCTAGCTCATTCATCTGACATTCTCCTTATAATAGACTTTAGTGCTCCTGACATTTACCTCACCATCTAATGCTTGTAGCCATATCTTATTTCAGTTTCTCCTGTGAATTTTGTAGCTTGGTGTTTTTACCCCTGACTCCCAAAACTCTGATAAGTGAAAAAAATGCACATAATTTTTAAAATATCATAAATTTTATATATTTCAAAGATAAAGCTACAAGATTTTTTTTTGCTACAGAGAAAGGTAGATTTTTATTATTTAAGTGAAGGGAAAATATGCAAATAGTATATTTTCTAGTAGTAACCCTTTCATAATATAACATATTATCTTCATGCCTTGGCTTTTATAGGCTACTGTAAGAAATAGTCTCAAGTAGGGTATTTTGTACCTTTTGTAAAGTTGCTATTAACAAAGCCACTTTTCACAATGTTGTGTAAGTCCCTGGTGTAGCTATCAATGTGATGTTTCCTTTCTTTATATTTTGAATACTGTTTTTCCATCTTAGCTTTTTTTTCAGGGTAGAGGTAGTATTCACTGTAAATAAGAAATTGCCACTGGAATTGGGATTTATATTCACAATTGATGAGTTTTTGCTTAATTATCATATGACAAAGTAAGTATGTGAAGTTGTGTAAATGTCTGACCACACACACACACACACACACACACACATACCCTTATGAAAGGAAAGAAGGGAGGGAAATATCTAAAATTGAAAATGTATTTGTACTATACATACTTAAATTAGCACAGTAACACAGTCTTAAATAACTTCCCTTTAGGAAGTTTCGTTATAGTTATGAGTTGTCATTTTAACTTAAAGATATATAATCGATCAGAAAACCTATATTAACTATTGTGGAAATGTGCCATCTAAAATTCATGTTCTGAGTTGTAAATGTTAAAAACAAAAATTAAACCATTAAATTTAAAAAGAATCAGAAATTTATCCCCAGATTTAAAGAGACCCAAACGTATTTAAAATGGAAATATTCTTGTGGATAAAAATTTCCTTTTTAAAAAATCCGATTTGGTGCACCAGTTTTTATTGACTCCAGTATTTACAATGGCTCAGAGTAGACATTTACGCTCAGTTTACACAGCAGTACATGGCCTGTCCTACTCAGCAGGCAGTTTTCCTGTGTGAATGATTCAAGGCGCAGGCTCCTTCCTTCTTGGGGCTCCATTGAACTTTCAGTGGTTTGCACGTGTGTTAGGAATCAATCATGTCACTAAATCATGACGTTAGTGGGTATTCAAGGCTTATTTAATGACTGTTTCTATGCCAACTTTTAATATGTATGGTGAAACACTCCGTGGGAGGTTTAAATCTATGTATTTAAAAAGCTCTTCTTAAATACATAGATTTTTTTCTTTTATTTCTTTTCTTTTTCCTCTCTATCCTAGGGCTGGGTCTATAAGTTTTGTCCTGCCAAAAATTTAAGTGTTTCCTTATTCTTTGCCATGTGGCCTGGGAGCCCTTTTCCCATACCAGGCAAAGAGAGGAGGAAGAAAGGACGACGAAGAATGCTAATGTTATGAGCCAGTTTGAAATCGTTTCCCTTTTAAAGAACATTTATAACATGCATCATAGATGCTCATGTATGTATGCCTATGTAAAATAGCTAAGAGAGACCCAGAATCTGTCAACAGCAGTTGTATCATCTGAGACCAAACACGAGGAGAGTGGAAGGGAAGGAGACCTGAGTTCTGTGTATAAATATTTGTACCATTTGAACTTTCATCCTGTCCATATATTGCATCTTCAAATAAACACAAATATGCATTTAAGGAGAAAAAGAATTACATGTGAAAGTTGATACGAAGCAATCGAACACCATCTCCATTTTTTCCCTGACTCAGGGGTCCAACATCACTGACACCTGCACTGAAATGCTCATGTGTGGAGTCCTGCTGAAGATTTCTTCTGGGAATATTCAAGAACGGGTGTTTTTCCTTTTTGATAATCTTTTGGTGTACTGCAAGAGAAAACACAGGTAAGAGGATACCCAGGTAACGCTTCTGAAGTGTTACCTGTGTGAGATCTGTCCATCTCACAGGTGCCACCTTTTCCTTTGTGTTTGGTCCTGGGAGCTCATGGTATCATCAGCAAACGTCGCCATGCTTGGTCTGTCCCATGACCCCTTCACCTTCTGATAACACCCAGCTGAACTGTGACTGTGACTGTCCGTTGATGTCACTACCTCCCCAGGAGCCTTCTGGAGGCTCCACTAAGCTGCTCATGTCAAAACCACCATTGACCTCTGTGTTTTCTAAGTAAGTGGTTACTTTTCTGCTCTGTACGGTTTTACTTGTTTTCTCAGCAGTATTTGGCTTAATTTGGCACTTCTTCCTTCTTAAAACACTTTCCTATCTTTATTTGGTAAAGACGATAGAGCACAAATTGTGGAGAACTGGATGAGAATGTGTTGGGTCCAGTTAGGAAACTACCACTGTCACCTGCGGAGCAGAAATCGGGGGGCTGGGCTAGGGTAGGTGAATAGATGTGGGAAGATTTTTGTGTGTTTTGAATGAAGAATCAGTGAGATTTTCTAATGGATTGGATTTGGGAGGTTGAGTGAAATATAGGACCCAAAGCTAATGTCTATGGTTTGGAATCAAGGAAACTAATGGATAGGAAAACTGAGAGAGGAACAGTTTTAGGAGAGGAAATAAAGAAATTTGCGGGGAGATTTTTAAGTTAATATTTTTTCAATTACACTTTATATTCAATATTCTTTTGTATTAGTTTCAGGTGTACAAAATAGTAATTAGACAATCATATACTTCACAAAGTGAAGTATATTTCCAGTACCCAACTGGCATCATGCATAGTTATGATAGTATTATTGATTGTAGTTTCTATGCTGTACTTTACGTCCCATGAGGAAACCAAGAATTCTATTTCTTCCATGTTGCACTGGCTTTTTCTTTTCCCTAGTTGTTTTTCTGTGAGTTTTGCATATCCAGGTTCTTCGTGTCTTATAGATCTCATTTAAATGTCACTTCCTCAGAAATACCTTCCCTGACCACCCTATCAAGGGAAGCCTCCCAGCCACCGTATCAGTATCTGCAAAGTGTATGCTGATATTTTCTCCATTGTTTATTTGTTTATTTTCTACCACCTTTATAAGATTAGATGGTAAATTTGGTGAGAACAAGGGTCCTGCTGCTTTTTCATTACTGTTTCCCTGGAGACTGGAGCAGAACTGTTATGTAATAGATACTCAATAATTATTTGTTGAGTAAGTGAATAAATGATTGAATGAACAAAACCCAAGCAAGTCTCTGTATAACTTAGCTATAATGTTAAATAATATCATGTATTAATGTTATTGATGTAATTGTTTTGAAGCATAGACGTGATTTTTTTCAGAAGGTACTGGTTGGATAGGATCAAACTTGTGAACATTCCTGTCCACTCGTCCTAATGACCATTCAAACACATACTTAGGAAGGAAGTCATAGACGCAAGATATGCAAGTACTCACCATTACAATATAGAGTAAAATTGTTTTCAAACCATAAGCTTTTTAATCTTTAAAATTCAGTAGAGCCATTTTCTCAAGGGACCTAAGGTCTGATTGCACTAAGTGTTACAGTATTGATACACGCTTACTAGAACTTCACATTGATTTTTATCGTCTGCGGGTCAAGAGAAATATAAAAAGCCTGTACAGGGTTAACTGCAGATGACAGAGAAAATTAATACTTTGGAAAATAGGACCCAATGATAGATTCCAAGCCATGATTATTTGCCTGTGACTAAAACTGTCATTAAGGATGTTAAGGTTTTAAAAATATGATTGGTTTTAAAATGATGTCTCAACTGATAGGAAATTTCTTTTTTGGAGCATACCATGATACAGTTTCCTACGTGAGAGAATATGCAGTTACTAGCTTCTTAGTGGGCTCTGCATTAAAGAATATTACTCAATATTATTTAATATTATCTTTGGTCTCCAATGATGCCAAATTTTACAGTTACCCTGCCCGAATCCTGGTGTATAGCATTTATTTGGGCTTATTAATGAAGGGCATTTGGAGGTTGCTTTCAGAATGAGCGTGAGAGTGCAAGATCATGAAGGCCTAGATCTTGAAGATCATTTAGGAATGATCTTCGCTCTTTTCCAAAGAAGGAAGTCAGGGACGGTGAAGACATCTTGTGACACCTCCTTGTACTCCATGGTGGGTATGGAACTACAGAGGAGGAGAGGAGAGGGAACATGAGTTGGTGCACAGTTATGTCCTAACTTGTGCTGTTTAGGTGTGTCTGTGCCGCACAATAAATGAATAATGATTTCAGCATGTTAAATTGTTACCTAGACTGCGTCAATAAGTCAACTTGAATGGTTCAGGGCAATTGAAATCTCTTGAGTGACTAGGTAATCTTTAATCCTCTTGAACCATTCCTTACAATCTTTCCTTTAGATTTAATTGAAAAGATTTAGTTTTTAGAACAATCTCTCCTGAATGTTTAGTGACTCAACTATAAGCATACACAATGACCTAATTCATTATTACAAATGTTTACCTGTAAACCTGGGTCTTTTAAATCTTTGTGTCACATAATTGTAAAGATTAAAGGCCAGTGTCGAACCCACTATAAGCAAAGTTTTGGAATGTTTTGGACTATTTTGAAGGTAAATAAAACCTTTATAAGGGAACATAAATGTATTAAGAGACTTACTAACAAATATACACAGTTATATTCCATATAAAAATATAGGAAAATATTTTCAATTGGGTAATGCTTAAGAACTAGCAAATTTCTTTACAGAGGCATCATGGGAACTAACTTAATTTTACTGGGGCATTACCAGCTACTTACTGAAAAAAGAGAACTGAAGGTGAAAGAAATCACAGGAAATT
Source organism: Sturnira hondurensis (assembly GCF_014824575.4). Lineage (NCBI taxonomy): Eukaryota > Metazoa > Chordata > Mammalia > Chiroptera > Phyllostomidae > Sturnira > Sturnira hondurensis. Next base: position 34,693,894 of record NW_028082759.1, read on the forward strand.
TTAATTCACTATTAGTATCTGTCCAAGTTTGACTTGGCACTATTGATATCCTATATTGAGCAAAAGTACATATTTACCTTTCCAGCTACATATTGTTTTGAGCCCAGAGCCTCAGTTTATTTAAAAAATTAGAAATAAGTCACCTCTCATAAAGCAACCAGTGCTGTTAGGAATGGGAGAACACAAGTGAAAAACACCAGGAGCCAAACGTTTGATATCACTGATTGAATTGGTTCCTCTTTTTCAAAGAATTGCTTACATTATATTGCTTCAATGTTGTTTTCCATTAAGTAGAATGATAATGATTGTGTGATTTCCTTCCTTTATAAGACGGTTGAAGAACAGCAAGACATCTACAGATGGACATCGATACCTTTTTCGTGGCCGGATCAATACCGAGGTGATGGAGGTGGAGAATGTGGACGATGGCACAGGTGAGTGATGAGATTTACAGTGAAAGGTTTGATGGTAAATTCCCCCGTAAGACGGATTCTCCCTCGAAGAATTCACATGCCGTGCATCAGAGCTCAGAAATACTTCATTAGATAGAAAAGTCAGAGGAAAAAGGCGAAAGGAAGAGAAGGACTGTTGTCATAAGAGGAGTTTATATTCTGCTGAAACACACTAACATTAAACACAAAGATACAAACAAGTAGCTGAGTAGGAATAGCAATGCGCAGAGGCACGCACAACTCCTAGTCTGGAGAGTGTGAGTGCAGAAAACAGTGAATGAATTGATTTTCTTTAAGTTATGCTGTGTGTTATAAGCATGTCTGTGACATTGTGTTTCTCTAATGCATTCAGTGTAGAATATAGCAAACTCTGGCTTTATTTTAACTCTACATACATTATTAATATAAACAGGTTGCCGATTTGCTTGTACAGGAAAGTTGTGGATGGGAGTGGTTTGTGTAATTTTAAGTGCTCATTTTAAGTTTTGATTTCACAAAGATAGTAAATGTTTGCTCTGTAGGGTTTTGGAGGTGTGGAAATCATGATTAGTCACAAATTTTAAGTAAAATGAAATTAAAATACATTACTTACTATTTGGAAAAAAGTCTGTAATATAAATGCTTAGTTAATTGAATCACTTTACCCAGTGATTTTGATTAGAATCAAAGGTATGCTTCTAAGAGAAAAGACAAGATAATATAAAATAGGTTAATTGTTGATAAATGACTTTTATTCCCATGTAGAGAAATGTTTTTGTAAGAGTCAATTTAAACATGGGGTTTGGGACACAGATTAGGGCCATCCCCCAAACCTTCCTGGGTCTCAGAGGGGAGCAGGGTGTCTATAATCTGCCCGGAACACAGGTTTTCAAATCCTCACCTGTGTGCCATTCCTTTGTCTTATTGTTAGCATCCAATCAAATTGTCCAGTACTTAAAATAGTGAACTGTGGTTGCTTCAGGTATGGGAAACAGACATGCAATGCGCGCAATTCAGGTTGTTCCTGAGACAGGGCACTTACCTTGGGAACAAGTCGTGCTATGGAGATGATCCTCCTTGGCTGGTGGTGGGCTAGGGCTGTGGAGCTGTCAGTCAGCAGGGACAGAGAAACCTCCCACTTCCAGCCCCCTTCTGTGCTGCAGACTTCAGTGTGGTTGTAGACTCCCGTGATCACAGGTGGGACCTAGCGGGCTGCCTTTCCATGACAGCGCGTGTGCGCATTAGTGCCTGTAAGGTGGCAGTAGCTCATTTTGTAGCTTTCCGAGGAGCCTGGTTGGTGACACTCAGAATGCTACCTGTCTAAAATGCGAGCAACTCTCTTGCTTCTGAAACCTGAATGCTCAAGACAGCATCCTAAAGCCCGCATTTTGCTCGAGGCAGAAGTGAGATAGGGGCAGGCAGTCAACTCTCCACGCTGTTGCTCTAGCGCTCTGTCTGTTTTCTTCCCTTTCCCTGCGATAGCAGAGCTCCTGTGTCTCACTCCCTTCCTTCTCTCAGATGATCTGCTTGTCAACATGTATGCCAACTACCCTGGTTGTCTAAGTGAATGTTCTATTGATTACTTGGTTACTGAGCTCATGGGAAACGGGAGCCCTTATAAAGACATGTGAGGATCCAGGGCCTTTGGAGGGATGGGCATTAAGTGCTGTCCTCAGTGTGTCTGTGACAGATGTAGGGGAGCGAGAGCCTGTGAGGGGCGGTATTCGAAATGGCTACTAAGCACGGACTGTGTTTAATGTGCAAACGGTGTGTTAATGTTTTTGTTCTTCAACACACGCATGTAAAGCGAAGACAACTTGAAGAATTTACTGGTGTTAGTACTTTTGTGAATTGAATGATTGCATTGAATTGATATGATACTCTATATAACATTTGCTTATTCACCTTTGCCTTTAATTTCCAGCTGACTTCCATAGTAGTGGACACATTGTGGTTAATGGATGGAAGATCCATAACACTGCAAAAAACAAGTGGTTTGTGTGTATGGCAAAAACACCCGAAGAGAAACATGAATGGTTAGAAGCTATTCTGAAAGAAAGAGAAAGACGAAAAAGTAGGTATATGCATTGGGCACTATTATACTTTGTGAAGATTAGCAGAAAAGCAGATAATGGGCAAGAGGTGTAAGAAAGTCAGAAGGCGCTTAATATTCACTTGAATTTTCTATGTGAAGTAAGCCACATGCTTAAATATTTTCCAAATATTTCCAATAGTTACTTACTAAAATAGAAGACAAGGATAACCTTATGTAGTTAGCAAAATAATTGTATTGTGACTGGCAGTGTCTTTTTAGTAGCATCTTAGTCTGCTCAGGCTGCTGTGACAAACTGCCTTAGGCTGGGTGGCTTGCAAACAGCAGACATTTACTTTTCACAGTTTTGGAGGCTGGGGAGTCCAAGCTCATGGCGCCTGCAGATTCTGTGCTCTGTGACAGACCGCTTGCTCATAGGAGGCCTTCTTGCTGTGCTCTCACCAGGTGGAGGAGGGAGGGGGCTCTCTCTGGAGTCTCCTGGAAAAGGACAGCAGTCACATTCGTGAGGGTTCCATTCTCAGGCCCTAATCACCTCCCAGAGGCTCCGCCTCCTAGTGCCATTTCACTGGGGTTGGGTTTGAACATACAAATGTGGAGGGCACAGACGTTCAGCCTACAGCAGATAGTTTCATTTGCTTTAAAATGTGTTCAGTGCTCTTTGCACTTTATGCTTGCGGTTTCTGAAGCATCATCACTGAGTTTCCCTTTAAGAGACAAACTTCAATAATATGCAGTGTTACAGTGCCCCCAACAATCCTTCTCTGTATATTTAATAGGACATTGAAAATTCTTAGGCCAAATACATTAGTGTCCTCATTATTGAAGAAGACACTTTGGGTATATATTAACTTTTTAAAAATGTTACAGTGCTATTGAATATAATGTAATATAACCCAATAAGGAGCTTGTTCACATGAGGTGGCTTAGCTCAAATATGCTTCCTTTTTTTTTAGCAAGATTTGCAGAAGATATTTGGCCTGGCAATATTCAATTGTGTGGAGTTTGTCTGCAAGTAACCATATTGCTATAATTCAGCTAGGAAAAAGAAATGCTTGTACAGCTACTAGTTTCTTTATCCAATAATTGATAAGAAACAGGACAATGTTTATTCCTTTCCCCAGAGATCTAGGAATAAAACATTTCATTGGTGGTAACATTTTAGAACTTGAAGAGCCCTTTCTATCTTCAGATATATTCCCTTGAAGAATGAACAAACTTTCTGGCTTAATTAAAATATCCATCGTCCACAGTGGTGTAAGAATTTCCAAATACTTACTTCTTGATTGATATTGGATGAAGAACCAGATAGGAATTTTTAAGACAAAGATAATGAATGCATAATAGACTCCTGAGTTTTATTGAATCTAGCAATTAATTCAAACATGTTAAATTATTTAAAAGATAAATTGAATTCTTATCACACTGAAGCTTTATCTTTTTCAGAATGACTATGCATGTAGATATGTCCAGGAACCCCCATAAAAGGTGGAGGAAGGGAGAAAGAGTGAAGGAAAGAAAGAAAGCACCTTCTATAAATCTGTACATGTTAATAGGCTCAATTCTTACTGGATTATCCACTATTATTGACAAATGTTAATGGCTCCTGTATTGTAAAAAATAAAATGTTAGTAAGAAATTTTGTAGCTAGAAGACTAAAATACTTCAAGTATTTCTTCTTCTGTGAGAGTGTTCATAAAAGTGTCGTTGATTGAGTGGCCGTGTTCCCAGGACTTCCGCCCTGGCAATGTCTCCTCTCAACTTGATTCCTCACCTGGTCACCGGATCAGCTTCCACTTCTACATTGCCAAGTTCTCGATCTTTATGTCTAGACTTGTCCTCTCTCCTGAGTTTCATACTTATGCATTTCACTGACCCCTGGACTCCACCTACATGTCCAAAGTCAATGTGCTCAGCCATCAGGCTCCTCCTTCCCTTAACCCATTGCCCACTGTCCACCCCCCCGCCCCCCATTCAGTTGTCATGTCTGAAGCCTGTAAGGCATCCTGATTCTTCTCTTGCCTTCATGCCTACAATTTACCTGGTGGTGTTTCTTCCTAGAACCATCTCCTACATATTTCTCAACTTTGTTCCTATTATTGTCTGTAGGGGCTTGAACTTGCCTGAACTTTTGCAGGTACCTCCAAATAGTCTCCCTCTATTTAAGTTCTCTCCCTTTCAGCTTGTCCTCTGAGCTTAGTTTCCAAAGCAACAATACTTCCTTTCCTTCATTACCCTGCCTTCTCCCCTTCTGGTTAAAACAGAGGGTTCCTCAAGACCTAAGGAATGAAGGACCTTGAACTGCTGTTGAACAAGGACCCTGCCTAACCCACCAGCACCTCTCCTGTGCTCTTACCTAAACCCAGGGCTTCCTGCTGGTGCTGCTTCCCCTCAGTTGACTCTTGTGACTCCTTATTCTCTCTCTGTAAATCCTATTCGTGCTTATGCCTCCAAACAGGGCCCTTCTGCAGAGTCTTTCTGGCCATTTCTCAGATAAGGGAGCTACTCTGAATGTGCTTCTGTTATATCACAATTTTTCCTCTAAGGCTGTCTCTGGGGCCACCCAGTCCAGGTGTGCTGACTGAGCACTGCAGGAGGGGTCCATAGAGCGAGATTCTGATGCTCTGCCTCCACTGGCCAAGCCACGTGCCTTCGAGGCACATCTTGCACAAAGGTGCCGAATGGCCCTGGGCATCTTGCCTCCACTATCTCCCTGTAGCCCATGAGCTTCAGGAAAACCAGGGCCCTATAGTACAGAGTTCTGTGTGCACAGCTCCAGCACATGGTAGACATGCAGTAAATGTTTGTTTAATGATGAGTGAATAAAGAGACTTTTTCAGTTACCTGTCCTCTGTTTCATTTTCAATAGGTTTAAAATTAGGAATGGAGCAAGACACCTGGGTAATGATCTCTGAACAGGGTGAAAAACTTTATAAGATGATGTGCAAACAAGGAAATCTGATCAAAGACAGAAAAAGAAAACTGACTACGTTCCCTAAATGCTTTCTTGGAAGGTAGGGTTGGTAATATGGGTATATATATATATTTTCACTATCTCATGTGTTGTTTTTCTTTAAAAAATATTCTCCTAAGAGCCCTGGCTGGTGTAGCTCAGTGGATTGAGCGCGGGCCTATGAACCAGACGATCACGGTTTGATTCTCAGTCAGGGCACATGCCTGGGTTGCAAGCCAGTTCCCTGCAGGCCAACTCCCAGCAGGGAACGCACAAGAAGCAACCATACATTGATGTTTCTCTTCCTCTCTCCTTCCCTTCCCCTCTAAAGATAAATAAATAAAATATTAAAAAAAAGAAAAACAGATAACATATTTTAAAAAAATATTCTCCTAAGCATTTTTTAATATTTCTTTACTATCTACATTTCCTGGACCATAGTGGGATGAGGGAATGGTCATAGAACTGGGAACCATGAGAAGGAAACTTTAGGCATTTGTTCATTCATTTATGACTTCAGTACTTTCTGATATACTATGTTGCAAGGGCGAGGCAGAGGCTGGGCAGGCAGGCAGGTGAGTTTGCCTGTAGGGGACAGAGTCTAGCAAGGATGTGAGTACAGGGCCTGAGAGAGAAGACTAAAGAACTGGAAAAACACAGTCTAACCAACCAATTAATTTAGAGTTTTGATAGCTGGGTTCAGGATGAAAGGCAAGAGATGAAAAGTCTGAAAAAGTGGATCATGTGAGGGGCAGGCATAGAGCAGCAAGCAGGGAAGTGGCCTGGGTGTTGAGCACAGATGGACCATGTGTGCCCCTGGGTTTTGGCAGACAGTGGTTCGAGGGAAGGCCCTGCTGGGTTAAGCAGGCAGAGTCAAAGGGAAGGGTGGTGCCTCAGGTACCTACAGGAAGGCCAGGCTCCAGGCTGGATTCTTTTTATATATTGTTTCTAATCCCTGAGTACATACTTACATTTTATAAAGAGTCAGAGACTAGTGATCAGGGAGCTTAACATGCCCAAGTTCATGCAGCTAGCTAATGTCACTGTCAGTTCTATAAAAGTAGGCTAGCGTAGCAATTCAAAGCTCCAGCTTCACAATCAGACTGTCCCCAGATCTGGCCCTGCCAGTGGCTAGTTGAGATTTGGAAAACTTAAATTTTTTTCCTTTCTAAAAATGGAGATTATTGTAGTGCTTACCTGTAATATCTACTAGAACATATCACTACTTAGCTTTGCAGACACACAGATTCACCACAGGCCACACCAGCTCCCAGACCCATTAGAAGAGTCAGGAAAACTCTTTTTTTGCAGGGAGGGCATTTCTTCTCCAGTGAGTGTGTGTTCCTCACAGCAGGCCACACGGCTGCCAATGGGCTTGTGTTGCTAGTGTCCCTAGTCCTCCAGGTGATGGCTCTTGTGCAAGAGAATAAGCAAATGTGAGCCCACCTTGGCTTAGAAGTCCTGTATTACAAGAAAGACACTATTTCTACGAACAGCCTCATGGACATACCTTACAAGGTCCCCACAGGAGCGTGTCTACTTACGAGAGAATCACTTCAAGCTCTGGCTTTTCATCAGGTGTTATGAGTGTGCAGTTTAGCTATCAAGGTCATTTTTACCATAAGCCATCCTGCCTGCTAATGCACCTGACACCCTGCCTTCATCAGGCTTCTAGGGGAACAAGGTCAGAAAGTTAATCCAGGGTCAAACTTGTCCTTATTGAAGGAGAGGGTTTGTTAACCCTTCACCCACACTGTCTCCTATGGCTGTAGTTCTAGTTAATTGCAAGGAAATGCGGAGTATTCCCCAGTGTGCCTGATACATAAAAGACTCAGTAAATGTTAGCTGTTATTAATTGTCTCCGTTTCCATGGTGGCACACTCTCCACTGTCTCCCGCATGACCTGGCCAGTTAGGAATTTATGATCAGATTACCCTGTGAAGTTACTTTTGGTTAGATTTATTACAAATGCCCCTTTTTGGTCTGTCCTAATTTATAGCGACACTTGAAATGTGCCTTTTCGCTCATTTGAATTTGACGTATTGAGGAATCTGGTGATTTCAGAGCATAAGATAACACTTTAGATACTAGCTATCTCGACACACTGATCAGTCTCCGACATTAGAAAGTGCTCACGATGCCCCAGGCACAATGCTGGATTCCTGACATCATCGGCTCATTTAATCTTGTAACAGCACTGAGAGGTGGATATTACTTCTGTAATGGAATAAAAACACGAAGGTTTAGAGAGCTAGATTGACCAGTTCAGCAACACCCAGCTATTAGAAGCAGAGGCAAGATCCGAATCCAGGTTGCCTTATTGAGAATGACGCAATCTTAACTGCTATCCTGTATTTCACTTCTTTTATTTTTTTTTCTCTTGGGTGGTGCTTCCTTAATAGAAGAATAAAAAGCACTTTAACAACTTCTTCTTCCTTAAAATGTACTTGTTAGACTAGACATCATATTTAGAATTCCATATTTCTTGGCTATTTGACTTTAGCTAAACATGTTGCTTTTGATGAAATAAAGGGAAAAGCACTTTTTAAATACTCTGTAGCTTTGCTTTTCTTGCCTCTGTGCAAAAATGAAACTGTCCTAAAATATATTCATTACTTTATGTAAAATGTCAAATGTTAGATTTTTATAACATATGTGTGGTAAACTTTTTATTGTAAAATGTCTCTGTATTTAGTGTTCTTCTAGTGATAACAGATGGCCTTAAAAATTTACTCCTGAGCTGATGTGCTGTCTGCGAGGTTACAAAGCATCGTCCTTTTTACCGGCCACGCCTGGGGCTCCTTGCCCCTCCTCAAATGGCAACAGATGAGAGCTGTGAGCCTCCGTGGCCTCGCGCAGCCCCAGCAGCTGTGTGTGGAAGGCAGTGTGATGGCTGGTTTCGCGCTGCAGTATTTCTTATAGCTGACAGTTCAGAGACAATGAGTTCACCAAGTAATTTTGAAATTTTTACAAATTAGTAACACTTTTTTATGTCTTTTGATGTGTATTAATTTCTTATTACTGCAGAACCGATGACCTGCATACCTAGTGGCTTGAAACCACACCCATTCATTAGCTTGTAGTTCCATCATCAGGTGTCCAGGGCGCAATACTGGGTTTTCTGCTTAGGGGCTCAGAAGGCCAAAACCACGGCGTGGGCTGGCCTGGGGCTCTTACCCTGAGATCCTGAGGAAGAACCCACTTCCAGGCACATTCGGGTTGTTGGCGGGATTCAGTCCTTCTTGGTTATAAGAATGAGGCTCCAGTTTATGTTGGCTGTTGGCTAGGGCCATTCTCAGCTGGAATCTGCCTGCATTCCTTGTGTCACGGCCCTGTACCTTCAAAGGCAGCAGTAGCACAGTGAATGTTTCTTTAGCTTTTAGTTTTCCGCACTTCCTCTTAGGCCACTGGCCTGAGATGTCTCTGCTTCCAAGGCCCCAACAGGTTCAAGTGCTCTGGTTGGGCCCCATGGGATAATTTCCATATTTTAAGGTCAACTGACTTGGGATTTTAATTACATATGAATCCGTTGCAGAATCCATTGACTGGACTCCCTACATTAGCCTACATTAGGGTGTGACTCAAAACATAAGGGGTGGGATTCTTGACGGAGTGGAAGGACATCTTCAGAATTCTGTCTGTCACATGGGACACACAGTTTTGTTTTGTTTGCCCCCCTTGGAGTTTCTGACCACTGGTTCTCTGTGCTTGGAAAACCACGTTTGAGACTTTCTCTTTTTACAAAGTGTTCCCCTCGTGCTACCAGTACTCACCTGACACCAAACATCATTATCACAACATTGTTGACTATGTTGCCTGTGCCACACTTCACAGTCCAGCGATGATGCTGGTCGACCCGAACCAATTCAGCTGTACAGCTGCACATGCAAAATCAGCATAAAGTAACACTGAGAGTAAACTGTAATGGTAATATTTTAAAAAGGGGTTTATCTCCTATTTTAGGTCATTATTATTCTATCTTGTTCTATCCTTTAGCTATGTTTAGGATCTGTTGTATACTCTTTAATCCCAAATTTGCCTTTATGTGGATGGTGACCTTATAATTGAAGCTACTTTAAGATTTTTCCCTCTGTGTTTATTAGAAGTCTCAGTAAGTTGAATCATTGTTAAGTGTGGTGAAGGTAAGTCTGAATGTATGAACATGGGTTTTCTAGAAGAGTCCAATTTAAATAACTCTGGGGTTTCTGTATATGAAAAAATGTATGCTGAAATACACTGAAAATATTCCTTTATATTTTGAGGCTCCTTTCATAGTTGTTTGATGAATGCATGACACAGATAGACTTTCTGGGGGGGCAGGAAATAACTATTTAACCTTTTCATTGGATATCTGTTGCAGCGAATTTGTGTCGTGGCTGTTGGAAATTGGAGAGATTCACAGGCCTGAAGAAGGTGTTCACTTGGGGCAAGCATTATTAGAAAATGGAATTATACACCATGGTAGTTATTTTATTAATTGCTTACTTATTCTGTTTATCCATAGATTGCATGTATCTTTAGTTCCATAGTTCCATTGACTAGTTCAGTTGATAAAAATTCTCCATATTATAGGACATTTATATTTTTTTGACATTTTTAAATTTCTTTTTTCTTTTTTTATTGTTGTTCAAGACAGCTGTCTCCATTTTTCTGCCACTACATTCCTCCACCTCACACACCCCCACCTCAAGTGGCTAATATATGTAGAACTGTGCTTCAGGTTTATGGTGATATATTTGCTAACTTTAAAATGAAAAATTATAACAGAGGCAAGAATCAGAAATGCAGGTAGTATTGTAAAATTGTGGAGGAAGGGATGATGAGTATTTAGAAAGGCTTCATGAGGGAAATGGGATTAATGATGGGCATTGTAGAATGAACAGAACCCTAACAGGGTCAAAGGGCAGGGGACATCCCACCCTGGGGCGTGTTATACGGTACTCAGGTGCAGCAGAGGGGAAGGAAGTTCATGGTAGCCTCTCCCGGAACTAGCACAGTCTCATGTAGCAAGACAGTATACTTCCATGATGAATATAGTGGGGCAGGAGGAGGAGTGAGAAAGGTAGGCAAACACCTGGTCCAAAAGGTCTTAACTCCCTGGCTGTAGTATCTCTGGCTAATTTTGGCGGTAAGAAGCTGATGGACCCTTTTAAGCAAAGCAGTGACCAGACTTGGTTTTGGAGTTAAATGCACCAGTGGGAAGCCTGGAGCAGACAGGTCAGAGACTGCAGAGAGCCCCGTGCACTGGGGGCCCAGTCCATCCCCAGGAGTGAGAAAGGATGAGGGCATTGCCTGCCTGGGTGTTGTCAGTGGGCAGGATGAGAGCAGCCCATTGCAGAGATTCGGATGACACCGAAACAGTGTATTTGATAACTGGATGAGGGAGATGAAAGATGATGAGCAAAATCAGATATTCTGAGCTTTCTATTTAGATAACCGAAATAACTAATTCAGGAGGAGGAACACATGGGGAGAAAAATAAAAATTCGCTGTGGGTTAGATATGAGACATCTGTGGAGAAGTGCCCAGCAAATGTAAAAGATGTGTGTGTGAAGCTTAGGGTAGAGAGAGCGAGAGACAGAGTTGGAAATCATTTCAGTGAGTTATCAGATTCTTCAGAACATCAGTGAGAAACAACTGAGGGAAAACAAGAAAGCAATAATAATGAGACTGAGGATAAAAGCTTAGAAAATGCCTAATGCAAAATGTGGGAGAGGAGAAAAAGACTGAGAATTAGGAGTAAAATGGATGCTTGGTTATCATATTTTGAGGTTCACGTGGGTTGAAAACTAGACCCTCCCCATTTTCCCCACCACACTGGGTGCCCCTGAGGCCACACACTGCTGTATATGCAGATGGGAATCCTCTGGAGTCCCTTTTCTCCCTCTTAAAAGAAAACAACAACAACAACAACAACAACATAGAACTTTTTGTTTGGAAGAGATACCAGATGGGAGAAATTCAGTCCAAATCGACTTCTCTCCCCTCTATCAGCCCACTCTTCTCCAACAGTACGATTTTGAAATGGAAGTGAGAGATAAAGTCTGGGTTAACATTTAATTTGAAATTTCAAATGCTAGAAGCATTTGATTATTTAACTTACAGGAATTTAAATCTTTTTGACAGTGATATTTATAAATTAATTAACTTTTTCTGCGAACGATGACACTCTCTGTTAATATTGTTCTCTTCACTATAGTTTGATTTTAGGGGCCTGTGTGCTATTACTATATTCAGGATTTGATCAGTTATAATGTCAGATTTGGCATACAGAATTTTTGTCACTGGAAAGAACCTCTTTTTAAGTGTTTAAAATTAACATATTCCCCCAAACTGGATGTAAGAAAACATATTGTGCAACTTCACATTAATAATTTTATTAGAATGAAGAATATGAGCCACACATGCTACTTTCATTAGTATGTGGTTCCAGCTGCATTTTAGTGAAAATAGAATTCCTAAAATAAAGTTGAATGAACCATCTGTTTTAAGGAAAGCAAGCAGAAAAAAAAGTAGAAAGTAGACCATTACTGCTGTTACTCACGTTGCAAATACTGCTGAGCACTCCATCAGAGGCAAAGCCTTGCTACCCCAGGAATCCATGGGTTGAAGCACATATGGTTTCTCTGTGATATGCTGATAATATTCTTCTTGTCTGGTGCTATTATTTACATTATAAATGCTTATGTGAGAATTCAGAGACCTCATTTGTTATATATATCCACTCGTGCAATGGAATTGGCTTGTATAAGCTGAAGAGATCTGGCAGTTAAATTTTTAAAATATTTGCCCTGACTGGTATGGCTCAGTTGACTGAGTCCTGGACTGCAAACCAAAGGGTCGCAGGTTCAATTCCCAGTCAGGGCACTTGCCTGGGTTGCAGGCCAGGTCCCCAGTAGGGAGCACATGAGAGGCAACCACACATTGATGTTTCTTTCTCTCTCTTTCTCCCTCTCTTCCCTTCTCTCTAAAGTCAAATAAAATATTTTTTAAAAGTTTGTAAGGTGGTTGTTAAACACATCTATTATTAAAATTTAAGTTGTAGAAACATGTAAGTACATAAATGATACACAAGGCAATGTATTCTTAAAACTCATCACTTTCTAATTATTTTACTGTTAACTATGTTCTTGGTGTTACTTATGCCTATTATTTCTCTCTGAGGGAGATACTAGACAACATGTCACTGCACGCTTAATTCTGTGTTAAGTGTCTGTGTTTTAGTAGCTTGAAATTGTCCGTTGTGGGAGTGTTTACATCACAGAACTTTGGTGAATGCTCCAAGTCACAGCTACCACGCTGGGAGGCAGTCATTCAATGTTTAGCAGTGCAGATGAACCCAAGATTCATTCTCAAAGCCACAGGAGTTTGCCTGAGGGTTGAGCACTCCATTTAGAATAGGTTGAGCCATCATGTGTTTTATTGTGGCAAGAGAACTTGGGCCTGACATATCCTGGAATTTTGGAATATCAAGACAATAATTTATTTCAGTGAGCCTTGCAGGATAACAACGGGAATAGGTAGATTGCATAGCAAAAATAAATAATTGATCTTGAAAGATGTCATAGGATTTCAACATAATTCTCTTGATTTTATTTTTCACACGCAGTTTTTAGATTTGGGGGCTTATTCTGGGGAAGGGATGCCAAATGGCTGGGTTGTCTATCTTTTGCAGTGGGGGGTGGGCAGCAATCTTGTCTCAATCTATGACTACAGGCAGTACAAGCTGTGCACATGGTTTCGATGGGTTGGGGTAAAACTGGTGAAACTCCGTGTGTGTTTTTTGTAAGTCTTTTGGCTTTATTTTCTGTATTCACCAAATGTAGTTCATGAGATGTAATCCTGACAGCTTTTTCTCTCCCTACAACGTTGTTAGCAAAAAGTAAAGGTCAGAGTCTTCTATCTAATCATGAAAATAGAGCTCATCACAACACGCGATCTCTTCTGCAAATGTTGCGATCCCTGTGAAGGAAACATTTTTGTGTAAACTCTTTGAGCTTCCATTTGAGGTTTTTCCTTTCTAGAACAGTCATTTAAAAAAATTGTCTATAAAATGACTTCTGGAAAAAAGAAACTGTGAGGGGAAATTTAATAGGAGTTTTTATGAACATGAAAATTTTATTCTAAGGATTCAAGAGAAGGATGACTACTCTCATTTTCCACAGAGGAAAAGAATTAAGTGACATGAAAGGAAAGCATTTCTCATTGTAATAAAACTGTTAACATTTCAGAATCAGTTACATAGTGAAATTATGTAATCTGCTCTGGGAATCTAAACACTGGATCCAGGGTCAAGATTGACGTGCGTGTGATCTGGAGTTGATCACTGTGGCGTAAAACAGATAAATGCTAAACCTCACTTGTAGGGTGGAGACTTAAAACATAAATTGGAATGTCGGCTCTTTGAAGAGCACATTGTGCTTAACTTTGTGGCCTTGTAAAGAAATAGAAAACACAGACTTGTATACTTATTACATATAAATACATACAAATACATATAATATGCTAGCTAAATGTTGCTAACCTCAATTTAGTTTTTAAGTCATTATATGACAATGGTAAATGTAATTATATAACAAAATCTTATGAATCTTGCTGTCTAGATACTGGGTTTGCATTACTACGTAGGAAAAACAAAAGCATTTGGTAAAACTAAAGTTGCAGTGTTTGGAATAGTTCATAAGTGTTTTTAGCTGCCACCTTTTAGATTGTCAGTATTTTGATGTATTGTTTTTATATTCTCAGTTACTGATAAACATCAGTTCAAACCAGAACAGACGTTATATAGGTTTCGTTATGATGATGGAACATTTTATCCAAGAAATGAGATGCAGGATGTGATTTCAAAGGTAAGAGCTTCTACAACCTTTAATCAATAGCAGAATTCATGTCGTAGTTTGGCGAGATAAAATGCTGTTGAAAGACTTAAAATATCCTCCTGGTACAGACAATTAGTAAATGGCAAACCTCTCAATTTCTTCTTGCTATTTCAAGAATTCTAATGTTAGGTAATTTTTTCATTGTCTTACCTAGTTTTCAATGGAAGTAATGCAATCATATCATTCAGAAGGTTATATCCATTCAAAGCTATTTTACGTGTAGTAATAAGTGGCCATGATGCATGAATAAATAATAAATAGTACAGATACATAAATTAATGTAATATCATTTTTATTTGTATATGCAAGAAGATTTATATTGACATGCAGTGAACCAGTAGTATGATATATTGCTGCATAGATTTATTTATTTTTTATATTATAGCTTAATATTTTATATTTTATACAAATATACTTAGTATTTTACAAATATACTTTATAATATTAAGTATATATTTTACAAATATATATGTAATCTTTTATATAAAATATTAAGCTATAAGTTTTGTATTTTATATTGTAAATATTTGTATGTTTAGGAAAATTTTAAAAACCCTTTGTGTATATATATATGTCATGTATATGACAAACTCATAGCAAAATTTACTCCTATTTTTTAATGATTTAAGTCCTTTTATCTCTATAACTTACAACATATGTATTGCATTATAAAATGTAACATTTGCATAACATATGAGGTTGAGATTTTGTAATGATTCCAAAATGTTAACAGTAAATAAATACATTTATTTCAAAATGTCATTGGTTTTTTTTCTTTGAATGATCTTACTTGCTTTTGACATATCTTTATTTTACAATAGGGTGTACGGTTATATTGCCGTCTTCACAGTTTATTTACTCCAGTGATAAGGTGAGTCTGGTTTCAAAATTATGGGCAACTTTTATGGAAATATTTATATTGCATATTAGGTAAATATTATCCAGCTAAAAAACACGATGGTGTTTTTTTCTCAAAGTGAAAATTTTACTTTTAAAGATTAAGTAATAATTTATCTTAAAATATGCATACATTTTCTGAGGCTCTAATACATAGTTTCTTCCACTCTTTTTATTTTAATTTCTAAAATTATTTGCCTTCAATTCACTATCAATTATTGACTTCATAATGAAATGGTTCATATTCTGTTAACATTTAATAAATAATAGTTGATTGGGAGAGGATTTGGGGGTATTATTTACTATAAATATTTACCATTATGATTACTTGTATATTAAATTTTAAATTAAATTGCATAATTCAATTTTGAGTGTGCATTTCCTTCTAGTGATCTTTTATTCAAAGGAAAGATTTTATACTTAAAAATTAAGAATTACTTTGGAGCCTTGGCTGGTGTGGCTCAGGGTTGAGCACCAGCCTGTGAACCAAAGGGCTGACGGTTTGAGTCCCAGTCAGGGCTCATGCCTGGGTTGCGGGCCAGGTCCCCAGTAGGAGAGGCAACCACACATTGATGTTTCTCTCCCTCTCTTACTCTCTCCCTTCCCCTGTCTAAAACATAAAGAAATAAAATCTTAAAAGAATCACTTTGAAGTTAATAAGTATAACTTAATAATGTTATTCTCCTTTATGTTTTTCCTTCTGAAGAGCTATGCCTTTTATTTTTAAGTGGAATCAGAATTAATTTTCAGTTTGTCTCTTTAGAAAAACAGCAGAAAACTCAGTGTTACAATGATTAAAAATAGAGGAGACCATTAGCAGTATCACTGTGCTTTGTAATATACACTGATGTACACTAACTGATAGAATATGATGTTGAACTAATTTCAGAAGGCCAGATATGATTCAGAGGTTATTGACAAACATATTTTTCAGGCAAAAAATATAGATGTACAATTTCCAGAATGAATAAAGAGGCTTTTCAATTGTGGCTATAGAATTCAGATGTTTGAAGTACACTGTTTCTAGTTTTCTTTCTGATTTCCAAGTCCAAGGAAATACAGAGCTTAATTAAACATAAAAACATCTCAGAAGTTGCTGTTTGAGTGTATCGGATCGCCCACTGATGTTTCGGAGAGAACACACTGCAGGGTCTAGGGGATGCCAGGGGATCTCACTCATTACTCTGGAAGTGCCCTCGCCGCTTTCATAGGCAGGCTTCACAAGGTGAAAAGAGGAAAAAGAACCATTTGTGGATTCTCTGGCACAGATGCCCTGCAAATATTTTGAATAATTTAATACTAAAAGGAGTGTGTTTAACTCATGAGCAAGTAGGTACTTAATTTTCTCTCTTAAACTAATAGAAAACAATAATAGTTAATTTTTATGTCATCTGCGCAGATATTGAGTTTGTATGTGAGAAAATGTGTTCTGAAAATATATTTTAGCCATATGGGATTTCTTATCAAGAAGTTACACTTGGTAAGAGCTGATAAGAAAGAATTGTTCTTTGGCTAAAAATGACAATTGTTTATGAGTTGTCCAGGGAAAATTTATGGGAAAAAACCATAAAACAGATGGAATGTATGATAGTTAGGCTTTTAATATGTATGAACTCGCTTATGAAAGAAATTACTTGGGTGAAGAACCCACAAACCAACATATGGCCTATAATAGATTTATTTTTTTCTTCCTAATTCTTTCTTGGGTGGTAAGGTATCAACAAAGAGATAGATTTTAAAAGATTATTATTGAAATCTCAGAAATTTCAACCATATTTCAGGGAGTTCTTTATTAAAATGGATAAAATGATACATATATTAATTGTAATTACCTGACCAAAGGTAGAGAACTCTGAATGTAGCAAGTAATTATTCATTAGCTTCAAGTTGTTTATAATTTGGGTTTTTGATTATTTGAAAAGACTGTCACTTTCTTATTCCCTTTTGATCCAGGCCTGCAAACTCAATGTAGTACAGACTCTTGCCTTCAGGGTCTAGTTCTGATCACCAGCACTTTGTTGTATCGAACCAAAATTGAGTGATTTCTCAGATCTGGGAAGTCTACTGAAAGGAGTCTGCTGTGGGACAGTTGATTACTTTGGTTCCCTGGGGATGTGACATGCTCATGACCAAATGAATGACACAGTTCTCAGTGTATTTACCATAGGACAGGCCTACAGTCTTTTACTGTAGCCAAGCTAAGTAAACGGTCCTTCAGAGCAAGTACCGCCTTCCCAGAGAGGTCAGGGTCCAGAGTTAAATGGTTGCTTTCTTCTCCACATTTAGAGAGGTTTTGCAGAATCTATCTTGATTTAAAGGGAAAAATCTATTCTATTATTCTTTTACCAGTGAGATATTGTATTTTTACTAAGTTATTAGCAGGTAACCTAGCAGTAATAATCTACTTGGATTTAAGAAAATTCGAAAGAAGAAGTGTCCTGCTTTGGTATCACTGAGGGTCTCCTCTACTGGTAGGAGCTGATGGAAGAGTTTTCAGGTGTTGTGCAGACCTTGTAAACCCCTCTTATTTACACATACTGTGGACAGTCAATTCAGACTGCACTGAGTAAATGTTCCTGTTGCACGAACTAAATGGAATGTTTCCCTGTGCTCACTTATCTCCTTCCTTAATGGTTTTGGTTTCTCTCTTTCTTTTTTTGTAGAGATAAAGATTACCATTTAAGGACCTACAAATCTGTAGTCATGGCCAACAAACTGATAGACTGGTTAATTGCTCAGGTAAGTAGACAAATAGAAGTTGTTGAGTTATGGTCATTGTTGATGAGAGCTTGAGCATGTGATTTGGGTATTTTTTTAAATCCTTACGTGCAGATGAGACACAGTGAGATGACTTGACCAATGCATGCAGCTAATATGAAGCCATTAGGATTTGAACCTACTTAATTTATCTGACTTCAGGGTCTTCAGGCCTCATTTTTATGCTATGTCATCTTTCAAGAATATATTCCTGTTTTTAAATTATCAGATGAAATAGATAAAAAATGACATGTCATTTGAATACCACTGAAAAGAAACAATGGACGTATACAAAATTTTTTGCTTGTTTTGTTCACTAGTTTGTTTTAAAGTATCTTTTTATTAGTCCTAGCAAGTTATTCTTTTCTTCCTATGCCTTTTTCTCTGTTAGATAATAATTATGTTTTCATACTATGAACTTCAGCAACTACCTCCATTCATTTTAAATAGGAAAGTACAAAATTTGTTTTTG
The DNA here is from genome assembly GCF_014824575.4 of Sturnira hondurensis. NCBI lineage: Eukaryota > Metazoa > Chordata > Mammalia > Chiroptera > Phyllostomidae > Sturnira > Sturnira hondurensis. Next base: position 34,712,333 of record NW_028082759.1, read on the forward strand.
TGATTTTATTCCGTTTCTTAGAATATGGGAGCCAGGAAAATGGTGTTTGCTGATCAGGGTATCTCACCCATCATAATAGATATTCAAGTATAAATTTATTTAAATGTTTTGTTATACTAGATCAACTAATAAATGGTCAAATATTTTCTTTTGACTAAGAAAAGTTATATCTACTGTGATAGAACATACTATTTTGGAAAACAGAATGTTGCTTTGTTGAAATATTGTCATTGTGTTTGGGTATGTAAGTCAATTTCATAAACAGTTTCACTGTTTTGTTATTAAAGAAAGTGGCCTACTTACTGTTACAGGCGAATAATAACATTTGATACTAATCATAAAGGTGTTTTTGTTTAAAATGTTAATGTTTAACTCACATGTGCTTATGTATATGCATTTTGAGATTTGTATTGTTAATATTAAATTCTAAACTATCCAAGACCACCTATGTTTATATTTTATGGCACTTGAACTTATTCTATTTAGAAGGTAAGATTTTTTATTAAACCGACAATTACCTTCAGATAAAACTAATTCATCACACAATGTGTTTACTAGGTCAGAGCCTTTTCTATGGCTGATGTGTGTCATTGGAATAGGTTCTGGACTTGACATCAGAGTTGGGATTTCACATAGGGACTACAATGCAACAGGATTCACATGAACTTGTACTATATGTTGGTTATGTGAGAAAACTGAAGAATATTTGTTTGAAATAAAAGCTGGTGGTGAATAAATATTTAAACTTCTGACTTGGGAAGTCAGTTGTCATCATTTTTTTTTTCCGTTTGGCATTTTTACTTTTCAAGTGTGAGCATTAGAAGAATAGAGTAAGTTGTTCAAAACCTGGACCGAGTTGCAAGTATTTTTCTTCAGGTTTGCTTAGTGGTCCATTATGAGCATGTCTGTGGGAATTGCAGTGGACCTGGGACTCAGTAGCCCGGAGTCTGATGGCAGCTCTGTTGCTAAGCAGTTCTGCGAACTTGGACAAGGCACTCACTCTCTCTAGATTGTATTTTCACGTTTGCTACTTACTGTGGTAGCTACACGTGTCATCTCTTCTCCATCCCATAAGTGTTATGATTCTGATATTGTGAAACTTACTCAAATGTAAGCATCAGACATGATTAACTGTTATTGCTTAGCTTCAGATTAGGAAAACATGGGCTGGCCTTGAGTATGAAAACAAAATAATGAAATGACAAGAGAATAATAAAGTTCTAATGTAAAGTGTAAGGGTCTCTTTCCACCAATACTCGCAAATGCTAATAAAGCAGCTAAATTTCATAGGCTTAATTGATTTGGAGAACTTTAGAGGCCAGAATACAGAACTATTCCCAGTATGCTAGTCTGTGTATTGTTTGGAGTATAGTCTGCATCAGACAGGTTTTCTGTTCTTCTGCAGTATATTGTACAGTGTCATCTTGGAAAATATGGTAACTCTTGTTTCTTCTCAATACATTTTTCACTCGCTGTTGTGCTGCTTCCAGTACAATATGGTGTATAGTAACATATTCCGTGAAATCAACTCCTTATATAGCGAGTGCATTAATGTACTTCTCAAACATCATTTAAATCACGCAAGTTGTGATTTGTTAATGGGCCAGTCATATTTTATAATTAAATAATGCTTTTCTTCTTCACAACCACAGTCATTTCTGTTGTGTCCCTTTTAATGCTCACCTGTTCTATGTGGCACAAATAGGATCTTTATGAGGCATATGGATACCAAAACATTTTAGATCATATTTTTTGCATGTCAATTGAATAATCAGTCAAATGTCAGTGATTAATAAAAAAGCTCTTACGGTAAGTTTAACAAGTGCTTTGATGATTAAAATAAAACAAACCAGCAAAACAGGAAGTAGGCATGAGTCCTGCCTTTAAGTGGACTGATACAATTTTTTTGTATCCTCTAAGACTGTGCTCCCGTGTCATCTCCACCAGGGAGTTTTGCGGGTTCTCTACCCTGGGCCCAGGGTCCTCTTCTGTGGCCCCAGTTTCCCGGGTGTATCTGTCTTAACAAATACCGTAAATATACTGAGAGTGTCCTAATGTGCACATTTCTAAGGATAGAGACCTGTTTAACCTTTTTCTAGGTACTTAGTACTAGGTACTAAGGGCAGTACCTAGTATAATGTCTCATTGGTACTTATTATAGACCACATGTTGAGTGGCCACATCCTTCACTAGATTTGAATTTCTTGAGGGCAGGAAAGTATTTTATGTTTGAATGTTTTACTGTATTATCTCTAGCAGTTGGCATATTATGTGGCAAAAATATAAATATCTTTCAAATGAATGCATAAAAGTTACCTAACAGCTAGAATTTGAAAAGGACACAGATGCATTGTCTGCAGATACAGATTGTATTTTGTTAGTTAACCAAAAGATTAGTGAGGGTAGGAGGTGTCCCAGCATGAGGTGCAATTGTCTTAGTCCTTGATAGACAGAGGGCTTAGCATTTAAATGGGTGAAGGGTAGGGAGAAGGGCATTGTAAGTATGAGTAATTACATGAGTGAAAGCAAGGAGGAAAATAAGCACAGAATTCAGGCAAGAGTAGGGCCCAACTTGGCTAGAAAAAGGTGTGCCTATTTAGAAAGCAAAGCTAGAGAGAGAATGAAGCCAGGATATGGATGTCCCTGAAAGTCAAATAGAAAATTTTCATATGTTATGATTGCAAAAAAGAGAGCCTGTTTAAAAGTTTTGGAATGTGACATTTCTGTGTAATAAAATTCAATTTTGTAACAGCATATGTTGGAAAAAGTACCAAAAATTATGATAATCTTAGATGCAGAAATGCTAAAGTGTTGACACAGACATGGATGGACAGAGAGGGGAGAAGATAGATTAGGTAAAGTACCCTAGTGCTAAAAGGACTGGGGAAAAATGAGATAATATGTAGAAAGCACTTCTTAAAATGTAAAACATACTAATCTAGGGTATATGCACACACGTGCATATACACTTACATTTTTGTGTATATTCATCCATACTTAATGAATAAAGTAGGTACCATGACAAAAGGTTGCATTGGGCTTTCTTTCTGGGTTCAGTTATATGTTCTGAATTTTTTTTAGGCAAGATAATGAGAGAGAAGCTTCCATTTGCTGGCTCAGCCAAACAATTTACTCTAAGGGTCTTACCAGCCAGTCACCCTAGATTAGTAGGTTTTTTTAGGGTTTTTTAAAGAGCAAAGCCATTTGGTAGAAGGGAAGTGATAGCTAAGATCATGCATAATGATTTACTTACCCTTATTTCATATGATTTCATTGTACAGGATATTTCCTTGATGTAAAATGGGGATACAAGATTGAAGAAATATGAGAAAGGAATCATTTTTGGTAGCAATAAATTTTAGGCACTTCAGATGTTTTCATATTTCATAAAGCATGGTTTTTCTCAAGAATATTAATGTGAATGGGATATGTTTTCATTATCGAGTGAATGTTTTCTCACAAATATATATGTTTATATATATATTTATATATATTTATAGTGAGCTTATGAAAGCAATATATACCATAATATATGAATGACTTTGTCAGCTTAGTGCTAATAAAGATGCAAGCTTTCGGTTGCCTGTTAACCTGTACAGTGCTTTTATGGTTAACAGGGGGATTGCCGTACCAGAGAAGAGGCAATGATATTTGGCACTGGACTCTGTGACAACGGATTTATGCACCATGGTAGGAAGGTTTATTCTGGGAGCTTACAGGTGTATGTTACTGTTCTGTTTTTGTTAAGACTGGGAATATCTCAGTGTTCCAGCGAAGTCATTTAGAGACGGACCAGCAAGACTGTCTGGGCCTTGCCATGTGTGCATGTGGGGTCACCACATCTGCATTATGTCCCGGTTGCCATGACTACTCTTCCTTTTTTTTTTCTAGAATAGAACTGATTCCAGAAGAGCAGAGGCTCAAGCTCAGATGTTTTTAAGAAAAATAGATTACATGTGTTGAAACTATTTCAGATCAGACTCATTTTTTCTGAATGCTAGACTATATTAAAATGATTCAGTGAGGGTTATGTATAGTTACATATTTATTCTGAGTTTTTATAAAAGTATTTTAAACTTATATCAGAACAAAATAATAAATCTCTGGAAGAAATCTGTTTTTTGGGCTAGTAATTAAAGATTGATTTTCTTGTTTGAAGACTTAATTTCCCATATGTTTATAAAAAATAGCATCTTAGCTTTTCCTCTGTATAACATCTTAGAGATTTCATAAACCTAAACAATCTATTTTGATTGCTTATGTGTGTGTGGGTATAGATATACACACATATATATTTATAGACCTGTATTTGATAGCACTTGTCAAATATTTGATACCTATTTGGCAGTTACTTTCAAAAGGTTGTTACCTTTTTATGAAGAAGAAACTATAGCAAAAGTTACAGCAGTTTTGACTGCATCCTTGGTTATTGCATATTTCTTTGGGAATTCCATCACATTCCGCTTTCTCTAGAGCGCAGTGTCAGTTGTGATGTAGAAATATTGATCCTTGAAGAGTGAACCATTGAATGAAAGCAATGATATCATTCTAGGGAATTAAAACTATAATATCAAGCTGAAAACAAGCAGTAATAAATAAGCAGTAATCTGAATTCAACACAATTTAAAATGTTGAGTTACATACAACAGAGGTTTTTCCTGTGACAGTCTCTGTCAGTAAAGCACAACCAGTTCAACTCTCACCTAGGCTTCCTGGTGTCTTCTTCTCCTGCCCATTTTACACAGACCATTTCAGGGAGGAAAACTGTAGTGACGCATCGTGTGTGTGAGTTTTGGAGAACTCCTTATGTCATGTGGATAAGACCTAACTCACTCTCACGTATATTCTCATTTCTGTTGTTAGCTATGACTTGTGTTTCTTTTTAACTTGTGGTCCATAATTTCATCTATTAACTCACATTGCCAGCCCATCTTTCATACAACGATCAATACATACAATTACCTGGTCGATAATTACTGTTTGGAACTCTATGGAAATAATGAAATAAATAGCTATCATCTTTGATTGATTACTACATGCCAAGTTATTTACATTATTACCTCATTTTGGTTTTGTGCAACATTATGAAGAAGGTTTTATGGTGCGTATCTCACAGATGAAGAAACTGAAGTTCAAAGAGTTTCTGTAACTTTCCCAATGTTAAACCAGAATCAGGCCCAGACCTGGAATGTAAACGCAGGTCTGTCTCATCGTAAAGACTTACGTTTCTGCTGTGCTTGGGCACCACCGCCCCCCCTTAACTCCCTGGCTTGATAAATCACCTGTCCCAACAGACTTCTCTTCAAGGTACTAAGGAATGTAAATGGAAATAGAAGAGATTTCCCATTCAATACATTTTGACTGCTTTCAGTAGCTCGCTGAATACAAATGCTTTCTGTTGGTATGAACCCTTATTTTTAAACAGGCTTATAAAAACATAAACCTTGAATTTGAAGGAAAATATTAATGTTCAGATGAAAGGGAAAAAGTAACCCTTGCAAAAATAAGGTTATTTGAAGACAATGCTTTTAAACAGAAAAGATCGAGGAATTAACGAAAACTAAAATCACATTTCACCCAGAAGATGTATTTCTGGTTTGAAGCGTTAGAACAAAGCGACCGCAGAGGCAGCAGCTCACACACACAAAGACAACACTTAATCCTGCTGGATTTTCCCACCATTGTGCGGGATCTTCAAGAACACACTTCAAATGGTTACTACAAATTCAAAACACTGTAGTTTTCTATATTTTGGATTGCATAATTTTTTATTCAATATAATCTATTTAAATTTAGATTTTAATCTGGAAATTGAAAGACTTGGTTAAGTGTAAAAAAGTTAACATTGAAAAAATACTTTATATTAAAAATTCAGAAGTTTTTAGGTAACTAAGTTAAAGGGAACATTGGCTCAAAATTATAGAAAGAAATGGAATATTATCATATGGATAATAGTGTGCGTAACTTGTTTTAGGACATGGTACTGGTATTATTTTACTGGATGTCTATCAGTTCGGACAAAGAGTTGGAATTTTGGATTAATTGGAACAATTTGAATATATCTCTATTTCCTTAGTCCTTGAAAAAAGTGAGTTCAAAGATGAACCTCTACTTTTCCGTTTTTTTGCGGATGAGGAAATGGAAGGATCCAATATGAAACACCGACTTATGAAACATGATTTAAAAGTTGTGGAAAATGTTATAGCGAAATCATTATTGGTAAGTTTTTTACTATATGTTTTTTTCTTGATTAGATATTAGCAGGAGATGACATAAACATGTTTGGTGGTGATGCGTATTATTTCTGGTTGATTTGCAAACTTTTTCCTACTTGCCTTATTAATAATGCTAATACTTTGCATTTCAGATTAAATCCAATGAAGGCAGCTATGGTTTTGGGTTAGAAGACAAAAATAAAGTTCCAATAATTAAGTTGGTAGAAAAGGGGTCTAATGCTGAGGTAATGTAAATTAACATTTTTATTTACATTTGTTGCCCACGACATATAAATATAGATTTCTAAAGTAATTGAAATCAGCCTTTAAGTATCTTTATTGAAAATAATCTTACTGAATAATCTTATCCTACAGTTCTACCAAATGCTCTTGAAGTCTGTGAGAGGAGCCGATGTCTGGGTACTCAGGTGTAGTTTGGGGAAAGTATTGGAGATACCTACAGCTGTGCCCTTCTCGATCTGAGAGGCTGAGTGGCTCATTCCAGGCACCCTGGGACTTCCCTGCTCACTAATGCTAGCCTAGAACCCTGAAGAGGCCGCATAGGGTGGGACTATATTATATATGTCAGGTGGTTCTTCCATTAATTTAAAGACTGTGTCTTCTATTTTTCTTTCACTTTGGACTGCCATATGAATAGCACCTCCATCAGTAAAGCACGTGCTTTGACTTACTTTTGAAATGGGTTAATACTGATTGATGTTCTCTCACCTCACCAGCCTGTTAAACCAACAAATCTCCTGATCATTTATTTGTTCATCCATTCATAAATATTTATTTGGTCCCTGTTATATGCTAACCAGTGTTCTAGAGTCTGGGAATGTAGCACTGAACAAGATAGACAAAATTACCTCTCCTCATACAATGTATTTTCCAGGATTGTGTACCAAATTTATCAGAGTTCAAGTATTCTCACCTTGCTTCCTGGCATTAAAATGCTTAATCCCCCAGCAAACTTCTCAATAGTTCATCTTTCATAGAGAATGTGGTAATGAGTGAAACATGGCTTTGAACTTTGAATCTCTTTACAGTTAGTAGTAAACTGTCAGTCATCTACTCATCTGATAATGCGCAAGGTCTCTCTATCTTTTACCAGGTCACAAACTCACATAAGACAAAGCTTAATGAACAGCACGTTCATGTCAAACAAAATAGCTCTTGTCAACTGCTACTCTGTTGGTGGGCCTGGTCAATAAATGACCGCTTTTAGTAATTTTCTGTGAGTAGGCAGTGTTTCTCCCAGATAGCTTCAGAGGGTGTTCCTAGACCACAGCTTCATCTGGGTATGCCCTGATGAAATGCTTCCTCCCAGATTTCCATCATTTATCTGGTAACTAAAAGAGCATATTGTTTATAGGCAGTAGGGTAGGTTAAGAAGAGCAGCGTTGATTGGCATGGAGAGAGAATGTCTTCTTTGTCATCTTTTCAGCTTCTTGTAGTCTGTTCTTGTTGGAGCGCTCCCCCTTGGATGCTAGGCCGTGTGTCTCTCCTGCCCTGGAGACACTTATGCATTCTCAGGTTAATGATATACATTTGGTTGTCATTGATGTCTATATTGAGATTGAAACTCTCTGAGTTAGTTGGATATAGATGGAAAAGACAGTAAAAAAATTAACTTGGGGTCTGACTATAGTTAAAAGGATGAAATATAAAAAATAACTATAAAACACAGCAGAGGAGAGGGTCACAGGAAGAGTACAGTGTTAAGTCATGGAGGGAGAGGGGGAGACTTTCAGTCAAGATGGGTGTTCAAATTTTAAAGTAGGTCAGAAAGAATAAATATCATCTTGCCCACAGTCCTGTTTTATGAAATTGTATAAAAACATTGCAGATGTGTTAAAATGTCAAAATCTATAAGTTCTAAACCTTTTCAGATTCTAATTCTGGGAAAAAATAGATCTCTCATTAAAATATAATTTGATTTTCTTTCTTGCTGTTTCTCTCTTAGATGGCAGGCATGGAAGTTGGGAAAAAAATTTTTGCTATTAATGGTGACCTAGTTTTTATGAGACCTTTCAATGAAGTGGACTGCTTCCTGAAATCATGCTTAAACAGCAGAAAACCTCTGAGAGTTCTTGTGAGCACAAAGCCAAGGGAGTAAGTTGTACGATTTGTGTGGGGTTAAAAATACATTATACATAGGTGAACAAAATAGAAAAGTTAACTAAGCAAATGTCTAGAATTAAGTATCCCATTGCTTAGAACATGTAAACCTCACCAGCATGACCAATACTGGTCTTTAAGTGATGGGAAAAACTCCATTGCTTATGATGATAAAATGTTTTCCACTTAAATAAGGTACTTTCAGCAGAAATAATATTTTTCTTTTGCTGTCTACATTTTCCTCTGGGTTGGGTTGAGTCTGACTATGAGTGAAGAAAATTAATAGTGCATTTGATATTAAAGAATTACGTTCTTTCCCGTTCAACTCTAAGAATTTCAGGGGCTATGAGTTGATTTGACACCATTCATAATTAAACATTGATAGGAGATGGGATCAAGCCTGGGGGTAAGGTCTTTCATGCTTGTGTGTACTTAGAAATAGGTCCATTCTTTTAAAAAATATGTCTGCCTATCTATCTGCCTATGATTAGAAAAAAACTCATGTTCATTATAGGAAATTTAGAGTACAGACTTTTCTGAAGGAAGATATTTTTCCTATAATCAAATCATTCATAAATAACCATTGTTATTCTTTGTATTTATTGTTGTTCAGTTACAGTTGTCCCTCCTTTTTCCCCATTGCTCACCCCTACCCTGTCTCTCACCCCCAAAGTAAATACCCCCCCAATGTTCATGCCCATGAGCCTTCTATTCGTGTTCCTTTGCTGTCCCTTCCCTTTCTTTTTTCTGTTATCCGCCCCCCACCCCCACCCCCACCCCTCTGGTCGCTGTCAGTTTGTTCTTTAATTCCAAGTCTCTGGCTCTGTTTTACTCAGTTGTTTGTTTTGTTGATTAGGTTACAATTATAGTTTTGTTTATATTGTATACATTGTTATCCTTTTGAAATTCAGTGTTAGTTGAATTTTATAAGTACTGGCGCCTATGCGTAATCATTTATTTATAAAATGGGATATACTTTATGATTTTTTAGAAAAAAATAATGAGATATTATAAATGTACTTGTAAGACATTGGCTTTTCTTCTGTAAATCATTGATGATCTCATATTCCTTTACCAGGTTTCCATGTGTTTAACCAATTAGGTAATCAAAATAATGCATATAGAGCATTATATACCATAATGTATTAATATACGATGATGATATCAAAATTACTACTTAATACTTATATTTATCAGTTGTGATAAGCAACTTCATTATTTTTAAGATAAATGAAGGCTACCACTTCAAATACTAAATGGTTTATAGAAAGATTCTAAGTATATGTAGTATAGTATTCTTCCCTGCCTGTATATATTCAGCAAAGCTGGGTGCCTTATTTATCTTAAGAGTCAAAGTGCAGTGTAATGGGCTAGATTCTGTAGTAAGTCATCAAGGTAGATGCTTCTACCAACAGCATACAAAGTCCTCAGAAAGAGTGGGACTCATTAAAGTTACTAATATAGGAGGACTTTGGGCTGGAGAGCAGCAAATAATTATGGTAATGCCATCTCTCTGAAACTTATTATGATCTATGGCTTCCCATTTATCCAACCCTATCTGGGATAAGGCTAACCCAGTTGCCTACCTCTGGACATTTTGAGGACAGTTAACAATAAAGGAATGAGGGAGAGTCGTATTCCTAAGCATTCATTAGTGGCCATGAAGGTTTCCCATAGCCCCTTAACCCCTGATTTGACCCTACGAATACTGGTCTGCTGATTACAAGCATTTCAACAGGAAGAGGACTTCAAAACTAAATAGACAGGGTGTATCCTCAGTCCTAGAAGTAGTTGCTTAGCTAAGCAGGGTTGGAACCTATGTCTTCTGATTATTCCCTTGGTGTTTGTTGTGTAGAAACTAGAATGATATTTCTGGCCCAAGTACAAGGCTCTCTTCCACCATTTGCTTGCTAATTGTGTTGCTTCAATATCCTCATCTATAAAAATGGGGATGATAAGAGTGCCTATGTCACAGAGCTGCTAAGAACACTAAATAAATCTAGGTTTGTAAAGAACTTAGTGACATGCTCAGCCCGTAATATGTACTCCAGTGATTTGATCTATGATGTTTTTCTGTTCTCTCATTTCACTTTTCCCATTGCTTCTTTATTACATCAAGAGCATATTTTACATTGTATTTTAAAACTGTTTTGAGGATGGAGTACTTATTTTTTCTGTTTCTCTTTAATTTGTTTGAAATTTATAACCTTTCCTTTATGTTCTCATTCTAATGTATGATTTTTATAAATCACTCTCATATTTTCTTGCAATAGCTACTTATGATTTATGAAGTATCTTGTATGGGGAAAAAGCAATAAATGTGAGAGGTAAATACAACAGAATTTTTCTGTTGAGTGTAGCTGTATTTTACAACAGGTAATATCAAGGAATTTTTCAATGGCTTTGTAGCAGGAAATAGAGCATCCTTCTCACATAAATTTAATTTTTGTTTTAATAGGCATCATAGTGTTCCCACCAGGAAAACAGGTTTTCCAAAGATCATTTTATGAAAGGAGTCCTCAAATTATGACCAAATGCATCTCATGGTGTTTTGTGCCAATTTTATTAAGAGAATAGTAATAATATTCCAGAAGATTAGAGTAGGGTCAGCCTTCCGTAGCATAGTAGAAGGATAGAAAACCTTGCTTAAAAAGGGTTGAGAGGCCACTGTAACCAGAAAGCTCTAAGTTATTTCAGCAAAAGTGAACTTTCATTGATAATATGTAGAAACATGAGCTACCTGTATTTTTTTATTTCATGCTCAGAAAATGTCTTTATTCTTTTTTTCCTTAATTGTCTTCTATTTTCAAGTGTATCTTTGACAGACAATAGTAACAAGTTGCTATTCAGAGAAAACAGGTATAGCTATATATACCAAAAATATTTAATTAAGGATAAAGGATAAGTGAATTAGTTATGTGACCTCCACCCCACCAATGTGCAGATAACTTCATGGTATATAATCTAATTTGTAGTAATACTTTCAAGGTTTCCTGGAACAGATAATGTGTATTTCTGTGACCGAATGCCTGAATGCCTATCTATGTTACATTCTAGGTTACAGTGCCAGCCTGTGTCTTCAGGACTAAATGCACTCTCAAGTGTTCTAGGCACTGTGTTGCTTACACTGCTCTAACAGCAGTTTTGTCAGGTGCAAATAAGAGCTGCTGTACCCAGCTTGAGATGCTAATGTGCCTGTTGCATTTATTTTGTGATTCATTCATCAGCTTTTGGAGAACACTTTTGTTTCTTGGGCATCAAGGGCTATCCATCAACATTTACTTCTTTGTATTCATTTGTCTGCCCTTTACTGCAATTTATTATACTCATTAATATTGTTATGAGGTTCCAACTTATGTCCTGTTCTCTGCTTTTCACTGTCATTTTCTGATTTCTGTCTTCTCTGGAGCAGCTCATTGGTTAGTGCCACATTGGACATCCCTCACTGATTTGCCATGACAGCTTACTCAAGTTCTCCATCCCTTTATCTTCTTTTCCATGTGAATTCATTGAAAATTTCTTTTTTACTTATGCAGGTTTACCTTTTGATGTATTATTCTTTTGAAATTCCACTGAATAAATACTAAGGTTAATCATATTCTTCAATTACTTTGATGTAGCGTTTGACACATCCGCTCTTTATAACTAGCTCTTTGTTGTTGCTTTTTGATGGAGTTCCCAACAGGTAGCAATGTATTAGCTTTGTGTTTCTTTTATATGAATGTTAACAAAGAAATTTCTCAGTGCTTTATGTCTTCTTCATAATAGCAAACTAAGGAGAGGGGCTTCCACTTTGTTAAGTACCTACATAGATAGTTCACAGCACAATGCAGGGCAATTTACCAAAGCTATCTCTTTTAATTTCCATTGACACCTTGCAATGTATATTTTAACCTATCACCTTTCTAGAAACTCAGACTCAGAGAAATTAAGAAATTCATTCAAGTTTTCCAACTATCAAGTGACTAAATGAGGATTCAAAGCAAGGTGGGGCTCTGGCCTGTGTGGCTCAGTTGGTTGGAGCATTGTTCCATACACCAAAAGGTTGGGGTTCGATTCCCAGTCAGGGCACATACTCAGGTTGTGGATTCGGGTTCAGTCCCTGGTTGGGGGGTGTCTAGAAGACAACCAATCGATGTCTCTATCTCACATTGATGTTTCCCTCCCTCTTTCTCTTTCTCTCCCTCCCTTCCTCCCTCTCTCTCTAAAAACACAAACAACAACCAAAACCAAACTGTAGTGTGTCTGAGCCCAGGGCTTGTTCCTTATTCAGTATGTACTGTGCAGTGCTTACATCTAGTGAGGAATTCTGCAGGGTGTGGCTGCTACTTGCCTTTGCAAGGACATGCACCATGGTGCCTCCTTCAAGGATTTTGAACCCAGTGATTTTCACATGGTCAATTCTCAGTACAAATGTATTAAAAGAATAGATGGAAGTGTGGACAACTATTGTTTTATCTAATTGTAGCATTTTAAAGTCATCTTACCTTATTTTTCTGATTGTTCTAGGACAGTGAAAATCCCAGATTCAGCTGAGGGGCTTGGGTTCCAGATCCGGGGATACGGCCCATCTGTTGTGCATGCGGTAGGAAGAGGTGAGTCCATCCTGTGTGGTCAACAGCTTTCCAGCATTTCTGGTGTTTTTTTTGGTAAAGAAGATTGTGTTTAAAATGTGTATAATAATGTTATGAATTTTCTCTATCATATTTTTATAGTACTAAGTCAATGGTAGTATATTCCTAAAATAATATTTAAAAATTCTTAAAAATTGTAAGGCACTGTTAAAAATTTATAAGCAGCCCTGGCTGGTGTGCCTCAGTGGGTTGAGTGCTAGTCTGCAAACCAAAGGGTCGCTGGTTCAATTCCCAGTCAGGGCACATGTCTGGGATGTGAACCAGGTCCCCAGTAGGGGATACACGAGGGGCAACTACACATTGATGTTTCTCTCCCTCTCTTTCTCCCTCCCTTCCTCTCTTTCTAAAAATAAATAAATAACATCTTTTAAAACATTTATAAGCAAATGATGCCTCCTAAAATCACTTTGCTCTGTGCTTCCATTTAGCCAAAAGATATAATTTGTCTTTTTCTCTGACAGCAAATAATTTTATTTTTGTTAGTAATTCAAAGATACGACATTCTAGGTTTAAGAATGATTTGTGTATTTTATAGCTTATCACTAAATGATTACTTCAAGTATTCCTATAAGCCAAGCATTTTATAAACTGTAAAATGCATTTTAAATTTAATAATTTTAGTGACTAAAAATTTTTAAATATTTTATTCTCCTTTTGTTTGGTGGACAAATTAGCTATTGATAACTCTTGTTGTTATGTACTTTTAAATTTCATACTAACATTGTAATGATTTAAGGGAATAACTGTTCAAAGCTCATATTGCTGAACATAGTAAATAACTTGGGGCTGTAGCAAGAAGTCACTATAAGCATAAGAGGTCATTTGTTTATCTCATCAAGAGACATTCTTTACTTTTGTTACAAAGAAATATAAACTTTAAAGCACCTTACAATGACCACCCAAACATTAGACTGGAAAATTTTGAGAGGGCATTGTTATCCAAATCAAATCTATCAAGAACATACTAGGTTGGATTATAAATATGCTTTCATTAGTGTTTGTATGATAAAAATGAATCTTATTTCAAAAGCTTGTTCTTTTTACTCAGATTTTTAAAATACATGGATTAGTAAACATTTCAAAAAAATAAATAAAACCTTCCTAACAACTGATTAGTATTATCAAACTGAAATGCGATATATTTTATACTAAAATGGGACATTTGATATATCAAATATCTTCTTCATGTTTGCTAAACCAGATGGAGTAAGTCACATTACCAGTACTACCAAATAAGTGCAAATCTGAGCAAATCACGTCAAACCTCCTTCCCTATACAGTGTCACGCAGAGAGGAGGGTTCGCCCTGTGGAACTGTGTGACAGGGCGTGCCCTCCATGTCCCTGGGGCCTGCCCAAGTCTGGTCACTGTGCTCTTTGCTTCTGAAGAGTGAAGGAAACACTCCTGTGCTTTTCCTTTCAGGTGTATATTAAAGGAAAAGATATTATTCAGGGATTTCGTTTTGCACTGTAATTTCGTCATAAGAAAAAGAGGCTTTGTCTCCTTTTGTCAGCTCTTTTTCACGGCTACCACTACAGTGCATCACTCACTGGAATTTCACCTTTAGAATCCGAAATTCCAATACGCCAGTCTCTGATGACAATCTCCTGTTTTTGTCTCATCCACTTTGATGTTCTCAGGTTTTTCAGTTCAGTTGGGACTTCCATTCTTCGGCTCCTTCTCTTTTCTCCGGGTGCGTTAGACCCCTCCGGGCTGCATGTCCTCCTCAGCCTTATCCCCAGGGCCGGTCACTTCAGTCCCTCTTGCCGCATCATCAAGATCCCTTCCTCCTTCTTCCTCAGGTGCATCCAGGCCAGATCAACCTAAGCACCTTCTTCGCTCATTCTCCTGAGCAGCTAGGAAAAACTGTCATAGGTTTGGGATTAGTGTCATCCATCCCAATTCAGTCCTGTCTTTACTGGGCCCATATGACTGCTCCGAGGTCTTCCTCTGTCTCTGCTCAGCTCCCTCTTTTTCTCCTCATAGTGGCCACCTATTTCCCAAGATGAGCTTCCTTTTCCACCTCACAGACAGATTCAGGTGTGAAGCCCTCCAGGCCCCACACCCTGCTTGTGCACACGTGTTGCTGGCTGGGTCATCACCACCAACTTTTCTCCCATCCTAGAGGAAGAGGTCTTCTTTTCTCTTTTCTGGAGTTCAAGGTTAATCTCTCCACAGATGTTCTGGATCCCATCCCTTTGATCCTCTGGAGTGTTGAACTGTCAGATACCCCTTTCCATAATTTTTAGCCTTTTGTTTCCATTGGATTATTGTAGTGTAGGATTCGTTCTTTCCCTTTAAAAATCAACAAAGAAACAAAGACATCTTAAACTAGAACACCAAACACAAAACCTCTCCTTTATTTTCTCCTCTACATCCTTGCTACTCAAAATGTGATCCACAGACCCACACACACAGTCTGGCACCACCAGGGAGCTGGTTAGAAAGGCAGGATCTCAGGCCCCACTCAGGACTTACCGAGTCAGAATCTGCGTGTTAATCAGATCCCCAGGTGATGTGTCTGCATGACAAAGACTGAGAAGCTCAGCTCTAGACTAACGCTGTAATAACTTTCATTTTTATCATCGACAAACTTCCTGAAATACTGGCCGAAATTTTCTTTCCCTGTCCTTCCTCAATTCCTATCTGAATTTTAACCCAGTGCAGTAGACATCCCCTCCCACCTCCCACCCGTGTCTCCAGAATTTGTCTTGTAAGAGTTATCGTGGATTGAACTGGAACATATAATGGATACTGATAATCCTTATCTTAGTTGAGCTATTTCGGCCATTCGTTTAAACTGACAAATGCCATTTGCATAAACCATTCATCTCTTGATTCCCGAGATGGTACTTTTCAGATTTTGCTTCTACTCCTCCTCTGCCTAATTTTTCTATCTTTCCAACTATTGGCATCCTCTTCCCTTCTCTGCCTTCTTGTTCTCCACAGCAGTCTTTCTGGTCCTCTTTGCGGAGCATTTCTGCATTTCTGTTTCCTGCCCAGACCTCTAACCTGGGTTCTGTAGTCCACCTCTAATTGTTTATTATACACATAATGGCCCTCAGGCACCTTAACACTCAGTGTTATCCCCTCCTACTCCATTAACACTCGGCCCGTTTCAGGGGATCATGCCACTTCTCTGCTTAGAATTCTTAAATGTTTTTCCTCTTCTATACATAGTTAGGTTCAGACTCTGAGGCCTTCACACAAAGCACCTCGGGCCTCACAACCTGACTCTGCTCTGCTCTCCAGTATCTCTTTCTGTTCTAAGGTCCCACTCCCAGCAGCCTGTATGTTCCCAAATGTCCAGGTTATTTCTCAACTCAGTGCCTATTTTCAGGCTGTTCTTCCTGTTGGGAATGTCCCTCACTCCACCAAAAACCAGTTCCATCCAGAAAAGGCACTTAGTATTTCTGGGAGTGAATTTTACTGAGAAGATGATTCTTGACTATAAATTGTGCCCTTTTAGATGTTTACGAATTCTTCCATGGGAGAAATTGCTTCTAACATACTTATGATAAGCTTTATAGTAATTTATATTAATTGTATTCATTGTTTTTTTATTAACGGTGCTTTGTAAATGTTGATTTGCTCAGAATACTAAATAATAATGATTGGAAGGTTCTGAATATTTTTAAAAAATTTTTATTTTTTGAAGAAAGGGGGAAGGGAGGGAGAATAAGAGGGAGAGAAACATTAATGTGTAAAAGAAGTATCAATTGGTTGCCTCTCATGTGCTTCCAACTGGGGGCCTGGCCTGGAACCCAGACATGTGCTCTGACCAGGAACCGACCTGGTGACCTTTTGGTGGTTTGCAGGTTGGTGCTCAGCCCACTGAGCCACACCAACCAGGGCAGTTCTGAAAATCTTAATCCCTTGGTTAAGATATGCCACTTCCATATTTAAGTCTATTTCTATTCAAATAAATTATGGACAGTTGATGTTATCTGATTAATGTTATTCTTCACCAGTTCTCTGGTTCCTGACCCTTTGTACATATCCTGACTTAATTTCCTTAGCAAACCCAGTCCACTTGTAGTTGCTAATTGACTTGATATTTTTACTGCAGAATTTCTTTTAATTGTTGGCATTTTTAGAAATGAAAATGAATACTATTTTTATTTAATCTTTATTGTATTTTTCCATTACCATGTATTTAGAGATTTTGTAAACTAAAGAACGATAAATAAGGCACGTTTCTGGCTTTCTCATTTTGCTATTTTGTATGCATGTTTTGAAAACTAGATTGACTAGACATTTTAAAGGGAAAATAACTGATTAGCATTATAAAGGTTACTTTTCAATATCCTTCAAATTAATTCATAGGGAGATGGAAAAATATTCTGTTTATCACAGCTTGAATGGCCTGTTAAATAGCAGAAAATTTTTGAGAGGGCATTGCTATCAGAACCAGATTTATCAAAAACACCCTAGTTACACCTTTATCATATTTTAGCATGGCTTTCCTTATTGCATATGTGCTGAAAACAAATATTAGTCCTAAAATTAGTTTTTGGCAATTTTTTCATTTGTCTTTAAAGGAACTGTGGCCGCAGCAGCCGGTCTTCACCCTGGACAGTGCATTATCAAAGTCAACGGGATCAATGTCAGCAAAGAGACGCATGCCAGTGTCATTGCCCATGTCACCGCCTGCAGGAAATACAGGAGGCCGATGAAGGTGAGCTGCCTCTCAGCTTGTCTCCATCTAATTCCAGACTGGCAGACAAACCCCAGGGGACAGCACAGGATGTTCCAGAGACGTTTGTGGTTTCCGCTCCTAGGCTCACCTTTCAGCACAGCCTTGTAAATCTCATTGTGATTGCTTTGTTGTCATAGTTATAATTGATTATGCTTAAATGGTTACACTTTATTGTTGCAGTGTAATCACCTGTTTAAAGAGTGCTCTGGCCCATTTCCATTTGCATTGCTGTTTGAATTTTTAAATAGCTCACTTTTTCAAAATGAAACCCAAAGGTTTAAACTGCTTTCTTGATCATTGTAATTACTTTAGAATATAGAATGGTCTTCTTGTATCTGTGTATATGAATTATAGTGCTTACAATGTTTATTTTTAGAGTTTTGTGAAAAACAGAACTTGTGGGGTTTATGGGGTCCGAAATTGGTTTTGGATATATTTATTTAGGCAATTGAATTTGGTTCTGAAAATAAAATACCTGAATGTGCTTTCATTATTTAAAATTTTCAGCACTGTCCTCTGATCCAAATTTCAAGTGTTATAGAGAAATAAAATTACAATATAAACAAAGCTCATTTCATGAAGTACAACTAAGTATTGGACTAAAAGAGAAAATTCAACTCAATTAACTAAATGCAAAAGGATTTTAAATGCATAAAACTTCAAAGGAGAGGTTGTGTGTGTTTTGTGTAATGTATAGTGAAATACTATTTTCTGGATTTGAGAATATGATTTTGTGTCCAAACCAGAAAGATGAATGGCTATTTTCTTATAGTTCAAGCATGATACCTGCACAATACTGAACATTCAAGAAAACAGCTCATCGATTTTGCTTACTAATAAGGTCAAACTAGTATAGCAAATTAGAATTCACACATCGATGCATAGGTTCTTCTGGTTGATAGTAAGTAGTTTAATAAATATTTATTGAACTGTAGTATTTAAAGGATTTTTTAAAAGGGCACGTCTGAAATTATCAAGTCATTCTCCTTCCATCATAATTTTAATAAGTAACTAAATTGATTTGACTTTTATTTCTTTTTATTTTTTTCTGCCTGCCTTCTTGGAGAGGTGTTATTGATCAATAAAATGATTAAGAAAAACAATAAATAGAGAGAAAAATTTACTAAATGAGTAACATGCTCTTTTGGGTATCCATTGCCACAAATGGTCTATCCCAAACTTGGCGGCTTGAAATAGCAGTGATTGATTATTTCTCTTAACTTTGCGGGCTGATCAGTGTTGGTTCCTGTGAGGGCCCTGACCTAGCCTCACGCCACTGCTGCAGGCCACCCATCACTCCGGACTACACCGCGTGGCCTTCCTTTCAGTCATTAGCAGGGTTTTCCTTTTGGCATGGTGTGTGGATTTCAAGAGGGAATGTTACAATCAAATAACTCTGTTTACATCGTACTTCTAATATCCCTTTGGAAAACTCAGATCACATGACCAAGCCTGGGGTCATGGTGGGAAGGAGTTTCCATAAAAGTGTGGATGCTGGGGAATATGGACTGTTGGAGGCCACAGCAGGTTACCAAGATGTATTTGGATGATCGAATATGAGCTGGCATTTTAATGATGCATAGCAGTATGACAATTAAACACTGTTAGGAAGTTAATGATAAAGGAGGAAAATGGGTAGTATGAATTACATCACACTTCAGTAACACAATTCAATTTATCATCTTACCTAGGAAAAATACAAACTTAAAGTAATATAACCCTAAAAGCATTTACTTGATAGCCATTATCTGTCTCATTTATCTCAATAAGACTGGAACTGCTATCTCAATTAAATATGGTATGATTTATGACATGGAAGGATTAAAAGATAGTTACATCACTTAGAACCCAATAGATGAAAGATGTTCATCCAACTTTTTTTTTATCAATTTGATTCAAAAAAGCGTTAAATATTAAAATTCATGTGACTGTTAGGAGAGCATTTAAATAGTTTGTACAATTACAGATGAGTGATTCTACTTATCTAACAATTATTTATTGAAAATATAATTTATAGTTTTAAAGATATACTTAAAGCATTTCAGTAAGACATTTGGGAATATAACTTACTTAAAAACATGCCTTTAGATGATAAAATTTCAAGCTTTGCAAGGTCCATGTGTTAATAACAATAGTTGCCACCGACTTTCTTTTTTAAATTATATTTTATTGATTATGCTATTGCAGTTGTCCCAATTTTCCCCTTTGCCCCTCCATCCAGCACCCCCCAGGCCCTCAGGCAGTCCCCACACCGTTGTTCATGTCCGTGGGTCATGCTTACGGGTTCTTTGGCTACCCCTTTCCTGTGCTATCCTTTACATTGCCATGGCCATGCTGTAACTACATATTTGAATTCCTTAATCCGCTTTCTGTTAGTTTCTCATGTTGATTTTCTTTGTTTTTCAAATTTTATTATTGTTTTTAAACTGAAAGGAAAAAGATTATCGGCTCTCCTTCTGAAGCAGGTTTATAAAATGACCATGCCCTTTAGGAAGCTCTATCACCTCTGAGTTTTTTCCTTCCTCATTTCCAGCAAGACTCCATACAGTGGGTTTATAACAGCCTTGAGAGCGCTCAAGAAGACCTTCAAAAATCTAACTCCAAACCCCCTGGAGATGAAGCAGGCGATGCTTTTGACTGCAAAGTGGAAGGTAGGTTCCTTCTTTTCTCCTTATTTATAGTAGTATTATTTTCAGTGTGCCTGTGCCTACTCCCAGGTATTGGAAATATCTTATGTTCAAGCCACTTCTTTTTTCATTGTGGAATGTGAAGCTCTTTGTAAGTATAGTTGACATACAATAGTGTATTAGTTTCAGGTGTCCAACATAGTGACTTGACATAATGTATATATACCTTACAATATGACCACCATGAGGAGTCTAGTGAGTCCATCTATCACCATACAGAGTTATTATGACATTATTGACTGCATTCCCTATGCTGTGCATTATGTCTTTATGACTAATTTAAAGCTATAAGTTTGTATCTCTAATCCCCTTTACCTTTTTGCCCATCCTCCCATTCAAGCTACTTTCTTAAGTCATTGTCAGCAATAGGTATCCTGTCAAAAGTGTAAGTAATAACAGCTTATAGCTAACATGTAATAGCTACTGCACTTTGTTAGTCACTCTGTTAAGTGTTTTACATGGATTATCTCTGGAAGTCATCACAAAAGAAAATCTCATAAGGATGGTACTATTATCACCATCCTCCTTTTATCAGAATGGAAATTGAGGCTAAGAGAGGTGCCCAAGGTAGTACAGGGTAGAATGAGGATTGAAACCCGAGTTACAGTGTCTTTCCTTGGTTTGAGTTTAGATGTTGTGTAGAACTTCCATCTCTAATGTGGTTTGCAGACAGCAGCAGCAACAGCACCTAGAGCAAGAGAGAGGTGCAGAATCTCAGTCCCACCCCAGATCTGTTGACTCAGCATCCCTGTGTTAGTAAGATCTGATCTGAATGCACACTAGTATTCGAGAAGCCCTGGGTTAGAAGGGTCACAGTTCCTCTGGAAATAATTTCTTGATTCAAGTAACCTCTACTGTATTCTGACCCTAATAGTAATGAAAGAGGCAAACTGATGTGAAAATGAGAGAAAGAGAGACCTTTTGACAAGGACCCATCATCCTGTTTTCTCTGTGAAGCAAACCAGCAGCTTGCCGTATCCAGTGACTTCTTTGCCAAGGGGGAAGGGGCCGCAGCAATGACTTTGCATTTGACAAATGCCTTAAATTACTGTTTCAGAAGTTTTTAACAGAAATCCTTGAATCTTTTCTTTCATTTTCCTGGTATCTGTTCACTCATCTATTTGGTGGGTGACTCTAAATTTTTAGTTTAGGTTTAGTTTCTTGTAAACCAGCCTAGGTAGAGAATTCCCCATATCCATATACATGGGCAGCAATTATAAAAATTAATACAAAAAGCAATCAACGTAATGTGGAACATCATGCTGTTTTCCCACCACTCCTCGAAGGCCTCTCGGTCAGCGCCATTCAGTTCATGGACAGCATTAGACATATACAATCTCATTGGAGCAGCAAGTTGTTAGGATAAATCAGCTCTCATTTTCTTAAAACAGGGTGAACCTCAGGACCTTATCCTGAGGCTCTCATTCCCCGTTTAGACTTAGTGGTTGCTAATCCTCATTGTCACAGTGAAAGGGAGAATACGTTGATGAAATGCCCAGGAAGTTGATTTCTGGCTATTCTAGGACTGAATTATTTTAAGGTAAGCCACTTTTCTGGTTTTGCCTATTTTACATGTGCTGTTTTCATTGTTGAAGGACTTAGTTCTTTTAAATAAACTAATCTATTTTTGCTTCTTTACTATTTAATATTAGGATTCTCAGTGTTTCTTACTTAAGATTTTAGGTGTGTGTTTGTTTTTGTTTTTTTACTAGCTGAATGGTTGTAATCCAAAAAAGAAGACATTTCAGATGCAGCTGTTATTATAGTGAACGATGACAAATTTCCTCAATGAGCTATCTCCAGTAGATGTTATTTGGGAGAATTCAGGAGCCCTCCCTGCTGAAAAAAAATGATGATTTCATCTCCGTTCTGCTTTTTCAATATGTCTTCATGTATTTTTTCCTGCATATTCAGGCAATATTTATTCAATGTTTAAGGCAGTTTTAAGAAGGCTGACTTTAATTTATGCATGTTTTTAATGAGAAAATAAAAAAATGTGTGGATAATGTTTATATTGATGTAAATAGGGATATATATGGTCTGTAGATCAACATGGAGATGCAAAGATAAGACTAGCCAGGTTAGAATGGTGAGATTTGGATCATTCAAGCATCTTTTTAAAAAATGTTCATTTAAAAAATGTTAACAAGGGCAGATGCTTCAGTTAGCACATCAGATTTAGCCATCCTATAAAGAACTCTTTAAAATCATTCAAGGAGACTCAAATTATTTGCAAAGACTAAGAAACCTTTCATTAACTTGCAAAATGAAAATTGTCTTTATTCCAGAAGTAATTGACAAGTTCAACACCATGGCCATCATCGACGGGAAGAAGGAGCACGTGAGTCTGACAGTGGATAATGTGCACCTGGAGTACGGGGTCGTGTATGAGTATGACAGCACCGCTGGGATCAAGTGCAACGTGGTGGAGAAGATGATTGAGCCCAAGGGTTTCTTCAGCCTCACTGCCAAGGTAAGGGTGATTCTGGGAACAAGGGACTGTGTTCTAAATAAAGCAAACGAAACCCTTCCCCACACCCACCTTAAAGAATGTAAAGAGTTGTGTATGTTTCATCCATTAGCCCATTTGACTTCTATTTCCTCCCAGTACTCAGCATGTGTACACTCTTCCTTTTCATTGATATTTTTTGGAGCATGGTGTTAAGTTAGATGGGACTTTGGCCCAGGGGAGTGTTAGTTGATTTGGCGAATCTACTCTGCGCGTAGTATGTTTGCTGTTTGTTAATTCTGTATCATGTGTATATTTCACATGGTTTTCACATCAGGTGTGCTTTTTTAAATGTACATAATCTTCTGAAGAGTATCTGAAGTCATGAAATACATTACAAAAAATTTCAAATTCTGCAAGTCTCAAGTTTATTTCATAAAATTTCATGAAGCTTGGAGATTATTTATGCATAGATCCTCAGACGTTTATATAATTCTTGGTAGTAAAGGATAACATCCTTAGTCCTTAGACTGTAGCAAGATAGGGAGGAAGGAAGCAAGTTTTCATCCAAATGTGTAAACTATGTAGTGAGAGGGGATCCTGTGCTTGCTCTCCGTGATCCTTTCACGAGGGAAATTAATCAGACTCCTAAGGGACCCTCCACAGGCTAGGACTTTAGTGTTTTGTCTGCTTTTCTAACACCCTATGAGGATTCAGGTGTTATAAGTAAGCAGTGTGACATAGCTTCACTGCCTTTATTTCTTCACCTGAATCCTTGTTGTATATATGTGTACCTGAGATAGACTTCAAACATTTATAGCATGTATTTTTAAAAATCTTAGTGGGAGAAAATAATTATAGAAATATAAATGTACTATTTCAAATATACTTTATTTTTTTGTTTTCTATTCTTAGTCAACTTAAACAAACTCATTCTGATTACATTTACCACTATATGTATCTATTGATAAAGAATATATATTTTAAAAATGCAGCACCTTTCCAGCTGCATTATATTGTTAAAGGGTATCCATGTAAGAATTTGTGATCAAGTTATTGTAATTATCTTATCTCATTTTCTGGTTATTTCAAATTTGCAAAATTACATGGATTATTTCGTATGTGACAACTGTATAACATAGTATTCTTAAGTATTTCCATTTCATACATGAAGAAAAGAAAGTCAAAGATGATAAGGGAGCTCACATTTCTAGACTAGTAACTCATACTCCATAATAATTAATGGATGAAATAAATAACTCATACTCCATACTCTGTAGGACAGAAGTGGAGGTGATGAGGGAGTTCAGATAAATGCCATCTGTAGATTTCTCACAAAATATTTTAAAATGTTGCATAAGGGTGTAATCAATCCTTGTGATCGTTGAACAATAAAAAATGCTACATATAAATATGACGCATAAATAATTATCAATTCATTGGAAATTCTCAGTGATCCATGGTGTGTATGTGTTTGCATGCACACATGTGTGTGCACACACCCACATGCTCACACAGTGCCTTACCATTGGTTCAAAGAGCTGGAAAGATGTACTAATTGGACACACAATAGGGTGCTTTTTGTCAGACAGGGGTCAGACACTGCAGGTAGCATTGACGGTTACTTTTGCAAGAGAACTTCTCATTTATTCATTCCTTCAGCAAACATTTGTTAAATGCACTTTGTGTACTGGGCAAGTAAGGAGGCTGTTGTATTGTTTTTCCTTAGTTTTTATGTTTCTATAAAGTTGAGAAAAAATGTTCTGAGTAAC
Organism: Sturnira hondurensis; assembly: GCF_014824575.4. Taxonomy (NCBI): domain Eukaryota; kingdom Metazoa; phylum Chordata; class Mammalia; order Chiroptera; family Phyllostomidae; genus Sturnira; species Sturnira hondurensis. The sequence goes on from NW_028082759.1 coordinate 34,736,909, forward strand.
ATATAGGCAATCTTTTTCCACATCAAAGTGTACTGATTTATCCAGCAGGAGTCCGAGAAGTCCACTCCCCCCCATCAGGGAGCTCCCATCGGGGAGCCTGTTAACAGCCAGCGGAGGGCAAAGCATAAGATGCCGAACACGCAAGCCCGTCGCTTCGCTGCCAGGGTTTCACTGAACACGGAAATCTTAGGCAGTTGTAAGAAGACTATGGGGCAGTCACCTGTGCTGTGGAATTGTGAACATATTATTTGGTTAATTTTAAAGGTTTTTGTTTTCTTGTTCTGTCTTGTTTGCACGTGTGCTTGCATGCGTGTGTGTGTGACTACAGATTCTTGAAGCCCTGGCTAAAAGTGATGAACATTTTGTACAAAACTGCACCAGCCTTAACTCTTTACATGAAGTGATTCCCACTGACCTTCAGAGTAACTTCAGTGCCGTTTGCAGTGAAAAAGTGGAGCACATATGTCAGAGAATATCCAGTTATAAAAAGGTAAAAGTTCTATGTATGTTGTTTTTATATATAACTGTTATTTAAATTATTATTTAAATGTCAAATTTAACTCAATCCCTGATATTTTTACTACTTACTTATGTGCCAGCTTATTGAAATGATAGCAAACATTTTTAAACTTTTTAAAATGCCTGTAAATCTCTTACCTCATTTGATCTTTGCAAACCTGTAAGCCATGGCACTTTTCCACATTTTCCAAATGTAGTCACTGAGGCTTAAAGAATTATATTACCTGCTAGCAAAAGACAGAGCTGGGCTTTGAATCCTGGCCACCTAATTTTGAAGTCAAGTTTTAAGATGACACCGTAGCTCTCCTTTTCCCCTCACAGAGGGGTCAGAGCCCTGTTCAGAGTGTGCACGGGACGTGGGCTGCTTTAAATTGATCAGTTGGTTCATTTATTTGATACCTTTTGTCAAGCACCTTTACTATTGCCAAGCACTGTCCTTGGGCCCAAAACTACGGCAGCAAAGACAGAAGATCTTTCCTCTCATGGTGCTTATGTTTGAGGGGGGGAAGCAGCAAAGAAGTAGACAAATCCCTGTCTTCAGAGTGGGTGTTCAGGTGTTGAAAAGAGTCATCACGAAATCAAGATAGGGAGCCGTGGTGGGAAGTGCCCAGATGGTAACTTTGTTTTTTTTTTTCAGGTGGTACCTGTAGACAGGTAACTTTTTATTTAGAGAAAGCCTCTTCAAGAAAGCTTGCACTGAATGACAAGTTGAATGACCTTTGTATTATTTTTGACTTTTAATCAAGTCACCATAACTGGATTTAAATGTGTTGTCATGGTCAATTAATTCATGAATCAACTAGCATTAAACACCTGACGTTCCATTTCCAATAGTTAATTATAACTGTCACTCTACAAATATGCCTCCCTATCATCTATATTAAAAAAATAAATATTTCCCTTGAACCCCATACACTTCTTTGCCTACTGTTCCATTTCTTTGACCTTTGTTCTGAAAAGAGCTACCTGTATGTGTGCTCTACACCTGCTGCTCCCTCACCTTTCCTTCTCAACTCAGTCGAGTTGGGCTCCGGTCCCCTCTGTGTAACTGAAATGGCTTTTTTTTAGGTCACCAATGACCTGTATTTTGCTGAAGCTCATCCACCGTTGTCATTGTATTTATAACAAAATAATTGTTATCTGTGGCCACAATATTACACTGTATTTATTTGTGTTCCCTGTGAAAGCATGAACTCCAGGTGGGCGAGAGATGTAATTCTACCATTTAGCACAGGATCTGAAATAGATGCTTTTCATCATATTTTTTAATGAATTGATGTTGGTTAAAATGAAAGAAGACAAGAAAAGTGTAACTGCCTACTGCGGTACATGCTTTGGTGTAATATCAATATATTATAAAATTGATTTCTGAGCATTTCTGTATGCCATGGGAGATTTATCTGAGATTTTTGGCCTCAACTATAATGGGAAAGAACTTCTGACTGAACTTTGCGTTATTATTGAATTCATTAGTAACTATGTTAATAATAAGTGTTCTGCATTTCAATCCATTTCCACTTAGGGCCTACTATGTCCCAGAAGTTCACTCAGCTCTATAGCTTCTGACATGTAATTATATGTATATTAAACATGAAAAAGTTTAATGTACTGTAAGATAGTTCATATTCTAATGCTGAGCATGTATCTTCAAGATGTGATCTTGATATCATATCTTTTATCTTGAACTTTATCTACAAAAGTTAGCAGTAACCAGTATTTCTTTTTATTCCTTTCAACCAAAATTACTATTCTACTAGTAAAATAAGTAGATAAAATCTGATTATAGCTTTCAAGCAAGAAGAGAGCCTGGAGCTGGTTTAATCCATATCCCTCATTGTACTAAGAACAATAAAAAGTCTGTGACTCACCCAGCATCACATCAGGTACTGGAACAACATAACTACAACACAAGTAACTGGTGGCTCTTGTTGTTTCCTTTGTTTTAGAAACTGAGATCCAGTTCAACTTTATGAGATGTCTATTCATGGTGCATAAGACAGACATCAGCCTTGTCCTCATGGAGTTTACCATGTGCTATGGGAGATATAGATAGGCAAATTATTTGTAATTATAAGGGGGGTTACAGTGTACTATAAAGTAGCACAGACCGGAGATTTTGAACCTAGACCAGGTCTTTGAAAAGCCCCTTGATGATTTCATAAAATTTAAAAATGCATAGGAGTGAGTTTGGCAGTGAGTTTTGGCAGTGAGTTCGGCAGTGAGAACATTCTAGGCGCCCTGATTAGTGTGTACAAAGAGAGAGAAGATGGTGTATGAGAGGAACTGAGTGAAGACCAGGAGGAGTGCAGGGAGTGAGGGAAGAGAGCTTGTTAAATATATACAAGCTGGGTGTGATTAGACTTTGGGTGGAGAACATGGCAAGGATTGGATGGGTGTGGGTTGCAAGGTTTTAAGCAGTGGAGAGGCTGTCTCAGAAGTCCTGTAAATCTTTGAGTATTGCTTTATTCTCAATGGCATAAAAGCAGAATTCACTCTAGTCCTTGGGCTGATCCTGACCCAAGTGCTCAGCAGTGATTAACAGAAGGCGTGGGAAGTACAGTTGGTTCTGTCTGTCATCCTGCCATTCTGGGTTAAACGCCCCCCACCTTGCTCTCTAACCTGCTCAGGTTCGGATTGGCTGTCTGACAGTATTCAGAATAATCTCATCTTCTTCCACCCTTGACCTGATGGCTACCCTATTCTGCCACCTCACCTCACTTCAGAGATAGAGACCCTCCCTGTACTGGTGTCCTAGGACACTGATTTCTCTCTCAAACTCTGAGCTGTTAGGAGTCTGTGCATTTGAATCCTAGAAAGTGATATTGGTCACCTAATTGCTTTTCGCACCTACCTTGCAGTTAGAGTTTCTAAGGAACGGTATGCATTTGCTGCCCATATTGCTTTGTTTTATTAAAATGTGTGAATTCTAACATAACGAATTCTAACATCTTATCATTTATTTTGCTTGTTCCACTTGATGTGATTTAATTTTCTTTTGATTTTGCTGTGGATGATGGAAGTGAAGCATTTGTGTTATCACTGTGTTCAATGGCTGTGTATTTCTTCTCTAATTTGCAGTTTTCTCGTGTACTAAAGAACAGAGCCTGGCCCACCTTTAAACAAGCCAAATCTAAACTATCTCCACTGCATAGCAGTGATTTCTGCCCTACCAACTGCCATGTCAATGTGATGGAAGTTTCTTATCCCAAAACATCGACCTCCCTGGGGAGTGCGTTTGGTGTTCAGTTGGATAATAGGAAACACAATGCTCACGATAAAGAAAACAAATCTGAGCAAGGTATGTTGGCTTTTGAAACTTGGTCAGATCATGACAAGTAATTTCATCAATCATAACTGTCTCCATATCCTTCACACTGGATAGATTTCTGAGGTGTAAGCAAGTCTGGACTTTTGTAAAGAAAGATTCCTCACTTGCTATGATCATTTGCATACTTATGGATAAGCATTTACAGAATGAGAATGGAGTATGCATTTTTACTATTTTATTTTTCTTTTAAGAAGATTGACTATTCTTGCCTTTCTTATACATGATAGGCACAGCTCATTTTGCTGTGAAAACCATTCATCTGAAATGGCTCCTTAACTATGAGAAAAATACAGGTGTGTGATGTAATTCCCACCACCTCAGCAGAGTGTGGGATCGAACTGCATTCCTCCCCTTGAACCACAGTTTCCCATACTTTTTAACTCCTGAATTAAACTCAGTCTTGAGCTGGCATTTTATCTGATGTAAGTTTGGCCCTCTCAAATGAATTGCCCTGGATTGTGAGTGTAAGTTAAAGGCAGTAACTACTACTGTGGAATGATTTTACCTCCTCAGGGAAGCTGAACCCTATGGTGTACATTCAGCACACCATCACAACCATGGCGGCCCCCTCAGGCTTGTCTCTGTCACAGCAGGATGGGCATGGGCTCCGGTATTTGCTAAAAGAAGAAGACTTAGAAACCCAAGATATCTACCAGAAACTGCTGGGCAAACTTCAGACTGCACTGAAAGAGGTGGAGATGTGTGTGTGTCAAATAGATGAGTAAGTTTTTTTTATTTATTTTTAAATATAGCTGTAGAAAATGAGACTTTTGAACATTTATCACTTTCTTTAGTTTTTGGAAATGCAGGAGACTTTGGCTGGCCAGAGAGATCCTCTTCTTTCTAAGAAGTTAGAAATGATAAAACATGGCAAATATATATGTATACACACACATATATATGTATATACAGATATATACATATATTTTAAAGAAGCTTTAAATATTAGGGACAAGAATGACAAAATTTTATTGTAAGGCAAATACTAAATAAATGTTAGTGTAAAAATGTTACACTGAAAAATACGATTGAAAGTGTATTAACTGTGTTTGAAGACTTTACAGATGTAGCCATTATGGAGCAGGGCACGGTACTTGGTGGACATGCACACACTTGATCTTTAGGAGAACTGTAAACTGTGACAAATCCTTATACTTCTTAAATGAGTAAATCCAAAGCATCGTATCCTTTGGACCAGTGACCAACACTTTTTTTCACTTCTGATGGAATTAATGGTCCAGTAAGCAGTAACCCAAATAGCTGTGCCAATAGTTTGAAAGATTTTACCAAGCAAGATAACGGAAGTTAATCATAACTTTTCTGAACAAATCAACTCTGAATCTTCTCGAAGAGTTTGACAGCTGGAGAACTGCCTGAGCTCTGCAGGGCGATTCGCCACACCGTGGTGGTGGTGTGTGCTTATGTGTCATATCTAGTGAAGACAGCTCTGTGTGGTCAAAACAACAGTGTCTCGTGTGTACAACAGGCCGAATAATAATAACACAATACAAGCTTGTGGTGACGATTATAAAAATTAATACAAAAAGCCGTCAACACTGTGTGTAATGTCATGCTTGCTCACCAGTTGAGGGGTTGAAATGATTGAACATGTCCAAAGGTGGTAGAATCTGGAAGTGCCAGAAGCACCATTAGTCCTCTTTTTATTGGACCTCTTTGTGAAATTACAGATTTCCATTGCCATCAGGTGTTGCTGTATAGCCACACACACCAACATCTTCCCATACTTCTATGGGTAATTCCGTTTTGACAAAATATTTAGAGCTTATTCTAAGCCTTTGTTACAATTAGACACTAATGAAGTTTTAATTGCATGATCTCTGACTTTACACCTCTTAGACATTTAGAGATCAAAATTACCATATTGGATGCATTATTTCTGTAAGATTGTCTATAAATATTTACTATTTTCCTGATGTTTTAATGAGTTAATTTAGAATTACAATTCTGTTTTCCTATGTCTAATACACTAAGTTTTTAAAATGACATGATATTTGTATGTTATATTGTGACTGCCTCACTCACAGATGAATTCAATAGTTTGAGGTTCCTGAGAACAGGAGGGTATTTTTAAACAACTATATGATACTTTTGAATGATCCTGGAATGACCACGGGACCTTGTAACAGAGTTTATATTGTAGAGCATTATATTTTGCTTTGTTTAATAAATCAGATTTCATTATATGATTTATTCCATATTAGAAATCGGTTTTTCCCTCCGAAATATTTAGGAAGTGCATACAAGAAGATTTAGAGGCAATAAGGCCATAAATAGTGGCATTGAATCATGTATCCTAGATCTCAAAGGGTTTTAGGAGAACATCTGGACCAATCCAATACTTCTAATCAGGCCAAGAGTTTTTATGCCTACTCCTCAGAAGGGGCCCTTGGCAACGGCAGGATTATTGATGTGTCTGAGCGCACGCTGCTACAGAGGCGACGTCTCTGGTGCACTGACTGCTCAGCACTGCCTGGCAGTTTTCCAGGCTTTGTCCGTCTGTGTTAATGTTTTGACTCTTTATTTCTAAGTTCTGCTAATGCAGATAATATTTTTCAAAATGGGTAAAGCCAAGGAGCTCCTTTTCCTTGGTTTAAAATGCTGTAGATTTAAAGCACTCGTTGCAGAGAGGAGTTATATATTATCCAAAACTACTTAAAATGATTACCTGTTTTTACGGAAGATTTCTCCACTCTGTTCCTTTAAAACCCTTTACCCAGCTGGGCATGCTTATTAGGAAAGGGACATGAAGTGAGCAAATGATTTGAAAAACTTCGTGGTCTCCTCGGTGTGCACCACGCAATTTAATTGCAAATATAAACATGTTCCCCATAATTCAGTGTGCAGTATAATCACTTCAAACAATGCAGTTGTCCAGGGGCCTGCGTTCCCCACCGTCCCTGGAAGTCAGAGATGCTGCAGTGCAGTGAAGCTGACCGCATTATCTGCAAGGCTAGTTACCAAACAATTTTCTCACCATGTAGTAATTATTCTTAGTCAGGTACAGAAATCTCTGCTGAGTGGAGAAGCAGATGTCAGATGCTTTGCCAAGTTTTAAGAGAAACTGCCTCAGAACACCCCATTGGTAGCCTTCCCCAGAGCCATTCATTCTGGTGAAAGGGCCTGTGGGAGAACGTGCCTTCCTCAGGAATCTGGTCACCCTGTCACGTGGAATACTTCTCCTAGAACTAAAACTTTGATTAACATGAAGACATTCTACTGAATCTTCCCCTTTTGTTCAGGTTCAAAGATGGAACTAGAGGTGAATTTGTTGTCTAGTACCATGAAATTAGGCAGTGTTATGGGTTAAATCAAGATTGTGTGATTCCTGTTTCTTGGTGGGTCACTAAATACGTTTGCCTTTTAATGGGCTACTTTCTGATTAATGACACTTAGGTACTAGATGTAAATAAAGGGGGAAATAATTCATGGACAGTCTAAAACTTTCCATGGTATTTCAAAATGCAGGAAAGAAAGAAATAAAGAGCCTTGGGGGCTAGTGAAGATAGGAAATTTGAGAAGAAACTTCATTTCACAGGTGCCTGACATCCCGGGATTGAGCTATGAACAAAGTACATTGTAGGACATTCGGGGAGCTGGGGGTTACAGATTCAAGTGGTAGGGCTGTGGTGGAATTCACTTCGAGCTTTCCTGAGCCCTTTTCTGGTAAATGTGCAAAAGAGGGCACCGTATCACAAAAACTGACATTTATGGTAGGTGCTTATGCAACAGGCACAATGCATCGCTTTATGCACTGACTGACTGTTCTCACAGTCCCCCTGTGATGTGGCTAATGAACCACTGGGAAGTATTACAGACACATCAAACTTAAGTTTCTTTTCAAAACTGAATTCTAGACTTTCTCATGCTCCAATCCATCTCAAGCCCTCCACCTTCAAGGTCTTCCCTTGCTCAGTGAAGTATTTCCTGTTTCTTCAGTTCATGAAGCTAGAATCTGGGTCTCATTTTTGACTCTTCCCTTTCCTTTCCCTTCCCCTCCAGTACTCCATTAAGTTCTGTGAATTCTACCTCAGAATGTGTCTACTCAGTCACCTTAGAAAGGGACACCACCGTCCCATTGCATGTGCCCACTGTAGGAGTTTCCAGCGGTGCCTCTCTCTAATGCATGCGACATTCACCTGTGCCACAGGGTCTGTAAAGGTCAATCATGCTAGTTCCCAGTTTAAAACCATTTTATGACATTGCAGTGTCATTAAAATAATATCGAATGGGTCATTGTGGCTTGCATGGCTCTACGTGTGCTCCTGTTCCTTCACCGAGTAAACTCAGTTCCCTGAACTCCTGTCACACCAGCCCCTTTCTGTCCCTGGAAACTGGCAGGCTGCCTGGTCAGCCCTGCTCCCTGAGGTCTGTCTCTCTGGCCTTCTAGGGACTTAAGTGTCAGGCTCATGGCCCAGGTGTAAATACTCCTGTGTCCCGTCACCCACATCACATTTTCTTTTGTACAACTCTTTTTACCCACTTTCTTGTTAACTCAAAAGCCTCACTACAAGGTTTCTTTCTTGCACGCTCTCCACGCCCGCTTGAGTTGCAGGGTCTCTGCTCCACAGTGACCTCCCTCAGAGTCCAGGCCCTCAGCCCTCGTCACTGGGCTGTCTCTGCTTGTCACAGCAGCGAGTGGGAATGAGGCAGACCACATTGGCATGAAGGTGACCTGGAAAGGACCCATGTCACCTCTGTTCACAATGAAAGCAAGTCCCATGGTCATTCTCACCCTCACAGGGGTCAGGGAGGCCACCTAGTCAGGTGCCCAGGAGAGCTAGGATGTGGGGGGCAGTTTTAGTGACCATCTTCTTCCCTGCAGAGTGTCCCAGTGACATGAAGGGAGAGGGTGTTCTGCTGAATTTGGAAAGTGTATGTATACAAGGGATAAATGTATCCCAAATTTAAAATGAGAATAATAGTAGTAACAGTAGTACCAACTTCATAAGGTATTTTTAGGGATTGGATGAATTAATGTCTGCTAAGTACTCAGCCTAGGTAACATCAGATGTTATCTATGATATGCAAAATACAGAACTCTATTAATCAAGGGCACCAGGAAAAGATTGACTTGGAATGGCAGGCTGCTCAGGATTTTAATTCAGAATTAATGGACCTACAGTAGGTAGCTTAATATTATATATGAGCAAAAGTAAAGGAAGATGTTTCTGCATGCACACATGCTAAGTTTTATGCCTTCTTACTGCTTTCAAGAATCTAGAAATTTTATGCAAAAACGTTGTGTCAAATACTGTTTTCCAAACATTTGTTAGTGTAACATTCATTCCCACAGGGTCAGTGTGGGTATGATTGCAGCTATTTCAAATGAAAAGCAAATACGAATACATTTCATATGACTTGGAAAGAATATTTATGCTTACCCTATGGCTTCTCATTTAAAAGATACACAGAGCACAGCGGACTCCTTGCGGAACAAGAACTCCCGCAAACTCTGGTATTCAGGGTTTATCTGTCCGTGAAGCGTGGAGCTTGGGTAACTGGAATTAGACTCCTGTTTCAGTCTTTTGGATGGAGGGAGTGAATGCATATTCAGTCTGTTTTACAAGACATAAAAGTATCCTTCCAAATACAAAAACTGTGTTTAAAATAATACATAGCCTCACAGAACCCGGAGCAATGGACCACAGCTTCCTGATTGTCCCTATTTTCTAAAACCCACAAACTACCAAGTGCTGGTCCGGTGCCCTATCACAGGGAGACTGTAGTGGGCTACACGGTTGGAAGATGTGGACCTGGCTTCCTTCTCGTCTTGGTTTTTCTCCTTCATGTTTGTCACTATCTGATGTACTGACTAGACAGTTTAATTGTTTATTGTTTGTTTCTTCCCAGGAGTTTAAGTTCTAAGAAGGCAGGGGCTTTCATTTATTTTGTAAATTTTGGTATCTACAGAATTGAGACCAATGCATACTACAATAAAGGTATCTAATTAATTAGTAAAAACCACATAACAAATCTTTGCTCAATACACAGCATTGGGTTTGACATTATGAAACATAATTACAAAAGATTTGAGACATTTTTCCTGGTCTTGAAATAAAACGAACAGGACATTGCTGTGGGAAGATGAGTGTCACAGTTTGTGCGTGTGCGGTTGGCCAGAACAAATGTTGTCGCTCTTTTGTAAATGAGAAGGCGGTGGTTAGTTGGAAAAGCCACGTGCAGGCCCCTTTTTTCAGATATGATTTAATTTAAGTTTCATAGCATCTTGGTTGATAGTAAAGACCGATTCCAGTTTTGCATAATTTTGAGTTAGTTCTAACAGAAACCTTTTCCAGCCAAACACTCATGACTAGAGGGGTGGAATCAGTGCTCCTCAGAGTCAAAAATCGAGTTTTACATCAGTTCAGCATCCAAAGGTGGCATTTTAGCCTTGAGCCAAGTTGGAAGAGCCCTTCCCTGGGGCAGATTGTGACACTTCCTCCAGGCTGCCTGCAGAGGATGTGGGCGGCACCCCTGCTGGCCGCCTAGGTCACCCTCCTGTATGCCTCTGATTAATGTTTTAGGATTACAAGGGCCAGGACTCCTGTCAGTCTGAGCTGAGAGACAGGACAGACAAATGGAGAAAGCCTGGGAGATGGGTGAGACACGCCTGGGTGGGTAGGGGCCTTTTTAATATCAGAGTAAGCCAGGGAGGGTAGTAAAGCACATTTAGTGTTTATTTTGACATTCGAATAGCCATTCAAAGTTTCCCAAGTGTCTTTACTGCTCACAAAATAACTGCTAGCTCCAGCCAATTCCAGACAAAGTGTGGTGGTAGTAGGGAGTGGCCAGGAGAGAAGGGGCTCCCGGAATGTGGCAGGGAATGTGCCATTCCCGTTTTGGCCTCACCGCAGTCCTCTGGGCTGTTTTTATTCCCATCTCACACATGGCCAACAGACCGTCATTGTGTTGCTTTGACAACAAAGCTAATAAATCGGAGAACCGGGATTCGAACACAGTGTTCTAGTCTAAATTGTGTGCTGTTTCCATTACTTACTCTGGGAGGAAAAAGTAAACTTCGTAGGACAGGTTTTTTTAGGAGGCAGGATATTTACTTGGTGTGAACCACAGATGTACCGTCGACATGTCTGTAAGCCTGTCATATCAACAAGTAAGCAGCCAGTTTGTAAAACATGCACTTTTTCTTTTGTACCACACTGCAGCCTTCTGTCTTCGATAACGTATTCTCCTAAATTAGAACGTAAGACGTCTGAGTGCCTAGCACCGCCAGACAGCGACGGTGAGAAGGGGGAAAGGAACAGCAAGCGAGTCTGTTTCAACGTGGCAGGAGACGAGCAGGAAGATTCAGGCCATGACACCATCAGCAACAGAGACTCGTACAGGTAACTCGTTAGTTCCCTGAACGCCTTTCACCCATGAAGCCAAGTGTGATTCTGTGTTTTCCCCAAGGCCTTGAAAAAATAGTTTGATTGTTGTTTCTTTTTACTGCTCACAAAATAACTGCTAGCTCCAGCCAATTCCAGACAAAGTGTAGTGAGACAACATAACCTTTCAAATGCTTCCTTTTTATAATCGGAGTAATTTTGAAAAAGCATTTTTTTTCTCCAGCTGTGTGGACCTAACTTGGGAAACTTGTTATTTTTAGACTGTGCAACTGTGTTATTTTTAGAATGTTGCACAGTCTAAATAATCAAGTTGTGCCTATATGAGCAAATAATTATTTGCCTATGGCAAATAATCAAGTTGTGCCTATATGAGCATTTTCCCCAAAATCCGTTTCTGATTATTGGACAGTCAGGTAGTGAATGGGTGTTCCTTTTGTCTTGGTTCTCCCCTTTCATCTTATATTTTATATTCCAAGCTAATTGGACCACCTCTCATTGGCTCACCTCCATGACCAGCTTCGTGTATTTTTTTCTGCCCTTGCGTGCCTTCTGTATAATTTTGGTAGAGCTGATGTAACAAAGTACCAAGCACTGGTTGTCTTAAATGACAGAAATTTATTTGTTTGTCATCCACAGTTCTGGCGCTGGAAGTCTGGAATGGAGGTGTCAGCAGGGTCGGCTCCTTTGAGGGCTGTGAGGGAGGGCTCTGTGCCAGGCCTCTCCCTTGGCTCAGAGGTGGCTGTCCTCTCCCTCTGTCTTGTCACATCTGTGTCCCTCCAACCGTGTCTCTGTGTCTAAATTTTCTCCCATTAGAAGGCCACCAGTCATACTGGATTAGGGCCCATCTCAATGACCTCATTTTAACTTGATTGCCTCTCTAATGACCCTCAGTCCAAATATGGTCCCGTGATGGGGTTCTGAGTGTTAGACTTCAACAAATGAATCTTGGGAGGACACATTTCAACCCATCACACCGTACAGCGTCTGGCATCTGTCATCTTTCTACCAGACTCGCAAAGGATGGTCCCTCCAGTGAACCTTCTTAACTGAGACTGCCTTTTCTCCTTTAAATCCTTGTGTCACCTGAAATGTCACCGAGGACTGTTGTAACTCACCGTGTATGCTATGTGTTCAGCCTCAGCATCTCTCATTTTATTTACATTAACTAACATGATAACTCTCTTATTCGCTCTTATTTATTATACAGTGTTTCACAATGAAAAGATATTAAGTAATTACTGTTCAATCAAAGTTATTCGCATCAGTGATGTTTAGTGCATGCTAGTAGCTATTAAAAACGTATTTTTACAAGACACGTGGAAGAACAGGATGATCTCATGTAATTCCCACCACAGTCGTCTGTGGCCGATTCTGATATTAACTCCATTCTACAGATCAGGAAACCAAGGCCCGCGGTACTTACCTACGTTACCTAAGAAACTGGGTGGTCTTTCTAAATCCTCTACTATTCCAATTTCTGTGTGGAAGGGATTTTAACAAATACACAGGAGTTTATTTCTAGAGATTTAATAATGTATCACACAGATTGACCACTTTTACCATTTCATTTACTTTTAGCTTCTAAGGATGTATACTCTTTAATAGAAACCTATGGTTTCTCTCCAGAGGGAAATTACTTGTCTAAAAATACTTTCTCACCTTGAATTCTAGTTATCGGGTAATTAAAATTACTGTCACAGTCTCTCTGTTGGCACAAATAGATATTTTATGTGAAATTTAAATGTTAAATAAGTCATTTTTATTTACTGTGAGAGGAAAAAAATATTTAGTCTCCTGCACTATTTCAAATATTGGTACTATATCCACACTCACTCACAAGCATTTCGACCTTCCCTGCGGCACTCACCAGTGTTGCGCGTGTACAGGTCCGAGTTCTGTGCTGAGCTCTGGGGTGGCTAGAAGGCCCTGGTACCGCTCAGGGTGCTCCAAGTGCCGTGGAGAAGCTATACTTCAAGCTGCCAGGAAGGATGGAAAGGCAGAGATCACGAAACAGGATTTTATTTGTTTCTGTGAACAAATTAATTACAGGCATATACTGGCAAAGAGATTATGAAGAATTATAAGTTTGGTTTGACTCCTAGTTTTGTATCTATTTTAAAAAACTTTTATAACTGTGCATTTTAAAAATTCACTTTGGATTAACTGTGAGACAAGTTTCTCTTTTTTATCACTTTCTACAAAACATTAATAAATACAGCTCCAGGATAGTAAGTTTCTCTCAGAGGAAGTCACAGGGCAAGTGTGGCAAATGCAACCTTAAAATAGATGTAACTAACTCCTTTTCAGCGACTGCAACAGCAACAGGAATTCCATCGCCTCCTTCACAAGCATTTGCAGCAGCCAGTGCAGCTCGTATTTTCACAGCGACGACATGGACTCAGGTGCGTTTGGAGACGGCATCGGTGCTTTTGGTGCTAGTCCGATTGCAGGTCCTCTCCAAGGACTGGCTTGTTTGATCTTAATGTGTGTTCCGCTTCATCAGCCATCCCTGGTGATGGCACATGTTACGTTTCAGTGTCACACGCTTGATAAAGCCCATTTCCCAGTCCCATTATAAGCAGAGAGTTAAAAAGAGATGAAGGAAACAACTAATTTTTAAATGATCTTACTACGTGTTGTATGATCTTCCTGGGAAACTGTGAAGATGACAGGTTCACAGGAGGTGGGCTTTCCTAAGCATTAGGCTCGTTGGTTGGGTGTGGAGGTGGGGAGGGCTTTGCAACTGAGGACTCAGTGACACCTGGAGCACCTGAAGTAGGTGCACCTGAAGTGGCCTGGACACAGGTGAGGAAAACACTGGCTGATATACATGCCTCCTACATATCTTGTTTTGTTTGTGTTGCAAACAAAACTTCTCAGCCAATTAGAATAGATTTTCATTTTTAAATCTGTAATTTATCTCAGCCATTAGAAAAATGTGCCATTTGGAAGAATTTACACAGTGCAGTGTTCTTTCTGTGTGGCCTGCTGTTACATCACTTTCCAAGGATCAGTAAGCTGATCAGTAAGCTGATCCTTTCCAAGGATCCTCACAGCTATGAAATTTTTTGGAATTCATTTTCTGAACATGAGAACTAATGTATGGGATAAGAGCTTTTGTTTCCATTTTAAAATTTTATTTATATTAAAATCAATGAGAATGTTAAATGTAAGAGTAATGATTTTTTTTTTACATGTAGGTGATGAACTTCCACTAAGTGTTCGCATTTCTCATGAAAAACAGGACAAGATACATAGTTGCCTTGAGCATCTTTTCAGCCAGGTGAGACTGGGAAGGTCATGGGTGTTTTCTCTGTAGGTCACAATGTCAGGAATCTCTTTGTCAGACACAGTGAAAAGAGCCTGGAATGAGAACAAAAAGGCCCCATTCTGTTCCTCCGCCATTTTATCTCAATTTCCACAATTTAAAATGGGAATAAATATTCCTTCAGACAACCAACCCAAAGGATTATTATAATGTCAAGTATTTTACAGTCCTGGGAAAACTATAAAGAGTTATACACACAAGAGTTATTCTTTTTATTGTTTGTTTCTGTATGGATTTTCAGAATCCTTTATGACATTTCTTGTTCAATTTTATTTTTAATTTCACAAAGCACAAGATTGTCTCAGGGCTCATATTGCTGTTTTATACTCTTAAAAAATTGATACCCATAATCAGAATTTATAGTGTACAATCTTTTACTACTTTGAAAATAATTTTGATAAGTTTTAGCTTTTTTAATAACTCTAGAACATTTATTTCTTTTGTGACATGAATTTATATTTTATATTAATATACAGTAGGATAATGAAAAATGTTGCAAATATTATCAGGTGAATTTATTCCAATACTTTATTTAAAGGTAGATTTCATAAAGAATTATGGGATTTTAAAATAATCATATTTAAGAAAAACACATGTCACAAGATTTACTCTGGGAAAAATATGTTACATTATGGGAATATGTAACTCATAGAATCTCTATTATTTTCTTAGGTGGATTCAATTACCAATCTTCTAAAAGGGCGAGCCGTGGTCAGAGCCTTTGAGCAAACCAAGCACCTTACCCCAGGCCGAGGATTACAGGGTAGGGTTTAAAAAATAACTGTTAGAAACAATTGGGGGGAAAGTGGTAGACAACGTAGCTATGAAGCAAGAGTATAGAACAAGAAGAAAAGTTGCAGTGGCTCGTGCTTCATAACTCACTTCGTACTACTTCTTTTTTGATATACTTTTTAAAGATTTTATTTATTAATCTTTAGAGGAGAAGGGAAGGAGAGAAGGAGAGAAGTATCAATATATGGTTGCCTCTCGTGCGTCCCCTGCTGGGAACTGGCCTGCAACCCAGGCATGTGCCCTGACTGGGAATCGAACCAGCAACCCTTTGCTTCACAGGCCCGTGCTCAATCCACTGAGCTACACCAGCCAGGGCAATTTTATGATAATTTTTGAAGATAAGTAAGAACTCAGTATAAGACCTTTTAGGCTTCTACGAATCTTAAAATGTTTCATGCCTATCAGGGCCAGACTGAATTAAAAATAAATTCATTGAAGACATGTAAGTAGTGAGTTGCTGAGGCTGAAGTCAAGCGTGGTGCTTACTTGCTCACATCTGGGGGCGGGGGGCGGAGGGGGGCTGGGAATGTGGGAGGGCAAACAGAACAGGACCTAGAGCTTCAAGTTCCAAGGTCTAGTTCAGGGTGTTTAAGGTGTAGTTTTTCATCTAAAATTGCTCCTTTGTTTAAAGATGTATAAGAAAATAATATTGAGGTTTGGCTTTCTGGCTTTAACACATTTTTCACTTGTGATTTGGCTAAAGAAATGAGCACAATGATGATAATTTAGGGCAATAGCAAAGAAAACAAGAAAATTCTGAAGGTTATAGTCTTGCTAATTGGTACATAGTTGAGAGTTAAAGAGACTTTTTCTGTGTCTTTATTTAGAATTTCAGCAGGAAATGGAACCAAAGCTGAATTGTCCAAAAAGGTTAAGACTTCACATCAAGCAAGATCCTTGGAATCTTCCCAGCAGCGTCCGGAATCTTGCTCAGAACCTCAGAAAATTTGTTGAAGGTCAGGATAAAAGCAAAGAATGTCTTATGACGTCCGCAGTTGTCATTTAAAAACTCATTAAAACCAAAAGTTCAGGAAGGCTCTGATTGTTTTTTCAGTGTTTCATTTTAAAAGGAAAAGAAGAGGACTATAAAGTATGATGGAGGAAGATAGAAAAAAGGAATAAGATTGTAGAACCTTGTGCTCTGAGGATCTAAATGATCGATATCGTGGAGAATAAGTGATTAAAATAAGTGTGCATACTTACGACAAATGGAACACAGAGAGAGTTCCATATTTTACATATGAAACAACAGCAGAAAAATTTCTCAAGGATTCACAAAACACGTGACGCTAAATTTTACAGAAAGTCTAAAAAGTCAGCTGTGTGAGAATCTGTGTGAGAATCGACCAGATCGCACAGATTGTATCGTTTGTTTTTAAGTTTCTTTTTCAGAATTGCTTGTCTGAGTTAGTGGTGGTGTCACCCGCCATGGTGGGTGTTGAGTATTTCTTCAGCACCCGGTAATTGGTAATCCTGTAATTAGAGATAGAACTTCGAGACAATTTCAATAACTATGATGGTGTGTTTAGGATTGGAGTTATTAAGTAGAAAATACTGAGAATTGCCAACACGATTGTGGTGAAAAAGATGAAATGAGAAATTTGTTTAATTTTTTTGAATGTCTAATTTAGTGATTTTCTTCACAATATTTTTGGCCAGTGGTTGGAGACACACTTCGGTTGTCACAACTGCGCTTATACTCTTGGCATCCAGTGGGTAGAGCCCGGGGGTACTACCGAACCTTCTACAATGTACAGGACAGTCCCTCACAGCAAAGCATTATTTCACTCAAAATGTTAAGAGTGCTAAGGAACCTGTGAAAGTTCCTTACTAAGTTCATGGAACCTGTGAAATGAATAAATATTAAGCTTGCATTTAAATTTTTCTTCCACAGTCATGTGTACATCAGTTGGATGTGGTACATACTGTTCAGCAAGATTACAGTATAACCCCAGTCATTACCATTATTTTAGGGTAAATTAGAGAGCTTTATATACTGGTTTTTTTTTTAATGCTGTGAATAAGCTGAACTCAACCAAGTAATTTTGAAGATCTCATTGGCTTTATTGAGGGATTTGTGAATCTTGCATCATCTCATCTCATGACCATAGGGGTTCTCTGAGGGGGTGTGTAAGGTGGAAAGTCTGCATAGGAAGAGGTGTGGGGTAAGGGAGCTATTAACAAAAAAGGAGACCAGAACATCTTCTGGAGGAAGGGGAACTACAGGGGGATGATGGTTGTATTTCCAGGAAAGGTTGAAACATCATCTAAGTCAGGTATTAAACCTAGGTTGGGAATCATGAGATTTAGCATGCGACACCATTTTGGGTCTGTGGTTTTCTTTAACAATGTTGGTAAAAGGCAGCTCTTAAATGCAACAGAGCCTAACCACCTTGGGCCTCAGTTTCTTCATTTTTGGAGGCCTTTTCTTCTGTGATTGCTAAGTCTTCTGTCTAGCAATGTACTCAAATGTAACAGCTTAGGTATCACTTAGAGATAAGGAGAAGAGTTTGTGCAGATGCAAAAAAACTCCAAATAAATCACAGTAATTCTATTGTGTGATGAATTGTTTTGTTCTTGACAGCCAGATTCCTTGGCTGTGTTTTATTTCATAGCTGAATATAATGGTTACTTGAGGCACATTATAAAATCACATTTAAAAACTCCCCAAAATAATGAGTAGCAAAAATGATAGATATTTTTTCAAAGACTGAGAAGCTTAAGAAATTTAGACCTTTGAATCCTTTGTTTTTGCAGTCTCACTTATAAAATTTAATGCTTTCAGGTATTTTGTGCATTTCTTGTTGGTAAATTTTGTTGCTCTGATTATTGTGAACTTATCTAGAATAGAATGCACACTAACCTTTGTAATTTCCCATAATCTTGGGCATGTAAAGAACTCTGTAGATTTTTATATTTATCTATTGCAAGTAAACTTTGCCAATTGGAAGTGAATGGACGCATAACGCATTAGGCACATAGTAATGAGTATGAAGTTGATTCACATCACTTACAAAACATTTGTGATTGACCCAGTTTGGAGATGGGCTGGGAAGATGAGTATTTGGAAACATTAAGTAGTTTTCTGTCTTATAGGACAGTATCTTGACTTACAGATAGGCAAGGAAGACTATACGTATTCTACATTTTCTATAAAGATAATCTATATAATTACATATAGACTATAATTGCAATATATAATACATAGTATAGTGTATATAGTTGTATTTATTATTTATATGATCTTTAAAAATTTAAATAACTAAGAAAAATACTGTTTGATAATTCATTGATCGAGACTGTGACAACTGTAGATATTTAGAGAATAAATACCATGTAAGCTGTAGCAGTTAAAGAAGACCTACAGAGTTAGCAGGATCTGAATAATGTTTAATAGGCTCACATAATTCAGAGCTTGGAGGCATTTTAGGGTCTTTAGGAATGTGTAAAATTTATATAGGCAACTAGGAAAGAACAGCATTTCAAAGCAAACAGGACTTTTATTATCTCAGGCAATGAGATTGTGCTAGTTTTTATTAAAATGCAGTTAAAATGCAGCAGAACAAGACTGAATGGCTAAGTGATATTTTTTTTCCTCTGCAGAGGTGAAGTGTAGAATACTTCTGGCACTTCTTGAATATTCAGGTAATATTTTTCTTTATTTTTACTATTTAAAATTGCTGTGAATCATGACCTTAGAAAGTCTCATGATATCAAGGCAATGCCTTCAGTAAAATAGATGGAAATACGATCCCTACGTTTTCTAGAGTCTTGCAAAGTTAGAAAAAAAAACCTTTAGTTTTAATAAAAAACACAAAAATGTGTACTCTTCTTCAATTACAAGTAGGAGCATAGAAACACACATAAGCATTTATATAGAATATAATTTAGAAAGAGAAAGGGAGCAGGTTTGGTAAAGTTATTTGTGCAAATGGGACATAATGAGAACCTGTGTCTAACTTTTCGACATGAACAAGGGTGTAGGTGGGCTCCGATTCAAAGGCTGCGGAAATGGACTGAGCTTTTAATAGGAGTCTCGTCTCAAAATCATATTTCAAGGGTATGGATGTAGGCAAGGGAGGGCGTTGTGACCACTTTTACAATCTACCAGAGTTGGAAATTTTAAATTATAAATGAATGAAAGGAGGAGCCAAGTTAACCAAGAGGGCCTTTTTGTTTGTTACTTGATTTTTGCCTTTAAAATGGTTTTGCTTTGCTTTTTGAATAAATAATAATACCATAAACTTTTTACATTTAAATTTTACTAATAATCGCATAGCCAATGAACCTAATATTTATGTATTTCACTGGTGCTATTAGTAATAATAGAATATGACTATTTTTCCACAGTTTTAAAAGAGGAGATATTAATAATTGGGTGATTAATAATAAATAAAAATCAAATAATTAAAAATTTAAAAATCAGACAGATTAATAATAGTAACTAGTACATGGTGCTCATTCAGCACATATTTTGAGCATCTGGGAGATTCGGCAAATAGATGCTTTACTGAGAACATGAATAATAAAGGGGAAAGATTTGAAATTCAAACTTATGCCAATTTCAGGAATGGTCCTGAAATGTATTACTTTATTCATTAATATTCACATGGCTGTTTTTACAGATCCTTATTTTGATTTAAATTTTATTTTTATTCTCGCCATAATTCTACTTTTTTTCTGCTTTTTTCACTTGCTCTTTGTTCCCTCTTAGACATAGCATGGCACCGAAACAGAACCAAATTACTCCATATTGCTGACTGCGAAGTTACACTTTTCACTTGAAAAAAGTAGACTGTCTGTATCTGCTAAATATCTTTCTTAACTCACTTTTACTCCTGCCTCTCTCTGATCGTCTCTTTTAGTTTCTGGTTTATTTTGCTTTATTTTCTCCATACTATTTCAGAAGAATAACTGGGATTGCTTGCATATCAAGAAACCATCTAATTTTCTTCAGACCAGCCAGATAGTTGTGGAACTTGACCTTTTAAAACAGTTGAGAGTAAATGAAGTCTTACTATTTTAAAACATGTTTGGCCATGGTTGGTGTAGCTCAGTGGATTGAGCACAGGCCTGTGAACCAGATGATTGAGCATTGATTCCCAGTCAGGGCAGGCACATGCCTGGGTTGCAGGCCAGTTCCCAGTGGGGGACAGATGAGAGGCAACCACACATTGATGTTTCTCTCCCTCTCTCCTTCCCTTCCCCTCTAGAAGATTCTTTTTAAAAAGCATGTTTGTAGAAAATTAGTTTATGTAGGCTGATATGAAACAGAATCATTTGATAAGTTTTAAAAAATCAACTTTTTAGTGTATTTCCGCTAGGAGAGAATACTTAACTCTGCAAAAGAAGTAAACAAGCTGTTGGAAAAGAATACACTCCTCTGCTTCTCTTCCGCTAGCAGCTAGAAGCAGCACTTGTGATTCTTGCTGTAGTTCTTATCAGTAAAAATGAATAGCTTTGGAATGAGATGGACACTTGTGAGTTTCAAACAGCTGCAGAAATACAAGGAAAAAAACCTGTGTGTTTGTGCTAGGAGTTGGCTTATTTGGGTTTCCTTATTTATCATGTATTCCCTCTCCAGTCTGCAATGAAATGGAGCACCCACTCATTGCCAGTCCCCATGCTAGGTGCTAGAGAAAAGAAGAATCATTATAATGATACTGTCCAACTTCACTTCGCTAAAATTTCACTTTGCTAAATGCTCTAAATGTTTGTATCTCATTTATTGTTACCACAGATAGAAGAAGTAGGAATATGCCATTTTACATGTAAGAATCTAACACTTAGGATTATACGGTTTAAAATTGGTGGAATGGGTAGAAACAAGCAGATTATATGCCTCTGAAGTCCAAGAGTAATTCACACATTGTATGGTATATGCCACTTCCCCTGGCCTTCTTGCTGGAGGCCCCTGGGGTTCACAGGCATGAAACAAATTCTCACCAGGACAGGCCATTAGCCGTTAGTGCAGGGGTGCCCCAGCCCTGGCGGCAGATAGAAGTGCCCAGTACTTCCAGGAGAGGGGAAATGTTGTAGGGGGAGACAACATTTTAATAGTTCAGAGTTTTTTAAAAGGTAGAACCATGTGTCATTCTTTACAATTTACAAAAATAAAAATAACTGTAGAATAGATTTGTACGCATGAGGAAACTAACCAGAAAGGGAGAAATATTAGCCAAAGGCCTGGAAAATGCTGGAAATGTACATGAGAGGAGAATTTGAGGATTAACATCTGATGCCCATAATCAGTAAGTTTCTAGGTGATTTTTTTTAAATCAAGGAAAAACAACCACATTTAAAATATGCATATGTATGGTAACGCTACATACACGAGAGGTTCAGAGACCCCGCACAGGAGAGATTCAGAGACAGAAAGAGGGATTGAGGTGTATTAGACATTCTGAGCTGGGGATGAGGTAACGCACCTGGGCGGCTTCAAAGGGCCATTGTAGGGTGATAAGAACAAATGTTTAGTAAATATGCACCGTAGGCCAGGCACCTTTTCGAGTTCCAGGTAGTTAAATAAAGGGGAAGAAGTTTATCTTGAGTTTGTGCCTGCTATAGCTGCCTTCAGCCCAAAACAATCAGCATGGCTCAGAGGTACATCTTGGGGTGACTCATTCTGGACCCCCACAGTTCCTTCCTGAATTGGGGTTGGTACAGTGTTCTGTATCTCATTAAACGATGTTAGTCTTGAGAAAAGTTCAGTTGAATAAACAGTTGTATCTCATTTCAGGAGGTAGTAATGCAGTTGGGCTCCCAAAGTTAAGCCTATTGTGTAAGCAATCATGTATTTAATGAGGCATCTCTATGGAAATGAAAGAAAAACAAAGGTTAACGATTGGAGCAGACTACAATCTCAGCTGTTTGCATTCTAAAAGCAGGCAGTCGAGAAGATTTGCAGATGGCAGGGGGTCAGGCAGTGACTGACCGACTCTCCTGGTCTGCAGTTCCAATGTCCCTGGTGATGTCTCGACAACAGGCACGCAGACTATGACGAGTGTCCGTAGATGAGCTTAAGGTCTGCGGCAGGTTGTCCCACATTAGCCTTGTGTGGCTTGGAAAAGGACAGGTTTGGTTCTCAACAATTCCAAGTCAAAAGATGGGAAAATGAAAAGGTTAGTTTGGAGGGTTACAGCCAGATATTTAAGAAAACTAGTAAAATTCAGGACCCAGTCCAGTTTATAGGTAGAAAAAATTTAAAAAGAAACTCAAAAGACAACAGCACAAGAATCTAATATCAATAAAGGTATAGTATAGTTTCTGTTAAACCATTTTGCTCTCTAAAATGACCCTCATTTTTTATCAAAAATAGCCAAATTAAGACTTTTTGCAGAATAAGTATAGTGTCAATAAACTTGGCCTGGTTATTTGTACAAGTCCCGCAAGAATAGTAATTAACCACACAGGCTCTTTGAAACTTGCTTTGCTGGAATTTTTCATGGGGAATCCTCATCTTGAGCTTAAAAAGGCCTCTCAAGGTCAGGAAAAGCCAAGCCATGTACTTATCATTAGACTTCACCTGCAATACCTATTGACCCTCAGTAAGTCGACTCTGAAACCAGAAAAGTCGGTGTTGGTGCTGCCTGTCACCGCCAGATCCAAAAAGCAAAGACAAAGATGGAATCTTTACGGACCCTTCAGTCAGATGGCCAGCGATCTGAGAAGACAGCAGGTTATGTATCCTGAAAGAGCGTCTTACATTCCTTTCAAGCCATCCTTTTTTGTAGGGAGGAAAAAGTAGGTAAGGGATTTGGAATTCAGGAAAGAGGTTAATCAGATAAAAGCTGCAGTCCAGTTCTCTAACATCCTTAGATCCACTGACCAGTGATTTTCTCCCTGGGTCCTGTGTCCTGGGTGGTGGGATGTCTCTCCCTGGCACACATGGCTCAGATACCATCTTGTTTGCTTATGGTCCCTTCTGGAGGACGCAGGTTGACTTGCTTGCCGTCTCCTGGAGTCAGGGTGGGCCGTACCTTCAGCTCCTGAAACAATAGCTTTTTACATGCATCAACTACTAAGCTTATTAACAATCACCTAAAACTAAAATTTTCCAACTCTCGAGGTCCCCATCATCTTGACCAATGAGTTAAAGTTTGCGGGTGGGCAGGAGAGCAGGGCCTACATCCAGAGGCCTGTGGACAGAGGTGTGGGCTGTAAGGGCAATTCGTGTTTGGGGAACGCCGAGCAGTGGGGTGTGACCCAGAGAGGGGGTCAGCTACTGTCCTGGCTGCTTTCAGGTGCATTGTTTTATGATATTCTCACAACTGTCTTGTGGAGATTGTTGCTGGTTGTCTGAGTGGGCGGAAGTGATGTGTTGAGAAGCTGTAAACAGGAGTTGGGTATAGACAGAGACCCTTTTCTGCTACTCAGTTTTCTACCCTTGTTATTCCCTGGGAGATAATAACATGTCAAAAGTCACTCGAGAAACTCTTAATATATAATGTGCATTTTGAAGTTTATGCAAACCATTTACTCTGTTAAAAATTGGAAGGTGCCTTGGAAATCACCTCGTGAAGTAATAAGTATTTATTAAGTGTTTTTTCTTTGAAAATATGTTGGTTTAGGATTTCAATGACAGTGTGTACTGAAGGCATTTTGTTTGTCCCCTCTCAGTCTACTGGGGGCACAGGTGCATGGCCTAGGCCCCAACTTGGACTCCTGTGTACCCCCAGTAGTCGGCGCGCTGTTTAGTTCCCCCCGTGGGGCATTCAGTGTTAACATTTTGAGTGGATGAACAAATGAAACTTCTGTGTGATTAATTCTGTGTGATTTGATAATGAGGCTAAGTGTAAATTTTAATTTGGCTTACAATGCATATAGAATTTAGTAGCAGAGAGTAGAAGAAACACCTAAATAATTATTTTAAAATAAAAGAAGAAGAACTCTGAGAGTTTCTTCTTTAATTGTTGTAGTGGTAAAGTCCTAAAAGCTCACAGTGCGACCAGATCCTTCCATCTCCAGGCCTTAGCCTTCTGCTGCTGTTCATATAAGTGATTTTTTTCCATTCAAATTTTTATTAAGAAATTATTCTCAGATTATAGGTCGGAATATTCCTGACAAAGCTATTGAAGTATATTTTACACTTGCCCCAGATTTTCTGCTTTATTATAGGAAGACACAAAAGCAAAGCAACAGCCCTGACCAAGTTACTCAGTTGGTTACAACACCACCCGGATAAGTCAAGGTTGTGGGTTTGATGCCCAGTCAGGGCACATGTAAGAAGCAACCAATAAATGCATAAATAAGTGGAAAAATAATTTGATGTTTTTTCTCTCTCTCAAATCAATAAATTAAAAAATAATTGAAATAATTTTAAAAAGCAAAGTAACAATGTTCAAGGAAGGTATAGGGTAGTTTTTGCTTCTTCTTTAGTCTTGGCCTTGAACCTCAGTCCTCTAGCTGCACTTTTGGGCTAACCTCTGTCTGAAGTACCCTTTTAAGTGGAACTAAATCCTAGCATTTCAAGAAGCCTGAGAATGAACTCAGACATTTCCATTTCACTTAATTCATTTGTCTGTTACTTGCTCTACTAGTTTATTGTTTTCTTTATTAATTCAATAAATAGTTATTGAATGTGTGCATTCTATTAGAGACTATGCACAAAAAATAAGTGTTTTGCATTTTACTTAATTGAGACTTGGACAGAGTTCTTTCCCAGTTTAGGTATTTTATAGTAACTTATAAAATATTATTTTCCATCTGTTAGAACAGGGCCCATGGTATATAACTACTTATGGAAAATGTCTAACACATGTTGTTGGTTAAATTAATAAGTTGAACCATATGGAATTGCTATATTCAACTACTTTGACCTACAAAAATAGCAAATTCTTATAGTTTAACCTAATAAATGAAAATTTTATTATAAAATTAAATATTTTAAATTTACATTATGTGTACACATGACTTTAATGGTTATTAAAAACAAATGTTCTGTGTTCTTGGTAAACAGCTTAAAAATTATGCATTTTTATCAATAAATCATGAATTCAACACTGAATAAAGGCAGCATTTATACTGTGTTATATACTAATATGAATAAGATATTTCAGAAGATTCTGAGGTCTCAAAATATTCAATAGGCTTTTAGGAATATGATTATGTTTACTTTTGTTCTCCTAGTAGAAGTGATTTTTCAATGTATAGAGCACATGGCTTGGCATTATATTATTTATGTAGTTTTTACATGTCCAACTACCCAAGGCAGTTAACGCTTTGTGGTCAGGCTCTCAGACGCACAGGCTCTTTCCTCTGAAAATCCTGGGGCCCAGGAGCGGCAGCTCACATGGTAAACATGCCTTCAGAGTGGTTCAGTGATAACTCCAGTCAACTGCAGAATAAGATCCTAGGAAAAATCAGTTTGTGCCAAAACTGTAAGTGCATTACTTATTTCAAAGCAATATAGGAGTTTAGGAAATGGACATATTTATAACTTGTCAAGTGGAATAGCAAATTCAGGAGATACAGATTTGCTGATTTTTACAGACACTTGGACATTGATACTCTTTTCCCATGTGTATTTCACATAAATATTTTAACAGGTGTAGTAGGAAAAATTTATTATTGATAACACCATATTTTGTTTGCCAGTACAAGCTGAAAAACCGAGCTTTGAGTTTCCTTTAGGAAAGTTTCATAGCAACAAATGCAAATTATGGGCCCTGAGGGGAAAAATATAAATAAAGCTTTAGTTTTTTCCCCTCAGGTTTTATAAAGCAATTTAGTAATTAAAAAATAAAGTCACAATATCAATGAAAATAATTTATTTTAATGTGCCTAGATATTTTTTGGTATTTAGTGTCTTCTAAAAAATAATTTTGCTAAAGTGTATGTGCCCCTTCAAAGAGTTCAAGTTCACATTTCTCACATGGTGCAAGTTTAGTGACAGGATGAAATAACAGCGAGCACAAACACTTAATGGCTTGGCGTGATGCATATGACATTTCTCAAAACCGTCTTGATGTTCTCCTGGGTCACAGACAGTGAGCCACAGCTCCGGAGAGACGTGGTTTTCTGCCAGAGCCTCGTGGCCACCGTCTGCGCCTTCTCGGAGCAGCTCCTGGCAGCCTTGAACCAGATGTTTGACAACAGCAGAGAGAACGAGATGGAGACGTGGGAAGCCAGCAGGCGGTGGCTGGAGCAGATCGCCAATGCGGGCATTCTTTTCCACTTCCAGTCACTTCTGTCACCAAACTTGGTAAGGGGACACAGTGCACACCACTGTCTGTGTCAACTGAAACTTCCGTTTTAGTGTGTTCCCAAATAAAAGTGGTTATTCATGATTGTGTCAGTGGTCATTCAGCTTCTTTAAAAGAGTATCTTTTTCCATGGGCAAATAGAGTTTTTATAGGCATGTAGGAGGAATTTTTTCTTTCCTGATTTTCATCTCTTCTCAGTGACTGCTAACAGCTGGGAAAGCCTCCATCTGTTATTAATTCCTGTGTCCCTAAGCCCTTGACTGGAAAGGTCATCAGACGAATGAAAGTCTTTCTGCTACGGGTCCTTATTTTCAGTCCAGAAAAAATGGCATGTGATGGAACCTCACCTCCCACTGAGGCTGGTATTCTGAAATATTCTTGATAGAGAACTCTGACAACTTGCACGTCATACTGTCTGACAATCTGTTTCAAACCTGCATGTGTTGAGTGATTCTTTTCTTTCCTTTGTCTGCATGTTTGTCCTGTTAAATCCAAGAACATTGTGTTAGTTACTGAGTATACCATGTCTGTTAGCGTTCTACAGTGGGTATGAAGAAAGCGACTCTAAATATTTCATAAATTGTACTGGGGTGAACTTAAGAGATTTTTCACATATACTTTCTGTAGTTCTGATAGTTGTCATGATGTTTAAAGGCAAATATATTCAACTTTCATATATAAACAAGGTGCTAGTTAAAGGGAAGGGTGATTTTGAACATGAGATGCTGTATCTATTAAAGTACACAGACAATGAAGCTACCAAGTAACATGCTTAAGATTTTAAAGAAATGTATGTGAGTATATGCATCAGACTATGGACTTTCTTCAGTGACATTGAGGAGAGGGAGGTAATTGCTGTACTGCACGGTCATAAAAGGTTCTGGAATGATAAGGATGGGAAGCCTACCTCCGTCTACTTCAGAGAAACAATTAGATTCTTTTGAAAAGTCCCTGCTAATACAACCAAATAAAAGATTTAATTGATGAAAATTTTAAAGTGAGGAACTTTTGAAAAGGTTTAAAAATAAATATCAATTAATCCCATTGCCTAAAAAATAGAAATTATGAAACATAGGAAGCCTACTTCCTAACACATAGTAGGCGTTAAGTGTTGAATGAATGAGGTTTTATTTCTATTCTGAGTCTTACTTTCACACTGTCATTGTCTAATCAAGTGCTGGTGCTTTAACTTTAAACTTCATTTTATTTGAAATTTTATGTATTTATAATTTATATACCTGATAAGTGACATATCTAGGTTACATAATGAATTCTTAAAAACTAAACAATGAAAAAGCAGCTCAAAAAGTGGGCAAAGGATTTGAATGGTTGTTTCTACAAAGAATATCTAAAATTGCCAAGAGACATAAAAAGAGATGGTCAGCATCCTTAGTTACAGGGGAAATGCAACTCAAAACTACAGTGAGATACTATGTCACATGTGATGTGGATGGATGGCTACCATCCAGAAAGACAGTTACTCACAATTGCCAGTGAGGCGATGGGAGTAGAAGAGTGGAGCAAGTTTGGGACAGAATTTTTATGTCATACAGAAATTTTACTCCGAGGTAATACCCAAGAAAAATGAAACCTTGTATTTATGCAAAAACCTGTACACAAATGTTTGTAGCAAGATTATTCATAATAACTAAAGAGTGGAAACAACCTAAATGTTCACGAACTGACAAGTGGGTAAACAGGTGGTGGTATATCCATACAGTAGACTATTATTCAGCAGTAAAAAGGAATGAAGTACCAGCACATGCTGTAACATGGATGAATGTTAAAAACATTATGAAATGAGCCAGTTACAAAAGACCACATACCATGTGATTGCATTACTATGTAATGTGCCAAACAGGCACATTTTAGAGACAGAAAGTAGGCCAATGGTTCCCTGGAGCTAAGAATTGGGGGATGGAATGTGGGGAGTGAATGCTTATGGGTACTGAGTTTCTTTTTGGGGTGGTGAAAATATTCTGAAACTAGACGGTGGTGATAGTTCTACATCTCTGTGAATATATTGAAAACCCCTGAGCTATATGCTTCACATGGGTAAATCTTACAGTATGTGACTTAGATCTCAAGAAAACTCTATTTTCTTTATATTGCCCTCTCAAACACTTAGTTTTATTACAGAATGGGTTAAAAATCCAAAGGTTGCAAAAAAAAAAAAGGAAGAAACCCATAGTGTTTCTGCCTCTGAAACCAGAGCATAAAAACCTGCTAGGCCTGAGGGGAGCTGCAGGCTCTCCCGGTCCATGTGTCCCTTAGCTGTGGGCACAGTCCTGGTCACTAGGGTGTGGCTTTAGTCCCATCAGTTGGAGCATTGTGGCATGCACGTAAGCAATCAGAGGCCAGCCACTGTGGGACATTCCTTCCTGCGAATGTTCCTCTTCTGGAAAATTGCTGATTCTTTAGTTCTGTCCTTCTGTTCATGGCATTTTTCTGCTGCTTCAAAGGACTTCAAGAAGGAAGAGTTTAATAAGCATTTATCCAGCACTTTCCCTGTCCTGTATACACTGTATTCAGTACCACACCAAGGCTAAAGGTGACAATTCTCTTAACCTCCCGGTTTCCTCTCGGTGATTCTTTGTCACACAATGAAAATTCTTTACCATCTCTCCTACAGTCTCTACTAATGCTGCCCTCAAAATATGGCTATAAACTTAGAGGAACTTTTTAAAAATGTGTGTGAAGTATGTTAATATTATAAAGGATTATTGACATTCTTGAGGAAACAAATGTCACCTTTAAAAGAGAAGCTGTATATGATAAGGCTCATTATTCTTTCATGAGGGAATTAGTAAAAGACTCTAGATAGTGTGCTAAACTGCTCATAGGAAGGCCAGAATTTAGTATTAGCAAGGTGATGTTGCCGAGACATGCAGTGAACTTGTTGCTGTGTCTGGCCTTACGTGCCTAAGCTGGAAAATAACATGCTGTAAAAAAATCAGATCTCATATTCACAAGATTCTAGGGTAAGGCCCCCAAAAGGCAAGTGAGATGACAATGATTTTATCACTAAGCCCTTTGAAAGAAAAAGCATCACACACATGCAAATTGCCTTTATCACAGTTTTAATAAATTGCAAAATGAATAATGCATATGTTATTATAAAGTAGGATGACTATTATCTATTGACTTTTTAATAAAACCTTTTCACCTTTCAGTTGTTATAAGGTTATAGAAATTTAGAGCAAATGGCATTTTTTGTACAGATATATTTGTAAGTATAAGCAAAATAAATATGATTAGACTCTAGCTACAAAACAGACTGAAGAGTTGTGTAGAACCATTTAGACAATTGAGAAAATTAAAATTTAAAACCATAAGCAAAATGTGTAACTTTGAGAGATTTATTCATTTGATTTAAGGCAGTAAACTTTTAGTGAAGAGTTGATAATTTGGTGTGTGTGTAAATAAAACACAAGTGCAGCTAGTCCAGACTAGCTGGTGATGAACTGGTGATGTCATGGTAGTCTAGGCCAGGCCAGGCCGGGCAGACCGTGCCGTGGTCTACACAATCCTGTAATGTCATGCACTGTTTGTTTTTCTTTCTCTCTAGACAGACGAACAGGCCATGCTAGAAGATACACTGGTTGCACTCTTTGATTTGGAAAAGGTCTCTTTTTACTTTAAACCATCAGAAGAGGAACCACTGGTTGCAAGTACGTAGTTAAATGTTTTATAGAATTTCTTTGGCATAAAACAACAACATGTGGTAATGCTTTTATGTGAATATATTTAATATGAAGTTTAAATGGTTTTATATAAAATATGTGTAAGGAAAATAATAATAGCAATTTGGAGGGGATGAAAGGTCTGTATGACTTAAATCTACTGATAATTCTAAATTTTTAGTTTTACGTGTTAGTTTGGCCTCCAGAACTTTCTGAGCATCAAATTTTGTGCTAGCAAGATTTTTTCCCTTCTTTTTTTGTTTTTCTTATTGCAGTGAAACATACATACCATAAAATTTGCCATTTAATTAATTTTCAGTGTCCAGTTCAGTGGTATTAAGTACATTCGCAATATTGTGCAACCATTCCCAATGATTTTTTCACTCTCCCAAACAGAAACTCTATACTCATTAAGCTCTAAGTTCCCATTACCCTCTCCTCTGGTCCCTGGTAACCTATGTTCAACTTTCTATCTCTATAAATTTTCCTGTGCTAAGTGTCTCATATGAATAGGACCATAGGATATGTGTTCTTTGTACTGCTTTTATATCAAGATATAAGACAAATAAAATGACTGCCCTAATATATCTGGCTGTGTGGCTAAACCCTATAGATTCCAAAACAAGTTAAGTATATAGCAAAATTGCCTAAATTGAGTGCATACTTAACTGAACATCTTCAGTTGTTCCTTAGAGAATGTGTTAGCAGGCAATGAAAAAAGGTATTTAGGGCCAATAAGAAACAGAAGAGCCCAATGTTATGCTCACAATGTATAAGATTTCTATCTAAACCAGTTCAGAAAGACATTATAATAATTTGATCTGACATTAATTGATAAAAGTTATAATTTAATTTAAAGTAGACACATCTTCTGTATTTTTGCTAGTTCAAAAATGAAAATTGAAAATCACTTCATCTGAATGTCAAGCATTTTAATGTGTATAAATATAATCATGATACTTATCCTGATTCATTTATTTATCTCCTACAATATCCAAGATGGCAGAACCTTTCCTATCTTATTCATTGTTGTATCTCTAGCACCCAAGAGAGTGCCTGGAACAGAAAAAGGCAACATTTTTTTCAAGGAAATAAATGAACAAATATCAGTGAAGTACATGCATGGCACAAGCAGAAGGGCTCTATGATTGTGAAAGTAGAAGGAGAAACAAACTTAGTGTGAAGAAGGAAGGAGAGAACTTCAACAGAACATCATTGTATGTGATGTTGCAAAGAAGTTACTTAATAAATTGATGGAATGAAAAGTATTCCATTGATTTACCAATTTGCCATCATTGTACCTAATGAAGACAGTGATTTAGAAGTATACATTTGGAGAAATAACAATAAGTAGCATTTAATCTCCATATCTTTTAGTTTCTGCATTATCATTGATCTACTACTTCAACATTGTCATAAGTAGGTTCAAAATTTATGTACGAGTCCAAGAAATATTTAGCAGTTTGTTATTTTTCTGCCTCTTGTTTATGCATAAGTGTGGGGATCTTGTGTATTATGGTAGATGTTAACTTCTCCAGGGGTGGGAAAGGTTCTTACTTATTTTCACATTTCTAATGTCTAGCACAGTAAATTGGGACCCAATAAATATTCATTTAATCCATGATCTGATTTAAGAATGATAATCATTCATTCATTCATCAAAACTTCCTTGAATGCCCACTATAACCAAGCACTAATCTAGGTGTTGGATACAGTAAAGAACTAAACAAATGGATAATTCTCACTGAGCTGATATTCAGGTGGGGAGATATGAGTAACAAGCAGGACAAATGAGGTAATTTGATAATGCATTAGAAGATAATACTATGAATGTGTAATGTAAATGGGAGAGAACAGAGTATGAAAATGAAGGAGCTGATGAAAGGGTACAAATGTCTATCAAGCTAGGTGGGGGAAGCCTTATAGGAGGAGAGCAAAGAGCTGAAGGGGTTAAGGGAGTGAGTCACACAAACATTTGCAGGAGATGTCCCAGAGTCATTGGAACAGTGTGGCATGCTCTCAGAATAGCAAGGAGGCCTGTGTGGCTGGCATGGAGTGCCTGAGGGAAAAAGAGTAGGAGATAAGAAGGAAGAGGAGGCCAGACCATTGAAAGAACTTTGCCTTTCTAATTAAGCGATTGAGCAGAGGAATGACATGGTCCGCCTTACCTGTTAAAGGCTGCCCAAACCATTGCATTGAACAGACCATTACTAGGGGCCAAAGCAGGGCAGCTAAAAAGCTAAAACAGTGATCTGGGTGAAAGAGGGTGGTGACTTGACCTTGAGAATGGCTGTGGAGATGATAAAAGTCATTGATTCCATA
This sequence comes from Sturnira hondurensis, assembly GCF_014824575.4. Taxonomy (NCBI): domain Eukaryota; kingdom Metazoa; phylum Chordata; class Mammalia; order Chiroptera; family Phyllostomidae; genus Sturnira; species Sturnira hondurensis. Next base: position 34,769,452 of record NW_028082759.1, read on the forward strand.
GGTATTACATTATGAAGGAAGAGAACAGAATTTTATTAAAGTTTGACTTCATTGATAGATGAGAGAACAAGAACATGAATTCAAAAGTTGGGAATAGAGGTTATATTCAAGGGATAATTTGTCTGATAAAGGGGATTATTTGATAAGGATAATATTATTTGAACAAATTGTATCGTCTTCTGTGGGCCTGTATAAAATAGAATACATTTTCATTTACTTAATGAAATGTAGGCATAACTTCACTTCTCTTCACAAGAAGAGAATGATTCTGCATTCAAGGGCCTTCAAATCTTAGTTGTGTGGGTTAAGAAAACTAGAGCGTTGTCATTAATTGCATGTGATTTCTATAGAAGCAGAGAAGCGAGATTGATTAATGAATTGGTGTCACTGTGACGAAAGCAAGTTCGCTGTATGCCTCTGGGAGAAGGACTGAGCACAGAAGGGTGGAGGCAGGGAGGTATAAAGAGAACATTGACCTTGAAATCAAGAAAACTTAGTTCAGATCCTGGTTCTATTCTTATCCTCAAACATGAGAATATTAGCTTCCCCTGACTCACAGGCTTGTGAGGCTTAAATAAAGTAATATATTTGAAAGTCTCGAGTATTATATAAGGCTCACTGTAGTAGTCACTAAATATTCTAATCCATTCTCCTTGATTTACTACTTCATATTCTTGTTAAAAAGCTATATTTAAGCCCTGGCTGGTGGAGCTCAGTGATTGAGCGCAGGCCTGCGAACCAAAGGGTTGCCAGTTCGATTCCCAGTCAGGGCACATGCCTGGGTTGCAGGCCAGGTCCCCAGTAGGAGGTGTGTGAGAGACAACCACATATTGATATTTCTCTCCTCTTTCCCTCTCTCTAAAAATGAGTAAATAAAATCTTTTTTTAAAAAGCTATATTTAACATTACTCATAGTGTTGTTTTTGTATTAAAGAATACTGAGGTTCTGAAGAAATATGATATACCAAGCAAGTAGAATTTAAACTTCTGGACTGAAGACAGTTTACTTTCTTAAAAGAAATAATTATTATGTATATACAACATGCTGAGTGTTAAACTCAGTTTTGGGGATATAAGGATGACTACATGAAACAATGTCCCTGATGATATAAAGCTTAGAGACCGGTGAGAAGTACAGAGGAAAAAATGGACAATTTGGCCCACTTCAGCACAGGGAAAGTACAAGGTACTTCCCCCCTCCTATGTGTTTGGTGAAGGAAGAATAAAGGAACTAAACAATTAGGTTGTATCTAATTACATTTTGTAGAAAATCTTTATGTTTTTGGAGAATAATATAATGACACCAGACTTTCCCCTTTTCAATTGTGATAAAGGTAGTTTGATAGGAACTGTTATGGGAATGCATATTTTTGACCCTGCACTCCATCCGAACGTGCCTGGAGCTGTGGGTGCCTTGGTGACCTTGATAGACATGTCCCTGTCTTCAGAGAGCTCATAGCCTAGTTGGAAGACCACAAGTGAGGAATGAACAACAAAGACAAGTATGGACATGATAAATCCTGCACAGGGAATAAGTAAGGTATGAAGAACAAGGGTGAGGTGGCCCTTTTAGAAGTCACCATTGAAGGGCACTCAGCAGAAGTAGCTTTTAAGATGAAACCTGAAAGATAAGAAAGACCCAACCCTGTTCAGGGGAGAGAAAGTGCAATTCAGGCAAAGGGAACTAAAAACTTCCTAGTCAAAGACTTATTTTCAGACTCACTGGCCTGTTCTATGATGGGGTCCCACCATTGAAACTTCTCTCAAGGATGCATCTCTCTGTAGGATAGAACCAGAGGCCTTTTCCTTATGCAGTCATGTTTCTGAAGCTTTTAATCATTACATAGTCCTAATCATCAAGTTTGTTTTCCACAGCTGATAAATTATAACTAAAGGCAGTGATTTTCAACTCCACATTATTATACACTTTTCAGGTATACTTAATACTTTGAAAGAAATGGGTTTCCATTCTTTTACATAGTACTCTTAGTTTTTTACTTCATTTTAAACCCAATAACATGGTTATTTTCATTTCAGTTTCTTAATTTCTGGTAAATCATCTTTATTTGTTCTTTGTTAGGCGTATAATATGGGACTCACAACTGCATTATTATTTTCCTTTTAATAACATTATTCATTTGGCTCATGCAGAGATTGGCTGCATGGGTGCCAAAAAGTAAGGAGATGGAATTAAAATATATATGAAAGATGCCCTGGCTGGAGTAGTTCAGTGGATTGAGTGTGGGCCTGCGAACTACACAATCGCGGTTCGATTCCCAGTCAGGGCACATGCCTGGGTTGCAGGCCAGTTACCAGCAAGGGACGCATGAGAGGCAACCATACATTGATATTTCCCTCTCTCCTTCCCTTCCCCTCTAAAGATAAATAAATAAAATCTTTAAAAAATAATAAAATAAAATATATATGAAAGACATTGTATTAAACGGGGAGCTAGAAGATACCAATATTTAAAATATGCAATACAAATCTTTATTTTCTTTGGTGTCCATGTATCTTTTTTCTTCATTTTAGAATCAGGAAAACAAAAAAAAGGATTTTCCCCATGATTAAAATGTAGTTAATTCCCAAATATTTACATAAGAAACTTTTTATTCCTTTTTTTAAATCAAAATCCTTCATCTTCCTTAAAAAAGAAACAAAGCAAAATAAGCAGTATTAGTATGTGAATAAAAGAGACTTGTAGATGTTATTATGATGCTTCTGTTGATATGCAGAATTACATACATTTAGTAAGAAGTTTGGAATCTGTTATTAATGGTATTTAACCTTGAACTCTACTTTTAGACAGTTCTATTTCAATGTTATTAGCAATAAATATTGAGACAAAAACATATTAAACATCTACTATATATTGGCCTTATTTTTAAACTGGTTAAATGTGACTATTCTAGCTTTTAAGAAAGATTTTACATTACTTTTTTAATATGTGGAAATTATTTATCATAAAATGAAAAGATTTCATGATATCCCTGTGAAATACTTTTGCAGCATTTTAGCTTCTCAAATTAGCTGGGGTTTTTTTTTTTTTTTGAGTAAATAAATTTAGGATATTAAAAAAAAAGCTAAAAGAATTTGGACAGATAATCTCTAATGACTTTTGGGCATCAACAGAGATAATCCAGTTTTGATCTTGAGCTCAAGGAATGGAACTTGCAAAGCCCATGCAAATTCTGATAATAGTTGGTATGCATTCAATTTCTTGCACACTACTTATGAAGTGTACCCCATGGGCTCGTTTCAACTGAAATGTGAGCAAGGCAACGGCCACTATAGATTGTGATTCTAAACCACATTTAGCTTAACTTCTCATTTAGTTAAGTGAGACATCTGGTGTGTCAAAACGTAACAAAGTTCCCTCTGACAGGATTTTTATATACAGTGCAATGTTAAGTCTATTGTTGCTTTAGCTAATGAGAATCTGATTATTTAGTCTTTCCCTAAATAACACCGAACTTGATAAACAGGGGTACTTTTAAGATATTTAGTTTTTAATTAATTTTCAGGATTCTTTTTAGAAGTTAACAAACATACTATGTAGCATGTCCTGATTTTAAGAAATAACATAACATGAAATGTCACTGTAGACGTCCCTCTCACATATCAAGTGGAAGGAAGCCGGCAAGCTCTGAAAGTGTACTTCTACATCGATGGTTACCACTTTGAACAGCTGCCAGAACGGCTGAAGAGTGGAGGAGGCTTCAAAATTCACCCTGTGCTTTTTGCTCAAGGTAAGCTGCTTCCTTGTTTATGCTTCATGTGCCTACATTATTTTATTTTGATCCATATTAAAAAGTAAATTTAACTGTAATCATCATCATGGCTTTTTTTTCATTATCTCAAGAAATTCCTGCATAGTGTCTAGATAATATATTTTCTTCAGGGAATGATTATTAAGGAAAAAGTCATGTATCGTATAGATATTTATAAAGTAAGATTGCAGCATTATTTATAAGGGAGAAACAAGACATGAGTGGTTGAAATAAAGATAAATTTAATTGGCATAAATAAATGGTGGTAGAACCAATAAAATTGTATGATTAAGATATTTTATGAGAGACAAGGGTCAACAATATACACATGCAGATTATAGAAAAGAATTTATATTGTAGTCTGATTGTGTCATACATGCACCCATTTACTTATATGTATATAAAATGCTTTTAGTATAATTGGGTGATTAATGATTTTTTTATCTTTGAGTTTTACTGTATTATGTCAGTTTTGTCAATAAAATGTGTTTCTTTTGTAAATAAATTGTCTTTGCAATGAGGAATGAGTTTCAACTGCAGTAGAAGAAATTAAGATTAACGTGAATGAGAAGCTTCTTGCAGTGAACTGCTTTCTAGTGAAAAGTCCCAGATCGTTTTTGGTTTCTGGGGTCATAATTACTGCCTAGAAAAGATCAGAGGTCCAGACTATTGTGCAGATTCCTCTAGTCTATGTCTTTTTTTTAAATTCATGCTGTGGTCACAGATTATATCAATTTTCTGAGTGGTACTGTAGAACATTTGATTTTTTCTTCTTTTGAGTTTTTGAGACCTGCATTGGTTTTGCTGTGGAATTTTTATATTCTAATAAAAAAGAAGAGTAGAGGAATAAAATCAACCTCTGTGACTGAAGAACAGGCAGGCATATATAATCTAAATTCACTACCAAGTCAAAATTCTGCTTGTGCCACATGCATATTATTTTAATTCTAACAACAATGACCATGGGGAACAGATTCGTGGCAAGACTCCATTTAAGCAGAGGAAAGTTTCAGTGGAGAGAAGATCTTAGGAGTTAGTAGGAGGTATTTTCTTCCTTCTTCCCTTCCTTTTTTTTTTTAGGACTGTAATAGGGTTCGTAAAAGTATTACAAGATTCTGTAGTAAAAGGAATAAAAAAGAAACTTGAGCAAAAATAGACCTTTGGAGCTATGTTAAGAGAATTGTTAAGCCTAGAATGTGTTAAAAGCCATCGTAGAGACACAGTTTTAGAGGAGGGGAGGATGCTGGTCTGGAGTGTTAATTGTACAGGGTTTCACTGGAGTTCACAGTCATTGAAGCCTCTTCCCTCCTTTTCCTTTGTCCCTTTTTTAAAATCCTGCCTTTTAAATGTTACTGAGATGACAGATGGCATTAGACATTTTTCCTAAAAAAATTATTACCTGTGTGATGTATCAGCCATAAAAAGCTGAATATTCATACCCAGTAGCAAATGTGCTACTTTTGCAAGTAAACCTATTTTACTTCGCAAGTAACCTCTATTTTATAATAGCGGCAAAAACAAATTGAAAAAGAATCCCTGAGTGTTTATTATTTCAGTAAGTACAATATCACTTTAAAAATGTAATTGAAAGAGCAGCTACAGCAAACATTTACACAGCAGTAAAATATTAAAAAATGAATAAGAACCAGTGGGAATACTTCTGCAGTTGAGGTCACAGACAGGTAAAGACTGTAAAACTCTTGGTCTCATTAAGAATCTGTCTTTGATAAGGTAGTTCATAGAAAGGGCTTGCAGAGTTTCCTCTGCATTGATAAAACTTCTGTGAGGAACCATTAGTAGCTCTCAGTATTCATCAGATTAAGGGACGCACAGTCAATACAGCCCTAGTTCCAGCGGAGATTACCATCTGGAAATTGAAAGTAGTGGTAAATGAAGAGACTCCCAAATGGGGTTTATTCTGGGGTGAAAGTTTACATGGGTGGGGCGAATTTAGTTTTGTGTGTGCATGTATACATGGCTCTTTCCTGGCAAATAATAAGAAATATTAGATAAATTTGAAAATTTCCTGGGAAATTTAGTAAAGTCAACCCTGCAAAAGTTGGCTGAGGTATCATATACTTAGAACAGGAAGTGAGTGCACTGCCTTCTTCCCAGTTTTCTTGGCAGAGCGGATGCTGGGGCAGAGGGGGGCGCACTCCTAAGGGAAGGAGCACAGACCCAGTCAGGAAAGTCAGCACAGAGCACAACCAAGAGCTAGAATGTGAAGATCACGCTAAAGCAACCTTCAATTAAGTACTTCCTACAGGTCAGGGAAGGAATCCTGTTGGGATCCCCCAGCTCTTGGTGAGATAAAGGAAGTAAAAAATGAGAGTGAAGAAGGGTGTCAGGGTTGCTTTCTCCACCCACTTCCCGCTGGCTTGTTTTCCTTCTGTCTCTCAGTGGCTCCCAGTACTGGCTGCATATTAGTCACCTTGGGAAATATGAAAATAATCGTATTTCTAGGTTTAGAAAATATGCATGCTTGGTCCTATCCCAAACAAGCGCATCAGAATCTCTGGGAGGTGGAGCCCAAACACCAGTCTGTCTTAGAACTTTCCAGGTGATTCTAAATGTCTGCCGGAGTGAGAAAACACAGGTCTGGTGGATTATGAAATACAGTGCAATTTTCCAGATGTTTGCTTAACTAGAATAATCTATTTCACAGATGTTTGATCCTTCTAGAGTCTAGGGAGTTGGGTCAGGGGGGCTGGGCCTTTTTGCATCTGCCTTGTTAGGTCATTAGAATGCAGGTTGCCCCTCAAAAAGATGGGATTAGGTGGGACGACAGTTCTGTAGCAAAGGTTGCAGATGCCTTAGAGAGCTGACAGTTGAGGATGTCTTCTGGCTGCCGTAGCAACTAGGCAACAAGCCCTTCAGTTTTTAAAGAGAATCTGAGTGGGTGACTCTCAGAGCGTCTGCCACAGTGCACATCTGGCACCCTCGGATCCATTTGTTTTTGTAAGGATTGGGAGCGTGTCCTTCATCCCTGATGGACCTCCCTTTCTGGGAGGATAATTTAGAGGAAACATGCAAATGGACAGCTATAGCCCTGTTGCTACAGCTGGTCTCAAGCTGCAGTAGAATTTCGTTTTTCCTCTTCTGCTATCCATTGTAAATTAGCCTTGTTCTCAGTCTGCACCCCTGCTGGTGTCCATGACATGATTAAGACCTTTGTCCCCAAGGGGCGCAATTTTCTCATCACTGTGTCCTTCTCAGACCAAGGTCCTTGCAGTTGTCCAGTCACCATCAAAAGTGGGCAAGAGAGTACCAAGAGGGACCTGAGTGGATGGATTACCTGGATGACAGATGTATTTCTCATTATATAACAATAACCCCTAAGGAAGTATCCTTAGGATGATCAGGGTCTATTAGCCTTGCCAAGATAGTATTTGCTCTTCGTGGCTGCTAGTACCTTGGTACAAGGAGCCTCCGATGACCAGGAGGCAACCACAGCTTACGGTTCAGTGGGATCCCTGCTTTGTCTCCTGGGGATAATGTGCCCCTTTGGGGATCAGCACCTTTCAATCCACAGAGCCAGAGTTCAGGGATGGAAAGCACATGCTCCCCAAGTGAGGCTTCGGAACTGCATTTGTGCTAGTCTCCCGGGACTGCCAAGTGACCACCAGCTGGGTGCCTTCAAAACAGCAGAAATGAGTTCTCTGAGTCCTTGAGGCTAGAAGTCTGAAATCAGGATGTCCACAGGGTGAGAACGAAGGTAACTGGACAGGAAAGTGCAAAGGAGAGATCAAATTTTGAAGTTTGGACATTATTATATATTTAACCTACTTTTCCAAGAACAGAAAAAAATAATTTGGTAAAATATAATTGTATTTCTTTTTTTTTTCTGAACAATAAATAACCAAGCCATGGACCTAAAAGAGAAAATGTAGTTCTTCTTTCTCTACTTTGCCATACAAAGTTTACTTTTGAAATAAAGAACTCATCTTTTTTTTGTTCATTTCCCCACAGCACCATGCAGGAACCATAAAATTTTGCTGAGGCTCTTGACAAATTATGAGACTCTCCTCTCTTTAAAACTTTTTTTACATAATATTAACTATTGTTAATTTGGAAATATTGTCAAGAAACTTAATGAAAATTTGAGTTTGTTTTTGTATTATAACACACTGTTAGAGCAGGACTGGACATTCTGGTTAAAATTGAGCCATCCAGACTTTTGTAAAAATTAGATGCCAGGTGCTTTCTTATTACCCTCCCAGGCCCTCCTACCCTACCCTGCTCCCCTCTAGCTCCTTCCTAGTGTTTTTCAAGTCTTCCTAGTATCACATGTTGAAGTGTCATTATATAGACCCTCCTCTCAGTTCCCACAACTTCTCTGTTCCTTAAGCACACTCACCCATCATCTGTAGGTCCTGGAAATTAGATAATGCCCGAGGGGCGCTAGGCCCATTGCCTGGTACATGAAACACGTGTAATGAATGGTAAGAGTAGTCATAGGCTCTCTTAGTCCTATTATTTAACTTAATTCTTTTCCAAGAACCATAATTACTCAGTACTCTTATTTTCCATTTTACAAGTGAGGAACCTGCAACTCTCAGATATTAATTAACGTGGCCAAGGTCTCACAGCTACCAAGGAGTGGAAGTGGTGGTTTCACTCCAATGCAAGGGCTTTCATAATTACCTTCACCACTAGTAGGAGGAATTCATGTTGAAGCCTGACCATTGATAGACTGAATACTCCTGGAATACTTGCTTTTCACAAATAAACGTCTTGTGAATGGAAGTGAATGTGGCATCTATTTGAAGACTAGAATCTAGAAGACTAGAAGACTAGAATCAAATCAAACAGCATTTGGTTTTTTTTAGGAAGGCTTTTAAAAAAAATTATTTAATTATTTTTCAAGTACAGTTTTCTGTCTATTACTCCCATCCCATCCTACCACCAATCCCGTGTGTTCAGGACCAGAAGCTGGTTTAACCATTGCACATATTCTAATTAATGCAGAAATCTTAAGCAATAGACAAACAGTCCCTGAAACAAGATCAGATTTTTATTTCCAGTACTGAAGTAAATATACTAGGTTTTTTTCTCTAATTTTGCACAACTGCTTTTCTCAGTTATAGGCCAATAATTCCATTTTAAAAATTTCCAATTTGGCAATACTCTGAAAGTTTTGTTGTCTCTTCAATGCTCTAGAAATCTGACTAGTTTAGAAAATATTGCACAACTAAAACTAGCAGTGACTTTCTTATTTTTGCCCCCCAAATGGTGATTTCTTTCTGTCAATTGGAGAAAACTTTATTATTTAGTTTAGAAACTATTGCATGTATAAGTTTTAAAATAAGGTTAATTTGTAATCAATTTTGAAATAGTCTGTGTGAGGCTCTTTAGTAGTAGTAATTTCAAGGGGAAATAATTTACATTGGACCAGATTGATTCCATTGCCATTTCTGTTGCTGGCAACCTCTCTATAGGAAATCTTGTACTTCTGGGCAATTCCATCTGACTCATTTCCCTTCTAAAAGGTTAAAAATATCACTGAATGAAGTTTAAAGGAAACTTTATTAACCAAAAATGTCAGTTAAGAAGGATATCTTTATTAATCAAAAGACTTTTAAAATCGATGGCATTTATGTATATAAATATTTTATATATATGTTTGTGCTTGTTTATTTTTAATTAAATTTACTGGCCATTGGGGTAGAGGCAATTTTCTAAGATTTTATTTTATCTATATTGTTTATTTATTACATTAACACTTCATAATTTAATTACACCTATAAGAGAATTGAATATACATGGAGAGTGACAATATCAATTTTTTACTCTTCTGTATGTTAATGTATAGTTCTGCCTCTCATACATATGTGTGTATATGTCTTTGTGTTTAGATGTTTATAATATATGAATTTGAGTTTAGCTTTGCAAAAATCATATACAAAATGTTTTAAAAACAGAAGATAGTTTAAATTAGAGATTACCTTTTTCTACTTAACAGAGAATCATCAAATGTTTGCTATTTATTATGAGAGCAGAAGAATGAGTTATTCATTCTTGGTCTGGTGAAAGATAGTTTCTTGCATATGTTGTTGCTATTTAATACATTTACTAATAATTAATAAAATCACACAATATGTGAAGAAATTGAGTTATAAAATCATGTAAAAAGTACATTTACTTGTTTACATAGCACTGGAGAGCATGGAAGGATATTATTATAAAGACAATGTTTCAGTGGAAGAATTTCAAGCTCAGATAAATGCGGCCTCATTGGAAAAGGTCAAACAGTACAACCAGAAGCTCAGGTATGTGATCATTAATCTTTTTTTAAAAGTTTCTATATTTTTACAGGCACAGATAATTAGCATTTTACATTATTTATTATATTAGAAGAATTATAATATTTCTTTTGATATAAAACAGAGTTGCTATAAAATTCTGGGGTTTACTACTTCATATATTCTAATGGGTGCTCTTTTTCTAAATGAAACAAAAATGTTTGTAAATTTTCATGCTATTGTTTTATTTTCTGTTAACAAGCAAGGGATTAAAGATTTCGTAGACTATTTCCAGGGGAAAAAGCATTGATATTTTGGGGACATTGGTGTCCCCCAAAATGTTCAGTGGATTAAGGGTAAATGGTTTTCTTTATGTGCCATTGAACGACTGACCCCTCATACAGAAAGAAGATGTATAACATGGAAGATAATTGGTGACGGGGATTTGGATGTTTAACGTGGATGAAATTTGTACTTGGTATTGGAAAAACACGTACCTACTTTCAAATACGTGTGATGTTAATGTTTGCATTTTACTGTTTCCCCCTCTAAACATAATGTTAACGGGTACAGTGATCAATGGCAGAGAAAATTAACCCCAATAAGTGTTATAATTCAGCAACTTTAATTTTCAACATATTATCAACACATATATTTTCCTCCTTTAATATTACTCTGCTAACAGATTACCTTTTAAATTTATTAGCAGATTGCAGCTCTTCTTTTTTAAAGAAAATGTTTCTGTTCTACCTTAAGCCCTAATAACTCAAAAATACTACTGTGACATTATTTTGGTTTTGTCTGAAATATGGTAAAACTGTGAAAATAATGTCTAAAATTCTTGACATGGAGCAGGTATTGGTTCTTGTGGTTATGACCGATGGGTAGGTTTTCTTTCACTTAAACTGCTTTGTCTCTCTGCTTCCACTTCACGCAAACCCCTTTTCTCCTAGTTTTATGCTTTTTTAAAACTTTTTTCAGCATTTTATCATCCTCTGAAGCTTTGGTCCCAAAGTCCCCCCACATATTTTTTATTTCTCATTTTCTCGTCCTCCTAAAATGTAGTTGGAGATCCTGAGGCTTCTGACCCATGTGTCTCTGGGGCTGGCCCAATTTTACTACCTTGTCTGGATCAGTCTGTCTCAGATACATGTGATACACTGGCTGCTTCCACAGGAAAACATAAAGTTAATCTTAAAATCTTAAACAGTGTGTCTACTGACTATAGGAATACTGACTCAAGAAGCCTAAGTTCAATCTTGTGGAAAATCTCTCCATTGCATACCGTCTTCACAAAAGAGACGTCTGCCCATCTGATTGACTGAATAGATTCTTATCTTTCAAATAAGGACACAGAATTACAGCATTTGTGTAGAACATGTGGGCCCTGCGAACACCTCCCTGCCGTACAGTGTGAGAAATAGTACTAGATCATCACTGTGGCACCTGACTGATCTTTCTCCAGGAACCAGGGCTGTTTTATCTGCTCAGGATTCTTCTTCTAGATAATGACTTTAAACCACATGGTACCATGTCAGTCTCTTGCTCAGAGCATTCAGTGATTTCTTGGTGCTCCAAAGGAGTCACAAGCTCCTTGGTGTGTAGTCAGGATCTGTTATGACGTGGCCCAGGATTTGGTTGCTCCGCCCATGCATCAGCCGTGCTCAGCTCACCTTGTTTCTAATCACGCCCTGTCCTTTCCTTCTTCCTCAGCTCTCACCCTTCACTTAGCATCTGCTTCCTGTCTCTGTTTATAAAACTGCTGTTCATATGTTTCCATGTCCAGCTCTAGTAGAGTCTCCTTCATGAAATAGTTTTCTTTTATTACTGGCCTGGGAGGAAGCCTGGGCATTAGATGTCTTTAGAAGTCCCCTGGGAGAGTCTAACATGCAGCTAGAATTGAAAACCAATTCCCTAGTTCCTGGAGCTCCCAAAACATGATCCCCAGACCAGCAGCACCTGCACACTTGTTAAAAATCTCATGGATGATGCTGCCGTCTGTACTGTAAACAAGGCCTTGAACTACACAGTTGTCAGGTCACTCTTGCAGTCTTTCATGTTACTTTATTTATGGCTATTACAGAGTTCAGTATTTCTCCCCCAAGATGCATTATGTGTACAAATCTCTCATCTTCTTTAATCATTTTTATAATGTGTATGTGTATATATATGTATGTGTATGTGTATATTTTAATTTTTCACTTATAGTTTACATTCAGCATTGTTTTGTATTAGTTCCGGGTATACAGCATAGTGGTTAGACAATCATATACTTTACAAAGTATATGTATGAGTATATGGACCCCCTGATTTTCCAGTACCCAGTTGGCACGACACATAATTATTACAATACGATTGACTGTATTTCCGATGCTGTACTTTATATCCCCATGACTGTTTTCTAACTACTTCTCAATCCCTTCGCCTTTCTCACCCCGTCCCCCAACCCTCCTCTCTACCGGCAATCGTCAGTCTGGTCTCTGTATCTATGAGTGTTTCTGTTTTATTTGTTCACTTATATTTTTCTTTAGATTCCACATATAAGTGAAATTTATTTTTTATAACCTCTTTGAGATGAGGGATACACTTATCTTGATGTTTCCATTGTGTTTATCAAAGTACTTTGCATAAGGAGTTCTCCATAACCCTTTAATTGCAGTAGATCATTTAGGTATAACTTGCAAAAGAAGGGACTGTGGAATAGCATTCACACCTCACCCACATGGATTTTTTCTTTAAAAAAAGCAAATATAATGTATATTTGTATATAACATACACGGCAAGATGTTTAAATATTTTATTAAGAAAAACAGCACGTGTATTAATTGCATGCTAGCCGCTAAAAGAACATTTTAATGTATCTTTCCTGGAAAAAGCATTTGTGAAAGTACAAACTCCTCAGTACAGATTACGTGCCTTGTTAGCAATTACCTGCAGTACATCCGCTTGTTGCATGTTAGATTTTTGTTGCACAGGAAGACACTTATCTTCCTCCTTACTTCCAATAGTGCCTTCTCTTCCTGTTATTTCCTGAATAAGGGTGTTAATTTCTTTCTTACTTTTTCCTTTTCTTCATAACCACAAACACTCCAAAATTGTTCTTTGGCCATCTGTTCTCAGTGTTCGGAGTCAGAGGGCAATGGTGACCATTTCTTTAAAGCCCTTTACTGCCCCTGTTTAAAAATAGCCCAGAGGTGTTGCTAGTTCCTCAGAGTCCTACAGCCTTTTTAACACTATCACTAAAAACCATTTCATTCTGGATGCTAAAATTTGTTTACTTATTAATTAGACCTCAAAAAAGGCTTTTATTTCCTTAGACTTACAATGAGCAAACATAAATAAATAAATAAACTACTATTTTATTAGAAAACACTCTCCAGACAACAAATTTCAGAGACCAAACTCAAACTGGTATAAACAAAATACTGTGTTGGCTTATATAACAGCTATATCCAGGGAATGGGGCTGCTTCAGGCACAGCTGCATCCAGGGATATGAGTCTTTAAGAAACCCTCTCTGTTTCTGCCTCTCTGTACTCCTTTGCTCTCTGTGGGCTTCATTTTCAGGCAGGGTTGTTTCACATATGGGTAACAATAGTCACTACAGACCAGTGTTACATTCAAAGAAGAGAAGGTGGCCCTCATGCTCCCCGCTTCTCCCACTGAGAGCCCTAGCGTAGTCCTGAGGAGTCAGTCATTAGCCAGCCCCAAGTCACGTGCCCACTGTTGGTGAGTTCAACACCACGGAGACCAATGGACTGTCAGGAAAAGTGCAGAATAAGGAGGCTGGACAAGCGTAAACATTAGATTCCATTCCAGTTATAGAGATTTTTCCAGAACAGCATAGTAATAGGTGGGAATGGTTTGCTACTTAAAAGATAATGGTAGCCACATACCTGCTAACTTTTAAGAACATGATAAGAGCCACTAATGCTAGGTGAGTTATGTGGATTGATTAGATAGTAAGTTCCATGTTATAATTTCTACTGTAAGGGAAACATAGAAGTTTACCTGGATAATAAGTAGTGAGAACTGGATTTAGATCAAAAGCCCCTTTTTCCTCTTTAAATTCTACACTAGGCCATCGCAGTGTGTGGACTGAACATTATACACTAAGAGAAACTCTGTGTCACTAATCGATGAGGCCTCAGATATCAGCAGGGGCCCCCGCTGCTCTGAGTCTGCACCACCACTGCGCCATTCACTCAGTGTGCATGACATTTTGGTTCTTAAGAAAATGGGAAAGACCACAAATGAACACGTGAGCAAAGTAGTGTAGATAGTGAAAAACACAGTGACGAAAGTCTAAAACAAGGTGCTCTCCTAGGAGGTAGGTCATTTAGAGTGGGTGGTCAGGGATGACTTAAATATTAAGTGGTATTTGAACGGAAGCCTTAATCGCAAGACAGCCTTTCCAGTCTGGGGGAAGATCTTACCTAAAACAGTGAGTAGATGCACACAGATGTTGGGGATAAGCTTACCATGTCTGAGGAAGACACAGAAGGGCAGGGGAATTCTAGTGCATTGAGACCAATCATACTTGCTGAGAGGTATGTAGGACTGTGGGCCAGGGGAGGAGGTCAGCTTTTGTTATAAGTGCAACACAGAAGCCACCAGAACCTTTTTACTTAATTTCCTTCTATTGCAAATACGAGGGTAGTATTCAAAATGGTTAAAGTCCTTGTGAGGCAGTACTGCAGCGGCAGAGGCCAGCTGGCTGGTCTGACCACGCCTCCCCAGTCTCTGTGGGAGTTCGGACCAGGCAGTGCACGGGGGGCGTCCCTGCTGCCTGTGCCAGAGCCCCGACACTGTGGCCTGAAGATGGCCTGCTTCAGCTGTTACCCTCCGCGGACAATGTTAGGCCAGCAGAAATATTTGACAGCTATGTCTACACATACCCTCCTGTGCCAAGTCAGTTCTTGATTGATTTCCCTCTGATTGTTGAGAAATAACAGCATGTAAAGTGTTTAACTCAGAAATTCTAACCGAGAAAGTCAGGATAGGGCATTTTCATCGCCTGCTTTCACGAACGTCCTCAGATTATTTTATTCTCTTTTTCCAACCTTAGGGTTTCATTTTTATTCATTCCCTCTGGACAGAAGCCATCATCCCCATTAGCTTTGCTTTTTTCCTGCCCTACATAAATGTGCTTTATCATTACCAAAACCTTTCATTTTAATGTGTCCTGGATATTGGCCAAAAGTGCCACTTCATGGTGATCAGTGAGGTAAAATGTAGTGCAGATACGAACATTATTCCTTGTATTAATATACTCCTTTCAATTTGTGGGTTCTAGAACATCCTTTAAATATTATTTTTATTATAAAGCCAACAGTAAAATGAAACAAAGAAAATTTGAAAGAAGCAAGTTGTATACTAGTTACGGAGGTCATTTGTTATTTTTGTGAAGTGACAGCTTTAGATGGAGACTTTTTAGGGCTTATGATTTGGGGCATCTAAATGTAAATTCAACATCTTTATCGAAAGAAGACAAGAAAATCATTCACAGCACGTGTTCTCCTGCGGGTGCTTTTATGGATGTGGAATAGCACATTTTTCTTTAGAAGAATGTTTTTAAGGTGCCAAAACACATTTTATATAACAAATAGATAGATGATAGATATTTTATATTTATTCACAAGAAATGCTGTGCGAATGCCAATCAGAGAAACATGTATTGTGAACAATTTTTTTCAACTGAAAAATGTCTGATCACAAGTCCTGGCTATTCCCACGATAGCACTCCTGTGAAATGTTTCATTTCTCTGCACTTCGAGGGGGAAGAGATTGTCACTGAATGTGTTCTCCGGGCATGAGGTAGATGTGAAGGGCAGTGTGCGCTTGGTGCCATTTCATGTCGTTAAGTACAGCTGTCACACAGTGTGAGTGAAGAACGCAGAGTGGGACCACAGCCTTCATGCCTCATCTCCAGGCCTAGGCACGTGGCTCCACCTCCTGTCTTCCCTCCCTCAGAGCCTTCAATTCATAAACACTCTTTCTCGTTCCTTGTTTGGACAGCAGCATGTCCGAGCTTGAAATGGAAGATGTTGGTTATTCTGTTGATGAGGAGCTGCGGAAACTGCCTTAAATCAACAAGAGTGTGGACTTAATAAAACCTGGAGAAAAAAATTAAAAAAAGAGACCATTAATTGGAATAGAAATAATTCCTTTATCCTTCAGTGTTTTTTTTTCATGAAGCTGTGGCTTTAGAGTTATTAAATGTTGGGATTTCTTCTTAAATTAACTGGAAATATTTCAGATGCGTATTCTTCTCCTCTATTGCAGGTTTATATTTATTTTCTAGTTTGTGTTTCAGGCAAATTCTGGTACACCTTAAGATGACCCATCCTTCTGTTGCTCTAAGACAAACTGTAAACTGAATGTGGATATTCCATTTCTTTCTGTTTTCAGATTAGGCAAACAGTTTTTAGAGTTGTAAATTTTGTTTTATATAAAAAGCGGTTCTTCGATACCAGGAGAAAATAACTAAGTTTACAAAGAATTTGTATTCATTTATATTGCTTGAATGTTTTCTGCACTTCTTTCCTGTATGTGATATATATATAAAGGCTCTAATGTTTACAAAATATAAGTTATACATAAGTGCTAAACTCTCACACAAAGTAATAGTCAAGGAGTTGCTAGATACTTACATTTATTTAACCAATCTCCTGTGCCCACCAAGTACCAGGGACAGCGCTTCGTATTGGGGGCATCACAGAAGACAAGATTTCTACCTTCCAAGAACATTTTGCCCTTGAGTTATGCTAAATATTACACAAAAATTTTACTAATAATTTGTAGCAGTATGTGGGGAAATAATGTGCGGAAAGGGTCAGGTGCTATACATGTGCCTAAGAAGGGAAGCAATCTTAACGGGGGGCAGGATGGGGAGGTGGTTGAAGGCCTCAGGAGTGAACTGTTTGAGGAATTGTGACCCTTATGCTGAGATCTGAAAGGGGTGTTGAGGTTACGGTGTTGAGGGGAGAGGGAATGGAAGAAGGGTAGGGTCAGGGGAGTTTTCTGTACGTGTGAAAATCACACAGAGGGACCGAGAAACGCTAACAGTGGTGTGGAGGTTGGCATCCAAGAGCAACAGGGCCATGAAACAGGTGAGTGGACAGAATCAATGCGCCCCCCTGTACCTCCTTTCAATCAGTTCTTCTTCAGCTTCTTTGAACCCAGCTGTACCAGGGCACGCTTTAGCTTCGTTTCCATTTGATGAGAGGGTTTCATTATTTAAGACCCCTCTCCAATTTATCTTTCTGCAAGAAGCCTTTAGTCATTACAGCGTCAGCTGGAATTAATCACTGTCTTTAAAGCTTAAAACCTCTTATTTTTTATTCGTTTTGTTTTGACTTGTGAGTTACTTGTGTCTGCCTGGCTCAGTATATAGGAGGGCAACCTGGTCCTATTCGCCACTGTGCTCAATAGAGAGTAAGGACCATGAAAACAGTTGAATTGAATGGGAAATCAGATTAATTGCAGTGTGGCAGCCTTCTTTTCTTGTGCTATTACAGCTTCATTGAATTTATTCCAGTATACAATATACTTTTTATATCTAGAACATATCTAGGCCATTTGAAGGGCACAGATGTTGGCTCTGTTGGAAATCTCTCTCAAGAAAATTCATCATCATAGCCAAGGTTCATAAGTTTCACACGAGACAAGAGCAGATAAACTTGAAATTATAGTGACAGTCTTGAGAGCAACATCTTGTCTTTATTTGAAAAATACTGTGATTCTTATAAATGTCACCGCCATTGCTGTCTGGGAATATGGTACAGCAGCATTTACATTTATGCAAGTAATTTCATTTAATTTATCTGCACATTTTCTTATCTGCATTCAGACTAATTAATTTGCTAGTTGTTCTTAAGTCTAATCTTTATTTTACTTTTACAGGAAAGGAATTTTTAATACAATCTTTAGATAAGAGCAGCAAGTGAGATTTCAACTACTCAACTGTGCTTTTACATTTTGTGATAAGTCTTTTATTGTGATAATATTCATCAAGGATGAATAGATATCCTGGCTTACAAGCAGAAGCAAGTAAAATCATCTTTAAAACGAATCCTTTGAATTACCTCTGTCTCTAAGCTAAGGAAGCCTATTGTTCTCACTAAAGCAAAGGGAAACACAAAATGCTTTGTGCTCAGAATTTCCTTTGGGATAAATGAGGGCTGGAGGTGTTAAGGACCAAATAGACCTCACCTGAAGATCCAGTTAAGGAAATAATACACTCTGTGAGGAAAAATTGTCAGTGCTTCTGGAAGCAGGATTGATCTTTCTTTTTAACTCTGCTGACTTTTTCAGCCCATCACAAGGACAATCAGTCTTTCAAAAAATGTATTCAAGGCATCCGTGTCAACTTCTTTGAGTGAATTTTTTTCCTGTTGCTTTTGTTCGGTTCCTTTGGCTGACACTTCAGACTTCTTATGTTTGGTGGATGTACTGCAGAAGGTGAAGGACCAATGATAAGTTATCCTCTCAAAGCTCTGCTTCTGCGCAAATGGGGAAATTAGCTGGGGCCCAGAGCTTTTGATTCAAAAACCATTATTGTAACTTAGAAGAAATTAATATGGGCTTACTAGAAATCATGATTTGTGTGAAGAATTGAGCATTATGTTCCTAAAATTAGCATGGACCACACAACTTCAATGCAAGGCAAAGTTCTACTCAAGTTTGTGAAATTATCATGGTCATTCGGGAAGAAAATAAAAGACATATTTGGTTGGCTTTGGTCATTTTAGCCAGAGTGACTCTAATTTCAGTTGCTGTGGCTAATTCCTACCCGTCTTTCTTGGCATACCTCAAAAGCCATCCCTCCCTAAATTAATCTTTTTCTTTATGTTCCCTTCAGTGCCTACATTACAGCTTTTATCATATCACGTCTTACGTTTTTATGTATATCTGTTTTTCCTTTTCACCTTTTTCTTTTTTATTTACACATTCCTGATAAGGTATTTACTAATCAATGATTAATGAATGTTTGTATATATCTAAAGGCCCAAAGTTTGGGCAGTTGAACTGGAACGTACGTGGTGGTGGGTTCCTGAGTAACATGATGACTTCAGCAGAACACCGTTCACAGAGAACAGTGTGGACTCCAACGCCAGTGTGTAGCAGGTCTTCGTAGCCACTGCCATTCTATTTTGGAAATATTCTTTGTGGCCTAACAATATGTATTGTGCACTTTATTCAAGTACAGGATTGCATGCAGCATTGGGATACAGAGATGAATCAGACAATATGTCCTTAAGAATCTTAAGGGAGAGGGAGAGTGCATGCAGTGGACAGGTTATTTTGAAACACTAGGAAACATCCTGGCAGAGATAAAAGGCTAAATGCACAGGGAATGTAGAAAAGGAGACACAGGAAAGACCCAGGAGTTCAGCATGGGCAGTGCTGACAGGTAACTGTGAGGGGACCAGGTGAAGGAGGGGAGAGAGGCCCTTTCACGGGGAGGGAACCATATGAGCAAAGTCATTGCAGAACCATGATGGGCGAGGAGAGGCAGACAGCAAGCAGTAGGGGTGGGCAGGAGCGGGCCCCAGGGGACCTCAGACACCAGCTGAGGAGCTTAGGCTTACGCCTAAGTGTAAGTGAGGTGATTCCCTAGTGAGTTGTAAGTGGTGCAGAGGGAGAGGTCATGCATTTTAAACTGAGCATGCTGGTGGTTCCACTGAGGGAAAATCAGAGGTGAGAACAAGACTAGAGTCCTAGAGATTAGTTAGGAAGTTGTTGAGGAAAATGGAAATGGAGAGGAAGGTATAGATTTTAGAAATATTAGGGAGGTAGGAAAAAAATCTTGACTGAATACATTGTACATTGAGAAGGAGACAGACACTTTGGATTGTGCGTCTGTATCATTATCTGATACCGTGACAAAAGCAGAGGAGAAGTTCATTGGGGACTCGGAATTAGGAGTGTCAAGAGATTGAATTGAATTGAATTTGAGATATAGGATTGAATCCAAGGGGCTGTATCTGGTAGGCTGGAGTCACTAACACAGAGGTAATACTTAAAACCACAATAATGCGTGAGATTTCCCAGGTGCCACCACCTCATACACACGGAGGCCCAGTGAACTGGACACCAGAGCAGAAACTCACACTAGATATTTTCAGCTCCAAGGCATACGCTTTTGTTCTAATGCTCCATTGCTTCTCCTAACAAGTGAATGATGTGTGTGGCTTGGGGAAATGATTTAATGAAATTGTAGTCACCTACAACAAGAGTGAAACACAACACAAATATGTGAAGTCTTCTTTGTGCTTCCAGTGCTGGCTTTAGCCTAAAGAAAGAAAATGTGGGGGGCCAACTCTGCTATGACCCAGGTCGCAGCTCGCCTCTCCAGTGATAGTACCTCCAGTGAGAGTGTGGGAAGCAGAAATTTTCGATGCTGCATGTAATTAAAATGACAATTTCACATTCAGCTCTGCTCCGCTGAACTTGAATGCTACCAGGCGCTGTAGGCAATGAACAAGTGCCATGAGAGTCCTTTTTGTTATTCTGCATCCAAAAATAAGTTATTAGTGACATCGCTATCCTCTGTATTTGGTGTCTTTACATACACGTATACTTTGAACAACACTGCATATGCCAGTATCTGAAGTTTTCAGCATGAGAAATGAGCTAGTTTCTTCCTTGGTGACTCATCTGGGCTGGGTTGGAATCACCATTCCTAGCCTACAGGGAAATGCACCTCTAGTCTTTCCACGATGGTTTGAACCACCCTCCGAGTAGAAGAAATCCAGTCTCACAGAGATATATTGATGGGAGGGAAACAAAGATTTAAAAGCAATTTCCTAACAAAACTCCAGTGACATTGTATTGTCATCTGTAAATTATGGATAAGTACTACCAATCATATTTTTCTAGTTAATTAGGTTAAACCATCAGCTTTAAATGTCTGACTGACAATTAAAACTGTAGAGATGACAAGTTTTAAGCAAAAATGAATGCTTGTGTTGGATTTCTATTTTTATACACTTTTGGTTCATAGTAACCTTCAAATGTGATGTGTTGCCATGCAGTCCTGCTGTATGTGACTGATCTGAATCACACAGCACAGGGCTTCCCGCACTGGTCTGTGCCCTAGTCAGTAAGACCAGTGCTTTGAATGCTTGCGTGTTGAGGCAGTATAAATTTTTATGCAGTTTCTAAATTCCTGCTAGCATTTTTTTAAGTCCGTTAAACACATTTTGAGTGGCACTGAGCTAGGAGAATAGGCTGGGATTTAAAATAAATAGTTGCTGGTGAGAGATGTTGACTTCATGTATGTGTTTCCATCCCTAAACAGAGATGGAAACTAAAGTGAGCTAAGAGCAGATCCCAGTGGGGAGAGAGCAAGCTTGTCTTGTGCCCGGGTGAAGAAACGTTATTGGAAACAACACAGGGGACAGGGCTGCTCTGTGGTGGAAAAGCAGATTTAGGAAGAACCAGCATTAGGAGTTTCTGTTTCCCCACAAAGAAAGGCTACTAGAGTCACACTCTTCGGTCACTTGCCAGGGAAGGAAGGATGTGTTCTCATCTGAGGCGTGTTCACGTTCCCTAGGGAATAAGCTTTGTTTCTCACTCATTGCAGTATTCCTACAACAGGGAACAGTGCTTTATACTGCAATAGATGCTCAAACAATATTGGTGTAAGTCATTGAATGAAAAGCATTAAGAACACTTACGTTCAGAAAGCCACTGTGTAAGGTTAATCATTCTTGTTACTCTCAACTGTTGTTGAGGTGCCACAAGGATTTCAGGAGGGTTAGGTAGATTCATAGTAGTTTACCAACAATTAAGGCAAGGGAACATTTCTTTTAAGTTTCACATGATTTATTCTTCATTTCCATCTAATTCAATGCGGGAGAATCCATTACCAAAAAAGGAGTAAGGCACTCTCTCTCTCCCCTCCCTCCGTCCTTCCCTCCCTCTTTTCCTTTCTCACTGCCTCCTTCCAGCCCCTGACTTCTGTCCCATCTGTCTCCACCTCCTTTCTTCCTTCAAGTTCTTTCTTTGTTCCTGTATTTCTTTCATTCTTTCCTCATTCATTCATTCATTCATTCATTCATGTCATTTCTCATTCCTTCCCCTTCTCTAGGGGATTAAATAGTGTTGCCCAGACTTAAGGTCCATGATCTCAATGAACTATTCCTCTTCTCATTGTTAAGGTTCTCCTTGTGCCGTAAAGACCCTTCTTTCTCTTTGCCTAGTAACTTCTCATCCTAACATGCTCACTAATGCGCTGTGGCACTCTGCTAAACCTTTTTACATCACTCATCACACTGGACTGGGTTACCTATTTACTGCCCTCTTTCAAACATGGGTTCTTTGCAGGTAAATATATTCTTATTTCACCCTTTTATCCCCAGTGCCTGGCACTGTGTCTGATTTATGACTTGTTTACTGAACACATAAGTAAATACACGATCTGGAATTTAGACATGGATGGACTTGTGTTCCTAAGAGGAAAAAAGAACCCAAGAGAGTGTTCAGAGTGCAAACAATGTCATAGTACTTAATCATGCTTATTTTAACATTTTTTATTTAAAACTGAAGAAAGGATTTTGCTTTATTATTTCCTGCTAGCATCATTAACAGGTAAAGTCAACACTGTTGTGAGGCTTTTAAGGGACTATATGAATATTTTTCTCTTGATCAAAGTTGTCCCTTACTGAGGAGGGGTTATTAAATACCCTTTCTCTCAAATTTTAAGTCCTGAAGATTGTTAAATACTTGTCTTAAAAAATAATCGTGCTTCAGTGTTAATTGAGATATATAGTCTAAAATTTATAAGCTTAAGAAGACTCCTCCTTGCAAACAAAAAATCTTTTTAATATGCATAGTAATTATTTTGTCTGTTTTTAAAATTAACATATTTAATATATGTCTTTCCCTCTATTAGGTCATGTGTATATTTAGTAGCTTGATAACTATGGTGATTTCAACTCCTTTATCACTCTCATGAAATAAAATTCAATTCCATTCTGTACTAAATCAAGGCTATGTGTCAGGCACTGTCTTTGGTTGTGGAATTGCAAATTTTAAGAAATGGGTCTCTGCCTTGGTTGGTGTAGCTCAGTGGATTGAGTGCTGGCCTGAGAACCAAACAGTTGCTGGGTGGATTCCCAGTCAGTGTACATGCCTGGGTTTCTGGCAGGTCCCCAGTAGGGGGCACACGAGAGGCAACCAGACATTGGTGTTTTTCTCCCTCTCTTTCTCTTTCCCTTCCTCCCTTGCTAAAAATAAATAAATAAAATCTTTTTTAAAAAAAGAAAGAAATGGGTCTCTGCCCACTGAGAGTATGAAGTTTAGTAAAGATGACAGAATGAGTGTAACTCGGTATCATACAGTGAGATAAATTTGTTGGAGTGGAGAAGGTCTTAAGAGGATGTCATGTTTGAGCAGGATTTTGAAGGATCAGCAGAATTTTGCCAAGCAGAAGGAGGTAAGACAGAAGTCGAGGCGGAGGGCACAATATGAGAGGGAGAGGGGAGATTTTCATGTGGATGGCGTGTGGGGGAAATGGAGTATGAAATGGCAGGGCAAAGAGGGGAGAGAGAGGATGGGAGATCTGTCGGTAGATTGTTAGGATTTGGGCATAGAATGCCCAAATTTAGACTTTGGATGCTGGGGAAATTTTAATGACTTTCAAATGATTTTAAATGAGGTAATACAATGTAATCTATGCTTTAGAAAGGTAATTTTGAAGGCCAACTGGAGTCAAATAAGGAATACAAACATTGTGGAGAAGGAACCAACCTGTCAACTTAATCAAAATTGAGCCATATAAGACTGCTATGATTTTAAACCTAATAATTACCCTTTAACATGGAAGTGCCACACTTTCTGGAGATATGCTATTAAATAGAATGAATTGAACAATAGAAAATATGAATGGCCTTTACTGGGTTTTTTTTTTTTCTGGGTCTATGAGATGTTTTGTTTTTAACATAGCTAAACGTCATTCTTGAAAAGGTTTTCTTATTTTCAAAGAGTTGCTATTTCTGTGTGTTTCCACGGCGAAGGTGTGTCTGAGTGCTGGGCCGTGGTGTTGCCATTGGCAAACCAGCAGGTGGTGCCTGTGGCGATGTGTGCACACTGCAGGTGCGGGGAAGGGACATCACCCTGGCAGGCTCATGAAAAGGGAACAAAAGGAACGTGAAGAAAAGGAGTGTTTGGAAAGCAGAGAGTGGAATTTCAGTCCAGTCAGGTCACTGATTAAGGCCATGGAACAGAGAATGAAAGGAGCCCAGCAGCAGCAGGGAAATTTCCCAGTAGGGAACAGTGGGAAACATCTCCGTGCCCTCTGACTCCGCAATGCTGCGTTGGGGCATCGGAGATGGGGAAGTGCTTTCTTAAGGTGGGCAAGTCTTGCCCTCTGTCATCACACAGTTGTCTCGTCCCCCTCCCAATAGTGTTTATTCCTGATGTTCAAGTAGGAATGTAACTGTTAATTGGTAATAGGCAGTTCCCTAATGACAGTCCCCTCCGTTTTTGACGAGCCAGAACACACATTTGTCCAAAGCAAATCCAAAGTGATCTCATTATTCAGGATCTCTCTTCACATAACTTTCAATAAAAGCTGCTCCAGAGAAGTCAAGGCTGATGTTTATGGGCACGGAAGGTGGTTGGCGTGGGTGTGTAAGTCACCGCTCTCCTGCCTGCTCACTCATTTTGTGTTCTCTACATGTGCCTGGGCTCAAGTTGAACCTGTCTGGTGATACTCATTTGTACAAGAGCTCAGTGTCCTTTAATAAGATTTTCTGCAGAATAAGTTTCCTCATTGCAGTGCTATAGTAGTCAAATGCAGGTAGCAATAACACTCATGAGACACCCATGCACACCTATAGTCAACTGCAGCACCCGTTAATAATGACATATTGAGTCATTTCTATGACTAATAGCCATAATTGACCAAACACTGTTACAGTTCCTTTTTGAAATGCAGAGTAAATGCTAAAATCCAAAAACTACCTGACAGTTTAGAATATTTTGGCATAGGATATAATATTAGGAGAAGTATAGTTGAGTCTGGCCAAGTGAGAAATTTCCATGATTATTAAAAAAATAGAGGTGATCTCATTACCAATGACCTGGAGAAGAAACAAGAATATCACAGAGATCTGAGCTGAATATTGTAGTTATTCTTCCCTGTAATAAAACACCAGGAGCTCTTATGTCTTAATCATCCCTCTTGGAAAATTGCATATAACCCAACATGCCCAGAAAAGGAAAGGAAGAAGTGCCAAAGAGAAGAATGTCACAGTTGTCATTGTGTAACCCCTCTTTATTTCCAGTGACAAAAATGAACAAGTTTCAGTATTGTTCCTCAAGCTGTTGGCATTGTCTCTCTTTGTATAAAAATCTGACCATCCCTGGAGCACCAGCCTGTCCCTATAGAGCTATGATCCTAAGTCTTGACCCATTTGAGAAAACTTTCTCCTGATTCTTAAATTAGTAATTAATTTACATCTCACTGGTCCCCAAACTCATTTTCTTTCTCTTGTGACAAACATCAATTCCCTATTTACATTACCATGGTCTTGTTATGAATAATGAGTAATGCTTTTCATTTCTAGGATCTCTTGAGGCTCTGAATTCCCTAAATGTTCATATTCTATGTATCCCATATTTTTTTATTCTTACATTTTTGCTGGTACCTAAATGTTTACTGTATAGTGCTTCTCTACTACTTAACAAATTGTTTTTTTAAATATTTTTTAAATTTATTTTTAGAGAGAGGGAAAGGGAGGGAAAGGGAGGGAAAGAGAGAAAGAGAAACATAAGTGAGTGGTTGCCTCTTGCACGCCCCCAGCCGGAAACCAGGCCCACAACCCAGGCACATGCCCTGACTGGGAATCGAACCAGCGACCCTTTGGTTTGCAGGCCAGCACTCAATCCACTGAGTCACACCAGCCAGGGCCACTGCTTAAATTAATTAAAATTTTTTACTTTGGTGTTTAATTTCGTCATAATAGGGACCGGCATACTTGTCACACATTCTCTCTCTCTCCCTGCATGAACTTTGTCTTTAGCCTTCTGGACTCCATCTAGTTCTATATCTGTTCTGTTGCTTTATGATGTTGCCTCCACTTGCTATGCTGCTTTTCCTGCTGTTTGGACCTGTCCAGAATCCCATCCATGGGTCAAAGTCCAGCTCTTATGCCATTTTCTAATGTGGCCTTCCTACTTCCTTACGTGGGTATATCCTAGTGATTTCCTGTACCTTTTACTTACCTCTCGCGTCTACCTTGCATTACAGATACCTGTGTAGTTGTCTTCACTATTAGATTGTATGCGATGAGTTTACTCAAGATTCCTTTCATTGTAGTTATTTGATTTGGGCATATGTGTATCAGCACTGATTGTAACTCATAACATACTCACTGCTTTCATTGGTATTTTGGTATTAGTCCCTATGCATTAACATAGGGACTAACAAAAAATACTATTATAATGTATCCATTTATAAAATTGTAACAGTGAAGCCTGATGGAATCCAGAATGAAAGGAATCTTACTGTTCAGCTTCTGGAAAACAGGCGCAGCACTTCCAAAGTGGTCTTAATAAACTTGGCTGCATTGAGACGAAGGACCATGACTTCATTCTTACTAACCTCAGAAGCGTAATAAACTATGGTCCATTTTGGCATGAATCCAATTTTACCATTAACTTTCTCATAAATTTGGATTGAGGGGCATTGTAGGGCTTGCAATTAAGAGAAGTGCATTAGGGATTCATTTCCTATCCACGGTTTGTCATATTCTAAAGAAGTAGGAAGTTCTGTCAATACCTGCAAACCTTGGGGACGGTAAAATATCCGGCTGAACAAGCTTTTCTCCTGATGGGGCATACCTAAAAGTAGTTGTGGTCTCAATTCCAAATGTTTATTTTAAGGAGTAATGGATTAAAATATTTGCTGGCTAAACAAATTTCCTGAGAGTAATAAGGCATCTATATTTCATGGTTATTTTCTCTAGACATCATCAGCTCATAGATATATTTTATAATAATTTGTTTCTTTCTGTGATCATGGACTAACAAATATTTAGCTGCTTGCCGAAGTCTGGACCAGTAATATATTTAACTCTGAATTTGTAGTTAGCCTTTCTCTTCTAAGAGTATTTTCAAGGGTGCAGTTATATTATTCAGTTATTTTTCTGCTCTAGCTCTGCTACACAGGAAAGATGAGATTGGTTCTGAAAAAGGTTTCACTTATTTATTTATTTATATTTTTTAATGATTCATTTTATTTATTTTTTTAATTTTAATTTTTATTTAATTCTTCTTTTTTAAATTAATTAATTAATTAGTTTTTATTTAATTCTTGTTCAAGTAGAGTTTTCTGTCTTATATTCCCAGCTCTGCCCCCCCCAGTGCTCCCCACCTCCCTCCCATTCCCGCCCCCCCACCTTAGTTATTGTCCATGTGTCCTTTATACTTGTTCATGTGAGTCCATCCCCTTTTCCCTTATGATTCTCTCCCCTATAAAAGTTATTTTTTCTACTGGCTCTCTTCATCAATGATGTTTATACATATTTTGCCCCCTTGAAAAGTTGAAGATGTCTGCCAAGTCGTTTTAAGCGAATGTGGTAGAATTAGACTCACGTGATCCTGCCCTTCACTTTATTTTGAAGGAGCATTTTTCAGGAAATAGGAAGTGTCGCACGCGCCCAGCTGCGGTGGCAGGTTCCAGCAGCGAAGTGTTCCCTCCCCACTGCCCCTTTCCCCATGATAATCGCCGTACTGCTGGACTCGTGATCCCTGGACTTCTACAGAATGTTTTCCTTCCTGAACTATTCAGGGTGAAAAAAGACCTGCTGTGTCCACAGCCAATGCTCTTGAATAAGCCATTTAAATCATACTCTTCTTTGGCCCGAAAAAGGTTTCTTTCCTTTTAGACCTGAACCTTTTTGCGCACTGGTCGTGGGATTATGTAGATGCCAAATACCTACCTTAATTTTCATGTTCACATAGATCATAAAATTTAGATGGCCTTGGAAGCAGGGCATTTTGGCTTGCATGGCTCCTACTGTGTGCACTTGAATAACAGTTGTCTATGGAATGAGCCCCATGTGCTTACTGCAGTACTGAGCACTTCACATGTACTGATTCATCCTCAACATTATCAATAGGTAGGACAGTTTTGATATCCAGTTGTAAAGATGTGGGACTTGAGACCCTGGGAGGCTCACTACCTTGTTGACTCTTTTCCCACCAAGCACACCTGGGGAAGGCATGGGGGCCTCCGAGCAGGGTGGCTCTGTGGGTTCTGGCTTTGAAGCACCACCTCTGTTCCAAATGTATATCAATGCTAGATGAAATAGGAAGGCAGGACATATAAAAGTCACAGCTGAGGCTTTTATCGTCTCAGTGACCTATGAATGGGGGGAAATGCAAGCAATGTGTTGTAAGCCGTGCTGAGGCCCCTGGCCTGTTCTCTCCTGGTGGTGGAAAGAGGGCTCCATACAACTTCCTCAGAGAAATGAGAAATTAAAGTCATCTCACTCTGGGTGGGGATCCAGAGCCAGCCCCACGGTTGGAAACGAGGGCGGCGAGAAGGACTCTTCCGGTTCTGAGCAGAGGATGAACAGCCTGCTCTCTGCTACTGCCTGAGACCAGCTTTTACGGACTTAAGATGGAAGAAGGACTGAGATGGAGAAGGCAGCTGATGCGTCCATTGAACTGGGAGCTGAACCAAGTCATTCGCTGGTTCAGGGGTGTGGCTGGTAGTAACCCAGATGTCAGCACAGTGTGAGTGATTGTCGATGCGTGTCTCTGGGCACAGAGTGAGCACACAATCACTTGGAAGAGAAACATGATGAGAGATTGGGGATGGAGCTTTATAAAAAAAAAAAAGAAAAATCATCCCACCTCAAACGAACTTGCAAAACAAAATTCCAAAGCACATGAGGGAGCCTAACACTATGAAGGAGCCAATAAAATTAACTGTTGAAAGTCAATTTGACTCAAAAGCAATTAAAATGTTAGGATAGTCTGTCACAGTATATTTTAGATGCTTAAAATATAAACAAAAGATTGCAATCCATTAAAAATGATAGAAAATCTTGATACAGAGTCAGTCATCTGATTATTATTTTGTTTTCTATAACTATTTTATATTGAATTTATTGGGGTGACATTGGTTAATGCAATTATAAATGTTTCTGGTGCACGGTTCTGTAACACGTCATCTGTATAGTGTGTCGTGTGTCCACCACCCCAAGTCAAGTCTCCTTCCGTCACCGTTTATCCCCCTTTACTCTCCTACCTCCTCCCATCTCCCCTTTTCCTCCGGTGATCACCATACTGTTGCCTGTCTGTGAGTTGTTGAGTTTTCTTTCTTTTTTCACTTTCTTGGCTTAATTTCTTCACCTTTTTGTCCAAGTATTTATTTATGATAGTTATGAAGTTCATGCTGTTTTAGGTGCTGGAGTTGAGCAATGAACAAAAGTAAATAAAATCCATAACCACATAGAAAGTTTACATTCTCATATAGGGAGTTCACCTTTTAGGGGTAGAAATAAAATTAGAATAGGCAGAAATCTTGGGAATGAAAAGTTAATTACTGAAATAAAATTCTTACTAGAAAGGATAAACTCCATACTTGAGCTTTTTATTTGAAAGGCATCACTTAGCAAATAATCTAAAATGCAGTAAGGAAAAAATAAAATCTTAAAAGAAGGTCTGCATGTGTGTTTCAGTGTCCATGTGTGTGGGTATCTGTATGGAGAGAAAGAGAGAATACGCATGAGATTCTGTGAAAAGATAATAGCAGAGATGATTTTAGAAGGGAAGACAAGCCTCCTCATGAGGAGAGCGTTCTTTGAAACTCTCTGGATACATACAAGTAAATCAATGCCTGAGCATTTTGTGATCAAACTTTAGAACATCGAGGATAAAAAGAAAATTGTAACCTATCCGAGAAAAAATGTAGGCAAGACTCAAAGCAAAGACAAGTGGACTGAGAGCAGACCACTGCTTTGGAGCAGTATTGAGGTGAAAAAAATGTTCGGTCAATTGAATTCTAGAATTCTGTGCTGGATATACCAATGGACACTGACCAAAAAATGTTAGTTCAATAATGAGCTTCTTGAGGAAGCAGGCCTAGAAAGAATGTGTGGATTTAAAGAAAAAAAAAAGGTAAAGAGAAAACAGCTATTCTTCAGTACTTCCGTTTGCGCCAAGCACGTGGGTGACCTTGTGAAGTGTGAAAGTAATGTGTCAGCTTCCAGGTGGTGTTTTCCTTGGGGAGGGAGCCTTTGGAACCAGAGTGGGAGTGGAGGAGGGTGAGCAGCAAGGGGCTCATCTATATCTGTACTGTTTCATTTCCTCAGAAGGAGAAACGGACTGCAAAATGCTAAGGTTGTTAAAGCATGGGGTGCGTGCATAGGTTTTCACAGTAGTCACCTAAATGTGTACCTGTATAACTGAAATAAAAAGGCCCTCAGATCTTTCAGGAGAACATGGATTTTTATGCGCAGCCATAAAGTGTATATAAAACAGCTTGTCTTCTGGTAAAGGGACAAGTTAAGCTGCAAATCTTTATCAGAGTTTACAAGGCCCGACAGAGCGTGCCTGTGCCTGTTTGAGCCTTTTTTTCTAAGCTGCTCATTCATTCATTCCAACCGAGCTCCAGCCACATTGCCTTTTGTATGTCACACAATGCGTGCTCATTTCCTCTTCCTACAGCAGCAATCTTCTTAGGTCATTGTTGTCTCTTCCTGATGCTGGGGAAAGTCCAGAACATTTTAAAGTAGTTCACATTCCTTTGATTTTGCTCTCCATCCTGTGTTCTTAGTAGATTTTGACTTAACCAGGTAAATAAAACTATTTTGGTGGCACTTGGTAGATGTTCCCTTTTCAGTTCCTATACTGTCATCCTGAGCTGAACACTTTCCTGGGTCCCTCTGGTCCCCACACTCCTGGAAGTGTTGTGTGTTCAGGACCAAAGATAGCCATGGGGTGCAGGCTGAGGGAATAATTTATCCGTGGACTTGTGTACCAAGCACACTTGAGGAAGGGCATAGGGGCATCTTAATGAGATAGCTCAGTGGGGTCCAGCTTTGAGGGACCACCTCTGTGCCAAGATGGTAATGGAAATCTACAAGTTCAAACTGAATTATAACGAGTGACAAAGAATCTTGGATGCTAGACTGTTTTAAAATTTGTTATTGTTTGTCTTTGAGAGATGAATAAGCCAATTTTCATTTGGAAGTTACTATTAAAACTTTCGTAATTTAAAATGTAATATTCCATTAGTCCATGCTACTTGATCTTAGATAAAACCCAAACAACATTACTGCTAGGTGGGATTCCACATGGTGTATTAAAATAGTGGTTACCAGTTCCATCCTGGTGACAAAAGAGAGCTGTTGTATCCTGGAAGGGGTTTAGCTTCCGATTTGAAATAATCCATCAGCAATCTTTTAAAAAGTAGTTTTTTGAGTATTATTTTATAATCACACACTTGCACAATAATGACAACTGGATAATATCCTCTAGTAGCCACAAGAAAATATATTTCTTTAACTTTTATAATAATATTAAATATTGCAAATATTAATGAGAACTTGCTCTGCACTATGTACTGTTCTGAGCATTTTATTTGCATTAACTCATAATCTTCTTGGCAGCCTAGTAAAGTAAATGCTAGTATTATCTCCAAATTACCAAAGAGGAAACTGAGGCATAGACAAATTGGGCAAACTCTCTGAGGACACATAATATCTAATGGAGCTGGTGGTATCTTTAAACATTTGTTTTGAAACTGAAAATTATTCACTTTTTTTGCAATTCCACCCACTTTAGTGTTTGACACTTGGTTATTCATTTGTCTTCAAAAGGAAGTCAGTGAAATGTATTATTTGTCTTCATGCATTTTAATTTTTTTCACAATAAATGATTGCTTATTCTTTGGACTCTCACAGAGCATTCTACTTGGACAAGTCAAATTCACCACCCAACTCCACATCCAAGGCTGCCTACATTGATAAGGTAAAAATAAATGATAGCATTTATTTATTCATTATAATTTACATACCTCCATTACGTAGTTTTTCTACTCTTGTTCTTGAGAAATGTGTATATAATTATAAATATTGGTCATCTCCAACTCTGTTACCTCCATAATAAAATATTTTAGACCATTCATTAAAAGTTAGAACAACAATAAATTACATTCTGTCTAAAAGAATTTTGTTCCCCTAAACACGTGAACTTCCTGTTTATTTCTTTGCCCAGCAGCTCATGAGGCCTCTCAATGCCTTGGATGAACTTTATCGCCTGGTAGCTTCGTTCATCAGGTCCAAGCGCACAGCCACCTGTGCGAACACTGCGTGCAGCGCCTCGGGCGTGGGGCTGCTGTCCGTGTCGTCGGAGCTGTGCAGCAGGCTGGGGGCGTGTCACGTCATCATGTGCAACAGCGGCGTGCACCGGTATGTGAGTGCGCGCAGGCCTCTGCTGTGCTGTGCCCAAGTTCATTTGGTGGTTGGGTTTACATTTTGGCAACGTGACATTATAACAGAACCATTCAAAGAACTCACGTGTTTGGAAGAAAATTTTGGAAATTAGATAATTCTCACCTAGTATTTTCTAACTTCAGTTCCTATATTTTCTGTGACTATTTATTCATACTAATGAATGCCATCCTGCATTTATATCATTGTGGCCCAGAGTGTCACAACCCTTGTATTTATATTACAAGATTTATACTTTGGGTACAAAATTTTGCATTGATGGTAATTCACTGTAGCAACTTGCTTGGTGGGAACTGATGCAACTAGTTAAACAAAGTGCTTTTCATTGCATTTGGTGAACCTTCCACTCTTCAGTGGTTTGGATCCCTATTACCCGAATGTTGTGAGCTGGATGCTGTCTTGGGGTTACAACTGTCTTCTCGCTCCTGGCAAAATTACAGTAAAATAACCCATATAGTATGTTGTTCCTGAAAATGTAAGGGAGCACCCAGATGGGTCCTGTCCAAGTGGTTTATCTTCTGCAACTGTACTCTGTTTGGGAGAGCCACGGTAGGTGTGTGACTTCAGGTAGCTACAACAGATCCAAAAGGTGAGTGGAGTATCACAAATCAAGTCCTTTTTGAAAAACAATTACTTGCTCCTCTTCTGTCAATTCTCCATTTTCAAAAGGAAGTAAAACTGTGTAAATGGAAAAATAGGGAAGAATTTAGTCCTTCATTGTAATTTGAGTAGGCAGAGAGCCTTCTGTCATCAGCCATCATCTCTTCTTAGTTCTAGGCCAGTTAGATTTGCAGGTGGTTGTTATTATTTATTCCAATGGACTTAGTACCTAAGTCATGCAGTGGACTGTGGTTGGCGCTGTTGGCTGCCTAACAGAGTGGTGATGCTCAGGTTAGAGACAAAGCACGAACATAGAACAGAAAGCAATAACAAAATTATTAATCATAATATAACAAGTAGCAAAAGCAATGATAAACAAAAAAAATAACAAATCTAGACTATAAGAAAATGTAAATGATCTAAGAAGCTCCCAATAAAAAATAAGATGCAGAGGGAAAATGGATCTGTGTGATGGTTAGAACTGGAAAGTTTCCATGGAGAAGCTGAGAGCTGAACTGGGTTTGGGTGCATCAGGTCGAAGGGGCAAAAAGAAAGAGAAAGACGATTCAAGGCAGCAGGTGCTTGTGTGTGAAATTCCATTTGACTGGCATGCCTGAATGCTAGCTTTTAAGTCCTAAACAGCATGTATTGGCTTATGAAATATGGCAAGACTATTTTTCTGAAAGGAGCATTACAATTTGAGGGGGGTTAACAAAATACACGGAATTTCTCTCTGTTTTAATTACCATGTTCTTTGTGTTCTGTTGCAAGCTTATTAATAGCTTAATTGAAAACTTTTTCTGTAACTGAATATACAGAATTATTTCATATTTTTATTAGCAGAAAAGTGATTTCCCCTTTTATGATCAACTTATGTTCATTCATTCTGGCCCCACTAATTCATTCATATATTCACTCATTATTCATTCACTCAGAAAAAAGGCACTGAGCACCAATTATGTGCCAGTACTGTTCTAAAGGCTGGGGATACAGCACTGAAAAAATAAAGTTTCTACTCTCATATAATGTTCATTGTGTTGGGGGAAATAGATAATAAAGTCAACAGATAAATATGTAATGTGACAGGTGAAATAAAGACAGAAAAGATTAGAAGTCAGACAGATGAAAGATGATGGGGCGGGAAGGAAGAAGAGGTAGCACCCTCTGACGGGGGATTTCATTAGACGCCTGTGTGAACTGCAGTGAATCGACCAGATGTCTCAGGGGAGGAGCGTTCGGTCAACCATAGGAGCAGCCCTGCAGATGTGGAGCTGCGGTGAGGGTGTGTCTCGTGTGTTCAAGGAATGGCACAGCGGCCGTGGTGGCCTCAGCCAAGGGCCATCGCCTTGTTCATCTGTGTTTTGGTGCAAGAACATAGTCATCTGAGGGCCTGGAGACTTTGTGACAACCTCCGCATTAATGTACTGCAAGTCAATCCAATCAGATCTGCCATTCAGCCCTTGGAGCCCCGGCCGCATTGTCCAAATGTTACTCAGGTATTCCATGAGCAAGGTGCCAACTTGACTGATGCTGTGTAGGAGAAGATGGTGTCCCACAGTTGTTTTACAACTGCTGTATTCATTGATAGGTGTGTTAAAATCACATGTGCCATTGGTTTTCCATATCTACAATTCAAAATAAATATAGTTTTAGTTACTTCATTTTGGAGACATTTACTGAGGTGTGCGCACAAATTCCCAATGATAGATGCTGAACTGAAGGTTAAAATTATTTGAAAATGGCAAGGTTTGGTTTTTTCATTATGCAGGATAAAATGGGAGTTTAACATTATGTTTAATCTTTTAGTGAAGGCTATGCTTAGATTTTTCATGATGATAAAAATGGTAATTTATAATTTTTTGGAAACAGAAATCCCACGTAAGACTGATTCTAAAATAATTCCTAGCCAATATGACCCCAATAAATTCAATACAAAATCATGTGATTCCTTGGTAATTATAATTCAGAGAGGAGCCCAGCTGGACCCATACCTGCGCTCACACTGGACAGGGCTCCAGACAAGGGGAAAAGTTGGCAGCGTGAGTCAGGATAAATGTTACACAAACAGGTTTTACAGTTTGCTTGTAAAATCAAGATGAGACGTTATTGACAATATGATACCCGTGGTAGGTGCTTTATTTTTAAAAAATCTGAAATATTGTTAAAGTGTTGTGTTATATTGCATATGTTTGATATTAGGAAAATATGGTTTCTCAGTATGAAAAGACAGACTTGATTAGCATTAATGTCTAGGTGTTTTAAAGCCAACCTGAATTAGAGAGGGCAGGGCTGCATACAACAGTGAACGTGAGAGCAGTTGGAATAGAATCCAGTGTGAACATTAACATCTTCTCTGAGTGTTTAGCCCGGCTTTGGTCTTGTTGAATTCCCTTTCCTAGGAGAGTCCTTTGTGTGAGTTACGATTCATGTGGTGGACTTGCCTGCCGTCACTTGCTTCCACCATTCACTCACCTTAAACTGCTTTTGAATAGTGGGAGAACAGGACTATCACTTTTCAAGATCAGATTTTTCCTTTTAAACAATATAAACATGCTATTAAAAAGTAGTTTAATAGTGAAAAATTCCCAAAATTTCCTATCCTGACATGCCTTTAAAATTTTTTTTATATCATCTCTTGCCCCTTGTATCAAATAACTCACATTCGAACACAGTTTTATTGGCATATACAGTTTAATAATCTGCTTTTTGCTCATAGCATCTAGATATGGTTTTCTAAAATGTACACATCCACTTTCTTATTATCATTTTTGTTTGTTACATAATATTCCAACTAGTTGTTATTTTATACAGTTTACTCAACTATTAGTTCAGTGGTTTCTCTTCTTTATTCTTTGTACATAAAAAGGCATCTTTGTTTATGTAGCTGTTCAAATTTTGATTTTATTTTCCATTAAACTAACAGAAAACAAAAATGTCCTCTAGGAAGAACTACTGGCTTGTAAACCTCTTTGGTTTGTGTGGAGGCGACTTTTCCCACAAGTCCACCCCTCCCCCCGTCCGACACGGATGAAAGTAAACACTACCAAGACGTGATCTGCTTGGGGAGGAAAGGTGGCCAGTGTCTCCCAGGAAACAAAGGCCTTGAGCAGTGGCCAGTTTCTCAGGGGAAAAAAGGCCTTGAGCCCCTTCTTCCAGGGGCTTTTATTGGGTTGTAATACACAAGAATACAGGGCAGCAAGGATCAAACAGTAGATAGCATTTCAAAGAAATCTGAGGGCTTAGTCTTAGTCAGAGTCTGTCAGGGAGGGAGTTTTGCAGAAACTTTTAGGGTTTCCTGCTCAGACCCTTAACATATGAATGAAAGCACTCTTAGCAGAGCAGGTTTCACAGGTTTTTTAGGAATTCTTTGTGATGCCAGATTCCCCACCCCACCCCCATCTGCTCTGGCAAGGCAAGGAGCTGCACCCTTCCCCATCAGGTATTCAGGCTTAAGTGGATTAGAACCAGGAAGCGCTTCTCCCAGAGGATAAGGGGACTCAGGCTATGTCATGTAGCCGGGGCGGGGGTGTAGGGCAAGTGTCCATTGCTTTGTTGCAGCCCCCTAAGTCTTTCCATGATGCCCTCCCAAGTGATCAAGTCTGGCTTAGGTTGCCCCTCTCTCTGTGAGGAGACTTACCCGTCATAGACTTCCGACCAAGCTTTGGGGGCAGGGAGAGGAAACTGAGGCAGCGTTTGCTACCAGAGACAAGCTTTGTCTCCTGTGGCTCGCTTTCCAGAGGTTGCTTGCTCATCCTTAGCCATGGAGGGTAGAGTTACAATTCCTGAAACCAGGCAGAGCAGTCCACAACAAGTTTGTACATCATTCTCCAGGTTCCCAAAAGGGCTGTCCTCATGCACAATAGAACCAGAAGGTCAGGCAGCAGTGGGTCCCATTCACCCTTCCCTTGTCTGCAGAGGGTGTTAAGCCCTGTCTGCAAGGATAGGCAAAAGTGGCTTTACAGTTTTAAGCACACAAGACACAGAGTATATTATTGTTTTGTTTATTAATCATTAATTATTATATTATTTTTTCCATACAAGCATCCGTAAGCCTGGTCTCACCCACCTGTGTACACCTTCCTTCCCCCCTAAGTGTGCACTGATATTTCAGTAGTGCTTTCCTTTGCACTTGTTGGATAAACAAATGCAAACATTTGAATCTCTTCAGAATTTTCTTTGCTACCAAGATTTATGCCATATATTGTCTATACACCTGCCTTATAGACAACTTTGCTCTTTTGTCAAAGTAAACATTTGTACCTTTTTGCCTAAGTGAACATTTTTAAAGTATTGGGTCAGCACTGTGGCTTTTAATGATCTCGTTTGGCCTCATGCCAGTTATTTGGTGCTGGCAATCCGAAACCATGTGACAGGGATTTCCACATTTTTCGTGGACCTCATCCTGCAACATCCTTCCCTTCAGTGTGGTGTTTCATGTTGTTTTGGATCTTTATTCCCGCCCCCTGCTTTGTAGCCAACTATTTTTCTTTAACCGACATAAATCAGTAGACTGAAAATGTTATACAACCTGAAGCATGAGGCTTAGTGTGTCCCAACACAAAGATGCTGTTTTCCTCCCACTCCATTAGCTTTAGGAAGGTGGACAAGTGAGTGGAAAATTTCAGAGGTTACCTGAAAAGGTATGTCAGAGAAATTTCTGGTGATGGCAAAAGATCTGGAATCATTTTTCCCTGTAGATTTATTCCAGATGGCTTTTGTCTGCACACTCCCCGTAACCATGCATAATGGGTTTTCAGTGGTGCCAGGGCTCATGGGTAGCCCTGAAGGATGGGTGTGGTCTGAGCACCAGCCTTGTGCTTCTGACTTGCCTGCCACGTCTTTGAATTAAAATCTTGGAAGTCTGTACACATAAATTACCTTTTATCTTCATGCTTTGTAGTGAGAGCTATTTTTTTTTTTCAGGAAATAAGGTCCTGTCATTTTTTACTAACATCCAGGAGGTCTTGTGAACAGGTCAGCACCTCAGGAGGGAGTCAGTACACCCACAGTTCACCAGCACCAGTCAGGGTCCTCACTGTCTTGTTCAGAGCCACAGCCGGTCTGAGAAAGGAACAGTCTGTGGCAATGCCGGTTCTCATCACTGAAAAACATAATGATGACGAACACCAAGCTACTTGGAAATTCAGATATATTTTCACATTGCACAATATTACAAAGGGGAGTGACATTCTCAGAGTCATCTTCTTCCCCTTCTGTTACAGAACTCAAGGGGTTTGTCGATTGGGATGTTCTGTTCAAGAACTAGACAGGATTGTCGCAAGGTAGTTTCTTTACTCGAAGCAACCAAAGGAGACAGGGGTTTATATCCAAAGCTCTGTTTCACCAAAGGTGGGCGAAACCATTGCTCATGTACACCATTTGGTTAATTACACATTGATTTCTTCTTTGAGGTCTGCTACCCCTAACTAGTTGAGTTGCTGTCAGGCTCATCCATTTACATCTGCAACTGCAAAATACTATACTACATTTTAACATGTAGCAAGAATAACGTTTGGTAAGGACCACCTAGACCACGAGACTCTTGTCCTATCTGATACTTCCCCAACCA
Organism: Sturnira hondurensis; assembly: GCF_014824575.4. Lineage (NCBI taxonomy): Eukaryota > Metazoa > Chordata > Mammalia > Chiroptera > Phyllostomidae > Sturnira > Sturnira hondurensis. The sequence continues at coordinate 34,808,110 of NW_028082759.1, forward strand.
GCTGAAGCTTATATAGCCCATCATTTGACCATAGTATAGGACTCAAAGTATGAGTATAAGCATTTGTTAGAAAAATGAAATCTGGGAGTTAAAATACAAAACAACTAAAGAAAAATATGTATTAGCAGTTTGGTTAATGAAACAGTTTTTATTTCAAATGATGATGAACAGTGTAATCACTATTCATAAAGCAGTTAAAAATCTTTTTTGGTAACAATGAACAATTCTGAAAACCACTTTCATTTGAACTTTAAAGGACTTTTGCAACATTTTATTCTGTCATAACGATGACATCAGAGGACGAATGGACAAAATAGGCTCTGTTTAAAAACACAGTATCTTATAAAAGTGGGCCACTCAAGGTAACCTAATCAGAGCCCTAATAGGGCAGATGATGAAGTGGCATCTTTTCCCACTCGTAATTTGAAACATCAAGTAAGAGGAAGCAGATTTACTCTGGGGATTTCCGTATGTAGGTTAGATTCTCTGGGACAGAAGAAAAATTACTGCAATAAGCAAATGTAGGTTTCCAATGTATCCATTTACTTTTGCTGCAGAAAGTGATTTGAAAGATTCAGTAACGAGATTAGATGTGCTTGAATTCTAAAGCTCCACAAAGATGAATAGAACAGAAGAAACAATTTTGCTGACTCGTGATGCCAAGATGATGTACATTCCCAATGAGAAGCTCTAAAATTAGGTGCTCTAGCCAAGAATCTGAAACATATTGGTCTAAAACACTTTTTTTAAAAATATAAGGGTAGTAATAGCAATGACAGAGCTGACATTTAAAACCATTATTAAATATAACTATAGTTATTATTTGTCTTTAACAGTTAGAATATGATTATGACTTAATCAGATATCTGTTCAATATCTAATAAAATCATTAATGAATCCAAACAAAAATAAAAGTGTGCTCTTATCTTTAGAACACAAAAGATAAAATTCTATACTAATATGGTTCTGGGAGAAAGACAAAATATGAGTACATCCTACTCAGAATAGAAGTGTAAATCTTAATTGCTTTTTCAAACTCATAGAAACAGCAGAATGGCAGTTAGTAGGCACTTGGAGGAAGGAAATGGGGAGATGTCGGTCAATGGCACAACATTTCAGTTATGCAAGGTGAGTAAGTTCTGGAGATCTCATGTACAACAGTGTAACTGTCGTTAGCAATACTGTATTGTATGCCTGACATTTGCTAGGAAGGTAGGTCTGAAGCATTTTTACTACCACACACACACACAAACACATAAGAAAATAGTAACTATGTGAGGTGATATATTAATTAGCTTGATTATGATGAATATTTCACAATATATATATAATAAATCAGCAAGTTATGTAATAAATACATACAATTTTTTATTGTCAATTGTACCTCTATAAAGCTGGGGAACAAAAGAAAAGTAAGCCTAGAATTTCAAATTATACTGAATTATAAAATAGGCAAATGAGATGCCACAGTGTATGCTAATTTCAACAAACAGATAAATAATATAGGTATATTCCCTTAAAATCATAGGAGGAAGTCAAATATTTCAAAAATGATAAAAGTTTCATTATTTTACCTTTACCCTGTACCTTTTATAAAAAGTTCTCTACCATAAAAATTCCCAACCTTAAAGAGGTCAAATTCACACACACACACACACACACACACACACACACACACACACACACACACACATATATATTTCTTAGATTTTTCTTCACAGTTGATACGAATCTTTAAAATTAGTACGTTAAATTCTGGTATTTTTAATGTTCATTATTCTTTTAAGTTGAATTACTGTAAAAGAAGAATAGAACAGCAATTATGAGGATGACGGCTTCCTGCAGCGGTTTCTAGTTCTGACCTCCAGCACTGTGTGGTGGTGTCCAGAGGAACCTTAACTTCAGTACATGCATCTTATTTTTATATTCAACTTTTTAAGAAAATGAAGGGGTTAAACAAAAGATATACATAACACAGAGGCACAGACAACAGTGAGGTGATCCCCAGGGGGAAAGGGGGGTGAGGGTAAGTGCAGGAGGACAAAGGGAGGAGAATGGTCGGCACATTGTAGTGTGCCGACAATTTTTTCTTGAGCTGTATGTACATTTGAAAAATATACCCCAATGCATTCAATAAAAAATTACAGTTTACATTCAATATTACATTGTGTTAGTTTTAGGTGTACTTTGCACCCGTGTACTTAACATTGGTGGTCATTTCATAACTACCTGTCTGTCTTTGGTACGTTTAAAATGAGAGCTTGTAAGCCCTGGCTGGTGTAGCTCAGTGGATTGAGCACGGGCCTGTGAAGCAAAGGGTTGCTGGTTCGCTTCCCAGTCAGATCACATGCCTGGGTTGCAGGCCAGGTCCCCAGTAAGGGGCACATGAGAGGCAACCACACATTGATGTTTCTCTCCCACTTTTTCTTCTTCCCTTCCCCTCTCTCTAAAAATAAACAAATAAAATATTTAAAGAAAAATAAATAAATAAAATGAGAGCTTATATGTGCTTACTTTTTGTCATTACAATTGAAAAAGTCTAGGTAATCATAATATATTAAACACTTCTTCAATAAAATCTAAATATTTAATAATCTTGCTATATTTAATATTTATATCTGTACTGTTTAGTTATATTAAATTTAACATTTAGCATGTTATAATTAATACATTACTGACTATAACTGTTAGTTATAGTTAATAATTCATGTCTATATTTGCCAAACCCAATTTTACTATTTGAGCATATGAGTAAGGTTTAAGTGTTTACCTCACTGAATTTTATTTATATGTAACTATTTAACAGTGATTAAATACAGAAACTACTGTATTTAAGCATGACATGCATGATTCTTCAAAACTTATTTAAAGAAACTATATCATTTTTCATAAATCTGCAAAATTACATTAAAAGCACAGTAAAATCCCAATTATTTTCTGGGATGTTTCTGGGGGCTTTATAACTCCTCCAATAAATGTCATGAACCAAATTTCCCAGCCCCCAAAGTAGAGAAGTCTAGCTGCTTCTCTTCTGTCTGCCCTGGAGGAACTGCCTCTTTTCTCTGGGAACCTGGAGCAGGAAAGCAGGAGGTGTGGGCAAGGCTGCAGGAAGGAAGCTGCAGTTTCGGCCTTTCCAGCATTAATGTTGAATCAGTGCTCTAACAAATTCCAGAGAAACACAGAGCAGTGAGAACTGAATCCTGGAACGGGGAGAATGTAAGGTAGTGCCTGCGGCAGGGTTTAAAGCATGAATAATGTTTACTAAGTGATGAAAATGCAGGGGGATCATTCATGGCAAAGGACTAGTGTGAGGATGTAACTTCGGGTGTAAAATAGCAGATGACATGGGCGGAGGTCACTGTCCGTAGTTTGCTATTTGTGGCTAATGACATGAGGAGGATGCGGAGCTGGGAGATGAGGCTAGCAGAGTAGTCGGGAGTTGGAGAATGGGCTGCCCTGCCTGCTAGGTTAAGGATTGGGGACTCTCTCCTGAAGGCTCTAGGCAGCCAGTGAAGGGTTTCAGCAAAGGAATGCCATGATTAGGTATTTTTAAAATTGAAGGTCACGCTCACGGTCTATGATGGATCAAAAAATGGTGGCAGGGAAACAGCTGGGATTTTACAGTGATACAATAGGAGATGACAAGACCCAAAACTAAGACTCTGGCATTGAGGTGAGAGGGGAAGGAATAGATGGGAAAGGTATGAAATGGTTGTCAAGGGGACAAGGTGACTGGTGAGAAACAAAATAGAAGAGAGAGGGAAGTTGACGGTTCCACTGGTCCAGCTTGGAAAGGTGGCAGGGGAAGGGGACCTGTCGCAGGAGCAAATATGCATTTTTCTCTGAGAGGACTGTGGAGAGGGATATTGAATTAATCTGTTACCTGCTGAGTTTTAGATGTGCACGGTGGACCTATATGGGATGACCTCTGATGTATTTATTGTCACTAATGAGTAAAAGGCTCCCTAAGCATAAACATGTTCACACACACCATGTACATTCCAATAAGCTATGGAAAACCAGGAGCAGGGCTGACAGGCTGATAAATTAGTACAGGGAGAGAGGACAAGGGGACCAGGTCCAAGAAAACTTCTCAGATATTTTTGTGAGCTGGGTTTAAAACATTACTAAGAGCTGTCCTGGCTAGTGTGGCTCAGTGGATTGAGTGCCAGCTTGCAAACCAAAGGGTTGCAGTTCAACTCCCAGTCAGGACACATGCCTGGGTTGCCGGCAGGGTCCCCAATGGAGGGTGCAGGAAAGGCAACCACACATTGATGTTTCTCTCCCCCTCTCTCCCTCCCTTCTCCTCTCTCTAAAAAGAAAATTTTAAAAAAAATAAAATTAAAAAAGAAACATTACTAAGAACTTTTCAGGAATTAATATACTTAGGTATTGTAAGAAGAGGTATTCCAGGAGAAGTCCCAGAAGCGTGACAGAGAATAATCAGCTGCCAACCAAGGGAGGGGAGAGAGCATTACTGGAAGCACATAAAGAGTATTCTCTCCCTGGTTCTCCATGTCCCAGTCCTCTGTGTGTGCTCTCTGGGAGCCTCAGAATAAAACTCTGGAGCATCCACCAGAAATATCTGAAAATATTCAAAGGTCTATTCAGTATTTGGGGTAGACAGAGAAAACAACTATGGTCCAGTATCAAAGAATAAGAGAGACAAAAATCTCATACTTGACACCCCTAAGTGTTGATGTCATTAAAAAAAACCTGTAAGGAATAAGGACAAAAGTCAAATAGCAAAATGGAGAAGGTGGAAATGGAGAGGCAATGTCAAGGAATTTCATGTAGCTGGCTATCAGGATGAAAAATCTAAAATGTGGAGAAGCAAATTCAAACCTAGTGGCTGAGGCCTAATTTACATGGGGATGTTTCATATTCATCCATGTCTTCAGCATAGCAAATACCTCCTCAGGGGCCGGGGTGCTCAGTTACTCAAAGGTTGGCGACCACCTCTGTGCCAAACACAGCCATGAGTCTGCGACAAACAGAAAACACACCCTAACATTCCTGGGTAGAAAGAATGAGGAATGAGGGAGGTTTTGCCTAGCAGTTGATGTTTAAGCCTTGGTTTAAAGATATATGAAATCCATCTGGAAAAACTCCAGCCATTGTTAATATAATGAGAACGGTTTGTCCAACATTGATGTAAACTGGGAGCCAAGGAGAGTGGACTGGAATGTGCATGTGTGAACAATGATGACTTCACTGTCCTAGTCAGTGGGGGTGGTAGATGTCACTGAGTGAGCATGTGTACTGTGTGGCTGTCACATTCAAAATGACTGAGCAAGCAGAGCAGTGAATCTGCATCATATTTTGAGTTAAGCTTAAACATTCCTCCATGGAAACTTCAGATGATGCAGAAAGCCCCACCTATAGGCGACTGGTGATTGGCAGCTTCATCACAACAATGCACCTGCTCATGCATCACTTCTCATGCAGAGTTTTTCTGCAAAACATCAAATCACCCAGGTGACTCAGCCCCTCTACAGCCCAGATTTGGAACCCTGTGACTTCTGGCTTTTCCCCAAACTAAAATCACTTTTGAAGGGGAAGAGGTTTCAGATCAGTGATGAGACTCAGGAAAATACGATGGACACCTGATGGTGATTAGGAGAACTGTGTGAGGTCCCAAGGTTCCCACTTTGAAAGGGACTGAGTATTATTGTCCTATGTACAGAGTTTCTTGTATCTTCAAAAAATGTTTCTATTTCTCTTAGTATGTGACTGGATACTTTCTGGACAGCCCTCTTAGGCTAACAACTTCCAGGGCATGTATTGAAAGTTGCCATAGAAAGTCCCATCATCTTTAATGAAAATTTCATGGCTAATCCCATGTGCGATACTAAACATGTGCCCCTTACATTTGATGACTTCTTTGCCTTAAGGTATACCGAGTGAGTGGAGTATTCAGTCTGGCTCTGAGTCTGCCGCTAGGATCTCACTCCCGATGTTCTGTTTACTTCTGCTTAAGGCTCAGCTCCTCTCACCTTGCCCTGCTCTGCCTGCCGTCACTGTGCGGCCTCTGCAAATACTCAGTAACCCCTCGTCTTTCAGCGCTCAGTCCATGAAGCCTAGGAACCCAGGGCAGTCACGGGAAGGTTCCTTCAGTACTGTCTGTTTGGCAAGAGTCAGGCAATAATATTGTAGGCATCAGTAGGCATCCGGAGGTTCTTTCTATAGAATATACTGGAAACTTACCTGAGTGATTACTGGCTTACGAATCTTGCTGTGATTACATCGTTGTCATTCACATTTTCCTAAAGGGAGAGTTTAAATATTTAAAATTTTATTCTATCTGTGTATGTAGGTGTGTGTATAAGTGAAGTCTTTACTGTTGAAAACAAATAATCTGTCCCTTTTTCACAAAAAAATGCTTACGTGTTTTATTAACAAAAATGTCTTCAGTGTTACAGGGATCAAGAACACAGGGGTTGGGTGTTCGAAATCCCTGTGGACCTGTGACCATTTTGTCAAGCGTCACAAAGGCATTGTTGAGGGTGACCAAGGTGGGAAAGGTCAAGGGGCCAGCAGTGGCCCTTGCCCAGTAACGCCGCAGACACTCTGCCTGTGCAGAAACAGAGCTGATCGGTATTTAACATCCAGCTTCAGCCCTTAGGCGTACCGTGCTCCCTCTGTGTAAGGACGTAAAAGGCGCCGGGAACATATAACCGTGCAACATTAAACAATTAGTGTCTTCAATCAGGTGCTTCGTTCTGATTGTCAATAGACTTTTCAGAGTGGTGCCCTGTGCTCAGTAGTTGAAAGTAATTAGACGCCAGAATAAATGAGATCACCACAGGAACGAACACTCTCTACACAGACCAGTGCATTTTATACCAAAAGATGCAAATCTGTCATAGAGAAGGAACACAGTCTCCCTTCAATTTATTTTTACTACTTGATTGCCTTACCGTCAATATACTTTTTTTAAACATGCTTTGAATCTAGTTCCTTTTTAATCACGAACACATCCATTTTAGTATGATGAGGTCTACATTCATAGTGAAGTGGTTTGGGTGGGCTGAATCAGTCTCTTTGAAAACAAGTCATTTAAATACAAATGCTGAGTCAAGACTGTGGTTGCTGAATTATGTCTGTGCAGAGCTGGAATCTCTAAATGCAGTCATCTACATGTTACAATTTTTAAATAATGGAAAGAGACCTGGATTTTGAATTTGAAAACTGGTTTTGAATCCTACACCTTACTCACTCACTGTGTGACCCTAATTACATCATCTGGTCTTTCAGAGGCTTGTGGGTGATATGTGAATAATGATTGTTTTTCTGAAAAAAAAATTGGCATGAGGATTAAGTCAGCAATATATGTGAAAATATCTACTGGCATAGTGAATGCTTCATTTTTCAACCTTAATCTGTATTTCTGATAGTGAATTAGAGTTAGAAATATAAAATGCATATGTTTAAAATGACTGAATCATACTTACTAAAAGAGAGGAACTCTTGTAAAAACTACTTTAAAAATCACAGTAGATGGTAAGAGTAGACCTAAAATGTTCAAACTACAAACATGTGACGTGATACCGGTGTGAGCTAATGCTGTGGTAGCTATCATTTTGTAATGTATAAGTGTATCAAATCAATACATATACACCTTAAACTCACACAATGTTATATCTCAGTGATTTCTCAATAAAGCTGGAAAAAAATCACAGTAATAATAGGCCATGAAAGGATGAAAAAAAGAGTATGAAAAATACAAGAGCTAACTTGTCTGATCTATAAGAAATAGAATACAAAAAACTCTGGACCCTATTTTTTTTTGTAATATGGTTTTCCCTATCTACTGTTTTACATAAACTGATGGAAAATAGACCATATAGTATGTGATTTGCACTTTTACTCATTATACAAATTAGTAGTGTGAATAAGAAGTTCAAAGCATTGCTATGAAACGGAGGCTAGGTTGTGATTCTTTACTGTGCTGTGGGACCATCTGAGCTCAAGTCTACAAAATAATGGAATAACGAGCTAACTAATGAATATCAATGTCAAGTCGCTATGACATGTAACACTGGTGAGATCGGCTAGAGTTATAGGGACAGACCATAGCAGTAAAAAGGTTTAGTAATCAACTCACTATCAAAGAAGTCAGAAACAGAAATCATATGGAAACTGACTCTGAAAGGAAAATAATGCCCGAGTTAAGTGAAGAAGTAGGAAGGCGGAGGAAACAGTGGCAAGTCCTCCAGCTGCCCTGAGGGAGCAACACGGTCCTAAAGGAACCTGGGTAAATTGGTCTGAAGCTCTGTACAACAAGATCACTGTTTCTGTTTAGATTTAATGTCCTTTGAATTGGCACATCTATTGGGTGATAACCCTGCCCTGTAAAGAAATGTCAAGCCTTATTTTTTCCTGGAAATTACTTTCCTGTTTGCCCCTGTCTTCTACAATGTACTTAAACTAGCTTAAGGTTATTGCTAGGATATAAGATTTTAAACAGCTGTATTCTATATGGAGCCTGTTTTTAGAATTCTCGATAGCTTATAGAAAGTCATTCAGGGCAGCAGAACAGGCTCCCCTTGAACTCAAGGGTGTAGGAGGCTTTCTTTCTTAGTGTCAAAAAACAGAGCACAATGTATTTTAGAATAAAGACAAATATTTAGTGCTTCCATTAGGAGCTAGCATTTATTTATTCCTTCATTAATTAAGAGAAACAGCTAGGTATGGGGCACCACCAAGTGCCAAGCCCTGTGCAACAGCAAACCAGGGAGACGAGAGAACTGTGCCTCCCACAAAACTTCCAGTCTCAGGTCCTGGCAGGCGCACCGCAGGGGGACGCCGGGCAGCCACACTGTGTGGCACTAGATTTCTTTAACAGTGACAACCGAAGAAGGATAGCAAAAGGGCTGGGTTTTTGAGTGAAGTTACGGAGGGGTGGATGTAGACTTTTCAAGCTACAACAGAAGAGAACAACATATAGCGTGTCATCTTGACAGTGTGAAAGAACTGATTCTGTGAGGGTGGCAAATGTCTGCAAATGTATGCTTCTGAACTGGGAAATATTGCTAAGTGATAAGCAGATACCTTCCCATCTGTCAGAAATCTCCTGTGTATACCAGAGTGGTATGCAAATAGCAGTAGTCACTGCTGATAGTCCAGTTTTTTTCACTCACTTCATTCTCTTGGTATTGAAACACACGCTCACTATTCCTCCCCAACATTAGATGCTGCACAGGTAACTTAAGCTTACTAGACAGGGTGGAGCGAACATAGGTTTCTAGTTGTGAGTACATGAAACGCAGAGCTTATTCTTGTATTACTTATTAATTCTTGTGTTATTTTTCCTAAAAATAACTGGGAATCTACTTTTACCCCATGCTGTAGGATCACAGAGATGACAGCTGATTAGATTCCTAATAACTGCCCTGGCCGGTGTAGCTCAGTGGATTGAGCGTGGGCCTGTGAACCACACGATCGCGGTTCGATTCCCAGTCAGGGCACGTACCTGGGTGGCGGGCTAGTTCCCAGCAGGGGACTCACGAGAGGCAACCATACATTGATTGATGTTTCTCTCCTTCTCTCCTTCCTTTCCTCTCTAAAGATAAATAAATAAAATCTTAAAAAAATTCCTAATAACTTGTTTGTGACAGTTACCTGAATAAGGATAATGAACCTGGATTTTAATTAAAGGAGAAAAGAAGATGACCTCACAGAATAAGGAAGAAGGACCTCATGTTTTTTAAGATATAAATCTGTAAGCATGTAACTATAGACCTGTAACTATATAAAGACATATAAACCATGTGAAGAATATTATCAAAATAATAGATGCCTCAGGCTGTTGATATATGTGCTGATTGATACGAGGGAGTTTTCTCACTCTTGTTTCCACAACCGAAGCAGCATCATAGTTATAAAGGATGGTGAAAGTGAGGCAAGACACACAGAACTGAAAAACAAAATCCAACTCTGGTCAGTGGGTAGAATTCTATATTATATTGATTTCAGAATCAATAAATATTTATTTTACTTTATGTTTATCCAGTATAAAATGAAATTAACCTTCCTATTAATGCAAATGATTCAACATGAGCTTCATTGTTTAGCCAGTTTACATAGATTGTTAAGGGCTCATGTCTAATACTGCCATTTCCCTAGTTGATTAAAACTCCTATGGCACACAGTCCCTTAAACTCAGAAAGCCCCAGTACATGCCGGAACACTTTGGGTGTGTGTTCTTCATAGATCATGTTTTTCCTCACAGCATAGTATTCTGCTGATCATACTGCCCTGGCACAAAAAGCCGACACACTGTGCAGTGCCTCAATTCTGACATTCGTGCGTGACATAGTGAAAATCCCTGCTCACGTAACTCTTGAAGTCACACCATGTCTCCCCAAAGTCAGCGACTCCAGTGGGTTTAGTTTTTAGTTGTCATTCAGTCTGAAACATTATTGAGGAGTCTAATAGAAACTTTGAAAGCAATGATCGATCTCAATAAGCAATAACAAATATTGGAGAGGTTGTGGAGAGAAAGGAACTTCATTCACTTCTGGTATGAATGTAAACTGCTATAGCCATTGTGGAAAACAGTATGGAGGTTCCTCAAAAAATTAAAATAGAGTTACCATATGACCCATCAGTCCCTCTTCTGGGTATCTACCTGAAAAATTTGAAAACATTTATTCACAAAGATATGTGCACCCCTGTGTTTATTACAGCATTATTCGCTGTGGCAAAGACATGGAAACAGCCAAAGTGTCCTTCAACACGGGCGTGGGTAAAGCAAATGTGGTACATGTATACAATGAAATACTACTTAGCCATAAAAAAGTTGCAGTACTACCATTTTAGACAACATGGATGGACTTTGAGAATATTATGCTATGTGAAATAAGTCCATCAGAAAATGCTAAGAACCATATGATTTCACTTGTATGTGGGATGTAAAACTGAAACTCATGGGCGCAGACAAGAGTATGGTGGTTACCAGAAGGAAGGGAGTGAGGAGGAGTAAAGGGGACCAATATGTGGTGATTTGAGAGGATTTGACTTTGGGTGGTGGGCACAGAATGCAATATACAGATGAAGTATTATAGAACTGTATACTGGAAACCTATGTAATTTTATTAACCAATGTCACTAGCAATAAATTTAATTTAAAATAAAATAAAATAAAATAAAGAAAAAATGGGGAAATAAAAGCAAAGCATCCTTTGATAATTATTTTAAATTACTTTTAAAAAATTTTCAATATCTCCATTATGTTAATTTATGGCAAATTATTGCAGCTCAAAATTCATAAATCTTCATTACATAAGGCTTTTGTGTGATTTATTTAATGTCAGTTTATAACTAGAATGCAAATGCCCCTCTTCTACTAATAATAAGAATACTTGGGGTCACACCCAAGAGGTAGCAATATAATCATTATCTACCAAGCAAAAGGTTAGAATTTCTGACCTTGACCTTGCTAAGAATTAACAAATAAATTCACTGTAGGAAAACAGAGCTCAAAGCCGTGAACCTCTCATTGTTCTGGTTCCCCGTGTCAGGTTCTGGTACTATACCACCCTCATAGACTAAAAGGCATGACTCATCTCCCCAAGTGTTGGATTTAACACATTTCAACCCTTGGAAGATTGGCTTCTTGTTCAGTACAATGGGAATCATCATTGAATGAGGCAGTAGACCTGTGGATATTTGAAAGTGTAATAGAGTACAACTGATGTTTTTGTTTGTTATCATGGCAAATGAGCAAACATGTAGAAGGTCTTTAGCTTTCAAAATCCTTTATCTAATTTACTATAGAAATGTCATGTTGGCATGTTTTAAAAAAGATGTACATATAATTTGATCCAAGTGAGATTTGAAGTCTTACAAACTAAGCTAGATACAGTGTGGTAGATACAACTTAGTAAATGGTTGAAATACAATATTGTCCCATTAAACCAACGTAGAAAAGTGAGCTTTGTCTCTGCAGTGAGACTTAGTTGAGGAGAAGGTTTGGGTGTCAGTCATTTTGATCCCCGGCACCTCTAAATAGAACTGGCACATAGGAGACCATTTCACATGCTTTTCCTGACCCTTAGCTTCACCGTTTGACACATACAATAAAATTGATAGCTAATGTCTAAGATCAGTTAGAACAGACATATGAAATAAAAGCCTCATATTAGCAAGTACCAGATTATATTGAGGTAAACTCGACTTCAACCAAACCCCAGTTTATAAAATAGTATTGGTAGACATTTGTCATTAACTCCATGAAATTATCATAATCCTGTAACATCAAAGTCTTGTATAAGAATTTACCACAGAATTACTTTAATGATCATCTCTCTAAAATAAAAAGTAGAAAGCTTTTAAAAATACCATGGAACTTGAAAAACTGGGATTTATGAAAGCTTATGTTCTTCAGATTTTCTAAATAACGTGTTACCCATGTGAGCTCACATGGAGAGATTTACTAAATGAGCTCAGTAGCAAAGAACGATGTAAATGGCATTAGGACACTTCTTGCTCTTCGTATTCACAAACTCATTTCCCCTCCTCCACACACACACGTACAGTGCTGGCGGCCCCAGGATGTGAATGTGTTTCATCCCAGCCTGCGGCCCTTCACCTCCTTTTCAATACTGGGGGAATCTGGGTAGTGGGCAGTAGGAACACTCTAGAATCCATTCCTGCAGAATATTATAACAACCTAACTGTAAATGGAAGTGACAGAATTACATACACAGGTCCCAGTAAACGTAATCCACATGCATCCTTAATTTACTTCATTTAGCTTAGTTCCAGAAATAACCATAGCCTGACCACGGCAGACCATGCCAGAGCAAAGTTGGGCTATTAAAAGGCAACAGTGGTTTTGTGAGTTTTTAAAAGCATGTGACTATGTAACCAGGTTCCTAGGGGTTCATGCAAGTAAGGGACACCGGGACTCCACTTTTCTATTTTGATAGTAAATCCACTTCCGACAGCACCTAGTAGCACTTGTAGGTGCAAAGTGGACACTCAGAAATATTTTTTGGATTTTTGGATGGGTAGATCAATACACAGGGACAATTTTAGGACTATTCCACAGCATTGCTAAATCGAAGTGCCTTTCAAATTAAATTGGGCCAATGAGCTTCAGGTTACATTTACATAGTAAATCTATGCTATATCTGTGAGTGATGTGGGATCTATTCTTAATGCAAAATATGTCAGGAAGATGTATTCATTATGGCACAGATGTATTGACCCCTCGCCTTTTCCTTCTATGGGGAAATTACTGAGTTCTGCATCAGTTTGCAGCCCTGCCAAGTACACTTGTTCAGGAGTATGTCCTAAGCAGAGCCACAACTTGGAATGTCTTATTACTAATACTGTGGAACTACTTTCTTTAATGCATATATTTGCCTTTTTACGAAGAAGTTTCTATTCTGTGGCCTCTTTTTTTGTTACTCCCAAGAAAACAGTTGTCTAAAATGTTTTAAGTGGTATTGCAGCCAGAAGCAGCTGAAAAATTGAAGGTCAACATTTTTCAGGCTGGAGTAAAAATACAGATTTATTTGAATTTTAATTCCCTGTCTAACGTTAGAACAAAGATTGTGCTAGGAAAGAAATTGGCAGGTCAGACAAGAAGTCTTGTACTGAATGGAATTTGCTTAGGATGCTGGCCTTTGGTATTCTCCCTTTACTGTCCTGCCCAACTGGGGTAAACAGATCAGTCTCACTAGTAATCAGAGAACTACCTACAAAATCAAATCCTCTCTCATAAAACCTAACTCTGCGTAAACATGAGTGCACCACTGGAAAAACCATGTGCCACTTTGGGGACGTGGAATTTTTCAGAGAATGCCCAAATTGAAATGCTTCTTGCAAGTACTGAGTTTTCTCATCTGGTATTCAGACTGAGATAGTTGACAGATGATAAAAACTTATGAGGCAAATAATGACATATTCACAGTGAAATGGTGGACTTAGGGCTAGGTTTTTTTCCCACGAGCTTAATTTAGGAAATGGACTTCTGAGATGCCATGAGTCAGATACAGGCGTGTCCCACACTGACCTGCTTAGGTCTTTAAAAATGTCTCACTTTTATGCTGTCTGAAAGAGTAGGAGCTCCTTTTTTCTCTCTGCTGCATAGTATTACATGGTGTAAATGTATCATAGGTTTTTGATCCACTCATTTGCTGATGTGCACTTAGGTTGCTTCTAACACCTGACTATTGTAAATTGTGCTGCTATAAACATTGGGATGCATAGGTTCTTTTGGATTGATGTTTCAGGGATGGAACTGGAGAGCATTATGCTAAGAGAAATAAGCCAGGCGGTGAGGGACAAATACCATATGCTCTCACATTTAACTGGAACATAATCAACAAAAGAAAAAAGCAAACAAAATATAATTAGAGACATTGAAATTAAGAACAATCTAACAATAGCCAGAGGGGAGCAGGGAGGGGACAGTGGAGAGAAGGATTTTCGGGAACTATTATAAAAGACACATGGACAAAACCAAGGGGGAGGGTGGAAGCAAGGGAAGGAGGTGGGTTTGGCTGGGGTGGTGGGAGTGGTAGGGAGAAAAGGCAGACAACTGTAATTGAATAACAAATTAACTTAAAAAAATAAATGAGTAAAATGTCTCACTTTTAAACAAGTATAAATTAATCTAGGGACCTACTGTATTTGTGATGTATAAAGCACACCCATGTTTTTGGCCCAAACTTTCAGGGAAAAAATCATTCTTTTTAGTTTTTTAATTCAAATTTTTATTTATACATAAAACAATTATATCCCAGGGTATTATTTTGCATATGGATATCATTGTTGATTTTTAGAGTTATACTTTTAACACATCAGCATAAATAAAATAATTAGATACAGAATTAGTACTACCCTTGTATATATAATGTGCATCCTTTTTAGGGAAAAATGCACTAAAAATTTGGGTGAAAAAAGTGTACCTTATATACAGCAAAGTACAGTAATTGTAATATACAGAAGTTAGTATGAAAAGCAAATGGAGATAAAGCTGTCTTTTTGGATATGCTGGTGAAAGAAATGTCACACTGATATTTCAGTGTGATTAGTTAGAAAAAGATAAATATGTTTAGCTTTATTCAGCTAGTGCAATGAACATTATTGATTAAAATGTTAGGATCAATAAAGACTTAAAATTGGAGTAGAGGAGATGTGAGGAAGGAGAATAAGGTTATGGTCTGTCAAGTAACCTAAATGTTTTGTAAAAAATTGATTTCAAACATGGACTGTCAGGGATCCCCTGGGCCTGCGGGAGCATATTGTGTCCCACGGCGGCAGATACATGTAAAACCACAATGTACGCTGTTACCACTCTCGTACACTAAGTATCTGCAAACATCTTGCACTACTGGAAGCTAATTATAAAGCCTTAGCCTTTGGATATGTGCCGTTAATGCTTTCCAAAGAATTCTCTGTAATGTTAATGAGGAGTTTGCTTCTCAAGTCATTTAACAGCCAATGGAACGTAACATGTTTCTCCTTAGAATGCAATTATGTGTATAATGCACTTGCACTTTGTCAAGTTCTTTCTAAAATCACAGCAGTAACATTTTAAACATCTTTCTTCTTTTTTCCTTAATTCATCAGTATCATACTATAAACTAGACTTCTGTAGTACATAACCAGGGATAAATGAGTTAGATGTTTATCACATATAAGCAATTGCATTATAAAATTTGCTTTTGTTTGTAGGGAAAAACTAAACAGATCTAGAAAAATACATGTGTAAAACACCAAAAGATAGGGAGATAAATGCAGACATGGAGAAAAGGTAATCAAAATAATAAGAAATTGAAAATGAAGTAAAAGCAATATTTACTGATGTAAATTTTAGGAAAATGTCTAAAAATAGTGACCATTTTTATTAAATGTATATAGAAATTACCCTTGGAAAAAAACAATTCAGAGGTTAGCACCTGAAATTATTAACAAATTGTTAAACATAGGCCCTAAGAGCTACTAGGGAGAAAGGTATGAAAGAACATGAAGTCCTGAAAGGCAAGGACCTACATCCAAGATTGCTCTATCCAGCAAAGCTAGCATTTAGAATGAAAAGGCAGATAAAGTGCTTCCCAGCCAAGGTCAAGTTAAAGGAGCTCCTCATCACCAAGCCCTTACTATATGAAATGTTAAAGGGACTTACCTAAGGAAAAGAAGATGATCAAAAATATGAATAGTAAAATGACAACAAACTCGCATCTATCAACAATTGAACCTAAAACAAAACAAAACAAAACAAACAAACTGAGCAAACAACTAGAACAGAAACAGAGTCAGAGAAATGGAGATCACATAGAGGGTTATCAGCAAGAAGGGGAAGTGGGGAGAATGGGAGAAAAGGTACAGGGAATAAGAAGCATAAATGGTAAATAATAGACAGGGGAAGGTTAGGAATAGTATGGGAAATGGAGAAGCCACAGAATTTATATGTGTGACCCATGGGCATGAACTAAGGTGGGGAATGCTGGTGGGAGGGACATGCAGGGTAGAGGGGAATAAAGGGAAGAAAAATGATACAACTGTAATAGTATAATCAATAAAATATATTTTAAAAAAGAAATAAAAGAAATGCCTTAAAGGGAAGAAAAAACACAAGGCTCACCAATCATTGAACTCAGGAACTGAGTTCTGAATTTTCTCAGAGTGCTCTGGGCACCACGTTCCTGTATAAGTAATTAAAATGAAAGGTTCCTTTGGAAAATTTTACAGTCTTTCAAATTGAGTCCAAGAAATATACTTTTGTTCAAATCGATTCTGATCTTAGTGAATATTAATTTCACTATTTACTTTTCTAAGGTATGGAGCATAAATCGGTATAAATCTGTTTTTTATAAATATGAATGAAAATATTAGGAAGTCATTTTTAAATTATATAAACTATCAGTAAGTAATGCTCTCTGATAATAGAATTTATTATATTTCTGCTTGTTTAATTTTCTGTGTATGAACTTTCTCATAAACATAGTTCATTATGGGTTTGTTTTAAATTTAAATACTTAATTTTGGATCCCAACATTATAGCTCTTTAGATTCTATTTTAAACAGGTACTATGTAGAAAAATCATTGGTTTATTCTGTAGTTGCTTTACTTTTTGCCTGGTGCCTTTTGATTTTGAAATTAGTGTAGGGGAGGAAAATTAAATTTCCTTCTACTCTTCCAAGTTATTAGCTGAGACCCTAGTAACAAAAGACAGACTAATAAGAAAAATAAACAGAAATGTAAAAACATTACATTGTAAATATACAGTAAAACATGTATATGTCATGTATTCATGGGAGATACCCAAGAGAAGATGAGTAACTCTCCAAGGTGGTAGATTTGGGGGAGGCATATGCTGACTTGAAGTGCTTACCAGGAACCGGTGGGATTTGACTCGCCCTCGCCTTTGCGTGCAGGTGCACCCTGAGCGTGACAGTGGAGCAGGCCATCATTCTGGCCAGAAGCCACGGACTGCCTCCTCGGTACATTATGCAGGCTACAGACGTGATGCGGAAGCAGGTGAGCCTCACTCTCGTTGGAGGGAGTTGCTCTGGGTTTTGAACGTCCGTTTGTTTGCCGATAGGTGTCTGCCAGGATGGGTCTTTTTCCAGGCACAGAGAGTAAGACCTGAACAAGAGACAGTCTCAGGGAAGAAGACAGCTCAGATGTCCAAGAAAGGTAGAAAACCTGGATAAAAGGACATTTAAGAGGTTAACTGGAGGGAAAAAGGGAGTTGGCCCGGCAAAATGAGCAGGAGTGGTTTGGGGGATAATGAGATGGGGGGAGAAAAGGACACACGTCACTTTCTGGAAATTGCAGGGAGTAGATTGGGGAAGGGGTGCGGGAAAAACGAGCAGAAGTGAGGCCAGCGCTGGCCTGGGGTCTGCCTCGTGGACGTGAGGCACAGTAGATGCACGTACATTGGAGCTTCAGGCTGTGGAGCCCAGACCGGAAGACTGAAAACCTAGGTCTCACAAGGTCCAAGAGGATTTGTTAAATGAAGGTTTGATCCATGAGAAGCACATGACATTGTAGCTCATCTGGAAAAGGGCATATACAGCTGTAAATGTAGTGGGTTCAGGAAGGACTTTTTGGTGTGGATATGCAAATTCAGTTTTAAAAAGTAGGCCAAGGTAAACTTGTGATTAGTCATATCTGGATTGGAGCTTGGGTGCTGAAACATACAGAAAGGGCCTAACCTTTCTGTCTCACTCTGTCACTGTTGGATTAAGTTTGCAATCAAATTTGCAGAAGCCGTCTCAAAATTGTGGTTTATGGCAGACTAAGAGACTGTATTAACCTCTTTCAATAATAATCTAGTGAGGGGGTAATTATGAGTTTGCTACGTGTATATTCTAAGTATATGGACTTAAACATTGAAAACCTTGAAATTCTTATAACTGAAAATGGGGATAGAGAAAATAGAAAAAGTTAAAACAATATTATGTAGGTCTCAATGACTTGTTTAACTGGTGTAAACCTCTTTAAAACAAAATATACATATAATATTTGTATGAATAGATATTACTATATTTATAAAATATGATTTAAAAAGACTAAAAAGTTACAAAGTTCTGTATAAAACCCCTATTGATTTCTAATCCACACCTTTTTAGCATTTATCACTCTTTTTCCTTTTGTTGTTAAATAAATACGTTTAGAACCCTAACATTTCCTTGGTTGCTTTTTTGTCTGCTCCAAGTTTTTATGACATCTCTAAGTGGTTCTGAGAGACAAATACTAATTTCTACCTTCTTTATAAAAGATTATGGAGCCCAGGCCCTTTCTTTAGAGAAACTGGGGTAGACCTTTGCAATATTCCTTCTGCTGCTGATCCTCTGACCAGTGCTCAGCAGTTTTAGGCAGTGGGAATAATGGCTGGGATCCAGTCTGCAAGCCAACTCCTACCAGCCCGGGATCCGAGTAGTTGGAACGTAAGTGTAGTGAAAGATGTTCCTTTGTCCTTTCAACCATTGAGACTGTTTCCAGAGAGTAAATGATTAGAATATTTGCCAGGTTAATGATTTATTTTTTCTAAGATCTTTAGTTTCTTTTTTAGGGACAACTTTTTCAGCACGATTTATTATTTTTATTTCTGATTACAGTATAGTTTTCACATACAGATTCTGTATATGCACTTTCCATAGTTGTTTTAATTAACTGCTCAAATTAGAAGGAAAGATAAAAGATAGAAGGAAAGGTACTATGCTCCTTATAATTTTTTATAATGATTATAATAATCTTTCGTATAACCAACTGATCTGATTAATAAAAGGCTGAGGGTAGACACTTCCATTAACATTATAAACAAAGTTATTTGTCTAATAAATTACACATATCAAGTATTCTTTGGTAGAAGCCTACCCCAAAATTATTTTTTGACCATCTTAATAAAAACTTGGATTTCTGAGAATTCTGGCTCCTTATCTACAGTATCGGGGTATCAGGGCATTAGACTGGGCGCTAAGACCAAGGACCTGGGAAGATGCCTTCTTGCCCAGTGCCCTGGTGGACACTGGTGTAGGCAAGTCACCATCCCATAGACACCAGCAGGCAAGTGCTGTACCCTTACAGCACAACCCGAGTCTATCAGGATATAAATCAAGAAAGAAATAAAAAAGTATGTGAATTTCCTGTTCTACTTTTATAAACAACTTTGCTCTAAAGTCTAAAATAAAGGGTTTTTTTGCTTAAAAAAAAAACTGTCTAATTGCAATTCCTAAACTCCTTTCCTCTATTTTTGCTCCCCCCTCCCACCCCTTCCTCTGTTTGCTTTCTTTATTCGGCCCACTTTGAGGGGGCTTTCTCTCTCTCCTTTTCCTCTTTCCTTCTTTCCCTTCCCATAGGTTAGCAAACAGCTGACTGCGGCAGCCGGAGAGAGTTGCGGACCTTTCTTTAGGCCCCTCTTCTTTATCCGTTCTCACCCCCACACCCCGGCATTTTGTTCTGTGTAATAGCTAGTTCCCCTTCGGAACTGAATAGTGATTATAGCTTCGTTCATGAACATGCCAGATTGGAGAGACTTTTCCATGACTGAAGTACTTTGTGTTTGTGCTATACATTTTGAGGCAGAATTCTTGCTTTTCAGAAATCTGCGTGAATATGCCTTGTCCAGAAATTGTTTCAGAACTACATGGAAATAAAGAACAAACTGACAATAACCAGAGGTGGGGGGATTGGGATCATGGGGCAAAGAAGGGGAAGGATCGTCAAGGAACACGTGTAAAGGACCCATGGATAAAGATGATGGGGAGGGGAGGATTGAATGTGGAAGGTGGAGGTGGGTAGGGTAAGGGAGAGTAATTCGAGGAAAATAAGGACAACTGTAATTGCACAACAATATAAGTAAGTAAGTGAGTAAGTAAAACCATTTTCTCGATAAATACCATAAAGTTCATAATAGCTGACTATTCGGCAAGGACAAAACAGGCACATGAGAGCGGTAGAGCTGTGGTTCCTGTTCCACGGAAGTGGAGGCACAGTGGATATTTATGACAGCTCATTTCCTGGTGACTTGAGTAGTGCTTGATTCTAGGAATAAAGGCTTAGGTGAGACGTGAACAGGAAGCTGTTATTGAAACTCCTTTCAAGTGATTTAAATGGCTGTTGGAATACATCCCCATCCCTTTAAACAATGTATCAGCTTTGATTCTTCAAAGAATTCATTTTGCAACTGCTCAGATGATGATTTCTCTCTTCCTTATCCAGTCTCCCTTGATGTTAAATACATGGTTGGAATAAATATTCTGTACTCAAATGTTAATAGTATGTTGATTACTAATGCAATAGAGGGCTAAGAGTGATTTTCCTTACCTTTTTTTTTTTCAGGGAGCAAGAGTTCAGAACACAGCAAAGAATTTGGGAGTCAGAGACAGAACCCCACAGTCTGCTCCCAGGTAGGTGACTTCCCAGAGGGCTTCCACCCTCTCCCAGGCAGGGTCTCACAGTGAATGCAGTTGCTCCGGGCCATGGCTTGTGTGGAACTGACGGGAGTCACAGAAACTGGCCTTCTAAACATTTTGTGGCTAAATGTGACAAGGCAGAAATGCTCTCAGAGTGAAATGGAATTTTAGCTGAAGCAAACTGAGGAACAAATAGAAGTCTTGGCATTATTTTATTGTGTAGGTTTCATTATGAATTCAACAACAAAACGCCACACAGTTGGTATAAAAATTTATATTCCAACTGTGCCAAACTACCAAAATGCTATTTATTCCCTCTGGCGTGATTGTGTTTCCTATCTATATCTGTGTGAAAAACTCTTATTTAACAACAAAACCCAACTTTGATGTTATTTCTCCCTTGAAGTCTTGGTTGAGTTTTCTGCCTCTTTACGCTTTATTAGCATCTTCTATATTGATTGGTTATAACCCTGGTTGTGTTGCAGTGTATTGCTGCATGTCTCTTTGCCCAACTTGAACATGAATTCTTTGGAGGCAGGGAATATGTTTTCGATTTTGTTCATTGCTCATCATAGTGCCTATGTACAAATATCTGATTTCAAGAATGGGCAAGTGAATGAATACATGAATGAATGAACATTTTGTTTGTTAGCAAACCAAATATTCATAGTTTACATATCATCATAAGAAAGGATTCTAATCCATCTTTAAAAGAAATGAACATGGCAATAGCCATCAAAGAAATATTGTTAATTTGACTTTCCTGGTGACATTAGGGTAAGCAGCCATCTGTCTTGAAGTAGGGTAAAAGTAAGGTAATTTTTTTTTACATTTGGTTGCTTTTATCCATTTGCATTTTAGCAAAAAATAGGCCCCTCCAGGCACTGCCTCAGATGAGGCACTCTTTGTCTCTGCATGCACAGCCGTTACCGGAGTTAAAATGACAACTGCAGCATTTCTGAAGTTATTCTTCATTCTGAAAAACTGTGTGGGCAGTGAAAGTACTTTCAAAAAACAAAATATATTTTCCTTTAAAAATGGATGAGGCACTCGTGTTCTAATTGCATCTGTTTTTAGTGCTGACTGCTAACCTTATTTAATGCTCAAGTCTTATTTGTGTTATCTTTCACAGTTCATTAGATGAATCTAAGACTTTCTTTTGCTAAATAATCACTCACCATTCACAGAAGAATTCACTTTCCAGCACCTGGAACAGAGATGGTATATTTGGATAATAGGCAAAGCGCACTGTTAAATTTACAATAAGAAAACAAGATAATACCGCAGCAAGGTCTTCTTAGCTAGAGCTTATAAACAATAATAAATGGTGGGGTAGAATAAGACTCTAGCATCCTAATCAATAAACCAATAGAAGACTGAATTCAAGAAAAGAAAGTGATGAATGCACTCTTTTGTTTATTGGGTTATGTTTTAAAACACTTGAAATAAAACTCAATGAAATGTGCTAGTTATAAGGTGGACTTCTTTTTTTAACAAGGGAATAATAGCCTTCAGAGAGAGAGCTAGAGTAACTTTTAAATTCTGTTGTATTTACTCTTTCATTCACTCTACAAATGTGTATTGAGGACCTAAGAAATGCAAAGCACTCTGCTCTCCTCTATGAGGAGCTAAACATGAGAGAGAAATAGTTTAGTCATTCAAGGACCTTTCAGTTAAAGAGATGAGATGAATGAAACTTCACCATAAGACTAGGTAGAAGGTAAGAGAGTGCTGAGGTCCACAGAGGGGCTGGGATTCCCTCCCATCTGGGAATGAGGATTCCTTTCCTAAAGAAATCTAACTGAAAAACACATTTGACTCTTAAGGCCAGGCTACTCATAGGCAAATCTGGGGTCATGCTTCTGCAAATGTCTTCATGGAGATAAAATTTGCTACCTCTGCCTGAGATAATATTTGACTCTAATCTCCAACCAGTCTCTTCATAGTTTTCCTAAAGCCATCCACTTTCCTTCACTTTTAAAAATTCACTCAGCAAACGTCTATTGAATTTCAGCGCTGCATTTGTAGGGGTCAAGCACTTTGTTAAGCTAGAGATATAGTCTTTTCCATTAGTCACTGATGTGAACAATAGAGTGGCAACTGAATAAAATGGAAATAGTATACAGTTAAGAACTGTGGCAGAAATAGGTACGGATTGTCATGAGAAGACAGAGTAGAGACACATGTCTCAGCCTGGGGAACAAGAGGGGAGGTAGCCGAGTGGCCCTGGCCCAGTCAGCATGGTCACAGATGTCCTCTGCAGCCGATGCATTGAGGCCAAGGCCTGCATAACGCATCCCACTTTGAGAGCTACGCCGAGGCCTCTGTGACTGACGGTTGAATGTGCTTAAAGAATGATGCAAAGTGAGGCTGGAAACATAGGCAGGGGCTGGATCACAATGAAACTTGTATGAGATACTGAAGTGTTTTGATTTTAACTTGAAGCCTATAGGGAGGTATTAATAAACACTCTTTCTATCTGGAAGATTTACATTTTAAAGTTTATCTCTGGCCACATTCAGAGGATCCATCAGAGGAATGCTAAGATGGAAATGAAGGCAGAAGCTTGAACGATTATTATAGTATTGAGAATAGAGATGGGAGAAGGGATTAGAGAGATGTTTAATAAACAGAATTAATAGTCTTTGAACACTAGTTGGATGAAGAAGAATGGGTTAAAGGAAGATCCTAGAATGGCCACCAAATCTTTGGTTTGGGCCACAAGGGGTTAATGGTTCTAGTCCCTGAGAGAGAAGACACAGCAAAAAGAGCACATACAGGGAATAGGTGATGAACTCAGTGTGGTGATGAACTTAGTCTCGTTGAGACTAAGGATCAATGGGACATCCCTGTGGAGATGCCTGTGTGAGCAGGATAAATGGAGTTCATTCCCCTCCTTTCATGTCTTGGCTCTTCAGAGCAATAAGCATATCTTCACCAAGAACCAAATACTACATTTTAGGTGGAAGGGCATGCTAGTCCTATTTTCTATTCCATTACAAAATCTGTGACCTGTGGTGTAATAGAAGCTTTATTTTTTTTTTATAATTGAGAGGCAACATACTATAGTGGTTAAAAGTGACAAGATGGTTTGAGCCCCGGCTCCTGTTATGTGACCTTATTCAGGCAGGTTATTCATCCTCTGAGACACTTTAACGTTTGTATAATGGGGAAACTGCCTTGCGGCAGAGTATTATTGGACTGCAACCTTGGAAGAGACATTTGCTTTGTGGTTCCCTTTAACACAACTTGTATTTTGCCGTGTACGAAGATGAAGCGCGTGATCTATAGACTGCAGTTGGAAAGTTTTTCTCTGTGGCTGTAGATTTGGGCTGGAAATACCAGCTGCAGCAGGAAAAGAAGAAAGTGGAGCCAGGACCAAACCTTTTTTTTGTGCAGGGCCACTGCTGTGCATGAGTGGAATGAGAAAAGAAAGGGCTCCCAAATTGGGGGCAAACAAAGGCTGCCATTACCCAACAATTTAGCCACCCCAAACCAAATGCCTCCATGCAGAGTAGAAGAAGTCCAAGTCTTATTATTACATTTCACTTCCAGATTTCATCTGTTTGTTCTAAATTCCCAAAGCCCCACCATTTCCATTATAAATGTGTCTGAATTCAAATTACTGTGAGTTGCTTCCAAGAAGCCTCACAGAAGCTGAATCTGCCCAGCTCTGCAGTACCCGGAGCTGTCATTTCATTAGCTGGTCTTAGGCCACCACCTTTTCACTGGTGTGCAAAGCAGACATTTCAAAGACTCGCCTGCCCAGTGGCGTTAGTTCCGCTCCCTGGGAACATGCAGTTCAAAGTAAAGGGCTGTGATGGCTCAGCCCAGATCTCACCAGGTAGGATGGCCTTCGCCCGACTGACTGTGTCTGCTCTGCGGGAGGACAGCCACTGCGCCTTCCCACTCACCAGGCAGCGTGTGGGGAAATGAGAGGATAGGCATTCAGGAGGAAAAGACCTTTCCAATCATCCTGCTCTTCCAGCCCCAGGAATGCAGTTTGAAGCAACGCCATAACCTTTAGCTGGAAAAAATAAAAGGCAGCTTTGAAGTCTTCCAGCTCACTTGAATGCATTCTTTTCTCTGGGAAGGACGAAATAGCCTTTCTGTTGTGAGATATCCTTATTTCAATATTTGTGTTCTTCCTTGGAGTTGACATGTGGAGCATTGAACACCTTCTAGACTTGAAATACGTTTGACCAACCTCCAAGGCACTAACTTCTTCCAGGTGTTTCCAGACTAAGAAAGTTCATTTTGTGAACTAGGTTTCTAACCCAATATTACATCTTTCTTAGTCTTTCCCTTTGGTTTAGAATTAGCATAGGATTAAGTGTTAAATGGAGAGGAAATTTTTAATCTGCTAAATTTGTCAACAACTCATTTACCCTTGGGTTTAGAGTGCTTTGGAGAGAAGCAAAGCAGGAGCCTGCGCCTCATTGTTTAGACTATCAGACCAAGTTCTGAGGGAGACCCAGCACGGCCATGGGCACAGCAGAGGACCACAGGCGGAGTCCAACCTCCAGGCACCTGTGCCAGCTGATCTCTCAGACTAAGCCTTAAACAATGTGTGTTCCCTATTTGGACACTTGCAGCTCTGTTCTTTTTTGTTTTGGAGTTAGGATTCCACCACTGGTGGGGGCAGTGAGGGGGCATGGAGCGCAACGTGTATAATCCTAGGCCAGTTCCCTGAACTTTGCCTCAAGGCGGTATGGTCTCAAGCAATTTGACATGGGGCTCAAAGAGGGAACATCTTCCCATCTCCCAATGTCTCCACTGATTCAGATGTATTTCCAGACCTACTTGCATCTCCACCTGATTCTCTGGGCAGGTGAGAGGAGGATGAGCAAAGCTGGGTATATACTGTATTTTTCAGACCATAAGATGCACCTAGGTTTTAGAGGAGGAAACTAGGAAAAAAATTTTTGAAGCAAAAAAATGTGGTAAAGTATTTAATGACATAAATAACATCATATTTCACCAATGTAAATGTAAACAGAACTCAACAGCAGCATTAACAACCACTATTTCTCCCAAATTTGGGGGGGAAGTGCATCTTATGGTCTGAAAAATACACTGTATCTTAGGAAAACCAACTAATTGTGCCTCTGATGTTCAGGATTCAGGACTTGGCCATGCAGCCATTCCACAACCAGCTGCCTATACCAGCAGATGGTACATAATGAAGCAAAGTTCTACAACGGGTTAGAAAAATCAGTAGATCCCCTGTGCGACAGGTGTTATCTTGGTACAAGATGATGATTGACACAATGGTAATTACAACAATGTCATCTCGAGGAATTTAGAGAAGCAGTTTTGCCACCAGCAAGAGGAACAGCGGGCACTGGGGCAGAAGCTGTGAGTGTAACAAAAGCAGCATTGCTCAGCCAGTCATCACGCTTGTGTGCACAGAGGTGTGGGTGTCTTCAAAACAGTGGAGCTGAGATTCCAGCGTTCCCTAATTCATACGTGATTTTTAGTGAAATAGGCAATATGGTCATGCCTCCCAAACCAAGAAATTATTGTCAATGCATTTATTATACTAATGTATTTGTTATACTAATAAAAAACATTTCAAGTGCTGTCAGCATGTCAGGACATTGTCACACTGTGTTGTGCCCCTTTCTAGGCTGTACAAGCTGTGCGAGCCACCTCCCCCGGTCGGAGAGGAATGAAGAGAACCTCGAGGAACCAGGGGAGCAGAAGCTTCTGAACACCGGACTAGACAAAGGACTGGCGGGCTAAACATTCTCCATGCTATAAAAAAAAAAGAAATTTTTTCTCTATATCTTTCACCATGGTATAAATAACTAATGATCAGCCTCTACTTAGATACTTCTGCTGAAAATGGATAGACCTTCATTCACAAACTGGTCTCCCTATGTATTGACATGAACTACTCATTTTTAGGGTACAGTCTGTCCCTGGAAATTATGGAAAGATACCAGAGAAAAAGTTTATTATCATGCCTCTTCTACCACTTATTGAAATTATGTTATTGCATTTGGTTTCACCTTCTCCCAATAGGACCCGTAATAATGGATCTTTTCATTCAGGGAAGCCTGTCACTGAAGAAACATGGCCGCATTTTCTCAGTCGTACAGAAACGTTACAGAAGACACAGCTGGTATCCTCGGTTCTCAGTTCCTCTGTGTCAGAGAAAGTAGTTTCTATGTCAAAGGCGAAGAGCTTGCTTTCCTCTTTTGAAGAGTGTTTTTGTCAGTAGGGGAGAAGAGAGCGATGGAGGCCTCCAGCAAGACCCCCTTCCTCCTGCCTCAGGGTCCTTTGTGCTCCCGGACAGTCCCAGGGGTCCATGCTGTCCAAAGGTCTTCATAGTGGGTGTGGCTTTCTTGGGCCATGTGGACAGGTGCTTTGTCAGGTGTGGCAGGGGGTGGGAAGAGACAGGGACTGGGGCGGTGGGAAGGAAGATGAGGGTAAATGAGGGGAAAAATGAGTCCATTTAAAAACTCAATCCTTAACTTAGAAATATACTTTCTAAAACTCTTCATTTTATTAAGGCTTTCTTATATGATGTCAGACTCTTAAGAGAATGCACCATGCTCAGAATCTTTCTATCATGGTGTATGTGTAAGGTATGAAAATAAAGCTTTATTTAAGGACTGTTAGAGACCTTGGTAATCCATGGGAGCACAAGGCATATTCTATGCATAGTGTTTATCATTTCTACATTGATAAAATAACATTGTTCTTAGCATAGTGAATACAATCATACTGAGTTCAAATCCATAATTTTCAAAATATTAAAATGTTCTTATTATGACTGTTACAATTTTATGAACTTAGACTAATGTAAAATGCTTTTCATAACTAAGGTATATACAAATCATTATTAAATTTTAATTTATAAAATTTGTTTATGGTTTTCAAGCTATCATTAAAAACCTTCATCACTAGCAGTTGTGTATTGAATAACAGAAATACTGGGTTTACATATGTATGAGATATTTATATACTGGTCAAGGTAATAATTGTTACTTGACACAAAACATCTTAATAATTTTGCAATAAGTTCATATATATAATGAAAAATAAAGAAACTAAGATCAGAGTTTTCAAAGAAAAAGTTGAATACTTTGAATGTATTAATCAGATGACTTTACCTTAAATATCTATATTAAGTATATCCTTTACTTTTAGGGATTTTACATTCTCAATACTATCAGCAAGTAATCCTGAAGTTCCATGAGATTAGTAAATTGTGATTTTCCCATAGTGAACATTTGATTATATTCCATGTAGGGTTGATGAATGAGCAAAACTGATTAAGCAGCAGGTACTTTTCACATTGTCATTAGTGTTTTTTAACCACGATCCTGGAAGTAGTAATCACTCAGAGGGATGAAGGGGTCATTAAAACATTTTGGTGACACTTTGCTATGTTTCAGGGGGAAATTATCTGCTATGGTGATATATATACATTAGGATGTTTTTAAAGACCTACACTCTTCATAATACAACATTTCTACTATTATTTTAAGGGTTAAACATAGTGTAAGCATAGCATCTACTTTAGTAAGTGCTTGGCATTTATTAAGTGCTCCAAAGTTAGTGATGGCTTATATTACCATCAGTCACTGTCATGTTTTGTTATAATAAACATTGTAGAAAACAGTTAAGTGTTAACACCATGTGCCAAGCAAAACGTCCAAGCACTTTACCTGAACTTTGGTGTTACTGCTTCACTCATCCCCCTAATGATGACCTGAGGTGGTACTCTCTTCATAACGCCCTCTATACATACAGTTGAGGGCCATTGCCCAGTGACTGGCTCTAGACTGTGAGACTGACAAGTGGTAGAACCGGGATTTGAACCCAGGAAGTCTGCTTCTTATTACCATCAGAACTGTTGTCATGTTACCAATTACTTGCTACTAAAGTAGGAGTCACATGAAGAGTGTTGCCATTAAATTATACATCTTACATTGAGGGAAAAAAGTGAATGAAAATATGTAAAATACCTTTAATATATGAAAATCTGAAGATTGCCAGGACATTTAATCATTCTGAATACACATTTTAAGGTAACTCAATGCTGTTGCAATCTGAAAAAAATACACTCCTCAAACTGAAAGTAGCAGTTTTAGGTATGTTTTGAAAGTCGGGAATGGTACATCATATAAAATTGGACTATGATTCCAAAGCAGTGGTAGCAGTAATAAATATCTAATTAATGAATGAATAAACCAGTTTTCAATGCCATGATGTACCTCTGGGTGACACTGAGCATGTAACTGGCCGTGAGTTTTTAGACTAGGTTTACCTACATGCTCACATCCTCCTCCACAACCGGCGCACCTCTGGGCGTTGCTGAAGCCTGCCAGTAGTCCTTCCATGTTCTGGGTTTGGGCATCCTACCTCTCTCCACCAGAAGGGAAGGTCGTGCATAGAAAATTGGGTTCTTAACTTGGGACCTCTTCAAAATTACAAGTTAATGAGTAATTCCTCGTCACTGCATCCTAAACACTGTATTGTATCTTACAAAGATTTCTAACATCACACTTACAAAATTTAATATTAGGCGTATGAGCAATTTTAGGGGGTAGAATTTTACATATATTCCCATTATTATTTTAAAAGAGATAAAAAAGGAAAGAGAAAGTTAGTTTTTGTACTCTTTTTCTCTCTATTGTATAGTACTGTTTACTTTAGAGTATAAGCTTTATTTTAGGAGCCAATATCCCAATCTAAGAAGTCTCATGCTATTTTCTGTCTCTTTAAATCACGTTTTTTTTTCCAGTGGCCACTTAGATTCAGTTGCAGCAACAATGTTCAATTCACAACTAGCTTAAGTCCTACGACATTATAATGCATAGTCAACCCTGAACAACACACGTTTGAACTATGCAGGCCCACTGACGTGCAGATTTTTTCAATAAATGTGCACAGTGCTGTAAATATATTTCCCCTTTTTAATGGTTTTCTTAACATTTTATTTTCTCTAGCTTACCTTATTGTACAAATATAGTCTATAATGCATGTAACATACAAAGTGAGCATTAAGCAATTTTTCATGTTCTCAGTAAAGCTTCTGGTCAACAGTAAGCTACTAGTAGTTAGGTTTGGGAGAGTCAGAATTTATACAGGATTTCTGACTGTGAGGGCAAAATGGGTGTACTCCTGAACCCCCACACTGTTCAAGGGTCAACTGTATATGATATTGTAATGACATTGATTCTCACTCTACTCATTTAAATTTTGCAATAGTTAACTTTAGAAAGAAGTAAAATTGATCCTGACACTAACTGTAAAAAAATGAAGAAGAGAAATGGGTAAAAAAACCCTGAGGGCTACACTAACTAATTTAAGAAAACAAAATATTTTCAACCCTTGGGGGAACATACATTATATAAGAAAAATAATATTTATTAATGTGAAAGCATTCCGTTGAGAATTAGTTACTCCGTGGATTTGGAAACAGTATATTTATACTTAAAATACTAAAGTATTCTTCCATCACTTTCATGTAGCTCTTTTTCTACATAGCACAATTTAATGAGATTCCAGGGCATATTTTTATTCACTTGTATGTTTGAAAAACAATATTGAATTTTTAAATAAATCACCTTTAAGTCATTTTACCTTACATTTTATTATTAGTGGTATTTACTCATTTTTTAAATTAACTTTAATATTTGACTAAATTATTTCTGAACTTTTGGAAACTTTATTTTAAAAGACTTATTTTTCAGTGAATTGGTGTACTAAATTACAGTTTCCTTACTTGCTCCAAGTCAGTAGCAGTTATTTCATTAACATGTAAATATATTAACCAACTTGCCGAAGGAGTTTGTAGGTGCCCTGCTAACATATAAAGGCAAAGAGCTTTTGAAATGGTTTAGGATGATCTGAACTAGATTAAAAAATATTCTGTACTCTACTAATTTTTTGAAGTTTTACAGACAAGCCTCAGACTGTCTGACCCTGCAGGAAGTTGAGGAGGTGGGGGAAATTTCCGAGAGGGGGCTGTGCCAAGCATGGGCTTGGGCTGACTCCTGTATATATAATGGTCACGGTTTTCTTAGGTGCTGCAGTTCCATCAATGTTGCTGGTTAGACTTTGGCTGTAGGAAAATGTTACTGCTTCAGAGGTATCTTGAACAGTGATCTCAGCATTCACACGCCAAGTTGCGTGTGTGGGAAAGATTGTTCAGCCGGTGCCTCCTCCAACTGTTTTTCCGCAGACACGTGGCCCGTTTCCCTCAGGACAGCTGGCCTTTCTCACTGAGAAGAGACACCTGAGGTCTACTAAGTCTACTAATGTATATAAACTGTATTTTATATACATTTATATTTACTGCTTTTCATTTTTTATAGTAACACATAGAAATTAGATTCTTATGTCTTGTTTCATATGATGATATGATAGAAGGAGGTGTTCAGTGTATTGCCTGTCTGTTCTGTAGATGGCAGGGCCGTCTCCATAAATAGTAAGCGCTCCTGGTAGAGCATCTTTTTGCTCGCCAGCATTAGTTTGCTCCTCAATCTGGAATCCATTTACTTAACTGCTACCCAGAAGAAGAAGCTGATTAAATAAAAGTGTTGCGCTTTTAAATGATATCTCTACTAGAAATAGAAAGCTTTGTATAGTTAACTTTGGGTGTAAATAACTGAATAAATGCCACTCACTTTATTCATTCAACAAATGCATTTGAGATCACTGCAGAAGGCAGAGCACCTGGGCTTTATTTATGTGTTGGATGCATTTGGTCAACACTTTCTCAGTGTCTCTTCTGTGTTAATGATGGCCTATGTTTGTTACTTGAAATAACATTATCTGTAATGCAAATCTGTTCTAGTACCATTGAGGTATATATACTGTAATAAGTCGAGAACATTAAGTTGACAAAATGCTTTAGAAAACATACATTTTAAATTTGAATACCTAATGCTTCAAGCAAATTTATTAGAGTTTCAGAGGAATCTATATTTTTGTTACTGCTAGGTAAAATGAGTAGAACATAGCTTTTGCTTAAAAGTATTTTTATAAGTATTCATTTACACAGTATTCATTATTTTAAATTTTAGAATTGGGCCTATAAAGAGTAATTCTTTTAAATGTATATTTAACAATGTATAACATCCAAATTATAATGACAGATTTCATCTGAAGGTGTTATTCAAATACTCTGTTCTTTTGCTTGTAAAATATACGTGTAACATAGTTTCAATCACTCAGCATTTTGTGTTAAATTTATCAAAGCATGTTATGTATTTTATGTCATTTTTATTTGCATAAAAGATTAGAGTAATAACATTGTATCATAAATGCCAATAACAATAAAGTATAATGTAGTATGATCATGTCAGCTTCTCTCCATTTAACCAATTTCTACTCTGTTCTCACCTGTGTAGGAGACAAAACTTCATGAAAAACAGATTTTTCACCCTTTAAAATTTACAGGTTTTATAAAAGAAAAATTAAACAAATATGAAACAAATCTACACAAACAAGCCAAGGTGAGTTGTAGAGACAGCAACTCCTAAGAAGGGGTCGGGAAATGAATGTTGATATTGGCCACAGCCTAGGGAAGCTTCGTGGGAGATAAGAGACTTTTGCTGCTCCTGGAATTAACTAGCCAATCTATCAAAATTTAGTCAGTGCTTATTAGGTATAAGTGCTTGCCCCAGTTGCTGAGGGTATTATTAATGCATATAATTCCCAAGCTCTGCACTTGAAGAACTTGTATATACTTGTGATGCAGTAAACAAACCAAAATGATACTTATCAACATAAGCAGTACACACTAATACAAAATGATAAGTAAGGCAATGAGATATGTATACCACAGAACTTCAACATACTTATATTTAACCCAATATCTTTTTTATCAAGCATCTAAGAATGATCAGGTCATGAGCTGAGCTGGATTTTTAGTAATTAGAAACACAAATAGGGCTACTGTCCATATAGGGCTTACAGTCTAGATGGGGGAAAACATTACCAAAAAAAAAAAAATAATAATGAGAGAAGGCTGGGTTAGCTTTCCGGATCTGTAAGATTAAGCAGTCTTCTTAAGAACAGCATGAATACACATTTTGGTGGGATGGTGTGTGGGTCAGTCTGAACAGAGAAATAAGACATGTGGATGTGATTAGAAAGTTATGGATACAAGAGAAGTTTGTGTCTGGATGGTGTAGGTCTCTGAATGCTGGCTTAGCAGTCTGCGAATTGTATGCAGAAGGAAGTCGAGATGCCTAGTTCATAAAGCTGATGAAGAATTAAGAAATCCCAGGGAAGAGTTTGAAAAGTGTGTATGTTATGGACGTGTGAGCCACCTCAGAGAAGTCAAAAGAAATAACCATTGAAGGAAACAAAAATCAATAACTAGATTTTATTTTTGAGAAATTGCTGGTATACTCTGAGATTGCAAATTTAATGCAGCAATGAAAACCAAATGCAGCTGTTACACATAGGTTGTTTTATAACAGTGTTCCAGGCACTGGTATTCCAGAGAGGCTGTTAAATGAAACACATATGAGATATTTTATGGCCAAAATAAGTTTCAGAAACAGAACACCCTTCTTTATTATAGGACTTCTCCAACATTTTCATGAAATTTACAAAAATCATAATTTTGGAGGAGAGAGGTGGTACACGGTATTTCCCAAACCTACTGGAAGGTAGGACATGTTTCATGGAAGATTCGTCACTTTTTTCCTCGGAATACAAACATTCAGCAAAGCACACTATGGAAAAACTATTCAAGAAGTTTCAGGATAATGTGAAGGGGAAAAAGGATAAATGCATTAATAAGACACGCCCAGCCTTTATCTGGTGGAGGTGCCATTAGGTTTAAAGGAAGAAATGACAAATAGGGACATTCATGAGTGGTAACAGTGAATTAGAATGAAAATCAGGTTGTAATATTGTAACTTTTATTCTCTCACCGTGCATCTCTGTTCAGGATATTAGGGGTGAGGAGGAGCTTAATCCACAGAGAAATGCAAATGTCTCCTTTCCTTCCCAGTCATTTCTGCCCTTATATGCTGAAATATTGGAGTAGAGGGCACTATGCAAAGCTTGGCTCCAGTTTGACATGTTTTCTGGACTAAATTTATAATTTTCTTTTTCAAAATTTTTTAAAGATTTAACTTATTTACTTTTAGAGAAAGGGGAAGGGAGGGAGAGCAACATCAAAATGTGAGTGAGGCATTTGCCTCTCCCGCCCTCAACTGGGGACCTGGCCCGCAACCCAGGCATGTGCCCTGACGGGGAATGAGACAGGTGATCTTTTGGTGCTAAATCCGCTGAGCCGCACCAGCCAGGCCTATGACTGGGGTGGCCATGGCTGGGGTGTCTTGAGTTAGATGACTTGAAGGTAAAAAACTCATTTTTTATTTCCAGAAAGCATTTAAAAATATGCTAAGTGTGGGTTTTTTCCAGACTGACCTCGTCAGCCGGATGTGATCTGAATGTAGTAATACAAACACCACACTGATTTTCTTAAAGGTAGATCTTAATAATATGAACCCCCATTTCATCTCCAAGATTCCTCCGGATCAGGAATTTTCCAGATCTAAACATTGACCCCCTCTGCTATTAATTAAAGTGGGTGCAAAAGAAAAAGTTCCAGTACAGGACAGTCTAGAAATTCAGCGAGTCATGGAGTTCTTAGTCTCTCTGCCCTTGACTCACTGGGTTGCTTTTATTTAGGAGAGACCTGTGAACTCCTTGCCAGACAAGTGATAAAATACATTGTTCCAGGGCTGTGTGTTCTGCGGAAAAGGCAGTTATCAGCCCATGACGTAGGAGAATGTTCTGTTCAGGGCACTTTAGTTCAGAAGGATGAAGACAAGTGAGAATATAAATGATGTTCAGAGTGACAAAGGACATGCAGAAATTGGTGGCCAGGAAATACTAGGTCTACTGAAAACTTCTCTAACTGCCTACACGCGAACTCACTGTGAAAACTGTTTCCCTCAGATGTTAGACATTAGGATGGTAGCTACCCAGCACTCGGGGATCTGGAAAGTAGAACCCAACACAGGGAGAGTCAGTTCCAAGATGACATGCTGAAAAGAGGCTTCTTACACAGCCTTTGAAAACCTTACTTGAATTGTGTAAAATGGTGGTTGGAACCTTGCAGCCAATAATCTTATCACTTTTTAAACATTAAAGTGAAATTCACGTAACAAAATCCACCATTTTAATAAAGTATAGAAATGACCCCTGAAAGTGTAGTCTTCCAAACGAACCATTTTAAAGGATGCAACTCACTGCCATGTAGTACACTCACTATGTTGTGCTACCATTGGTATCTCTCTAGTCCCAAAACATTCCCTTCATCTTCAAACGTTATTTTTAATGAAGCTTTTTAAAGATAATTATAGATTCACATTTTTAAGTAAATTTTTTTATTGATTATGCTATTACAGTTGTCCCATTTTTCTCTCCCCTTTATTCCCCTCGGCCCTGCACCCTGCCTCCTACCAGCATGCCCCCACCCCCCGGCCTTAGTTCATGTCCATGGGTTGTATGTATAAGTGCTTTGGCTTCTCCATTTCCTACACTATTCTTAACCTCCCCCCGTCTATTTTGTACCTACCATCTATGCTTCTTATTCCCTGTACCTTTTGCCCCATTGTCCCCGCTCCCCCTCCCAGCTGATAACCCGCCATGTGATCTCCATTTCCGTGATTCTTTCCCTGTCCTAGTTGTTTGCTTAGTTTGTTTTTGTTTCTGTTTTAGGTTCATTTGTTGAAAGGTGTGAGTTTGTTGTCATTTTTGAAAACATTGCAAAGCAGTTCAGTGGAAGGAGAATAGCCCTTTCAACAAATGGTTCTAGGATCCCTATAGGCATAAAAATGACCCTTGAGCTCAACATTACATCTCATACAAAAATTAACTCAAAACAGATCATGGACTTAAATGAAAATATAAAATTATAACACTTCAAGAAAAATATAAAAGAACATCTTCGGTATCTAGGGCTAGTTAGAGTTTTTAGTCTTGACCCCCAAAACAATGTGATCTATAAACGAAAAAGTTGATAAATGACAACGTATCAAAATTTAAGAATATTCTCTATTTTAAAGCCAGTGAAAAGATAAGTTACAGAATGGGAGAAAATAGTTACAAATTACGTATTTGACAAATTTGAACATGTAAAAAGCTCCAGAAAAGCAATTGTGAAAGGTTTCAAACAGTATTATTCCATTTATGCAGCATGCTTAAAATGGCAAAATTACTGAAAGGGAGAACCAATTCGGAATGGACAGGCAGGAAACACTTGCAGTTATACAGGGGCAGTGAAACGGCCTCTGTGGTGAAGGACAGTCCTCCATCTTGCCAGTGTTGTTGACACCGTGATTGTGAAACTGTACTATTGTTTTGCAAGATGTGACTTACCAGGGAAACTGAATAAGGGGTACACGGGATTTCTCTCTCATAGTTGGATTTCTCCCAACTGCATATGAGTCTTCAACTGAAAATATATAAAGGAGAGCACTTTTCACCAATCAGATTGGCAGAAATAAAAACTTTGATAATGCAGAGGGTTGGTTAGGGTGTGAGGAACTGGAAAATCGTGGATTGGTTGAGAGGTATTTGAGGGAAGCTCTCTGGAAAAGGAAGAGTATCGTTTGGATAGGAACTGGCAAGTAGTCTATGCATCTGTACACTTTTTCCATTGAAATATAATCACTCAGAAAAAATACATATGTGTTTAATTTTTTCATTTATTTTTATTGACATTAATACAGATGCCCCCATTTTCCCCACTTTTGCCCGCCTCTACCCATCTAACACCCCCACTTCCCTGTGGTCATCACCACTCTGCTGTCTGTGTCTATGAGTTATGCCTATATGTTCTCTAGCTAATCCCTTCACCTTCTTTCATCCAGTTCCCCTTCTCCCCTCCCCACTAAAAGCTGTCCATGCCTCTGTTTCTATTGTTTTTTTGTCAGTTTGTTTCATTCATTAGATTCCACATATAAGTGAGATCATATGGTATTTGTCTTTCTCTGACTGGCTTATTTCACTTACTATAATGTTCTCCAGGTCCATCCATGTTTTCACACAAGGTAAAATTTCCTTCTTTTTATAGCTGTGTAGTATTCCACTGTGTAAATGTACCACAGTTTTTTATCCATTCAGCTACTGATGGACTTAGGCTGTTTGCAGATCTTGGCTATTGTAAATAACACCACTATCTATCTATATATATATAGGAACTGGCAAGTAGTCTATGCATCTGTACACTTTTTCCATTGAAATATAACCACTCAGAATATATATATATGGGTACATATATTCTTTTGAATTGGTGTTTTGGGGTTCATAGGGTATATTCCAAGAAGTGGAATCACTGGGTCAAAACAACGAGTTTCAAATGCTTCTCAAAATGATAATTTAAAAGGATGTTTTATTAGTAAGGAAAATTTCTTCCTGAAAATGAAATCACATTGTGAGATAGACACTAATAAACATGGTGACTTTTTTCTTTGCCCCCCATAGCATTCATCCGTGGAGAAAGTCAACTGTGCAGACTGAGTGTTCACTACATGGAAGGCATGGTGTTGGGAGTGAGTACCCTGCCTGCCTTTCAGAGGCCCCGGAGGAGCTCCTATGTTAGAGGTGCAACAAGCCTGTGACTCGATGTCTAGTCTAGTCGTCTGATTTAGAGGCATAATCCAGCATTTAACAGCTGTGTAAACGTGGACAAGTTGCTCCTTTGACCCTCAGATTCCCTGAGTTGTAAAATTGCAATAATAGTATCACTTACTTCATAGGGCTGTAACATGAAGTAAGTGAAATAATGTAGGTAAGAATTTAGCACTGAGGCTGGCACCTAGAAGCACCCTATGATGTTCACTAGGTAATAGAATATTATACTATTATGAGGTTTAACTAAGAAGTAGGAGGAAAGAGCTACTCGCCACATCAGATGGCCTTTTGGGGGAATA
This sequence comes from Sturnira hondurensis, assembly GCF_014824575.4. Lineage (NCBI taxonomy): Eukaryota > Metazoa > Chordata > Mammalia > Chiroptera > Phyllostomidae > Sturnira > Sturnira hondurensis. Next base: position 34,845,918 of record NW_028082759.1, read on the forward strand.
GAAAAATGGGACTGGAGGGATTAGCTGCTGTTTGAAAGAATGGTATGTTATACAAAGTAGTTTATAGTTTATGGCGTGGGTAGTAGTAACCCTTTGAAAGTTTTCAAGCAAGTAAACATGTGAAATGACCAAAATAGTTATATACACAGCAGTGCAATTAGAATGCTGTTGCAATAGTCAAAAGTTTTTCATAGTGGGGTTCTCATATTAAATTCATCGGAGTCTCTCGAATAATTAAGCTCCAGAGTTTCATTTTTAATAAGATTTCTGGGTAGTTCTCTTTTCACACTCTGGGAATCACTGGTGTAAGTAAGAATCACTGGTGTAAGTGAGAAGTGATGAAATTCTTAACAAAACTATCAGAGAGAATAGAGAAAAGCGAGAGTTTTGAAAAGTATTCAGGAAGTCAATTAAAATTTCTATAGGTTATCTATAGGTTATGGGAAAGTAAATTGAAGGAAATAATAAAAGATATCCAAAGATTTTAGCTTGGACAATTGGCCCCCATAAGGATGGGTTGCAGGTTAGGAAGAAACAAAATATATGCTCTTTTGGACCATGTTGAATTTGAGAACATGCAGATGGAGATAGCCAATAGTCCAATAAAAAAATTGTCTGGGTTTTCAGTACAAGATGGGGGCTGAAAATCTAGGAAATATATGTGAATAGTAAGTCCGCCCACAAAGAGCACAAGAAGATAAATAACTGGAGAACTGAGTATAAAATTCTGAGACACTAAAATTTAAGTGAAAGGAAAGATGCTGTGAATAAAATCCAGAAGGAATATTTAAAGTGTTTGGGAGGAGATTCAAGAAATCAAGTGGTAGTTTTTACCCTTCTTTTTTTTTATGTGGTGAGTCACAGTTATTGATTTGCAAATGTTGTACCAACCTTGCACCCCTGGAATAAATCACACTTGACCATGGTGTGTGATCTTTTTGATGTATCATTGTATTTGGTTTGCTAATATATTGTCGAGAATTTTAGCATCTATGTTCATCAGAGGGATTCACCTGTAATTGGTTTTTTTTTGTAGTATCTTTATTTGGTTTTGGAATTAGGATAATGTTGGCCTCATAAAATAGTCTTGGGAGTCTTTCCTTCTCTTTAATTTTGAGAAAAAATAGTTTGAGAAGAAGAGGCATTAGTTCTTCTCAGGATGTTTAGGAAAATTCACCTGTAAAACCATCTGACCTAGGGCTTTGGTTTGTTGGGAAGTTTTTTTTAATTTTAATTGTTGTTCAAGTACAGTTTTCTGTCTTTTACTCCCATCCCAGCCCACCCACCCAGCTCTCCCCACCTCCCTCCTATCTCCACCCCACCTACTTTTTGTCCATGTGTCTTTTATACTTGTTCCTGTAAACCCTTCCCCATTTCCCCTGAAATCCCCTCCCCTCTCCCCTCTGGTCACTGTCAGCCTGTTCTCTATTTCAGTGTCTTTGGTCATATTTTGCTTGTTTGTTTGTTTTGTTGTTTAAGTTCCTGTTAAAGGTGAGATCATATGGTATTTGTCTTTCACCACCCAGCTTATTTCACTCAGCATAATGCTTTCCAGTTCTATCCCTGCTGTTGCAAAGGGTAGGGGCTCCTTCTTTCTTTCTGCTGCATAGAATTCCATTGTGTAAATGTACTATAGTTTTTGGATCCATTCATTTACTGATGGGCACCTAGGTTGCTTTTTGACTACTGCTTCAATTTCACTAAGTGTAACCTGTCTATTCAGATTACACTGTCTGAATGTAATCTCACCCACATTGTCCGATTTGTTGGCATATAATTGCTTGTAATATTTTTCTTATAATCCTTTTTATTTCTTTGGTGTCAGTTGTTATGTCTCCTCTTTCATTTCTGATTTTATTTGTTTGGGCCCCCTCTCTTTTTTTCTTGACGAATCTGGTTAAAGGTTTGTAAATTTTGTTTTTCTTTTCAAAGAACAAGCTCATGGATTCACTGATTTTTTTTTGTATTTTTTTAGATTCTATTTCATTTATTTTGGCTCTAATCTTTAATATTTCCTTTCTTCTATTCACTTGGGGCTTTGTTTGTTGTTCTTTTTCAAGTTCCTTTAAGTGTGACGTTAGATTGTTTATTTGAGCTTTTTCTTGTTTCTTCAGATAGGCCTGTAATGCTGTGAATTTCCCTCTGAGGATTGTTTTCCCAGTGTCCCACAGATTTTGAGTTGTTGTGTTCTTCTTTTCATTTGTTTCGAGGGATCTTTTGATTTCTTCTTTGATCTCATTGTTGCCCCATTGATTGTTTAATAACATACTTTTTAGCTTCCATGTCATTGTGTGTTTTTCAGTTTTCTTCTTGTGATTGATTTCTAGTTTCATAGCATTATTATCAGAGAAGATGCTTGATATGATTTCAATCTTCTTAAAGTTATTGAGATGTGTTGTGTGCTAACACATAGTCTATCCTAGAAAATATTCTATGTGCACCTGAAAAGGTATGTATATTCTGCCACTTTGGAGTGAAAGGTCCTGAAGATATCAATTAAATCCATTTGATCTACTGTGTTATTTAAGGCCACTGACACCTTGTTGATTTTCTGTCTAGAAGATCTACCTACCAAAGTCAATGGGGTGTTAAAATCCCCCATTTTAAACTATGACTGTATTTTTGTCAGTCTCTTCATTTATGCCCATCAAGATTTGCTTTATATATTTAGGTGCTTTTATGTTGGGTGCAGAAATGTTTACTAGGGTTCTATCCTCTTGTTGGATTGTTCCCTTTATCATTGTGTAGTGTCCTTCTTTGTCTCTTTCTGTAGCCTTGGTTTTAAAATCTTAAAGCCTTGGTTTTTCCATTTTTGTCAAATATATGTATTGCTTCCCCAGGTTTTCTTTTCCTTTCCATTTGCATGAAATACCTTTTTACATTCCTTTATTTTTAGTTTGTGTGTGTCTTTCATTCTGAGATGGTTCTCTTGCAAACAGTGTATGTATAGGTATTGTTTTCTTATCCATTCAGCTACCCTATGTCTTGTGATTGGAGCATTTAAGCCATTTACATTTAAAGTGATTATTGATACATATGTACTTGTTTACATTTTATTTTTAACTATTTTCCTCTGTTTTTTTCTTTCTCTTTTTCTTCTTCTCCTCCTCTTCCTACCCCTCCACATTTTTTGCAATACTGGTTTGGTTTTAACAAACTCCTTTAGCTTTTTCTTCTCTGGGAAGCCAATTCCACTTCCTGGAATTTATCTGAAGAAGCTCAAAACACTAATTTAAAAAAATAAAAGCACTGTTATGTTCATTTCAGCATTATTTACAATAACCCAAATTTGAAAGCAGCCCAAGTGTCCATGTGTAGACGACTAGATAAAACAACTATAGTACCTTTATACAATGAATACTCCTTGGCTTTTAAAAAATAAAAAAAATTCTACCCTTTGAAACAGCATGAAGAGAAGTGGAGACACTATGCTAAGTGAAATAAGCCAGTCAAAGAAAGACGGACACCAATGATTTCACCTTTATGTGGAATCTAATGAGCAAACTAAACTAACAAGCAAAGTAGAGACAAATCATAGATAGAGAGCAGGCTGACAGCTTTAGGTAGGGTTTTAGGGAGTGGAGAGACCCAGCAAAAAAGAAAAAGGACTCATAGACGTGGACAACAGTGTGGTGATTGTGTGTGTGTTGGGGGGGGTAGGTGGAGGTAGAAGAAGGTATAGGGGGATAAATGGTAATGGTAGTTAAAATGACTAAATTAAATAAAAAGAAACCAGGTGGTAATAGAAGTCAAGAAAATAGAGTTCAAAGAGGGAGTTGTCAAATGATTCAGTAATTGTAACTAGAATGAGAAGTAAAAAGGACTTGGTCTTTACATTTCTTTTATTCCTTGCGTTTTATTTAATTTTAGTTGCAAAAGTTTTACATGCTTTTTACAAGATCATAAAAATAGTGATAGCAATTAATATTCCACCAGAATTCCTATTGCTTGGCACATGTATGTGTCTAATATATTAGTTATATAATATAGGTATCTATATTACTCCAGTTATTGTAGTATAAGTGATCGATAGAACCCAAAATCTGAGTGGTTTTAACAAGTGAAAAAAGCATGGAAAGAAAGTATTCAAGCAGTTAAATGTTATAGGTGGATTTCCTGGGCAGGACCAGCCTTCAGGATTAAAATGATATCATCAGAAATTTTCCTTCATCTCTTGACTTTGCCTTTCTCTGCTTTTGCCTCTTTCTCAAACTATCACTTAATAGTAGAAAAGTGGTCACTGACCTCATTAAGATTATATTTTATACAGTCTACCAACTTCAGTGGAAAAGAACTTCCCAAAAGTTAGAGCAAAATTTCTGCATTTCTTTCTGATTGGCTAGTCTGAGTCATGTGACTTCTCAAAGTATTTACTAGATCCAAGCAGAAGCTGTGCCTTCATTGGCAAGGCTAGAATTACCATGTCTCTTGATTTCAAGAGAATGTACTGCCAGAGATGACTTAAAAAAAATTAGAGTGATATTACCAGAAGCAGGAAAGGATTCTGGGCAGGACAAAACAACAGATGGCCATGAGAATAGCAATACAGTATTCATGTGCCAGTCTTAATTACATGCTTCATTTTGCATTGACAGGTCTGTGAATTTCCTGATTCCATCAAGCTAGAACAGGAAAATGGTTATCTTGAGAAAGATAGCCAGATAGTTCCGAAGCCAGGTTACAGTAGGGTATATATTGACCAGAAAAAGAGGGAAAAAAGCAAATATAGATCACTATTCTTATAAAGTTGATAGAAAAAGATGAAAAGGAAGCTGGAACTCTAGTTTAAGCAGAAAGCAGTGTAAAATGTTTCTGTTTTATTTCAAGTGCTTTTTTTTCATCGTTGACACTATTACAGATGTCCCTCATTCCACCCCCCCTTTTACCTCCCCCATTCAGCCCTCCCCATCTTCACCACGTTGTGTCCATGTACTGTACATATATGCATATATGTTCTTTGGCTAATCTCTCCCACTTCCCCTCCCCCTTCACCTCTGAGATCTGTCAGTTTGTTCCATGTAGTTTGCTTTTGGTCCTAATTTGTTTGTCAGCTTATTTTGTTCATTAGATTCCACATATGAGTGATATCATGTGATATTTGTCTTTCTCTGACTGGCTTATTTCTCTTAGCATAATAATCTCCAGGTGCATCCATACTATTGCAAAGACTGAGTTCCTTCTCTTTTACAGCCATGTAGTATTGCATCATGTAAATGTACCACAGCTTTTTTTGTCTACTTCTCTACTGATGGGTACTTGCGCTGTTTCCAGATCTTGGCTATTGTAAATAACATTGAGGGTTTTTTAGCTTATTGGCAAAGGATCAATGAAGATTTATTTCTCCATTAAGATTGAAAATATGTAGACATTTTCTTCCATGTAGCTATTTGGTAAAATGCCTTTCATGGTGAAGGCATAGAAATATACATGTCTTGAATTTCTTTCATTTGACTTTGGCCCTTGGAGATATATTACTTCCCTGTAAATGTTCAGTGTGATGTTAACCTTCATAGAGACCATATTCTCTAGGAAAGTGGGTTTAGGAATCCTAGTGCATAATGGCTGATTGGTGATCTGAACATGAGCTCCATGTTTTCTATCAGGCCTCCTCCAAGAGTTGAAAAGTTGTCAATATGGCTATCTAAACAATGCAGATTTTTAAATTGCACACTTTATTGTCCATAGAAGGAAAGTATTCTAAAAGGTAAACAGAACACTGGCTGGTGTGGCCCAGTGGATTGAGTGCCAACCTATGAACCAAAGGGTCACTGGTTCAATTCCCAGTCAGGGCACATGCCTGGGTTGCAGGCCAAGCACCCAGTAGGGGTCATGAGAGAGGCAACCACACGTTGATGTTTCTCTCCCTCTCTATCTCCTTCCCTTCCCCTCTCTCTAAAAATAAATAAATAAAATCTTTTTAAAAAGTGTAAACAGAATGAAGAAGGTGTTTGGCACACTATTTTGAGTTCAGAGATAAACACTGGATGGAGTATATGATTTTGATAGTCCCTGATCATTCTCTGCTTTTAGGAAAACATTAAAATTAAAAGTAGAAGGACTAGATGATTATCACCAGGGTAATGTTCACTGCATAAGATAATAAAAAATGTCAGTGTCCTTGAACTTTAAAACTGAAATCCAAAAAGAAATGCATCTTGTGTGGCTCTGAGAAAAAGAGGATCATGGGAAACCATTACAGTGTTTTCCCCTCTGACATTATAAATCATGAAGACACGTAAGAGGCATTGCCTTAGCTTTTCTCCAGCTATTGGGCTATGTTTCAAGACTCTTTTGGAGTGACTTTAACCCACTGTCACTTTATTCCATAATCACAGGAGAAAAGGGAAAAGACTGTGACCAAGTCTCATATTTCTCAGGACCATTGCATCCAAGTCTATGACATAAACTGAACAGTTATCAGATGCCTGAGCCCAGGGCAACAGATAACAAATGATGCCAGATTCACCTTTGGAGAAGAGTCAGAGCGAAGCTATCCGAACTATCTTATATTAACAATTATATTGACATTAGTTAGGGAATGGCTGAAAGAAAAAATCAATTGTTTCTAGAGATTTATAAAGTAGAGCCTTGGTGGTAACTTGTGCTGTTGCTCATGGGAACAAAGTCATTTGAAATGTTAAAGTTGAATCACATCTCCATTTCCAAAATCATAATTATTATTGTGTTAAATATAGAGACAGTGGAAAATGCCAAGACAGAGAGGAAGAAGGTGTATTTCTACATGTGAGGCAGTGCTAATTTTCTGATTGACAGAGGACTGTTTCTGATCGTGGCTGACTGAGTGTGGTGTGGCCGAGGGGGCTTTTATGAACCATGTTTTTATTTCCTGTATTCTGATGCTTTGGCATCTGGGGCCTGGCCAGCCCTACAGGACTGCCCTCCCCAGGGTTACCCAGTCCCTTGAAATATCAAACAATTCACCAGCTGGTGTGGCTTCCAAGTACCAACCAATGCAGTGCCCACACCCGGTTACCTTCTTTGTCAGGCTGCCACACTGCAGGCCATTACCCATTTGCCCTACTCACCTGGGGCCAAGTACCAATGACTAGGGACAGCCCCTGCCCCCCGGAGCCCGCAGACATGATTTAAGCTCACCAGTCCTAAGCCTGCTTACCCTACCTTGCCTGCTTCTTCCCACAGAAACCACAATGAGCCCCATTCCCCCCTCTTCCTCTGCCTCCTGACCAATCCGGGGTCCAGACTCAGCAGGGTTCAGAGTCCCCGAAGGATGGATGGCACAGGTGATGAATGAAGAGTCAGACACTTGGTTGGAAGCCAGAGAACAGCCAGCCTCTGTGGGTCTGGCTGAACTCGCAGAGTTTGATTTAAGCTTTATTTTTATAGAGATTGTAACATAATAGGTATATGGCATGACCAGTTAAGCAGAAAAGATTAATGCAGAGGTAACTAGAAAAAGTACAGGAAATTCCATAGATCAAGTTATGTTCAACAAAGGTTATTTTGACCAGGAGAGTCATCAATTAGACAATTAGAACTAGCTGTATATACAGAGCTTTAGATGTGTTATTATTTATTAAAGTTCTTATAATTAGGCATGAGGCAATTATTTCTACATGCTTAGTTTGTAATAGTTAATTAGCTTGTCCTGCTTCTTTTATCTGTCTAAATTCTACTTGATATATATTTTTGTCCAAAGTAGAGGAGGGGCTGTTACTCCATCAACTTTTAGACATTCAGGGGCTACTTCATTAGGGGGCACTTTGTTCTCTGGCCAAGAAATTATTTTGTACAACTTCATTGGAATTATGCGGATCATTGGCCCTGAAATTCAGGTGTCTAGAAATCCCACCACCTATTAATCGCAAAAACAAACATGCAGGGAGAGATAGACAGGAAGTCCAGCCACAGTTGCCTCTGCTGTGCAGATGCATCTCAACCATCCCGACTGTGTCAGGGGATGGCTGCTGGTTGGCTCCCGACAGCCCGCGTCCTCTGAGGAACTGTGTGTGACGAAGTGTCTTTCAATGATGATCATCTCATGATCTGTTGGTCCTGCCACACCTAGATAATAAAACCCATTTTTAAACAAGCATGAGGGTAAGAGAGGGCGCAGGAGCAAATTTCTTCCTTGTAGAGCGTCTGAAAAGCTGACAGTGAAGTTCTTTTGGATGGTCCAGTTGTCTTCAAAACAGTTCTGTGACAGCCCCAGGCAGAGATTCTCATTTCAGCTGTGACGGCACCCGCTTCCGGGCTCCGGGGCTCCCGGCCTTGTCCGCTGTGCTTCTGCCTGCCCTGGTTAGTTACGTATTTTTAGTTAGTTGTTTGGTTAGTTTGTTGATAATATGCTCACAGCTTTGGGCATGAAACTGGATGACTTTTTCCCAAAAGAGCAAAGACTCATTCTATTTTTAAATCTTGTATAGGCTAATCTGTATTAACAGAATGGGAGTCGAGTTGTGTTTCCTAAATCTGCCTTACCATCAGAATCACCCATGGAATCAGAAGACAAAGATACACCTTTCCCTGGAACTTACCCCAGTTTTACTACTAATTCTGCCAGGCTTGGACATTTTGGAAGACTATAGCTTAATCCAGTGTTTCTTAAACTTCAGTGTGCATTCGAATCCCCTGGGAATCTGGTTAAGACACAGATTCTGATTCAGTGATGCTGAGCAGGGCCCGAGACTGAATTTCTAGCAAGCTCCCTGGTGCAATACCCATATTTTGAGTATCAAGGCCCAGCGCACAGTTTACCAGGGAGGGGGAGTGGGGGGGAGCTTGTTCAAAAATAAAGACTCCCAGGGATTTACCTGGAGATGATTCTGCTTCAGCAGGGTGGGGTGGACTTGGGAATCCTTTCAGGTAATTTTGAGACAGGAGGGTAAGAAGCAAGGAAAATTCCCTGGCAAGTGGAACAGGGAAACCGAGGCAGACAGCTGAACGCAATGGCTGAGCGATTTACAGCCAGGTGTGGATGGTCGCCAGGGCAGAAGGCCCCCTGAGTGCCTGGCAGGAGGCAAAACTGGGAAAACAAGGACCCTGCCTCCAGGAGATGACTTCTTCCCTGGAGATAATACCTAGGCCTCAGTTGTATTTCAGCTCCAGGCCCAGAGAAGCAGCAAAACCAGGTGGTCAATGCCAGGACCAGCTGCAAGGACTAAAGGCCCCTGACATTGACCAATCAGTGGAGACCATGACCCTGAAGAACTGATGAATATTCTACTGAACCCTCACCTGAGACCTCCCCTAAGATTCCCACCAGCAAGAGAGAGATAAAAGGACTCAGTATCTGTACTTCTGCTCTAGCTTGGGTGCCATTCCCTCCCCACCCCCCACCCCCACACTTCTTTCTTCACAGGCACAGATCTCCTAAACTCTAAGGCAATGGGCAGCTGGCAGCTGGTCCCAGGCTAGTCCCCTGACCCTGTCCCCAAGGCCCCCTTTCCTCTGACCTCCCAGTGAGCTCAGGCAGCCCAGCTCAGGCTCTCCTGTTGCTTCTTCTTCTATGCTAAGCCCTTCCTTGTTTCACTGTCCCCAGCTTTAATAAATGTATCCTCATAGTCACCTGGATTCATGGTGTGAAATCTTTCCTATACAAAGTCAAGAACCCACACCCTACAGATGACCCTAGGCAGACCCGCTCAGGGCCAGGCCCCTGTCCGGTTACAATTTTATCCTAAGATTATTTTATCATCTAGGATATACCAGCCCCAGGAAAAAAATATCTGAATGTCACAGAATAATGACAATGACAAGAATGGAAAGAATTTATTCATTCAAATAGTATGTGCTGGTACCTTCTCCTCCAGCTCTGAGGCTACTGTGTTAAATGAGAGCAGCAGTTTTTGACTTCCATGAGAAAGATGGCAAATGAAAGAATAAATTTCCAATGGATGAAATTAGCCCTAGAGAGGTCAGTGCCTTGGGCACTATAAAGCATGGTAAGGGGACAGCATCCCAGAGAATTGCTGGTGGCTGTGATAACAGCAAGAATCACAGCAGCTGGGACCGTAAGGACAGCGTATGAGGAGCAGATTTCACAAGCCAGGGGCATTGACACATTCTGCACGGATGACTGCCGCCTCCTCACATCGAACGCATGAAAGATCTACCTGCCGCTGTCTTCATTTTAGACACAGAGTAACTGACACAGAGGTTAATGACTGGCCTTAAATATTTTTATCTTTAATTGTGGTAAAATACGCTAACAAAATTTATCACCTTAACCATTTTAAGTGTACAGACTGATAGTGTTTAGTACACTCACATTGTTGTTCAATTAATCTTCAAACTCCTCTAGTAAAATAGACTGACACTCTATATGGATTAAATGTTAAGTTCCCATTCCCCTCCCCAACCCTGGCAACCTCCATGCTATTGTCTGCTTCTATAAATTGAACTACTTTTGGTACCTGAGTGTTTGTAGTTTTGTGACTGGCTTAATGCACTTAGCACAATATCCCCAAGATGTAACATGTGACAGACTGTCTTTCCTTGTTAAGGCTGAATAATAGTTTATTGTACATATACGCCACACATATGTATCTGTTGGCTTCTTCATTCATGTGTTGGTGGACACTTGGCCTGCTTCTGCCTTTGGGAAACTGTAATATGTGGCTGTGGGTGCCCATTTTCAAACATACTGAACTCACCAAGGTCCTCCTTGCCCTGGGCATTATTGCTATTAGGAAGACCTTTCCTTAGATAAGATAGTCTTGTGGTTCAGTCTGATATTTTACTCAAGTTTCTGCTCAAACATTAGCTCCTAGGAGAAGTCTTCCTTGACAGCCCCATCCACCACTGCAGCCCCCAGCCTTGGTTCTCTGAGCCCCTGCCTTGTTTCAGTTCACTGCTCTTCACAGCCCTTGTCAATGCCTGGCATTAAATGATGTACTGTGTTTATTTGTTTATTGCCTGTCTCCCCTTCCTCAAACATTACCTCCAGAAAGATAGACTTTGCTTGTTCCTGTGGTGCTCTATCCTCCATGTCTAAGGAGAGTATCTGGTAATGAGTAGGTGTAAATATTTATGAATGAGTGAATGATGGAAGAAGGAAGGAAGTATTCAAATCTGTCTTTGAATCCAGACAGTTTGTTTCCAAAGCCCCTGCAGGGCTGCTGCCTGGCCTCCCCCTAGGGGTACTTGAGAGTCTTACAGGATGGATAGAGCATGGGAATGGAGTTTGTAGGTGGAGGAAAACTTTTGAGGGGGTGGGGTGCTATCAGTGATGAGTTCCAGAAGTATCCAGATATTGAAGGAAGAAGAAACAGGATCCGGGCATAAAAAATTCTGACTGGAACAAGATCCTGACAGTGAGTTGAATAATGCCTCCAAAGGCATGTCCATGATCTAATCTATAGAACCTGTAAATGTCAGCTTATTTGTAAAAAGGATCTTTGGGGACATAATTAAGGAACTTGAGATGAAACCATCCTGAACTACGTGGGTGGACCCTGGCATAGGCCAGTAAACCAGGACAAGTGGAATAGAGAAAAGGAGACAGATAACTGAACAAACTGGCTGAGCAATTTATAACCAAGTACAGAAGGTCACCTCCCTCGAGATAACACAGGCCTCAGTTGTGTTTCAGCTCCAGGCTCAGAAAAGTAGCAAAACCAGGTGGGCGATGCCAGGTTCAGCTGCAATGACTAAAGACCCCTTGCTCTGGTCAATAGAGACCATGACCCTGAAAGGGCATACCTCAAAAACAGATGAATATTCTGCTGAAACCCTCTACTAAGATTCCCACCTGCAAAAGAGATATAAAAGCCTCCAGACAAAGGATCCAGTGCGTATTCACCCTTTAGGGAGCACACGCATGCCATTCATTCACCTCCCCCTCTTCTCCCCTGCAAATCTTCCTTGTCTCACTGTCCCCGGCTCTAATAAGTGTACCCTGACAGTGATCTGGACTCGTGCTGTGAAATCTTTTATATGTGAAGTCAAGAACCTACACAGGATTGGCTGATGCTAGGCAGCCCCACTCAGGGCCAGATCTCCTGTCCGGTAAGACCCTAAATCCAATGGCAGACATGCTTGTAAGATGAAAGCAGAGTAAGATCTAAGACATGGAGAAGGCCATGTGAAAGTGAGGTGGGAGCCACCGGAAGCAGTGAGTGGCAAGGAAGGATTCTCCCCTAGAGCCTTTGAAGGAACTGCATCCCTGTTAACACCTTAACTTCAGGTGTCTGTCCTTCACAAGGTGTCTGTCCTTCAGATCTGTGAGAGAGTGAGTTTCTGTTACTTTAAGCCATTGAATTGGTGGTAATTTGTACAGCAACCCTGGGAAACTAATATAGCCCTAGAATTAGCAAACCGGAAGAGATCAGGGGAGAGCTATAGTGTGGTGTTCCCACTAGATCTAGGACCCAGCATAGCCACATTGACGACACTCTGGTGTCTTTTGTGGTGTCTCTTGCAATGCCCTCTCTGTGCCTATATGACCAGACTGGCTGTCACACTGGACAGGGCTACATAGGGCAGCATGTTCACTTGGCTGCTGCATGGGGTAGGGTGGGGTGTGGTGTAGAGGTTCAAGGGCTTCCTGCACAATACAGTGGGCTAAGCAGGCTCTCAACTGCTGGGATCCACACTGTGTGTGGTTTTACACGGTTTGACCAGACCACAGAGAGACTGTAAAATGCTTAAGATGCATAGCAAATAAAATATGGTGGATATTGGAAATACCCCTAAAAAGTTAATTTGTATTCAAATGATAACAATGTCCCATTTCTAAGACTTTATCAAACATACCCAGTACTTTCTTAAGTGATAACATAGCCGTTTCTTATATTTTCTCTTTCCAGAGATTTTGAAGAGCCCAGAGAAAGAGTTGATGTATTTAACTAATGTCCTTTCCAAGGCAAGAAGATAAATTTAATAACCTATTACAGGCCCTTACAGCCTTAAACTTAGTCTTAAACTTACGAAGTTTGCTCCATACCCATATCCTAAACCAATACTTCACACAAAAATTGTAGGCCTTTTGGAGTTATAAGCAAAATAAACCATATATCTTACACCATAGTCTTCTTTGATATCTGATATAATATCTTTTAGTTCCCAGCTTTATTTATATTACTTAAATTTTTATTTCCTTTTTTTGTTTACACTAGCTTAATAATAATAGTGTTGGGATTATAAAGCAGTAGTAAAACCTCATTACTATTTTTACCAATAGTCAGCTCTTCAACTTGTGAAGTTCTCACCACTTTTTTTTGCCTAACCAGCTGATAGTCTTGTGTTGTAGCAGTTTGCTAAAGACTGAATGTTCACGTCCCTCCAAAATTCATTTGTTAAAACCTAGTCCCAGTGTGTTGGTATTTGAAGGTGGGGCCTTTGTGAGTTGATTGGGTCCTGAGGATGGAGCCTATATGAACGGGGTTTTTGGCCTTATAAAAGAGACCCCAGTCTCTTCCTTACCCCTCCTCCACGTGAAGGCCCAGTAGGAAGGTGGACATCTATGAGCCAGTAGGCAGGCTCTCACCAGATACCAAATCTATCAGCTTATTGATCTTGGACTTCCCAGGCTCCAGAAGTGGGAGAAATTGATTTCTGTTGTTTATAAGCCACCCAGCCTATCAGCAATTTTAATAAGCTAAGACATAGTTCTATTTGGTCAGCACCAGACATATAACAAGGGTCCCGCCCTTCACCTGAAGAGTTTCCAAATCACCCATGTTCATCGGTTCTCTAGGCAGGGAGCCTATTTTCATCCTCACTGAGGCGGGGCGGAGCCCTGGACGGCACAGGCCACACACACACTGAATTGCTGGGCAGCGGTCTGAACAGACACCAGCTCACGAAACGCTCTGGCCAAGTCAACGTCTGTCGCATTGTGGTTGTATGAATTAAATGAAATGATACAAAATGCCTAAAATGAATAAAATTACACAAAACGCTTTAAATGACACATGGGAGCATTTAATACAGGCTACTTTCCTCTAGCACATCCCTTTTCCTTTTTCCATGATAATTTCATTTTCCTGTCAACTTCTGGGAAAATAACCTTTGTCTTTATTTGTGTGTGTTTTAGGAGTGTTTTTAGGAAATTCAGTTTTTAAGTTTCTTTTTACCTTAACTTTCATCTAATATCAGGCAGTTGCTGGCTTCCTGATTACTAGAAATTTCTAGACTGTAAGCCATCCCCACCTTAGAATCCTAGTTATACATCATCAGCAGACTATCTCCTCTTTTCTCTACTTAGTGTTTTAGCAAAACAGGTAGCAGCCGAAACAGCTTCCACCAATGTCAAAATATTTATGCTGCTCCATGCTGTCCTGGACCGAAAGGCCCATCCATCTCTCGGGACACAGCAGATGGAGCATTGCCGCCGCCTGATGTGAGCAGGAATTCTTCTGAGTCATTTGTGAACTTGGCTGGGCCTTGAAAGATGAGAGTAATTTTTTTTCTGGATGAGTTAATAAGGGAGAGCAGACCGGATTTATGCTAAGATGTTCAGAAAATAGAAAAAGCAAGACTGGTGTGATTGTGTTCTCTGTCGTGAGAGGCCCTGGATCAATGTTTGCTAATGATGGCACATGAGTAACAAAAGGTGCTACCAGGAGAAACCAGGGAAGGAGCAGGCGGAGGGTGGTGATGGGAACGAGAAGGCACTGTGGGGTCACGGAGAAAATATCCTGCAGCGGAAATGCCTCTTCAACCTTTGCCAACCGTGTCTACCATAAAAGCTGTAGTTTAGGATGGAAAATGGCTTCAGTTCTAGATTCTAGTTTAAGGGCTCATAAAAGCTTCTTTCTGGAGATTAATATTACCATGATGCAGTCAGCTTTCACGTGCTTCTTAAAAAGAATTCTAGACTCAGGATGAATATATTCAAGGTGCATGAAAATGAAAACTGCTCTTCAAGTATCATACTCATTGATACAGATGTATCTGACTGTGAATATTTCTGATACACAAATATCCTAATTTATCAAAAAAAATACACTGAGCACATTTTTTTCCAGAAAGCTTTAAAGCATTTTTTTCTGTTGTAAATATTCCTACTGTGATAACTCTAGCATATCCACACATCCTTCAGATTCGTTAGACTTCTCAGCCGATAATGCCAAAGTTGGTCATCTACCTTCAGAAGGTGGCATTGTGCAATACAAAGAACATAGGTAACGTGGCTTCTAGGCTCTGGTCCTCCACTGAGCAGTCAACTTCGGGAAAGCCTGACATGGTTTGGGGTCCTGTTTTCTCATATGCTGAGTTGCAGAGTTGGATCAAGTTAAAATTAAGGTCCTGTCCCATTCTAAAAATGTATAAAAGAAAGTGATCAAATGTTCAGAGGTTCCAAATGGGAAAAGAAGGTAGAGAAATGCTTCCTAGAGAAGGTAGGATTAGAAGTAGACATTGAAGGACACATAATCAAAATCAGGCATGTTGAATTCGCTGCATGTGGGGGTGGGGGTGGGGGTTAACTCACAAGCAAATAGTATGAAAGCTGGCAAATGTGGAGCCTTTAAAAGTAGGACAAGGGGGTTTCGTTTGGCTAGAATAGGGAGAATATGTAGAGAAGAGGTTTAGTAATGCAGACAATGGGGCCGTACAGCAACTATTTATTCCACACGTACTGTGTGTCAGACACTGTCCTAAACATGAGATGCCACGGTGAGCCTGTTAGGCAGGGAATCATTAGGGGAGCTTGGAGTCTATTGGGGAAGAGAGACTGTTTAAACAGCTAAAACAGGAAAAATTCTGGAAGAACACAGGATCTGGAGGTGGATGGTCTTTGAAGATGTTGCATTTAAGCTGAAATCTAAAGGTTGAATCAATGTCAGCGGGCACAGCTTGGAATGCTCAGTTTAGAAGATTATTCCAGGCAGCAGGGGAGTTTCTGCCTTTCCTAGGCCTTTATATCTAAATCCTGTTAACCAAATTATGCATGAGGTATTCACTAGTCAATTGAAACTGACATGTAAAATTGGTGTATTTACCATACCTAGTCTAGGAGATACTAGTCAGATATAGCATGGCATCTCTTCATTTTTAAAGAACAACAAAAAAAGCTTGCGGTTTAAATAGGCCTCATAAACAGTATTTGTGAAAATCAACAAATAGAATGTCAACAACCAATTGTTCATTCAGGCCTAGCCAAATTTTAATGAAATTGGGTAATTTTAAAATATAATATATGGAACTTGTGTCATAAAACAGCTTCTGATTGTGTTCAATGCTTGCTGAGAGTCTGGAAATAAAAGGCTATAAGTTTTAAGTTTTGAGTTTCTTTAGCAAGATTTACCAGTAAGGATATATACTAGGAAAAGGTTAATGGATTTATCTAAGGCTGAAGTTTGAGAGAAAAAATAGAATGCATGGCAGTTGTAAGGAGGGGTCTAGGCTAGAAAGAAAAGACATCAAGCCAGAAAATTGCTGAGAGAATGAGAGATGGGAGCTGACACTTCCAATAAGTCTGAAGAATGTGTTGGGCGAGGGAGGAGAATGAGGAACACGCATAACTGGTGAATGAAGGTGGCTAGGAAATGTCACAGGGATAATGACATTCAATGATAAAAGGAGACAGCTCTGGGGGTTGTGAGGGTTTAGGGTGTGGCTGTGGGAATGAAGCTGAAAGAAATAGAAGAAAGTACCTGTGAGCCTGTGATTTTTAAAAAAATTTTTAAATTTAATTCTTGTTCAAGTACAGTTTTCTGTCTTATATTCCCAGCCCTGCCTGCCCCCCGCCCAGTGCTCCCCACCTCCCTCCCATTTCCGCCCCCCCACCCTTAGTTATTGTCCATGTGGCCTTTATACTTGTTCATGTGAGTCCATCCCCCTTTCCCCTATGATTCTCTCCCCTCTCCCCTCTGGACCCTGTCAGCCTGTTCCGTATTTGAGTGTCATTGGTCATATTTTGCTTGCTTGTTTGTTTTGTTGTTTAGATTCCTGTTAACGGTGATATCATATGGTATTTGTCTTTCACTGCCTGGCTTATTTCGCTCAGCATAATGCTTTCCAGTTCCATCCATGATGTTGCAAAGGGTAGGAGCTCCTTCNGCACAGTTTTGTTTTATATTCCCTGCCCTGCCCCACCCCAGTGCTCCCCACCTCCCTCCCATTTCCGCCCCCCTACCCTTAGTTATTGTCCATGTGTCCTTTATACTTGTTCATGTGAGTCCATCCCCTTTTCCCCTATGATTCTCTCCCCTCTCCCCTCTGGACCCTGTCAGCCTGTTCTGTATTTGAGTGTCATTGGTGATATTTTGCTTGCTTGTTTGTTTTGTTGTTTAGATTCCTGTTAACGGTGATATCATATGGTATTTGTCTTTCACTGCCTGGCTTATTTCGCTCAGCATAATGCTTTCCAGTTCCATCCATGATGTTGCAAAGGGTAGGAGCTCCTTCTTCCTTTCTGCAGCATAGAATTCCACTGTGTAAATGTACCATAGCTTTTTGATCCAGTCATTTACCGATGTGAGCCTGTGATTTTGATTGAAAAGCCACATGGATATTTAAAGTAGCCAAGACTGTAATGGAAATAGGAATGGGGTGGAAATTTTAAGTCCTGTGTTAATTTTTTCAAAGAATGTGGATAATTTTCTTCCAACTAGGAACCAAAAGGAATGTAAATCCTAAGAACAGAGAATATGTAAGGGTCAGATGCCATAATCAACCTCAAAGCCCTGGAGGAGGAGAAACAAGAAATTATTTAAAAGTAATAGCAGTGAGGATGAAGAATTATGAACAACCCCACCTAAAACAAAAACAAACTAAGGAAACAACTAGAACAGGAACAGAACACAGAAATGTAGATCACATGGAGGGTTAGCAACAGGGAAGTGGGAGGAGGAGAAGGGGGAAAAAGTACAGAGACTAAATAGCATAAATGGTGGGTAGAAAATAAACAGGGAATGATATAGGAAGTGTAGAAGCCAAAGAACGTATATGTATAACCCATGGACATGAACTAAAGGAGGGGAATGTGAATGGGAGGGGGTGTGCAGGGCCGAGGGGAATAAATGGGGGAAATGGGACAACTGTAAAAGCATAATCAATAAAATATATTTTTTAAAAAAGAATCTAGCCACCTGCTTCCAGGACAAAGATGTGTAGGGAAGGAGAGGCAAGGTGACGCAGAGCCTTTGAAGAGCTGAACCACATTTTGGGGGAAGGTCCTGCTGTGAGGAGAGAGCCATACACACAGCACCCAGGCCCCTGTCATTTTAGGCAAGAATTCCTGTTCATTGCAGCATTATTTACAATAGCCAAGATACGGAAGCAATCTCAGTGTCCATCAATAGATGAGTGGATAAAGACGCGGTGCACAGACACAATTCAGTATGACTCAGCCACAGAAAAGAATGAAATCTTGCCCCCTGCAACATGGATGGACATAGAGGGTGTTGTGCTGAGTGCAATAATGCAGACAGAGACAGAGAAGGACCAAATGCCAGGTGATTTCACTTGTATGTAGAATTTAATACACAAAATAAATAAACAAGCAGGACAGAAACAGATTCACAGATACAGAGAATGTCTTGACAATTGCCCAATGGGAGGAGGTGGGCAGATGAGTGAGGAAGGTAAAGGGATTAAGAAGTACAAATTGATAGTTTACAAAATAGTCCTGGGGCTGTAAGGTACATCATAGGCGATAGAGCCAATAATATTGTAAACTATGTATGGTGTCAGATAGGTACTAGATGTATCGGGGTGATCATTTCATAAGTTACATAAACACCACTGGGTTGTATACCTGAAACCACTGTAATAATGCATATCAACTATAATTTAAAACTAAAAAATATTTTAAAATATTCTAAAATGTTTCCAAGTTGAGCTCCCTTTGATCGAGTGACTGTGTTGAAGCAGCAGGACAGGAGAGGCATGGACTGATAGGCATGGCTGTAGACACACTGAGAAGTGAGCCCACCTCCATTCAAGTTCTTTAAAGATTACTTATTAGACAGTACAGAAATATCAGTGACAGGTGATTGTACCCAATAAAGTAAAGACTTTACTTCCCTCCTCTGGAAAGTAAAGTCTAAAGAGGATGCGTTTTACCTGTCCTCCTATCTGCTTTCACGGGAACCCGAAGAGTCTGGAGGTGAAGAGCCAAAGATGGGAGCCATGTCCCGAATCAGACAGGAACACGTGCACATTCAGGTTTTGACATACAAATCATCAGGGTCATCGAAACATCCTCAGGATGGGATTCCCACTTGGCGTGGACTCCCTCAGAGAAGAGCAAACCAAATGTCCTAACTTAATTCCAGGAGAGCGAAGAGGGAGGAAGCCAGAGAAACCTGAATCAGAATGGACGTTTTAGACTGAATAAGAGATGAATGTGCTCTATACATGAAACTAAATAGTAAAGCTGCAAATAGCAACCAAATGTTACCCTCTAGATGACATTAAATGACATTATGACATTGTTAAGACAAATATGAGACTGGGAACATAGGCTAGGTTTTCTTTGTGGGAGTGATTTTTTTCTTGGCTTTCAGAATGCAAGAAGATGAGCTGGTAATTATGTTTCTCAATGGTAACTTTTCTTTTTGCCATAGTCACTTTAAGAGATCTATTCAGTTCTCACCTATAAATGGAACCTAATCAACAAAACAAATAAGTAAGCAAAATAGAACTAGAGACATGGAAATAAAGAACAAACTGGCAGTAACCAGAGGGGATGGGGGGAGAGAGATAATGGGGAAAAGAAGGGGAAGGGTCAAGTCAAGAAACATGGATGAAGGACCCAAGGACAAAGACAAAGGGATGGGGGAGGACTGAATGTGGGAGGTGGTGGGTGGGTAGGGCAGCAGAGAATAATGGGGGAAAATGGGAACAACTGTCATTGAACAACAATAAAAACTAACTAAAAAGAGACCTGTTCAGGCCCTGACCGGTGTGGCTAAGTGGGTTGTGCACCACCCCACAGACGCTGAAGAGCTGTGAGTTTGATTTGTGGTCAGGGCACATGTCTGGGTTGTGGGCCAGGTCCCAGGTTGGGAGTGTGGGAGAGGTGGCTGACTGAGGTTTATCTCACTTAAGTGTAAAAAGTAGGTGAAAAAATGTGATTATAAGGCTACACTATTTGATATCAGAATAAAGTTAACATTTTCTTTGGGGGCGGTACATCTGTAGTTTTTTTTCTTTTTTTCACTCAAATTATAGCTGTATGCAGCTCATTTTTTCAAACAAGAATAAAAGTAGATAGAATATTTTATGTTCTCTTCTTTTTAGTGGAAACTGAAAGAGGAAAGACTCAAGGAAAACCACTCAAGGGAGATGTCACCATGTCCCCGTGCCCCTGCATCTTGTAAGCTGACACACCCCCACCCCCACCCCCCTGCACTGCCTCTAAGATGAGCTCTCACAAACCAACAAGATTTGAGTGACATGAAACGAGGATCTGGGTCAAGAAGGGCCTTTAGCCACCAAATAGAATGGATATCTGCTTTCAAACGTTTCATTTTAACCAAAAAAGTCATAGTGGCCAAAATTCTGACCGGTTTTCAAATATTTCCATGGAACCCACCTTATATATATGTATATAAAGTTAAATATACATTATGTCATTGAAAATTTTCCTATACAGTCATGCGTGGCATAATTTACCTTTTGGTAAAAGATGGACCACATATGTACCAGAGGCCCCATAAGATTATTGTGGAGCTAAAAATGCCTATTTCCCAGTGAACTGCTAGCTGTCTTAACATTGTAGCCATCCTAATATACTAACTGGCGTAACGACGTAAGGAAACGTCCTGATGCAACGTCCTAACGTCATATATAACGTCACTTCCTAATGTAACGTCATAGCGTAACATTGTAACCAGCGTAACATTACGTATAAGGTGGTAGCTGGTTTATCTACACACCCAGCCTAGCATAGCCCACCACCTCTCACTCCCTGGGTGACTCAGAGCAACTTGCAGTCCCGCAAGCTCCTTTCCTGGTGAGTGTTCTACAGAGGTGTACCATTTTCTAATCTTTTGTGCTGCACCTTTTCAATATTTAGACAAGTTTATAGATGTAAAATCTTACCAATGTGTTAAATTGCATACAAGATTCGATACTGTAACAGGCTCTACGGGCCTGTAACTAGAAGTAATAAACTATGGAATCTATGTTTGTGTAAGTTCCCTCTATCATGTTGAAATTGCCTAAGAATGCATTTCCCAAAATATGTTTGCATCATTTAGCAATTCAAGACTGTTTTTAATTTGTATATTTCCTTTCCATTATTTGTAATCATTTTAACCTAATTCTTCCAGATGCAAGTAAAGCCCATTTCCTCTACTTTGGTAATTAGTGTAAAACAGAACACCTGCCAGTGTTTCCGTCCTAGGCTATGCATCTTCTAATTTTTAGTTTTTTAATATTGTTAATTAACATTCAAATAAAAATTTAGCACACATGGAGTATTATGTAAATCTTAGTTTATTTATCTCTTATGCATTACTCAGTCTCTGTTCTTGAAATGTCTGTTAACTTAGGAACTTAATATAAAATAAATTCTAATTTTTGTCAACCCTTAATAAGGGTGATGTGTTAAGATCCATTGAAACTAGCATTTTGATTACATAAATTTCAATGTAATTGATCATTATCAACCACTTTGATACCACACATAAAATTTTATATAACCTATTTTTCTTTCCTACTGCCTGTTATAATGCTACTTATCTTGACGACTTACTAGATCTCAGGCATGTGTTTTCCAGGTCTCAAAGCTAAGATATACCTACAGCAGTGTTAATGTGCTTTTGGGGGACAATTCCTTGTAAAGTCTCATTTTTACTCAATGATTATTTTATCCAAGGGCTGTAATCATGAAATACTTTTCTAGTAAAAATCCTTCAGTAACATATATGAAACTTTACAACAGTTTATTACTACAGAAAGAGGTCATTTAAAACCAATAAAGCAACATTCTCATTTAACTTCTTTTATAGAGATGAGTTTAGCTATTATGAAGCACCTTTCCAAGTTTGGCCTTAAAAATAATTATGCCAACAAATAGAGATTTGGCATTGGGTAAGAGTACAGGTTTTGCAGTCAGAGGTTTGAAACTCTGTTCACTTACTAAGCCGCCTAAACTTGGGACAGTTAACTCTTAATTGCATCCTCCTGAGAAATGGAGGGCTATTGAGCTCTTGATAGTACTTGTGAGAAATAAATATATATGCCATAATATACACATATATACAAAAACAGTCTAGCTACACAGCAGACATTCAGCAAGTGGTAACATAACTCAACTGTGTTATGTTAGTTTGTATAACTCCCATTTTAAGCTTTATTTATATAAATTGCCCCATGTAATAAGAACTTTAGGAATAAAAATAGGAAAGGATGCTCTTAAAATTTATCTTAATAATTCAAAAGATGGAATACTTATTAAATTACTGTTATAATTATATTACAATTATATATTATACATATTAGAATAACAAAATTGTGCATTTATTGTGTATTTATATATGTAAATTGCTTTATTGAGCTTATAGCAATGTATTGGTATTTAATTATTTTCAAGTGATTTCTCATAAGTCAAATTACATCAGTTAGTTAAAATTTCCAATTCATAATACATATCTTACAATACTTAAGATTTTTCTGGATGCACAACATTAAAGTAATAATCATCCGTGGCCAAGTTTATACAAATGTCAAATAGACAGTTCAGTATATCAATGAAGTTTTGTAGAACAATTGGAACTGTTTGAATTTACCTAAAGTCGCATTATTTCTGTGATAATCTGTGCCTCCTACAACCATCAAGGGATCAGGAAGCAAACTATAAAGCACTGGTAGCTATAAAGGCAGAAGCCTTGTGTGGCTCCTTTATGGTTTTTTCTGAGCACTAATTGCATGTTGTGTAGGCGCTGGACTACCTTACAGGTGTACGCTAAAGAATTGGGCTTGATTCGTTTACAGTTTTGAGCGGGAGAGCATCAGAAGAGAATTTCAGAAATACTCATCTGGCAGCAAAGTGTAGGCTCAATTTAAGGCCAAGGTTGTATCAATTAAAAGCATTAATTCTAGAAAGAGTCATAGTCTGATTTGGGGAAATAAGCATAGAAAGGGAAAAAAAGAGAAAGTGAGGATATTTATCTTGGAAATAGATTTGGCATGGGTTGGCAGCAGGTTAGATGAGAGAAATCTCTGAGTAATCTATTTTTTTTCATAAAATTCTTAAAGACACATTCAATAATTGTGGAATATACTACAGGAAATCTTACATCTATTACATTTTGCCAAATGCTCTCATTCCTGTTTTGGGCTAGGAGCCAAGACTCTGGATTTTACAATGTTGCCCTATGACCTTCCATTCAGTGTTTTCAACATTCCTATTTACTGTCCATGTTATAAAGGGCTGTGGTTCCCACAGCTCCTGAGATCCACAGCCAAGCATGTTTTTAACTGATCTTAGCAGTGTTCTCCAATACCCGAAGGTACCTACTGCATGAAGACTTTGCCAATTTCTACTGTGAGCAAACAGGGATCTTAGTTTTATTTTCTCATCATTGCCATCTTTCCCCAAACCTCTCTCCATGGTGGAGAACTGTTCCCATTCCCTTTTTGTAGACTTTGCCCCCCGTTTAAATTCTCAAATATTTCTCTGCATGTAAGCTCCATTCCTACTTCTTTCTAACCTCTGCAATCTCTTAGCAGACTCCAATGTTACCATCCCCTCCTTTGTTTATGAGAGTTTGTCAAACGTCATTTGGTTTGGGGCATGGAGTATGGATTGAAATCAACAGAAAACACTTCCTGCTTCATGGAGAAGTGCAACCTGATTTCAGGTTACTGAGGAATAGTAGTCTGGGGAGCTGGCTGTGCCCCAGGAAAGGCAGAGATGCTGGGGACCAGAGGCATCTGCCTGCAGTCCTGTTGGCACTTCCAGGGTAGCTGTGCTGTCGGCAGATGGTGCCGTGATAGATGTGTGTTTACTGTGTTGTGGAAAACATTGTGGGCACTGACCGCAGGCAACTTTTCATTCCTCTTATTTCTGAAGCAACAAGAAAATATTTTCTGTGTCTTGGAACGATGCTGCAGATCCCTTGAGACGAGTTTGACAGTGTGACTTGAGGCATGTTAGATTTCCTCTCCTTCAAAGTCTGATTACAAGGGTTCAGAGTAGCGTTCTATTTATCTACAGGATGGGACAAAAGTAAGTCTAGAGTTCTTTGTGTGGAAAACAATACAATAATTAAGAAATAGTAATACAAGAATAGAATCTGCATTTTGCATGCCCACAACTGTGAACCCACTTTTGCCCCACTCTGGTATCTTTCTATTATCCACCTATCTTTATCCATTTCTATATCTATCTATTATCTATCTTTATATATATATATATATCCATCTGTCTGTCTGTCTGCCTCCCTCCCTATCGCTATCATATATCTGTTGATATATTTTTACTTATTTGGGGGGGAAATAAACTCTTTTTATTAGAGTTTTGAACTGAGAATGAAATAAATAAATTTTATTTCCTGGTTGAATGAAAAGATAAGGATGAATAAATAAATACGCAAATAAAGACTTTATTAGAAGTAATTCGTTTGAACTGAACCGGCATGACTCTTGGCCAGGAGCAAACGACCAACACCAGATTCTGCTCCAGCACAAGCTCCCCGGGGAAGCCTGAACGGGTGTCCCTTAAAAACAGAGCGAGGGTTTGTTTCCTCTGGTCCTTCCCAAAGGAGTATTTTGACGAAGGAAATATTGGGTGACAGAGCCCAGGTCCTTTTCATTTTAAATACTTTGTGGATACGATTTTACATAAAATTTCTGTTTCTCTGAATTTGAAAAATTGTCAGCAGCATAGCTAGGTACTGTTTCCTTTGCCTTCAGAAGCCTCAGAGCGAAGCGAAGAGAGGACCAGCCTGCTGTGGACTGGGCCCAATTGTCTGCGGCTGAGAGGGCTTTATTGTTTGCTTATTTGGGGGAGTGTGGGTTAAGCCATTCCCCATATTTCCCTGGATTCTGTTCCCTCTTATCTTCATACAGAATGCTCTGTTTCTGCACCTACATTCGTCTGTTGCTTAATACACACACCACCTCTAGCATCCATCACATCATATTCCAATGACCTGTTTACACTGAAAAGACTGACTACTGCGTTGTGCAGATGGAATGCATAAATGAGCAAGTTCTTCATCCTTAATTAGAGCGTGGGGAATAATGACAGCAAAGAACATTTTTTCTCATGGTGCAAGATAATAATTGGGGTTTCTCCATTTAATTTGACTATAAAAGGACATATAATTAATTGTCAAGATATATATGACTTCCACGGCATTTCTGTCCATTGTTCAAAACGAAGCACACAGTTTGAAAGTGATGTCTGCCGCATCATACAGAACTGAGATTTATCAAAGAATCTCTATCATAAGTAACAGTAATTTTACTTGAAGGACACTAAAGACAATTAAAAGATCTAAATCCAAATCCTGATTCTTACACATCATAGCTTTCTAAATGTGCGTTGGTTTTTGTCTTCTTTTTCTCACCTTTAGAAGGAAACCAGCAGTAGAAACTAACACATGTGATTAATACAGGAAATGAGAGTTTTTATCAAGTGCTTAGAAAATAAAGTATTATGTAAATATTTGTTGTTAGAATAGTCGAGTAGGCATAGTAATATGCAAATATTATGTGGTTCTTTTATCTTCTGTGATATCAAAAATTTGATCTTTCAGGAGGCTACTTTTCTAAAAAATATTTTCTTCACTCAGAAAGTCATATGAAAAATTCAGAAATATTTAGAAAGGGAACATCAACTTTATTTACAACATTTGTGCTGCTGTCGTTCAATGATTTATGTATTCTACCTGTAGTTCCCTACTAAATTTCACATGCAAGTAGATATTTAGAAAAGTGAAAGGCTTTTTTGGTTTTTATTGTTTGTTTTTGAAATTTTAGAAAGGGTTATTACCTCTTTTATGCTATTACAAATCAGATTAATTGGTTCACAAAATGTTTTTTTAAAAAGATGGTAGTGATTATATTAGCTGTATAATTCAAACACTGAATTTATATTTGAAATGTTTAAAAATACATTTACTGAACTTAAAATCAGAGGGTATCATAACTAAGAATCTTTTTAGGTATGCTTGGCTGTCAAATGGATTTGATTGTTATGTTTTTGCACATATTAATTTGAATTTAAGTATTATTGTTAAACTCATACACTATTTTTTACCCCTGTCAAAAAGAAGTAACAGACCCCAGGTGGAATCACTTGTGGTAAACTCCACCAAAACGTCATACCTAACCTAATTTGACTTTCAGCCTCTCTCAGGAGTGGATTTTTAAATCAAACAGTCAGATTTCATGATCAGCACTAATGAGTTATTCTGCCTGATGAGACCCTCCGCCTTCACCTAAGCAGAAGTGACCTTGTCTGAAATAATTGACTCTTTTAACTACCTTGTTCTACCCTCCCTTTGCCTACAAACCCCCCCCCCCCCTTTTTAATAACTACTGATATCTGCCTTCTATTTGCTAGGTGGAATGCTGCCCGATTCATGAATCATTAAATAAAGTCAATTGGATCTCCAAATTTGCAGTTGAATTTATACTCTTTAACACCCATAAGTTGTAAACCAAAGAAATGCTGTTTGGTTTTCATGTACTGATATGATCCAAGTGGAAATTATTTTGAAATTATGTTTTGTTGTATTCATAGTGTTGGTGTGGAGGGTGTTCCTTTTGCTGGCTCGGCCGGATATTATTCTCCTCTGTCCTGGTCAGTTTGTGGTGCTTTGCTGTCTGTGTGTTCTCAGCAAGGGAGGGGAGAACAGCCACAGATTGCTCTCATTCACTTCGTAAAATATTCAGTGATGCTGTGAGCTAGAATCAAATTACAATGAACATCATGACATGGGGCGGGGGCGGGGACATTTTTTCTATCCTTTTAGGTTCTTTGGCTGGTCTAGTAACCAAATTAACACAAGACAGATCAACTGGAGAAAAGTGAATTTAGTTGTGTCTGGGTGGCTCAGTTGGTTGGAGCATTCACCTGTACACCAAAATGTTGCAGGCTCAGTTTCTGCCATTGTGGGTTCAATCCCCGGTAGGGGTGTGTCTGGGAGGCAGCCTGTCTATGTTTCTCTGTCACATTAGTGTTTCTGTCTCTCTCTCCTTCTCCCCCTCTACCCATTTCTCCTCTCTCTAAAATCAATAAACATACTGTCAGGTAAAAATTAAAAAGACAGAAAGAAAAACAAATGTAATTACATTTGTATGAGAGGTCCAAGAGAGCAAGACACCCAAGGACAATTCAGCTAATTGGAGCTTATATGCCATTTTGAGCTAAGGAATGGGAGAGATATCTGGGACTTCAGTCCCAGGGAAGAAAGATAATTCACAGGAAATAGGAAGAGCAAATGTTTAATGAAAAAATGTTTTCCGTGCCTTGCAGAGACAGTGGGCTGCAAAGAGGACCTGGAATTTCCCCTCTCCCCCCACATACCTTACTCGTGTTCTTTGTAGTATTTCTGATGATAGCTCTTCCTGGAACAGGCCCTCCATCTACATTTTTTAAGCAGTTAAGAGGGATGCTAAAAAAAAAAGTCCCGAGTCTTCTGTTTTCATAAAAATAATCAACCTAAAATAATCCTCATGCCAAAGAGACACATTTTGAGGTGGCAAAATTTGCTTCCCTGTGCTCTTCAGGAAAGGCTGGAACACGGACTATGGCAGCAGCGCCAAAACAGATTAAAGCCCCCCTGCCCCCAGATTGTGAGAGTCCTCATGGCACCATAGCAGCCCTGTTCCCTGTCCCCAGATGACCCCACCTCCCTGATCTCTGTCCTCAGCCTTTCTTAGTCTCTGTTGGTCCTGATTTCAATGAGATAAGACATTGTAGAGCACCCTCTTCTTTGAAATCACTCTTGTCGTGTAGATGGCTCCAACTTTTGCCTAAGAGAAAACTCCCAAATCGAGCTAAGAGGCTCTGGAAAACAACTTCAGGCAGATAACCTTAAACTATAGGTAGCATCAGAAAGGAGTGTGCTTGGTTGAGCACAGAGAAGTGGGCCCAGTGCAAATAAAATAGTGATAGTACTACAGACAGCCACAAATACCAATAGTCACTCAGTACAAAAGGCCACAGACCAGAGGAGGTCTCTACAAATAATGCTTGTATAACCACTCTACAGACTTTGCTGTCAATAGCCACTTATCTTTTTTTTTTACATTTAATCTTTATTGTATTTGTTTCCATTGCCATTTAGCCTCCCTTGTACCCTTCTCCCCGAAGCAATCAACACACTGCTGTCCAAAGAAATGTTCTTACATGCTTTGAAGTGAAGGAGCATTTTCTATTCATTTATAGCAGAAAGTCTAGGATAAGGGCAGTATTTGCTGTTAAGCCCAAGGTTAAACGGTGGTGGTCAGGGCACCTAGTCAGCGTGGCACACGCAGTGTCTGATACAATTTTGTGGAATATTATCCCACATGTTGTTTCACATGAAACATATTTGAAGCTCACAGAAGAAAAATCTTGTTCTCTGATTTTTCACTTGAATTGAAAAATGTAAAGCTTTTAAAAAACATATTTCCTCCAACCAACGTAAAAATCCCTGTGGCTGTGATAATTTAACTAATACATGATATGCAGATAAATTCTAGCAATGTATATGTGCAAGCTATGAGATTTTTAATGTCTTTAACTGAAAGGTTTTAAAATGCAGTTGGAATTGAAATGTCTGAAATATAATTCAATCATCATTTATTGTTTATGAAACAAATGATGGGAAGCTATATGTAACCCAGCTAATGCTTTATCTCTTTGAAAGCATCAATTCCTTTTTTTTTTAAAGATTTTATTTATTTATCTTAGAGTGGAAGGGAAGGAGAGAGAGAGAGAGAGAGAGAGATATCAATGTATGGTTGCCTCTTGTGTGTCCCCTGCTGGGAACTGGCATGCAACCCAGGCATGTGCCCTGACTGGGAATCGAACCGTGATACTGTGGTTCGCAGGCCCGCGCTCAATCCACTGAGCTACACCAGCCAGGGCTCAATTCCTTATTATTAGGCAACTGCAAAGCCCTTTCATGTGTTGAGTGATGTGGTTGTTATAAAACTACACTGAGTAAACTGCTCATTGTTTTATGTTTTCTTGTGAGGTACTTCCCTCATGAACAGTTAAGTTGCGTTGAATAATGATATGATTGGAAATGCTTCTCATCTAAATTGTAAAATGCTTGAACAACCTAGGATTTGGGAGAACTGCATCTAAATTAGAAGTTAGAAGCTTGGGTTTAATTCACCGTGAAAATATTTTCATTATGTCTTTATGTGACTTTGTGTCTAACTTTCTGTTTCCAGTTGTGTTTTTGTATTGGGCCTATTGTGAGAGACTTGAGTTCTGAAAATGTGTGAGCTGCAAGTTCAGACTGGCCTCAGACGTTAAGTGGGAATCTCTTTTCTGGCAAGTGCCCCCTCTCGTGCTCCGAGCTGCCCTCTCAGAACATGGCCGTTTCCTGCCAATCCCTTTCTCTTCCATTCTCACGCCAGCACTGTGGGGTTTTCTCTTCGCCCATTTCTGTCTTTATACTTAAAGTGTATATTTAGAATGTGTAGTTGGCTCTCGGTTATTTTTTCAAATTCAGTATGGTGATTTTTGTCTTTGGAGTGTTTAATCTACCAGTATTTACATTTAAATTAACCACTGATATAGTTGGTTTATCCTAGGTTCTTGCTATTTGTTTTCTGCTAGTCCCATCTGTTCTTTCTTTGGTGCTGTTTATTTCAGCTTTTCTGACTTTTGAATTAATCAAATCATTTTTATTATTGTATTTTCCTCCTCCTTTAACTTTTAGCTCTACTTTTTCTTTGTGTCTGTATTGGTTGAATTCATATGTATTTCCAGATGCATCCTTGACCTACTGCATTGTACCTTAAATAAATACTCATCCCAATTCCTGAATGATAAAAGAACCTTGCAGGAGTTCTCTCCATTTGCTTTCTTCCCCCTAAACTGGGGCCCCTGCGAGAGAGAGAAGTACACGGATAATAATTATGTTGCTGGAGTTGGCATAGAGTGGTTGAGCCAGTGCAGCACGTAGGGAGACCCCATGCTATAGCCCTCCTCTTCCTAGAACAAGTCCTTGAGTTTTGAAGCGCAGGGTAATACTTAGGGAGAAAGGTCTGAGTATCATAGATCATGGGCCCAGTCCTTCTTCATCTGCCACTTTTTAAAGGCGTAATTTTTGGCAAATTAATTAAACCATGCTGCCTTAGTCTTTTGACCTATAAAACAGAGCTAAAAATACAATTGACTGAGACCAAACCTCAGGGATGTGATGAGGATTTAAAACTAAAATGGTGTAGGCCACAAACGCCACTTGGAATACTCGAGGGGGGACCCCCAAAACCAGAATTCAATTATAAAAAATTTTCAACTTCAGTCACCTTCAAAGTACTCCCCATTTGATGCAACACACCTATCAAGACTGTTTTCCACCACTCAAAACAGTTTTTGAAATTGTTGATTTTGATCCCTTTCGGTGCTTTGCCATTTTTTTTGTTTCACTTCTTCTGCATTGGTGGAACATTTCCCTTTGAGGACTTATTCCATCTAGGGAAACAACAAAAAAAGTTACTCAGGGGGAGATAGGGTGAACAGGGAAGCTAGGGCATGGGGACCATGTTGTTTTTTATCTAAAACTGCTGAACACTCAGCATGGTGTGGGCAGGCGTGCTCATAAATCACCCATCATGAAACACATTGATAGAGTCTTCAAAAAAATTCACTGAAGCTTAACACAGCCTCTTCAACATCGCCAGCTGGCACGCTGATCCTGGTGGGTTCCTAGAACACTCACCTGTGTGGGAAAGCCTGTACTACAAGGGGCCTACCCTCTAGAAGATGACTTTGCTTTTTGGGGAGGTCCTCCCTTATAGTAGTTACTTAACAAAAGGTAAAATTATTTCTTTCCATAATTTTTTTCATAAACCCATGCTTGCCTTAGCTCAAGTTTACACTTTGCATTTTGCAAAACCTTGTGATGTTGCAGATTGGAAGGTGCTATCCTGACCCCTTTGTGGGAATGGCCTTCATTCTGTCCCTACAACTGACCTTTCCAATGGAACATGGAGCAGACCCCTCTTCTCCATGCAAATCGTTAAAGAAATTCAACCACTGCTACTCTCCGTTCATTAAAATCATGCTTTGGCATCTTTGTTGAGGCAGCCTGGAGAGCGCTTACTTGTTCTTCATTGCTCATCTCATCTTCATTATTTAGGTTCCTCTGGTCTTTCACCACTGGGTGAGTTTTCCTCTTCTGTGCTCTGATGGAACTTGATATTATGTAGGTGCCTCTGAAAGTACTGTGAAGAGTATTTTGAGAGTTAAACTAATAGATAAGATTACCGTGTCAAAGACCCTCTAGAGGTAGCATTTCACCAGCCAGAATCATGAGAATCTACAGCAATGGTTCTCATCCCCAGAGGGGCCTAAAGCATTTGTGGGATGTTTTCTGTTATGGAAGTGGTCAGACCTACAGTCACTTCTGCAATAATCCATTTGAAACTGTGGACTTGTTCCAAGGCCATTAATGTATCAGTGAACAATCTGAGCATAAGGAAAACTTTGAGTTTGCTTTATGAAAAATGCCATGCATGGGGAACACTAATGTGAATGCAAAAAGCCACACCCAGATGAATCCAGCTGTGTAGGAATACACAAAACACACACACCCCACTTCAAATGTCTACCGTGTGTGTTATCCTCTTATACTTTCTTATTCTTTCACATTTGTGAAGTTCTATGGATAAAACAAAACCAAACACTTACTCAACATCCCAAACTCATTTAAGAATCCTGGTTCAAAACACCAAGTGGTGCTTACGAAAAAGGAAGAACTCAAGAACCTTAATGGAAATAATCAAATTCTTCTAATGCTTTTTTTGAAGCAACTACTGTCAGGTTTACTGGTTTCCAGCATCACTACAATTTCTAAAGTCTTCAGCTGTCTGACAAAACTCCCCATGCAGACAGGAAAGCTGAAAATTTTCTAGCAATGAGGCAGTGGTTAAATGAAGAATACGGTTATACCATGGATCAGAATTTCAGGTTTGGTGAAGTAGGTAGGTATTATAAGCACATGCCTCAAAGGCAGACACACACACCCACGAAAAACAAAAAATGTGCCTCGGGAATTTAGGCTGAGAAAGATCACCAGAAGAAAAAGGAGTTTTACCATCCCTATCTGCCATTGCAGCTCCCCCCGCCGATTTCAGAAGACCCTTCACAATAGAGTGCAAGCCTCAGCCCTTACACAGACAGCTTCTCCGAGCAAACTCCAGGTGCTTTGCAAAGTTAAAGGGCCACATTTACCCCAGAACTTATATACGTATTACCATTGAACATATATAAAATTGTGCTGTTTTATTTTTTTTTGAAAAACATGTTTTAGCAAAAATTTAAAAAAATATTTTATTTATTTATTTTCAGAGGGGAAGGGAAGGAGAAAAGGAGAGAAATATCAATGTATGGTTGCCTCTCATGGGTCCCCTGCCGGGAACTGGCCTTTAACCCAGGCATGTACCCTGACTGGGAATCGAACCGCGATTGTGTGGTTCTCAGGCCTGAGCTCAGTCCACTGAGCTACACCAGCCAGGGCTGTTTTAGCAAAATTTTTGAGTTTCTGCCTTTACCTTCATTTCCCTGATCATGAACCCTGTGATTTTTTATTGCAGCAGGTGTTTTTTCAGAGGGTGTGTGCCGCATCGCGGTGGAACTGACTGTACCAGCAGTTTTAGTGGGCAGGAGCTAGGGATGCTGGACAGCGCTGCCTGAGGGATGAAACACGTCTTGTGTTGGACACGACTTGACAGTCATCACTCTATTTCTTGACTCCCTGTTTTGGTTAGTTAGGTTTGCCTCTGACCTTCATCCATGTGAGTTATGCCTCTGCTCACGGCCTCACAAAATACCAAGTTACAGTTTATGTGTATTTTTGTGGCTACTGCTGCTTGGCTACATTCTGCTGTTAGGTTCTTGAACAAGTCAGTTTGTCAAATTGCCTCCTAGCTCATTTTCCCATTTATAAAAATATGGAGATTTGTTGAAAATATGCCTCTGGAATCTGTTACCAGATAAACTACTAATGGCATAAAAAATGGAAATCCAAAAATGAGTACGATAGTCTGGCAAAGACTCTCATGAGAGTTGGAACCAGAAATTTCTTTAGGTTTATCCGATCAGCAAGTACTGAGAAGAAGTACCACGTGACCTTAGGTTTGACATTTCCCTGTCAACTTTCTATTCTCAATTCAACTTTCTCTTTATGGATTGCTAAGGAGTCTTTCCATTTTCTTTGTCTCTGTGTTGTATAAGCTTCATTCTGGACATTATGTCAGATACAAAGATTGAAACTCCAGGTGCTTTGCAAAGTTAAAGGGCCACATTTACCCCAGAACTTATATACGTATTACCATTGAACATATATAAAATTGTGCTGTTTTAATTGATATTTTTAATTGTCGTAAAAATATCTGAAACATATGTATAGACATAAGATCTTTAAATGGATAGCTATAATTATCCAGACATTTTTAGAGTCAAATCGTGGTCAAACATGTGAATAGAAGTTTGCTAGAGTATAAGCCCCTATAGGAGAAGGGTTATGTTGATTTTTATGCATCATTTATTCCCTGTGTCTTGAATAGCAGCTGAATGAATAGTTGCTGAATGAATAATGGGTAACAGAAGTAAAATGTGAAGTACAATTGATGTGGCATCATTTCCACTGAATAAACAGGTAGAGCTAACCAACCGGAAGGGTGCCGACTGGTAGGCTGTACCTGTGTGCACCCCTGAGTACAAGCCAGGGGCACTGGTGCAGAAGAGGGAGCAGTTGTTGTGTGGCTAGAGGAGGAGCCAGTGGAGCTGGGCTTCAAAAATGTGTATATCTCAAGTGAGGGAGGGGGGAGCAGGGTATTTAAATAGGGAAAATGGTTTGAGTAAAAGCACCAGGGTGAGAATAATAGGAGAATAATAAGCATAACAATCTGGTTTTGTTGGACAAATAAGAAAAGGAGTTTTAAAAGTATCTTGAAGTCCCCATATTGGAGGGTCTGATACTTTATGTTTTTACTGTGTATATAAACTAACAAACAAAATACAAATGGACTCATAGATAAAGAGAACACACTGGTAGCTGTTGGGGGGCAGGTTATGGGGCTGGGTGAAAAAAGTGAATGGATTAAACAAAAATAAAAATTAAAAAAATGAAACCTCATAGATACAAACAACAGTTTGGTGATTACCAGAGGAAAAGGAAGGTGGGGGGAGATTGAAGAGGGAAAGGGGGGTAAATGGGGCCAGAGGAGACTTGACTTTGGATGGTGAGCACATCATATGGTACACAGATGATGTATTACAGAATCGTGCACCGAAAAACTATATAATTTTATTAACTAATGTCACCCCAGTAAATTCAATAAAAAAGTGTAAACAAACAAACAGCTCTCTGTTGCTTCAAAAAATACAATAAAACAAAAACCTCTGAGTATATTCTTCTGTC
Organism: Sturnira hondurensis; assembly: GCF_014824575.4. Lineage (NCBI taxonomy): Eukaryota > Metazoa > Chordata > Mammalia > Chiroptera > Phyllostomidae > Sturnira > Sturnira hondurensis. The sequence goes on from NW_028082759.1 coordinate 34,880,399, forward strand.
ATCTTTTCATTATTTTTAGGTTAATTAATTTAACTTTTAGTTTTAAAACTCAAATGAACCGTTGACTTTAACAAGTGGCATTTAAAATATAATAATGTAGAAATGATTTCATTAATTATGGCTATACTTACATGTTCTCATAAAATCAATGAAACCTGTCATTGATATTAAAAAACTGAAAGAAATTGCTATATCCTGACCATATTTTCCTTGGAGCCTGTATCTTTGGTTGTATCTTTTCTACAGGAAGGAAATAAAACAACTAGTAAATTTTTCATGTGGTGAACAATCAAGAAAGTGGGAGGGTCACCTTCCATTCTCATAAATAAATCATAGTAAGATCTTTTCGTGTGTCTTACAGCCATCCTTGACCCTGTTCTGACCTAGGAGACATTGAAGGGAACAGCAAGTCAAAGCCATTATTTAGCTATACAGAGGAAAAGGCTAATAAATACTTAAACAATTATTTGGCCTCTCTTTTCTCCTTATATTTGCTTAGCGCTATGCACTGAAACATAGACTGTCTTCTATCAGAATGCGGAAAAGTTAGTTAGGGAGATTTAATCACTGATTAAAGAAATTATATGGCCGAAGGAAATATTATTATTATAGAAACAGACAAAAACAGACATTTTATTATTTGATTTGAACCTTGAATCTCATAATATACTGGCAGAGAATGCCTGTGGTAGGCGAGGCACCACCACAATGCTGTTCTGGCTTAAGCAACACCCAGAAAGAGACTTCAGAGTTGCACTGTTGTGTTTTTTCTCTCACCATATAGCATGGATGCTATTTTCCAGGAACACCTCCATATGACAAAAATGAATATATAGAATTCAGTCTTATATTACAGTAACCTGAATTCTTTTCTTTCTCTTAAATTGGTAAAAATTGGCCCACCAACATGACACAAAGCATGTACCTCAAGACTGGTTTGACACCTTTATTAAAATATTAATCATCATTTCGTAACTGATGTCATGTCTCCCTCTGGAGGGTTATTGCAGTTTATGGAATGAGCGCACAGAAACATTAGCATCCCCCCCCCTCCATTAATTTTAAAAGATGCCAATCTCAATGATCTCCATAGGCCTATTTGTTAAAAGAAAATCAGTTTAATACTTGGCAAGTGGAGCCCCAAGAACCTAAATTAATTCATTCTGCAGCATCATCATTGTGGTGGTTGGCGAATTGCAATCATCTTTCCTCTCAAATTCTTCCCTTTTGTATCTTCCCGAAGCTCTTTAGCATCCTGTGATTTTTCACTCTCGTTTCATTCTTTCTGGAACCTTTTACCTGCTTTGTGATCCTACTTCGCCAAATGCATCCAAAATATCATCACTTTGCAATATATTCCACATAGAAATGAGTAATAGACTTTATAGTTTTTATTTGTACTGTGTTCAAAATCCAGTATATAATTTTACACTTATAACACATCTTGATTTGAGAGTTCAATTTGATGATATATTCTGTATTTAGATTTTATAAAATTTACGGTTGAAAAAGAAGGCTGACATACCCAGGCTTATCCCAAACATACCTTAAAAATTGCCAATCCTGAATCAAATATTAGTTTTTAAATTTAAATTTAAACTGATTACAATTAAGTCACATAACAATTCCTTCCTTTTGAGTGCTGAGCAGCACTAAATGGTATTCTGTCGTATGGATATGCATCCAACCAGCGAAGGAAATGAGAGCTGTTTCCAGTTTTTGGTAATTATAATAGTGCTGCTATAAACTTGCATGTATATTTTTACATGAACATAGTGTTTGATTTCCTAGGGTAGATTTCAAAGAATGGGAGTCCTGGATTGAACAGTAAAGCCATGTTTAATTTTATAAAAAACTATCAAATAGCTATATTATTTGCATTCTCACCAGCAATACACTAGTGTTTCAAATGCTCTGTATTCTCATTGGCCTTGGTATGGCGAGTGATTTTAGCCATTCTAATATGTGTGGTGTGTGCATTTCCCTCTCATTTAGTGATGTTGAATTTGTTTTGTGTGTTAAATTGCCACATACATATCCCCTTTGGTGAAGTCTCTGTACAGGTAGCTACATGTGTTTTAGAATTATTTCTTTGTTTCTCTGCAGAAAATAATTTTGCTTACTAGAATACAGAGGCCTCTTTGCCTTTAGTCTTACAGAGTATTAATTTCCAGTGTTACTTAGGTCATTGCCTTTCGACCCTCTCGGCTGTTTCATATGTTTCATTCCTCCAGTGAGACGTTTCATACAACTATAGAACTGTTAAAGATAACCGAGTCATGGGAAAATTTTCAGAGTTGATTTATTTGAGCAAACATCAACTTGAATCGGGTGGTGCCAAGCCAGAAGTGATTAGACCCTTCATCGCAGTTCAGGGACAGACATTTACAGACAAGAGGTGGAAGCGAAGCAAGGAAAGTATTTAATTGGCTGTAGCTTGAGCTGTTGCCTTGTTTGGGAAAGCCTGGTAGGCTGTTTATAGTTGATTCCCTTAGGTTTTAACTTGCTAATGTTGAAGCATTTCAGGGTTAGGTTTTGGTGCGCTTATGTAGGCTATTAAGGCATTAAGCCACCTCAGTCTAATGGCTTCCTCGTGAAATTAATTTAACAATCAGTTAGATTGTTTTGTCATCATCTGCATTTCCTGAATTGCTTTCTAAAAATCGTCATACATTACTTCATTCTCTGGACTGTAAAGTTCAATGGGTTTTGACAAATACTAGCATGATATGCACCCACCATTACAGTATCATAAGGAATAGTTTCATTGCCTTAAATAAATTGTCTGTGCTTCATGTATTCAGTGTTCCTTGCACCAGTACAAACCCAACTACTGATATGTTTACAATCTTATAGTTTTACCTTTTTCAGAAGATCATCTCCTAATTGGAATCATAAAGTATGTAGCCTTTGTGGACTGGCTTTTTTTTTTTCACTTAGCAATTTGTATTTAAGATTCATCCAAGTCAGTTTGTGGCTTGATACCACACTGCCTTTTATTATCAAATAGTATTCTATTGCATGACTATATTATATTTTGTTTTTCCATTCATCTGTTGAAGGGCATATTGTGCACCTCTAGTTTTGGACAATTATAAAGCAAGATGCTATAAACACTTGGATAAAGATTTTCTGTGGACACACATTTTCAAATCAGTTGAGCCAATACCTAGGAATACAATTGCTGGATCATATTGTTTACTGTTGGTAGAAACTGCCAAATGGGCTTCAGTGTGGCTGAGTCATTTTGCATTCCCAGCAGGAACTGAGAGTTCTTGTTGTTCAGCATCTTCACAGGCAATTGGTATTATCAGTATTTTGGGTTTTAAGGTGGAGATCTAGTTTAATAAGACCGATGTCCTTGTAACAAGGAGGAGGGACATGGGGGATCCATGCACACGGAAGAAAGACCCCACGGAGGCACATTGAGGAGACAGCCTCTGCTAGCCAAGGAGAGAGGCTTCAGGAAGCCCCCAAACGACCAACACTTTGTCGTGGACTTTGGCTTCTAGAATCATGAGAAGATAAATTTTTGTTATTGAAACCATCCAGTCTGTAGTATTTTGCTGTAGCATTCCTAGCAAACTAATATACTGGGTTTCATAGGTTTTCTTCTAGTTTTGCATTTTTGAATTTGATATTTAGATCTGTAATCCATTTCAAGTAAAATTTTGTGGGAGATGTGAGGTGTGGGTCTAGGTTCATCTTTTTTGCATGTGGATGTAGAATTGTTCCAGTAGCAACTGTTGAAATGACTGTCCTTTTCCCACTGAATTGCTTTTACACCTTTGTTGAAGATCAGTTGACTGTTTTTGTGTGGGGTCATTATTATTTTTATATTTAAATAAATGTGTTTGACTGGAAAATTTTAAACTTATGCAGATACAGTAATGATCCGTGTAGCTCAGTATGAACTATAAATCTACAAACTGATGTGTGTATATATATAGTTGATTGAATCATCTATCTGGATCTTAATTTTTTAATAGATGAGATTAGAGTAATCTGTTCCTTAGAGGAGAATACCTCAATTTAAAGAAAACACCAATTATTTATATTGGCTTTTGGGAAGTCAGCTCTACACCAAAATTTTATATGTGATCTTTCCGGTCTAACCTTGACAAATGCAGAGTTCTTACCTGAGAGATCTCACGGGGGCAAGCTGCCCTGCCCACACATGCCTAGCGTGTCATGCCAGTCCTGTGGCCTCTGAAAAGGCTTGCCGTCAAGGACAGCCCCACCCCCAGTCCTGCCTCCCGGTGGCCATGCATTTGCCGTATCTGTATCTGTTCTCCAGTGCAGAACGGGAACATGTTACAGCTGCTTCGATCATATTTTATTCTTTCTTCCTGTTTCCTTGATTCTCCAGACTCCATATGGCTAAGCAAACATTCTTGTGTTTTAAAATTCATTTTCTTCACATTTGGGGTGAAGGAATTTTTAACTGTTCTCAGGAAATTAGTGGCATGTTTGTTTTCAGTAATTAATTTCATTTGCGTGTTATGAAACTTACACTAAATACCTTTAAAGTGCAGATAGACTCCTTGATAACTTCACTTATTTCCAGGATCTCTGACATTGCTGGTTAATGCAATTGTATGGTATTTTTCAGAACATTTGTGTCTTTATAATGTCAGGTTTTTCATAGCTGTGAGGTTTGCAACTATTTGCATTTCCCTAAAAAGTTCTACAGAATTTTCAGCTAAATTTACTTAGAGAATATTTTTTGCCTAATGCTTCAGCAGATTCACACACCAGCTGCTGGGCTCTTCTTCAAATTATATAGTAACATTAAGGTCCAGAAAAAGTGCTGTTCAGGGCTCACTCTATACACCAGACCCAGAGTCTGTCACTATGAAAACATTAGCTTCCACAGATGATCAGTATTGATTCCATCGTCATCATTGAATAAAATCTATAATACTTAAAAAGCTGTTTTATGTATTTATCCAGCTGGCACCTGCACACATGAACACACATTTCCAAGTGGAAACATTTGCAAGTACATTACAGAACAATCATCTCTCTCATATTAAGTTTCACAACAGAAATCATAGTAGCTACAATGGCGACAGAGCCTATGCTACCTGTAGTGCATGCAGTAGAGTATATGGAATGAGACTCTATCATAACTTAAAATGTTAAATACTTGAATATAAAAAATCTTTAGCCAATACTTTCTAAGATGTTGGTAATCACACACACACACTTTTTTTTTTAACTAAATGCTGTGTCATAATAGAAGTCTAAGCTCTCACCTGGGTCAGCCTGACTCTTAACTACACATAGAATATGAAGTGCTGTTGGTAGGAATCTCTTGGGTCATTAGTGGAGACGCTGCCAGTTGGTAAGATGGTTTCATAAAATAAAATGCGCCCCTGCCTTCAATGAATTCAAAAACTGGTAAGGGAGATATATAATCAAATTTATTGGAAGAGAAAAACATTAATTATGTCAATAGAGATAAGTGCACTGTTTCAGCTAAGCACAGAGGGATGAGTTAGAATGACTGGGTCTGGCAAAGTCAGAAGCCCTCACAGAAGAGGAAATCACTGTGCTGGATATTTAAGGAAAGTGGACACTCTGTAGCCAAACAGAGAAACAAAAGAGGACATTATAGGAAGAAAGATAGCCTGTGAAAAGTCATGAAAGAATAAAAGACTAAGATCTGTTTGGCAGAATATAAGTTTGGATAGTTCAGTATGGCCATACAGAATAAATACATGTGTGAAAGAAGCCAATCTTAATGAGGATGAAATGAGGTTCCAATGAAATTAAAGGTGATTGCAATATCATGCTATCACGCAGAATTTACAACAAACTTTTAAGATTTTGAAGAGGTTCCACTTGTTTTGTTTTGATATTTAAACTGAAATATCTAATTCAGTGAATAGGCAAGTGTTCAGTGAGAAAAACATAGGAGGGTAGTACAAGTAAAGCATCCACAACGTATTAGAAGAAGAAATTTCACTAAAGATCTATATTTATATGATTGACAGCCACCTAAACCAATATGTTTTCAGTATGAAAATGATGCTGGGGGTATCTGACACAAGAACTGACCCGCCCCAAAGACCTGTTGGCATGCACGCTGGAGCGTCCACCACCAAAGTACCCCGAGGAGTCTCAGCAAGACGACCCTTGAGAACAGTCTGCCATGGAGAGCCCCCGCTGTGGTCTTCTAATCTGCCTTTCAGTGCATTAGTCTAAAAGGTGGAAGTGCCATCAAGGCTCACCGGATATTTAAGAAAAGCTTTTGACATGAAAGGAAGAGCCCCAAACAAATAAATAGGGGATAACCTTTAGAGGAAACAGGATGTAGAAAGTAGCAGTAAACCACAATAGTAAATTACTGGGGTACCACTTTCAGTGTGGTGCTCAAGTGATTTCCTGCTGGGCTGAACTTCATGTAGATTATTCCCATAAGCCTTGGATAAATTTTTTTAAATTTATTTATTTTCAACTTAAAAATTTTTTTTTATTCTTTTATTTTTTAAAATATGAAAATATTTTCTTTTTATTGATTATGCCATTACAGTTGTCCCACTTCCCCCCTTCACTCCCCTCCACCCTGAACACCCCCTCTCCCACCATTCCCCCCTTTAGTTTATGTCCATGTGTCACAAGTTCTTTCGATTCTATATTTCTCATACTATTCTTGCCATCCTCCCCGCCCCCCATCTATTTTTTACCTACCATCTATGCTACTTATTCTCTGTACCTTCTCCCCCCTTCTCCTCCTCCCACTCCCCTGTTGCTAACCCTCCATGTGATCTCCATTTCTATGGTTCTGCTCCTGATCTAGCTGTCCTCTTAGTTTGCTTTTGCTTTAGGTATGATTGTTAGTAACTGTGAGTTTGCTGTTCTTTCACTGTTCATCTTTTTTTATCTTCTTTTTCTTATATAAGTCCCTTTAACATTTCCTATAATAAGGGCTTAGTGATGATGAACTCCTTGAATTTGATCTTATCTGAGAAGCACTTTATCTGCCCTTTCATTCTAAATGAAAACTTTTCTGGATAGAGCAATCTTGGATATAGGTCTTTGGATTTCATGACTTGGAATATGTCTTTCCAGCCCCTTCTTGCCTGTAAGGTCTCTTGTGAGAAATCAGTTGAAAGTCTGATGGGCACTCCTTTGTAGGTGACTATCCCCTTATCTCTTGCTGCTTCTAGGATTCTCTCCTTCATTTTAATCTTGGGTAATGTAATTATGATGTGCCTTGGTGTGTTCCTCCTTGGGTCCAACTTCTTTGGGACTCTCTGAGCTTCTTGTATTTCCTGGAAGTCTATTTCCTTTGCCAGACTGGGGAAGTTCTCTTTTATTATTTGTTCAAATAAGTTTTACACTTGTGGCTGTTCCTCTTCCCCTTCTGGTACCCCTATAATTTGGATGTTGGAATGTTTAAAGATGTCCTGGAGGTTCCTAAGCCTCTCCTCATTTTTTTTTTGAATTCTTGTTTCTTCATTCTTTTCTGTTTGGTTATTTTTACCTTCCTTCTGGTCTGCTCCCTTGATTTGAGTCCCAGTTTCCTTTCCATCACTATTGGTTTCCTGTGCATTTACCTTCATTTCAATTAGTTTAGCCTTCATTTGTTCCTCTAATTTGTGACTAAAATCAACCAGTTCTGTGAGCATCCTGATTACCAGTATTTTGAACTGCATTTGATAGGTTGGCTATCTCTTGGTCGCTTAAAAGTATTAGCTCTGGGGCTTTGATTTGTTCTTCTTCTTGAGCCATAATGTTTTGGTCTGTTCACGCCTGTTCTGTATGAGGCGCAGAGCCCTAGATGTTCACCAGGGTGGGGAGACCCAGTTGCTGGGTTGTGGGGTCAGAGAGGGGCAGTGGAATTTGTTCAGCTCTCTCTCGATTTCGGTCCCTTCTGCTGCTTCCCACATACAAATCGGGCCCCCTGGTCCGGCTGCTGGGTGTGTGGGCCTGTGCACCCTCCAGGACCCCGTGGGTCTCTCCAACAAACTCTCTGTGAGCCTGGGAGCTTCTCCTGGCACCTCGACCTTGAGAGTTTTTCCAATCAGTGCTTTTAGGCTCTAATTCCCATCACTGGGGCCCTGGGTTGCGCAGTCTGTCTCACTGATCCCTCCTTTGCCTGGTTTATCTACGCACGAATGTGTGACCACAGTAAACTAGCTGCCTTGTGCCATCACTGGGTCTGCCCGTTGCCACCCCACGGCTGGCATCTGCCAACGGCTGCCTGTGTCAGTCTGGTCCAGCCGCTTTTTCCTGCACGACCCTGCTCCACCAGCCGCTGACTCCGCCCCTCTTACCAGTCTGGCTGAATGGTTCGTTGTTGTCTGACTTCAGTACAGTTCAGTTTTTTGTGTTTTGGTTGCATTTTTGTTGCTAAAACTTTGTTGTCTTTAAACTTGGTTGTGTGAAGAGGCACAGTGTTTCCACCTACACCTCCATCTTGGCCAGAGTCCTTAGATAAAGTATTTAAAATGTTATATTGTCCATGCTGGGGACTGAAAGATCATTATTAAAATATTTGTAGGTAATATAAAAGTGAATATTTAGTCATTATTCCATTTTATCACATGATTACACAGCACATGCTGTGTGTCACATATAGTTTTAAGCATTTAAATAATCAGGAGCTCATTGGATCCTTATATCAATCATATTGGGTAGGTTCTATTATTTACATCTTCATCTTAGAGGTGAAAAAACTATGGCCCAGAGAGATGAAGAAACTTGCCCAAAGTCACACAGCTAGTAAGGAACTGAGCTGGGATTCAAAATAGGTAAGCTGAAGAGTCCCTATCATTAATCGTTATGCCATATTTCAGTATGGTGACTAATGAAGTACATGCAATAATGTTAAATAGTTCATCATAGTTGCTAGTTTGATTTCACTCACTCTCTTTATGGTGTCCAACATCTGGAAAATGTTTAAAAATTATTGCTCAGGTGCTAAAAATAATTGTCAGGAACTTAAGGGTCTGGCAGTACAGATGACTTGAAAACCCTTCAGCTACTAACACCAAGAACTAATCAATAAATTATGAATAACAGCCTTACAAATGCATGGCTGAACTGCTAAGAAAGGCAGGAAACTTGCCTTGGGCCAGAAATGAAGAAGATACCGAAACGATGGACAGGAAACTGCAGAGCTGACACTATGTCTGCAGGGTTAACAGTCCAAGGGCTTGAATTGAAGCCAGTGTAGGGTGAGGGAGAGTTGGTACTGAGACCCACACCATTTATGGGCTAACCCTTCAGTATGAGTGATGATTCCAGCAAGGAGAACTCTTAAAAGTTGTGGGAAGGATTACACATTTATACAACCACTGTGGAGAGCAATGTGACAATGTCTCATGAATCTGAATTTTTTCATTCTTATGACCAGACAATTCTTTTGCTAGGTTCATACCCTGAAGAAAGTCTAGACCTTGGGAAAAATCAAACATGGATAAGAATTTTATTGCAGCGTTGTTTGCATTAAGCTAAAACTTGGAAGAGGAGAGTGGGTAAATGAATTGTGTTAAATTCATATAATGGACTATGCAGAGCAGTGAAGGTCCCTGTATTGTAGGCATGCACAATATCATTAGGCATAATTCTCCAAAGCTTCACTTTTGTGACAAAGACAAGTTGCAGAGTATTTGAAGCATTAAACCTAAGTGCTGAAATGTAGAAAATTGGAAATATTTTAAAGTTACAGTTCTTAACCTCAAAGAAGAAAGAAAGCAGAACTTCTAATAATTCTTCTTACAAATGCAAGAAACACAGAATTGCAGGTGCAGTTGGCTTTCTTTTGGCCCAGCACACACCCTGTAGACAGACCCTTGAAACAACTCTCACAGAATAGCAAGAAAAAGGGGGGCTGTTTTATTGAGTATGTCCAAACTAGGAGATAGTCTCCTATTCTCATTTATTTCACCAAAATTCAAATCAACTCAATGTAACTGCAAATCTTTCTAACCTTACTGCACCTTTGCCTCTTACAGGCCTTGCCAAGGGTCTCTTCGTTCCTGAATTCACACCAGTACATGTACTCGCAAACTCGTGTGGAGTCATTTCACTCTCTGTTGCTTTTAATCTTGCATTTTTATCCCACCATACTGCTCACCAAATAAAGAATCATGTTTAGGACCCGTTTATAGCTCTGTGTGTTTTACAGCAATGTTTTTCTTCATCACAAAACAATTAAAAAGAAAACAGGAGTCTAAGAAGACCTTGGAACCAACTAAATTAAATAATTGCTGTTCTTTCTTTCTTTAAAGGTACTTAACTATTTATTTATATTAAATACTTTTTATTTTTATTGTTGTTGAAGTGCTCTTTTCTGCCTCCCTCCCTCCTCACCATCCCAGCCCTCCTCACCTCCCTCCCGTTTCCACCCCTCCTTGTTATTGTCCATATGTCTTTTACAGTTGTTCCTGTGAACGCCTCACCTTTTTACCCCACTATCCCCTCCCCTCTCCCTTCTGGTTACTGTCAATTTGTTCTTAATTTCAATGTCTTTGGTTATATTTTGCTTGCTTGTTTTGTTGATTAGGTTCCAGCTGAAGGTGAGATGATATGGTATTTGTTTTTCACTGCCTGGCTTATTTCACTCAGCATAATACTCTCCAGTTCCATCCATGCTGTTGGACTGAAAGTGAAGGGCTGGAGACAAATATTCCAAGCATATGGGCAGGAAAAAAAAGCCGGGTAGCAATACTCATAACAGACAAAATAGACTTGAAAAAAAGGACCATAAAGAGAGACCCAGAAGATCACTTCATAATACTCAAGGGAAGAATCCACCAAGAAGACATAGACATTATAAATATATATGCACTCAACATAGGAGCACCCAAATACATAAAGAAAATCTTGGAGGACTTCAAGAAAGATACTGACAGTAACACAATTGTAGTAGGGGACTTCAACACCCCACTGTAAAAAATGGACAGATCTTGCAAACCAAATATCAACAAAGATATTGCAGTATTGAACAATGTCCTCGATCAAATGGACTTAACTGATATATATAGAGAGCCTTTCATCCCAAAGAAGCAAAATACACATCTTTTCAAATGCACATGGAACATTTTCAAAGATAGACCACATTATAGGACACAAAACATGCCTCAAAAATTCAAACAAAATGAAATCCTATCAGGCATTTTCTCTGATCACAAGGGATTGAAACTAGAGACCAACCTCAAAAAAAATCCAAAAACACTCAAACTCATGAAGATTGAATAGCATGCTATTAAACAACGAATAGGTCAAGAATGAGATCAAGGAAGGAATAAAAAAGATTATTGTTATTTCTTAAGGTAACATCTTTATTGGCATATAATTCACATACCAAACAATTCACCTATTTAAAATGCACAACTGAATAGCTCTTAGTATATTCACAGAGTTGTGCAACCCTCGGCACAATAAATTTTACATAATTTTTGTCACTTCAAAAGAAACCCATTATCGGTCACTGTTCATCCCCTCACCCTTTTCTGTCCTTACACTTCACCCTTCCTACCGCCCCTCCGCTGCCTCCCGTTCATCACCAGCTCTAAGAGACCACTAATCTACTTTCTGCTCTGTAGATTGGCTTATTGTGGATTTTTCACATCAGCAGAAGCATACAATCTGTGGCGTTTTGTGGTTTCCCTCATTGAGCTGCAGCGTGCGTCGGTACTATCCAGATTCCTTTTATTACCAAGTTAGATTAAGTGGACATGACACATGTAACTTGTTTTTCATCAAGTAATACATATTTGGATCATTTCCACTTTTTAGCTTTTATGAATATTGCTTCTGTGAACATTCATGTATACGTTTTTCTGTGGTCATGTGTTTTCATTTTTCCTGAATATACACCTAGGAGTAGAATTGCTGGGTGTTATGATGACTTGATATTTAACCCTATGAAGAACCACTGGACTCTTTCCCATGGGCCACACCCTTGTACGTACATACCAGCAGTGTATGAGGGCTCCAGTTTTTACAAATCTTTGCCAATATTTATTACCTACTATTTTTATTACAGTATAACCATCCTAATGGATATAAGTAGTGTCTCACTGTGGTTTTTAAAAATTATTTTCAATAATTTGCATTTAATACTAATTTGTGGTAGTTTCAGGTATATAGCATAGTGGTTAGAGAGTCATGTACTTTACAAAGTGTCCCCCCTCGATATTTCCATTATCTATCTGGTGCCAAACATAGTATTACAATGTTATTGACTACATTCCTTATGCTGTGCCTCACATCCCCGTGACTATTTTGTAACTACCCGTTTGTACTTCTTAGTCCCTTCACCTCTTTTATGTCGTCCCCCAACTCCTCTCCCCACTGGCAACCCCAGTCTGCTCTGCGTGTCTGAGTCAGTTTTAATTTTGTTTGTTTGTTTGTTTATTTCATTCTTTGGATCACACTCCATACTGCTTTCCACAGTGGCTGTACCAATCTTCATCCCCACCAACAGTGTACCAGCACTTGTTGCTTATTGATTTATTGATAATAGCCATTCTGATAGCTGAGAGTTGATATCTCATTGTGGTTTTAATTTGCATTTTCCTGATGATTACTGACGTTGGGCATCTTTTCATATGTCTATTGGCCATCTGTGTGTCCTCCTTGGAAAAGTGCCTATCCAGGTCCTCTGCCCATTTTTCAATTGGATTGTTTGTTGTTTGATATTTAGTACTGTGAGTGTAAATTTTGGGTTATAACCCCTCATGGGGTATATGTATCATTGGCGAATATCTTCTCTCATTCAGTAGGTTTTCTTTCCATTGTGTTGATGGTTTCCTTTGCTCTGTCAAAACCAAAGCCCACACTTTTAAACATTCTCCTATGTTGCCTCTTTTATTCTAAAAATAGTGAGAAATAGCAAAAAATTATATTACAGTGTTCTAACACATCTTGTTGAAACATATAAGATTGATCAGTTGCATTGCTAGCACATTAAATGACATTATTGAATATTCTTCTAGATGGAAATAGCTTTAAAAGTAAAAGCATGACAAAAACAATAGAAATAATTGAAGTATCAATGGGGATTCAAAACAGATGCAATTGAAATTTCTCCTGTGTGATAAAATGGAAGAACACATGGTTTGAAGTAAGACACCCTTGGATTTGAATTTTGGCTCCATTACCAGCTGGTATGGTCAATTATTGAACAGCCATTGGCCTTGGTTTCCTCCTCTGTAACATTCAGCAGTAGTAACCTGTGACCATGGTCACGCAGTTTTCAGTAAGTAGCTGACTATAGTGTGGCCTCAGGGTTGACCCCAAAGCCAGTTTCACTACCTCTGAGAAAGTTACACTTTAAGGGAGATAGACATTTCAAAGAATACTTCAACACGACTCTGATATGAACATATACAAAGAGAACAGGTAGAATAGATATTAGAATAATTTAGTTTTGCACATTTCATTTCATAAGGTACCAGTCTGTCACTGTCTATTAATTTTTTATTGTACTGAGACTATTTTGAAATTAAATATTAGTGAACTATAGAAGGTTGAGCATATTTCTGTGTTCACTGCCTAAATTTTTAAATGTTCTTACTGTCATTGCTATATTAAGAGAAGTTTTTGATATATTGCCATTTTATTAATGAAGTAAAAATGAGAAAAGTTTTTTATTTGATGATAGTTTTGACAAAACAGAGTAGTCAGGACTACTGAGAGCAAGGAAGAACTGTCCTAACACATGGAATTTGGGGTTTAGTGATAATTTAATATTAAAATATGTGTAAGGATATGAATGTCAAGAGCAATAATTTACAGACAAAGAGACCTTAAAATATATTTTAGGAAAGAGATATAGCAGAAAACACTTGTCATCAGTTTTCACTAGTCGATTGGTTGCCACTGACCACTGATGGCTGTGTTCTCATGTGCAGGCTCAGGCTGCCAGATGAAATGACCTTTCTTCTTAAAAAAGGGGAAAAGAAAGAAAAATGTGAGAAAGAAAAGTGGCCAATTGAAGAGAATAGACCCAGGAAACACATAAAACCAAATCAATGCTGTTATCTTATGAAACACTGTATTTAAATACTTTGTAAATACTTAGAAGAATGTACTGAACAAAATCTACTAGACTTTGCTATGTGTGTCAATGGGGGATTTAAACATAAGTGGCTGAGAAACTGGTTTATAGGCTTCACAGTTGCCTAATGAATTACCAGCATTTTATTCATTTATTCTTTCTGTAATTCATTTATTCCCCCCATGTACCCACCTATTTGTTCATTTATTCATTCAGTTTTTGGTTTCCTAATCCTCCCAAGCAGAGGTAGCAAGGTTAGCTGTTACTACTCCTGACCTCATCATAGAGCTTCTGTGACAGGTATGTAAGTCAGTGCAGTTCCCCGGCATGTGTGGGAGCTTAGTCTGTGTTTAGACATCACTGAATTCTCTGTGTCTGATCATCAGAACCGTTTCAGGGTTGGAGGATGGGTATTATCTCTTGGGAATGAACCAGCATTGACTTTGTAAGGAGAGATTGTGCTGACTGTTTGGGGCACCAGAGTATCCAGAGTGTTTTTGTGGAGAGTTGTCATCGTTTTTCTCTTTTAAACAAATTTAAATCCCCTTAAGGCAATGGAGGTTCCTCTTACTCTTCCAAAATGTACAGTTAACCTTTCGTGCTGGGGTTGTTGAGAGGTGCTGCATTATGACTGAGCATTAGCTGGCATTTACTGAGATGCCTGTTGGAGAAGTGGTCCCACGTTACTTATTCCTGGAGAGCTGAACTGGAGCGATAGCACAGCCTGTCCTAGGCAGAGTGCCTGGTCCCCTGGTGCACACCACGTAGAATTGATTTTCCTTAGCAAGTCATCTTTTGTTTGCTTAGTCCTTCTTATTTTCTCCTTCCTTTCAAAAAACCCAGTGTCACATTACAGTGTTCTGTGACATTTTACTGTTGAAATCACATTTCCTCTTAACAAAGACTCTCACTTACTGGAATGAAAAATTAATCCAATATTATTTGGGAAATTATAAGCAACACATGTCAGGCTTAATAACTTAATAATATCAAAGGTATCTGCAGTTTCATATTTGTAGATTTCCTTTACGTGATTCATAATGGAGTACAAATAATCATGTTATCAAGTTGTTGACATAAAATCTTTTAGATGATTATTGCTTATAAACATTCCACATATTAAAAATTAAATATTAAAACCTAATATTTAAGTGTGGAAATTAAAGAGACATGTTCCTTGAGAAGGCTGGGATTTCCCAAGCTGGTAGCTTTATTTGGGTCCATCTCAGTCTTAAGGAATTGACAGTGATGGTGGTGATAATTATTATGGTATGATGACAATGTCAACAGTATTAGCATTGCCCTTTATGGAATCTTTATTGTGTTCCTGGCTCTGCATTGAGTGTTTCCTGCATTATCTCATGTAACCCTCATAAACTCGTAAACTAAGTGCTATTTGCCTTCACTTTACAGATGAGGACAAAGAAGGTAGCCTGCTGAAAATTGCACAGCCAGTTGCAAAGCCTAGATTCTGTCCTGGACTAGAACGCCTAGGTCCTTGTTCTCGATGGTTATGCTCGGTAGGCTCCCAAATAACGCATTCCTTCCTTTTAGCTTTTTAATTTGGTTTTTCACTCAGGACTCTTCAGTGTCCCCACTTCTCTACTTTATCTCTTCCCAAACCCCCTTCATTTCTGATTCTGACATAGCCTCTCCACCTTACGGCCCAAAAATCAAAATCCTGATGGTACATTGAGATCTTTGGGAAGACATCGTCCCCGTTTGTTACAAAGTGGCAAGGTGAGAGAGGTCAAGGAAGGGGACAAGTATGCTTCAGGCTAATAGCCTAATTTCAGAACCTGTATAGATTCCAATATTTAATTAATTTCAAGGGATTATGCTGCTAATATTTCCTAATTAGGTCAATTGGCCTTCTCCATTGTTCTGTGGTCTCTCATTGAAAATCATTTGTGTAAGGAAGGAGCTGTGCAAGGTGTTTTACAAGTGAAGTTGGACAAGGGCTTTAGAACATTGTGTAAATCGGATTCTGTGTATTTGTAAATTATGCTGACAGGCAGTCCTGTAACACAATGAAGTCAGAACAGTCTCAGTAAAAATGGCCTTTTCATGCTGTACCTAGGCCATAAAAGGGAATGGATTGTAAAGGTACCATGTTATGTGTGACCATTGTTAAATTCAATCTAAGACAATGGTTTTTTCAGATTATCTTAATGGAACTAGATGAAATAAATTCTTAAAATGTATAATAATGGGATATTAATTAAATTAAAGACATGCTTATGAAGAACCTACTGTGTGAAAATATACTGTTATATACTGTAAAGTTTAAAAGAATTAAGATACGGTTCATAATTTTAGAGAGTTTGCTATTTAAAATAAAGGAAAGACCAAGGTATGCATGTCATTAATTAAATGGAACAAAATATAATATAAATGGCATGTATCAAAGACAAAATGTACCCTGAAAGAACATAGCTTAATTGAATTGAACTACTAAAACGTAATTAATTCATCCAACTGCAATTAATTGAGTGCCTACTATGTGCCAAGTCATGAGATCTCTGCAAACTAAATTCTTGATTGCCATATATAATGCACACATTGTTGCCCAAATTTTTGAGGGAGAAATAAGGATGCACATTATACATGGATAGTGCGAATTCCCTATCTATAGGAATGTTTTTAATTCTTTTATTTATGCTTATGCATTAAAAGTGTAACTCTAGAAGGCAGTAATGATATACACATGCAAAATAATACCCTGGCATATGATAATTGGTTTTGTTTCTAAACATAAATAAATAAATAATTGAGTTAAAATGAAAGATCTTTTCCTGAAAGTTTGGGCCCAAAACGTGGGTGTGCACTGTGCAGGGCAAAATACAGTAATTTTCAAGATACTGGGCAGAGAATTAAAACAGCTTCAGCTTTGGAGTTAGAAAAACCTGAATCAAACTCGGCCTTAGCAATTACTCATTGTGTCACCTGGGCAAATAATTTATAATATCTCAGCTTCATTGCAGAAATCAGAAGCTCCTCTTAGATTCCATCTTTCAACTTCATCCTACATATAATCCACAAATTAGTCTTCAAATATTTCCTGAACACATCGTGTCCTTTCTATCCACGTCCCCAGTCCGAAGGCTGGCGACCCTCATGATTTGTTTATGGAGTCTGTGACCCAAATTAATTTTGCTGTCCTCATATAAATTCTCCTTTAATTTGCCATGAATGTTGTAACTTTTGAAAAGTTACAGCAATCTTTCTAAACCTTTTACCTGACTATGTATAACACTCTGCTCAGAAGTCTTTAGCCACTTCGTGTTGCCCAGAACATGCAAATCTGTACTTCTTAACAAGGCCTTTCGGACTTCTAGTGAACCAAGCTCTGCTTACATTTTTAACTTCCCATGCCTGTCTGCCTCATCTGTACCTTGTGTTTCCCTAACCACCAATCTGTTCTGTGTCTCAGTGCCTTTGCACACAGTCATTTTTTTATGCCAAAACCTGAAATTTATTCCTATCTTCATTCCACCAATTCTGTCTGAAAAACTTGAAAATTTTTTGCTCTTTTTTAACACATTGTGGAGGCGACTTTTCCGCACATCCCCCCATCTGCCATGGATGAAAGTAAACACTACCAAGACATGATCTGCTTGGGGAGGAGAGGTGGCCAGTGTCTCTGAGGAAATAAAGGCCTTGAGCAGTGGCCAGTTTCTCAGGGGAAAAAAGGCCTTGAGCCCCTCCCTTCAAGGGCTTTTATTGGGTTGTTAATACACAGGAATACAGGGCAGCAAGGATCAAACAGTAGATAACATTTAAAAGATATCTGAGGACTTAGTCTGAGTCAGAGTCTGTCAGGGATGGAGTTTTGCAGAAACTTTTAGGGTTTCCTGCTCAGATCCTTAACGTATGAATGAAAGCACTCTTAGCAGAACAGGTTTCACAGGTTTTTTAGGAATTCTTTGTGATGCCAGATTCCCCACCCCCACATCTGCTCTGGCAAGGCAAGGAGCTGCACCCCTCCCCATCAGATATTCAGGCTTAAGTGGATTAGAGCCAGGAAGTGCTTCTCCCAGAGGACATGGGGGCTTGGGCTATGTCAGAATAACCAGGGGGCGAGGGTCCATCACTCCTTCTTTGTCGCAGCCTCCTGAGCCCTTCCATGATGGCCTCCCAAGTGATCATGTCTGGCTTAGCTTGCCCCTCCTCTGAGGACTCGTACCCATCTCGGACCAGCCATGCACTGGGGGCAGGTGAGTAAGCAGAGGCAGCGTTTGCTACCAGAGACAAGCTTTGTCTCCTGTGGCTTGCATTCTGGAGGTCACTCACTCATCCTTAGCCACGGAGGGTAGAGTTACAGTTCCTGAAACCAGGCAGGGTGGTTCACAACAACACATTGCTTAAACACCATCTCCTTTATAGACTTTTCTTGACAATCTTGACACAGGTAATTTTCCATTATCGTACATGCACAGCATATTTTATATATCTCCTATATTAGCACTATGCACTCTTACGCCATTCTTTCTGTCTGTGCCAATTGCCTCAACAAGACTGAACTTGAGAACAAAAACAAGGCCTTTCATCTTTGTGTCCTCAGTCCTAATGTAATGTCTGCCATGGGGAAGCTGTGCAATAAATATGTATGGTAGTGATGAAGATAAGTGGAAAGAACCAAGAACTGCTCTGTGGAGGAACTGGTATTTGAGGTAGGCCTTGGGAAACTTATGAAACATTTCCTGAATTTTAAAAATGTAATTTTGGTATATTTAGTATGTTAATATTTTTAAATCCTCACCTGATGATATACTTATTGATTTTAGAGAGAGAGAAAAGGAGAGAGGAAGAAAGAGAAGAAGAGCAATGTGAGAGAGGAACATTGATTGGCTGTCTCCTGTGTGCGCCCAGACCAGGGATTAAAGCCACAATTTAGGTGGATTTATGCGCCTGACTGGGAATCAAAGCCACAACCCTTCAGCACACAGGATGGTGCTCCAACCAACTGAACAACCCAGCCAGGGCCATTCAGTATATTAACATACACAAATATGTATCTTCATGATTCTCCTTTTCATACAGAAGTATCTTGCCAGTGAAGCTTTGTCTTTTCTATCCATGGCCCGAGGGGCAGTGCCTGGAGCATGGTAAAAACTAAGTAAGTTTGTTAATTACCTGACTTAGAAAGTACCTTGCTAATTTGTCCTAGGGGATGCCAGCCCTTGATTTCTGAGAGGTACCACTGTGTGATATCAGAAATACTGGACTTTTCATCTGGGTCATAGATGGCTCTACTCTATATCTTGTAGCAAAAAATGTGTTTATATTCACTCTGTACATGTAACTTGTCCTGAACATGTTTGAAAAGTATAAAGTACATCTTTGATCCATAGTGGAAAACCTGTAACAGTCTGGGCACCTCACTGCTATTTGATTGAACTCTTCCTGGGCAGATCATTGAGTCTGATTGTCAGAGTAATAACTTGGGCATCTTCCCACTCCAAATCACACCTATATCAGCAATAGTTAAGCTCTTAGGTGTGCTGGCCAATTTCTTATCTGAATTATGTAAATGGAATGAACATTACTTTCTTAGATGTTACATTCTTCTCTGAAGTATTGCATGTTTCCACATGAGTGTAGCATTTAAAACAGGGGTCCCCAAACCTCTCAGTGGCCTGTTAGGATCCAGGCCCCCCAGCAGCAGTGAGCGGTGGGCAGGGAGGGAAGCGTCCTGGCATTGCTGCCTGAGCTGTCCTCCTGTCCTGTACCGCGTCCCTGGCCCACGCTGTCCCTGGTGCCTGGTGCCACAAATGTTGGGGACCACTGATTTAAAATAGAGATGATAGCTCAGTGGATTGAGTGTGAGCCTGCGAACCAGAGGATCGTGGTTCGATTCCCAGTCAGGGCACATGCCTGGGTTGCAGGCCGGTTCCCTGCAGGCCTACTCCCAGCAGGGGATGCACAAAAGGCAACCATACATTGATGTTTCTCTCCCTCTCTCCTTCCCCTCTAAAGATAAATAAATAAATAAAATATTTTAAATAAATAAATAAATAAATAAATAAATAAAATAGAGATGAAAAAACACTGACACTAATAAAAATGATAAATTACAGAAATCCAGAACACAGTGAAGAAAAAGAAATCTGTGCAGTTGCAGTCTGCTTCAAGGACAGTTATTCCCTTTATGCTAAACCTTCATATTTACCAATATAAGGTTTATTTTGGTAGCATGTCATGGGTAGGAGCCAGGGAACTTGTCATTGGAAACCTCAGTGGTTTTTTTCCACAAGAAAGAGAGCTCTGTGAAGAAATTTCTGTATTTGTAGATCTTCAACTTGAAAATCCCTCCACAATAAGAAGGGTATTGGCTGCATTTGAGGAGTTCATGGAATATCTAGAAGGATCATCGTTAAATGGAATAGGGTAGCATCTGAGATGTAGATAAATAATTATAGTTGGACATAATTATATGTGGATTAGGAAGGCAGACTTGGAAGTGGAGGCTGTCTTGCTTTTATCTCCTCTTCAGTCAAAAGCTGGAGTTGCTCCCAACCTTTGGGAGTTTTCTGCTGAATTCTCAGCCTACAGAAGGCTTTCTCCAAGCCAAGACAGATTTTTCAAGGATAGGCAACTTCATTTTCGTGGCAAACCCTCAGACCCATGAACCTTCTTCCAACTCTGTCCTTCTCGGACCCTGAAATAAAACTATGGCAGAGCAGGAGGTGGCAAGGAGAGGTTCCGATGGGGCGGTGGGGAAGACCCCCTTGAGAACTGTATTTGCAGCTGTCGCAGAGTAGCCAACAAGCACCAGATTTATAAGCACTTTGAAAGAAGCCCCTTAACCATTGGCTTTTTGAGCGGAGCTGTCGCTAGGGAGCAGCGGGCAGGGAGAGCACAAGCTGGGGATGAGCCCAGGTGGTTTGTTGTTGTAACCTGGAAGAGGGGCACACACACTCTACACTCGTACACACACTCCAGCGAGTGGAGTTGGAGCCCCGAGGCCCCTATCCTGGGAGGGCGCCCCCAGGTGCTGCTCTGGGCGGAGCAGCAGCTCCCGGCCAGCCTCCCAAGCCCTGATTCCCGTTGCTGCTGCGCCCAGAGGAGCGAGGCACGGAGGCTCCAATTCCCCAGCGCCAGCTCCAGAGCCAGCGCTGCGGGGAGGGAGGGCAGTGGGGGCGGGTGCAGCAGGAGAGCGCGATGAATGAGTTCCCCCCACATCTCCGAGTTGTCTGAGTTGGCGGTGCCGGTGCTGTGCAGGGTTTCCAGCTCTCAGAGCCCCACGCTGGTGGCTCCGGTGGCTGCAGCCCACGCCCACGGCCCAGGCCGAGCCCCTCCAGGCTAGGGGAGCCCAGGCTCACTAGCTCCCGTCCCCGCCCCAGTCCAGGGAGAAGGTGGGTGGGCCCCCAGCAGAGGCGCGTTCTGTCCGCACTCAGCGCCGGCCCTTGCTGTCTCTCCATGGCGTCGTATCAGCAGTCCCGGATCCAGGCTTACCTGGAGAAGAACAAGATCGGTCCCCTGTTTGAGGTAAGGCGCTGTGGAGGAAGGGGTGCCCAGAGGAAAGCAGAACATGCTGGAGGGAAGGAGGGGTAGAGAACAGCAGAGCAGGAGGGGCACCCCTGTGGCTCCAGGTCGCTGCTATCGCTCTTTTCGGGGCCAGGTGTCCTGGAACCCAGCCTGTACAGCACTTCCCTGGTTACCTGGGCGCAGACAGGTGCGCTCGGCAGGGTCCAGTCTCAGCTTGGCCGAGGAAGTTTGAGCCGTCCGACTGTCCAGCAGCACCTGGAAGCCACACGCCCAAGACCCTGACAGACTGAGAGGGATGGGGCACGCACGCGCGCGCGCACACACGCGCACACACACACACACACACACACACACACAGAGAGACACACACGTTGTTACTAGAATTCACACTGGCTTGCATATTGGATTTTTTAAAAAATGTGGGCAGTAGTAGAACCAGAAAAGGTGGAGGAGGTGCTTAGCAGTAGAAAGCAACATGGGTAACAGGGAGAAAGTGGAACTGGTAAGGAGTGGGCTTCGGAAGGAGCGGGCGTGTTGAATGAAATGGTCAGACTGAGACGCAGACATCGGTGTCTGGGTGAGAGGAGAGTCCTTTGCATTGCAGACCCTACCTGGAGGAAAGGGAGAAAGGGGAGGAGAAGGGTTCGGGAAAAGCATACGCGTATTTATGGGAAGGAGACGGAGCTCTGCTGTGTTCTCTTGCCAAAAAGAATTGATGACAAAAATACAGCAGGAAAAAGGAAGATCAGGAGGACTCGAGAAAATGAGAATGGGAAACAGAAACCTGGCGGGGTGTCAAACATCCCACTGGTTGTCCGGATGCTGGGCAGATGCTGAGGCCAGCGGGGATGACACCCCTGGTCCCTTCTCCTCCAGGTCCAGCCACCCAAATGGGCCCCCTAGTGCAGGACGAAGGGGTTTGGGAGGGTCCAGATACCATCCCTAGCCCTCCTCCCCCAAAACAGTTGTGGTCACTCTTGTGGCCTGGCCTCAGAGTAAGGCTGATGCTGGGCAGTGGGGAGAGACTGAGAAGGGAGAAGCTTCTCTAGGATCCAAGAGGGTGAGCACCACAGAGAAAACAGTTAGGAGAACTAATGCCCTGGCACAAACAAGGAGAGGGTGACAAGGGCGGGAGACCAGGTACATCTTTTATCTGGGGAGCATGGGTTTGGAATA
Source organism: Sturnira hondurensis (assembly GCF_014824575.4). Classification (NCBI taxonomy): domain Eukaryota; kingdom Metazoa; phylum Chordata; class Mammalia; order Chiroptera; family Phyllostomidae; genus Sturnira; species Sturnira hondurensis. The sequence goes on from NW_028082759.1 coordinate 34,903,086, forward strand.
TCCAAGACTGCTTAATTTCTTAGGTTTTCCCACTCAACTGTAACTTACTGTCTTGAACGACAGGACCATAGTTTCTACAGAAACTCACTGTTGTTAGAGTCCTAACACCCTACAGTACATGTCTTGATTCTTGTTTCTGCTGAACTGTTAGCCAAGGAAGTCCATATCCAAAACCCGTGTAGAATTGCTGTAGCTACTGGAGTTCCTTTCCTTACCTTTGGTGAAATATTTGGAAAATATAGGTAGTGCTATATGTATATTTTTAGAAGTAGAAGCCTAATAACCTTTTGTAGGACAGTGTATTAATTGCATCAAAAGAAACATAAAATAAATATTTATGTTTAGAGTGTTTCTACCCTCTTAGAAAATAAAGTACAATTTACCAGGTAGCATAAGTGAAATGTTTTTAATAGATGCTAGTTTCATTTAACGTTTTAAAATTCTGAAAAGTCTCTTCAAGTGATAATAGAGTTTGGAATGCAGGCAGACCTTCTTCATAAGTAGGAAATAAAACTATGTTTATATAGATATACAAATCTGTATATTTATCAAGTTCTCATTTCAAGAAAATGCTCACCAGCTAGTTCTGCACTGATGAATTTTAAGTGATGTCAAAATTTTTCTATGAAATTGTTAGACCTCCTCACTAAACAACAAACAATGACAAAATTATGTGCTTTGTATTTTATCGATTTCTTTGGTGACATATTACATATATCCCCATGTGCAGTGATGAGTAGTTCATTTTTAAGGTGCGCACTTTAAATAATTGAAGGGAGAAAATAGACGAGTTCGCTTTTAACAAAAGCAGGCCCTAATACAATAATTTTGATCTTTGTGTAGAGCCTTGGTTTGGAGACTAGAATTATACACACTTCACCAAATTGGAAAATCTCACTGGCTTGTGGCTGCCTGTCCCCTCTCATGCTGGAAAACAGCGAACCTAGTGTGAAAAGGATGTCATTGCTCTAACGTTCTCCTCAAAGCCCCCAGCACTTTGGTCACTGGTTCATGTAAGAACTGCTCAGGATACAATAACAAACGAACAAAACAAACAAACAAAAAACCTGCTCAGGAAATCAGAGGAGGAGCCAGGGATCTGAAGAAGAGGCACAAATGATTATTTCATATTTAATTCCTGGGTCACATTATAGAAACAGTGACATAAGCTAAAAATTGCCTTTTGTCAATCACACATTGAAATGGGTAGGTGTCTCCAAGTTTTATTAACTGTTGTGATTTTTTGTGTGCACGTGCTGAGGTACTGGAGGTGGTGACATCGGTTTTCTTTGGTTTTGAAAATCTACAAGACCTGACATTGTCCCCTTTACAGATTTTTAAAAGTAAGAATGTTTAAAAACATATCGGAGTGAGGTACTTTAAAGAGAGCACATGAATGTTACTTGAAAACATAGCAAAGGTAACATACTATTCTTGAGAATACTTGTATCCTGTTTTTTCACATGTATATCTTATTTACTTAGTTGTTATTTAGTTTATTTCTTACTGAGTTTTTCTTTTTTAACAATTATTATTATTTTAACTTTTTAAAAAGATTTTATTTATTTATTTTTAGAGAGAAGGGCAGGGAAGGAGAAAGAGAGGGAGAGGAACATCAATGTGTGGTTGCCTCTTGTGTGCATGTGCCCTGGCATGTGCCCTGACTGAGTATTGAACTGGTGGACCTTGGTTCTCAGGCCGGCACTCAGTCCACTGAGCCCCACCAGCCAGGGCCTTACTTTATTTGTTTTTAAATTTTATCATTCAAGAAGCTTATAAAGTGCTGTACACAGTATGGTGTTTCAAAATTGCCTAAAATGAATCTTGTTTCCCAGTGATTTAATAGTATACATTTATACTACCTTTAAATGTGACTTAAGATGTTTTGAGGCATTGTAAAACCATGCCTAGAGATCACTGCATTGGATTCTTGGGTAATGATATTTTAATCAGGTAATAAGACAATGTAAGGTAAAAATGGTAGTGGTGACTTATTTCCACAAGTCTTTGATATTTTTTATGTATTTTTTATATTTTTGATAAAGATGTAACACTTTCAGTGTTCTGTTGGCCTATTCAGGGCTGGCAAGTAGGCCAACCTGGGTATCAATCTACAAGGTATGCTTGACCCTGCTTCAGTAAATTAGCACTATAAGCCTGTTTCCTACAGATTTCCACACGTGGCTCCTTAACTGTGACAGGGTGTGGCTCCCACCAAAGGAGAGTGTTTTTGCAACATAGATAGACAAGACGTATGGTGTAAACACAAGACATCTCAAACCCTAAGGCCAGCCATGAAACAGTCAAACAATTTGGCAGTCAGAAATTCTGAAGCTGAATAATTAACTGGCATATAGCTTTTTATTAAGATCAAGTGATCGGTGATTTATTTGCCTATATTGTAAGCAGTTCAACGTAGTTCCCAAGAAATTATTTGCTGTGGGACATCACAATAAGTTTATTTTCAATACACAGAAGTATACAATTTTAGCATTTTCCATTTCCATGAAATAAATAAAGTAATTATTTGAACATTATTGGTAGTAAGGGTGTTTAGGGAAGTCATATATCTTGGTTCGGGCCCAAGTGTACTGACAAAAATGTAAAATCCTAAACTATTAAAAAGTTGAGTAATAGGGTCTTCATAAAATCTCCATGGGATTTTTAAATCTATGGGTACTGAATATGTGGCCAGCCAAATTCACTACATTTTTCCACATGTGGTCTGACCCACTTCAAGTAGAATGGAGGCACTTTATCACCTTCTTTGTTTAGCTCAAAGGACCTCCCGCCACGTGGTCCGAATTGGTGCTCACTAATTCGGCATATGTCACGAGGTGGACTTGTGTCAAGGGTATGGTCACTGGTAGCCTGCATCGTTCATGCACTTGGTGCCGCACAGGTTGCTTTTTGCAGGTACCCGGCCCCACACGTTTCAGCCACATCTGTAACCCTGAAATCCACTGGCTTGGAGAGTGTCAGGTAGTCACCTGGCAGAACCAGGAGATTTGTTACACTTGAGTAGAGGAGTGTTGAGAAAATAAGTAAATATACTGAAAAAGATGCAAGCCAACTCCCTCAATGATGGAGATGGGAATCACAAATATAAAGAGGAAAAAAGGTAGAATGAACCTTGAGGTGCTGAATGAAATTGGAGGTATTAATGTGATTTTATGACTTTCAGGAATAGAAATAGATATAGATGTAACAGGAGTGAGTATAGATTTGTGTGTATTAACATACACATAACTGTATACATTTCCCTTACTTTGCCTTCCAGTGAGGGCCTGGGATTAGCAGCACCTCCATAGCAGGCAGCATCTGAGTGACCGTGTTTTGGGTTGTCAATGCCGTTCTCCGTTAAGTGGAACCAGGGACCCTTGGAGACATTGTTGATTTCAGCCTTGCAGCTGGGAAAGTACAAGATGAACCTGGAAAATCTTATTATGCCAGAAAGTAGGAAAGTGGCCAAAGAAAAATAGGTACATGTCAGAAGAACATAGAAACGAGCTTGAAGAAGCTCTTATTAACTAAATCTGGGACAATTTAAGAATAAAAATTAAAAATGATAGTAACAGATTATCTTAACTGTATAATGCAGGAACATTTTACTGCACAGGGATAATAGTGAGATACATGAAACGTGTTCAATTTATATGGAGAAGAAAAAGCTCCATCATAAGTAGAATGCCAATGAATAAAAATAGAAAGGATGATGGGATTAGAAAATCAGTGCTTGGCAACCGTCTTAATAATTCAGGCAAGAAACATTAATTGATGCTAAAACAAATGGGTGAACATTGTATGAGGAATGAGGTGTTACATCATCTCTAGTATCTTTTCACAAAACAGTTGTTCATTACAAAGGAAAAAGAAACTTCTCTGTGCCCCCTGACAGGATGCAGTTAAAACGACAGGGTCTTGCTTCTCTAATATTCCTGTCAATCATCGTGGCTGGCCTGAATTGAAGAATGAGAAAGTATTTGATAAACTCCATGGGGAAATTTTATTTTCCCAGGGTCTTCAAACATGGTAGGGTCATGAAAGTCAAGGGAGGTCTCGGACTGAAAGGACAGGACAACTCAGTGTGGACTAGGGTCCTAGAGCCCAGGCTTCTGCTATGAAGGACGCTATTGGGAAAGTTAGTGACATAGGAATGAGGTCTCTGCGTGAACGCTGTGTGGAATTTTTGTGCTGTTTGTGTACTCCTTCTGTAGGTTTAAAATGATTTCAAAATAAAAAATATTTAAAATAAAAATAAAGAGCATCCAGGAAATGAGTATTTGCAAATGCACCCACCCATTTGGCTTCTTTAAACATGAAATTATGTAAATGTAGTTAAGAATTCTGTTAATGGTTTATACATGGAAACCAAATAAGTAATAAGCTAAGGTTCTGAGTAAAGACAACTTGCAATTCTGGTTAAGTAAGAATATGCATTGTCCTCTTCCTCCTCTCAAAATTTTATTGAAATGTCAGCAAAAATATTTCAAAATAAATGCATAAGAGTGCTAAAACACGAGAAAAACACTGTTCTTTAGGACAGAATACTTCTTTTATGAGTGGTGGCATCTATTTTGCACGTGTCTGTGGTCAAGTGATAGTTAGTGATATGTTGTGGAAAGGTCTGAAGTTTCCTGGAAGTTGCCTTAAAATGTATGGACTCGGCTGGGACTGGCTCCTCCTGTGGTAGGTGCTCCCTCTGCTGTGCAGATGCCCCCTTGTAACTCCCCCTTCCTACCCTTCCTGACTCCCTCCCCATCCTCGGGCAGCGACTGATGCTTTGGTCACCATGGATCAGTTTTCCTTTTCTAGCGTTCCCTATGCACTTACATTTCTTACTATATTTTTTCATTCAACATAATTATTTTGCATTCATTCACATTATATCGTGTACCAATAGTATGTTTCTTTTTATTGCTGAGTGGTACTTTGTATGGATTTATGCTGTCATTTGTCTTGCATATTTACCTGGATAGAATGGCTGGATCATATGGTAGATGTACGTTTGACCTTTTGAGGCCTTAGCAACATTTTTTTTAAAGTGGATGTACAATTTTACATTCCCACTAACAGTACGTGAGAGTTCTGTTTGTTCTACATTCTCACCAGAACATGGTATCACCTGTCTTTTTAATAGCCATCCTTATAGGTACGCGTGGTGCCATGTGGTGGTTTTCTCTTACCTATCGCTGATGCCTGATGCTGCCGATTAGTTTTTCATGTGGTTACTTGCCTTCCATATATTTTTGGGAGAGTGGCCTTTGAGATATTTTGCACATTTTTAATTCAGTTGTTTGTATTCTTGTTTTGAGTTTTAAGAGTTCTTTCTATATCCTAGGCCCTGTGCATTTTCATATGAATTTTATAATCATTTTGTCAATTTTCAGAGAAAAAATACCTGCTGGTATTTTGACTGGAGTTTTGTTGAATTTATTGATGCAATTAGACAAAATTGAGATCTTAGCAATTTTGGGTTAATGGAGAAAATTCAAGGGAATGTATAGAGAAACATACAGGAACTAGTTTATCAAAATATTAGGCATATGTTCAATGGACAAAAATTTATTTTATAGTTCTATTCCATTAAACAACTAGAAGAGTTAAAATGGAAAAGATACTTTTATAATGGCATCAAAATGGGAAATACTTGGGAAATACTGAAAACTATAAAATGCTTCTAAGAGATTTAAGACAGCCCGACTCGATGAAGAGGTATTACCTGGTTTGTGCATGGCACAGCAATAATCTGAAGAGGTTGAATGACATGAACTATTTGACTTCCACAGTCATTAAGTTACAAGTAAAATACAGTGCTATATGCTCTAAAAATAGAAAATAGATATATGGAACAGATTGAATTCAGAAATCTAAACCCATGCATATGTGGTCATTGAAGAGGGAAATGCTAATTATTGCAAAAAACAAGTTATGTAACAATGGGATAGACATAAGCAAGAAAAACCCTTCAATTTTCATAAATCGTATACAAAAATTAACTTGAAATGGATTATAGACCTAAACATAAAACTTTTTTTTACATCTAGAAGAGAACATACATTTTTTTCTCACTTTGAGTTTGGTAAATATCTCTTAAATATGACAAAAATATGAACTGTGAAGGAAAAAATCAAGAAACTAGGCTAATTTAAAATTAAACTTTGCTCTTCAAAAAGCATCTTTAAGAGAATAACAGGGCAAACCACAGACTTGGAGAAACCACTTTGAACATATGTATCTGATAGACGCCTTGCTTCTGACTCAGGCTGACAACATCCCTGCTGGGGTGGTGTCAGAGAAAACCCAGTTAGGAGCCTCGACTTCCATCCCAGCTGGTCTTAACAAGGGCTCCCCGTATGGTGTCAGCGGAGGAGGCCACGTGGAGGCCTGTACTTCTCCCACACCCCGCAGCAGTGAAGCATCTCTCTCCCTGCCCACCAGGACGCATCTGAAGGGGCCTGGAGAAGAGTCAGGACCTTCACTATCACCCAGTGGCAAAAAGGCCACCCCACCATGAAATCCATGCCAAGATACATCAAAGTTAACTCTGAAAACAAAGAGAAGAAATACCTTGAAAGCAACCAAGGAAACACAACTCTGTACCTACAGAGCAATGATTTTCTGTTTTCTCTGTTTTCATCTCATGGCACACATAAACTAATTACTAAAATTTGGCAGCACAGCAAAAACATCCATTTTGCCAATTTGACAAAAAACAGATATAATTTTGATTAATTCACATGAGAAAGCTATTGTGTTGGCTGTTGTTCTTTTTATGTTTGACAATCTAAGGGAAAAGAGGTCAGTGCCCCTGACGAAGTAATCAGGTATTACATGTTTTACAAATTCTTGCCGCATGCCAGTTGAAAATCGCTGCTATAAAGGAAATAAAACAATTTGAATGACAACAGATTTCTCATCAGACCCTGGAAGTCAAAAGGAAGTGACAAAATATTTTTCTAGTGATGAAAAAACCAGAATTCTATATTCAGAGAATTAGAAAGAAAGAACATGGAAAGAGCAACTATATGAGTAAATATAAAGCGTTCTCTTCTCCTCTCAAGTTTTCTAAATTATGTTTTATTGTTGAAGCAAAAATTACAACAATGTCTGTTGTGGTTTGTTTTTTGTAAAACTTTAAAATTATTATTTTATTTTATGCACACAACCACTTGGAAGGTGACTATACTTATATTCATATTCATACATTTGCATGTTACATAGAAGAGTGAACTGAAGCTCAGAGTTATAAAGATGGCTGAGTGAGTAAATGGTAGAATTGGGTCTTGCAATCATATCTGACTTATAAAAAGTAATATTCTCCTGTAAACTTAGTGATTTTTACCACATAAAATAAATTTTTATTATATTTCATAGGTTAACTACTTTTTATTGAGCTTATTGGAGTGACATTGGTTTGTAAAACCATACCTGTTTCAAGTGTATGGTTTTCTATCTATGTTGCAAAAACACTCCTTGTTTGTGCCAGGGCATTAGTTCTCCTAACTGTTTTCTCTGTGGTGCTCACCCTCTTGGATCCTAGAGAAGCTTCTCCCTTCTCAGTCTCTCCCCACTGCCCAGCATCAGCCTTACTCTGAGGCCAGGCCACAAGAGTGGCCACAACTGTTTTGGGGGAGGAGGGCTAGGGATGGTATCTGGACCCTCCCAAACCCCTTCGTCCTGCACTAGGGGGCCCATTTGGGTGGCTGGACCTTCAAGTGTACAGCTCAATAAAACATCATCTACACACGGTGTCATGTGCTCAGCACCCCAAGCCGTCTCTTTCTGCCCCCCTGTTCCTCCACCTTTTTTATGGCCAAGTAGTATTCCGTTGTGTAAATGCACCACAGTTTTTTTTATCCACTCATCTGCTGATGGGCACTTGGCTATTTCTAGATCTTAGCTATTGTAAATAACATGGCCATTAACATAGGGGTGAATATATTCTTTCAAATTAATGTTTCATGTTTCTTTGGCCATATTCTCAGAAATGGAATCACTGGGTCAAAAGGCATTTGCATTTTTAATTTTTCTGAGGAAACTCCACACTGTTTTCCTTAGAGCTGCACTAGTCTGCATTCCCACCAACAGTGCACGAGGGTTCCGTTTTCTCCACATCTTCACCAGCATGTTTGTTGGTTGGGTGACAGCCATTTTGACAGGTACGAGATGATATCTCATGGTGGTTTTAATTTGCTTCTATCTGATGATTAGTAACGTTGACCATCTTTTCATATATCTATTGTCTGTCTGTATGTCCTCTTCGGAGAAGTGTCAATTCAGGTCCTTTGCCTATTTTTTAATTGTGTTGTTTGTCTTCTTGGTGTTGAATTGTATAAGATATTTGTATATTTTGGAAATTAACCACTTATCAGATGTATCATTGGCAAACATGTTCTCACGTTCAGTGGGTTCCCTGTCGATGGTTTCTTTCGCTGTGCAAAACTTTTAATTTTGCTGTAGTCCTATTTGTTTATTTTTCCCTTTATTTCCCTTGCTTGAGGAGATAAATCAGCAAAAATATTGCTATGAGTAGTGTCTGGAACTTTACTGGCTATGTTTTCTTCTAGGATTTGTATAGTTTCATGACTTACATTGAAGTTTTTAATCCATTTTGATTATTCTTGTGTATGGTATAAGTTGGTGGTCCAGACTCATTTATTTTGTGTGTATCTGTCCAATTTTCTCAACGTCATTGTTTGAAGAGACTCTTTACCCCATTATATGTTTTTGCCTCCTTTGTCAAATATAAATTGACCATAAAGGCATGGGTTTATTTCTGTGCTCTCTATTTTGTTCCATGATGCCTATACTATGCTATTTTGATTTCAATGGCCTTATAGTAGAGTTTGATATCAGGTAATGTGATACCTCCAACTTTATTTTTTATTCCCAAGATTGCTGAGGCTATTCAGGGTGCTTTGTGGTTCTGTATAAGTTTTTGGAATATTTGTCCTATATTTGTGTATATCTGTAAAACATATCATTGGTATTTTAATAGAAATTGCATTGAATCTGTAGATTGCTTTTTAATGATGTTAATTTTTTCTAGCCATGAACACAATATATGCTTCCACTTATTTATATCTTCTTTAGTTTCTTCCCTTGGTGTCTTGTAATTTTCCCAGTACAGGTTTTTTTCATCCTTGGTTAAATTTATTCCTACATACCTTATTTTTTTTTGTTTTGCAAATTGGAATGGAGGAAGTGAAACTGTAATTATTCTCAGGTGACATGATATTGTATATAGAAAATCCTAAAGGCTCCACCAAAAAACTACTAGGTTTAATAAATGAATTTGGCAAAGTAGAAGGGTAAAAAATTCATATTCATAAATTGGTGGCATTTTTAAATACCAATAATGAAAGAATTCTGAAGTGTGGTTTTAAATGTATGTAGAAGAACTATTTCAGACAATGGTATTGTAAGCAGGGAAGAGTAAAAATCACAAAAGGCATAAGGTTTCTATATTTGAACTGGTAAAATTATTATACCTGCAGATAAATTGTATATGTATAACAGGATAGCCACACACACACACACACACACACACACACAGATGCTCTCAAAAAGTATAGACAACTCAAAATGGAATGCTAAAAATGTTCAAGTAATTCCCAGGAACAGAAGAAGAAAGAAAAAAACAAAAACAGAACAAAAAGAAATCAAGAAATAACATGGCAGACTTCAGTCCCAATATATCAGTGATTACATTAAATGCAAATGCTCTAAATATACCAATTAAAAGACATAGATAGAATGGATTAAAAACCATGACCCAACTCTGTGCTGTCTCCAATAATTTCACTTGAAATACAAAGAAATAAGTGAGCTAAAAGTAAAAACAATGGAAAAATATTAGGCTGATATCAAAAGAAAGCAGGATTAACTATATTAACATCAGACAAAATAGATGTGAGGGGAGAGAAAATTACCAGAGACAGAAATTGTTGTTATATAATAATAGATGGGTCAATCCACCAAGAAAAATAGCCCCCCTAAGTGAGTGTGCACTGAACAGCAGAGCTGGGAAATCTGTGAAGCAGGAACTGATGGAACTAGAGAGAAATCAACAAATCTACAATAGCTGGAGACTTCAGTACCCTCTTTGACAATTGATGGTACAATGAGACATAAAGTCAGAAACAACGTGAAGAACTCAAAAGAATCTAGTCAACATTTGCAAGACCACTCCATGTAACACCAGCAGAATACACGTTCTTTTTCAGTGGCACAAAACATATATGAAGATGAACCATTCTCTGAACCGCAAAACAAACCTCAGTTGAAATCATGCAGTGTGTTTTCTGCATCACAGTGGAATCAAACTAGAAATCAATAACGAGGGAAACGGGAAATTTTCCAAAACACCGGGAAAACACACTCCTAAGTAATCTACTGGTCAAAGTAGAAATCTTGAGGAAATTTGAAAAATACATTGAGCAACAAAAAGGAAGATGTAGCATATCAAATAAGTGAGACTCAGCTCAAGCAGTGCTGAGAGGGAACCTTTACGGCACCAAGTTGCATGTTTAAAAAGTGGGCTGATGTGACTGGTCTGAATAGACGCCCTGCTTTCTGTGCCTTTTCTCTGTGCCCTCTCTGTAGTGGAGGACAGTCTGAAAGATGTGTTAGTATCAGCAATTTTCTGACATTAAGTATTCGTTCATATATGAGGGGGAAGCCCCCAAACTGCAGTTATCTTTTTCAGGGTGGGCCCCTTGTAGTACAGGCTTCGCCCGCTAGGTGAGTGTTGTAGGAACCCACCAGTATCAGCGTGCCAGCTGGCGTTGTTGTGAGAGGCTGTGTATGGCTTCAGTGCATTTTTTTTGAAAGATGCAATGCTTTTGCCCATTTCTTGATGGGTGATTCATGATCGGGGCACCTGCCTATACTGCGCTGAGTGTTCAGCAGTTTTTAACCAAAAACAGTGTGACCACTATGCCCCACTCTCCCTATTCACCCCAATTGACCTTTTTTTGCTTCCCCGTAAAAACACCCTCAAAGGGGAATTACTTGCCTGTGGGGAAGAGGTGAAACAAAAATCAGCAGAAGCACTAAAAGGCATCAAAATCCATGAGCTCAAAAACTGTTTTGGGCAGTGGGAAGAATTGTCTTGATTAGAGGTATTGCATCTAGGGGAGAGTACTTTGAAGGAGACTAAACTTGAAACATGTAAGAATAAATACACAGTTTTTTATAAATAAGTTCCAGGTGTTTTTGCTTCCTCCTCCTATCATGTCATGTCTTGTATATAAATGGAGATCTGAAGCTCTTGAAGGTTATAAAGCTCTGTGGGTATTTCTTGAATTAAACAAAGCATTGACTTGCGTATAGTTTTCCTTCTATGGAAAAAAAACATTCAACATAGAATCCACTATCCAATAGCATATTAAGATTTACTTCCTTGAAACCTACAGCAAACTATCCCCCAACCCATTAATTATCCTTTATATACAGTGAATAACTTTTAATTATGTACTTAAGTGAATTAGCCTAATTTAATTCACTTTCAGTAATATTTTTCTCATTTTAATACCCTCTCTCTGGAGAGGGCTTGATAAATTAATTCCCACCACTGTGCAAGGCTTAATGCTAAACTAGCTCCCCCAAGTGCATTTGCATTTAATACAGAGGAAGATGCAGGGCACAGTTACACGGGGGTGAGGCAGGTGATCTTCGATGATAACTCATGGCTTAGTGATCACTGACTGTCTGCTTGACCCTGAGAAAGTTACTTGATCTTTGTGAACATCATGTCCTCATTGGTATAATAATGCTTGAGGGGTATTTCAGGAGGAACATGTGAGATGAAACGGTCTAAAGAACCCAGATGAGTGCCTGCCTGTTGGTGATACCCAATCGATCTTGGCTGCTGTCACATCACATGCTACTACTATTTCTCTTCTCTGTTGGTATTAGTAACCCAGTGGCTTTTGAAGTCTGGTGTTTTAGCATCCTGAGACTAGAACGAACATAGCGAGTGCATCTGCGTTTTAGGTCGGAGCTCTTGGATGTCTCACAAAGCATTGCGGAGAAAGCGGAAGGCAGAGCAGCACTGGAGTAAGATGTGAATGAACTGTGTGTGAGTGTGTGCGCGCGCGTGTGTTTGTTGGTGGGGGCAGGGGAGGCCTTGCTTGTGGCCATATTTCAACACTAAGTACTTTGGCAAAATTTGGGAACATTATACAGAAGTAGAAAACAACCCAGAATATCTTTTATTATTTCAGACAGGCAACCTGGATCACCCTTAACTGCAGTAGCACACACAACCCCCACTCCCTCTCATTCTCTGTGATATGATTTTCTTTGTTTATCTTCACATCCCTTATTGTCATTTGGTATTATTTCATTGGACTTTTAAATTTTAAGTTTATATTCTCTATTCCACTACAGTGTAACTCCTTACAGGCAGGTATTTGGTCAGATTTGAACTGCTTATGTCTTCATGACTAGAACATGTCGGGTACATAGTAGATGTTCTACTAAATAGTTGTCAGTACACGTATGAATGAAAAACATCAGGACCAGCCTGTCCCTCCTGAAAAGTGTGGTTTGTGTATGAATGATAATTTGCACTAGGAGTGTGGGAATACACTAAGAGGTTTATGGGAGAGCTTACTTTCTTAAACAGTCATGATTTTATTATCTTTTCAACAGATGTTAAATGTTTTGGTGCATAATGTTTGCAACTTCATTTCCATTCCTTCAGTACCTATTTATTGGATGCTGTATTACCTACTGAGAAATACAAATTTAAGTAAAACATTTCCTGTCCTCAAAGACTCATGTATATTTAGAAAAGACTGATATACTAGGGATACTTTCATCAATTCTATTCTCATAATTTTACAAAATGACCTAGGTTTTCTGTGTGTCTGCCCAGTCTGTTTTCATGTTCATCAGTGCATTCCATCATTGTATATTGGAAGTAAGAAACTCATATCTGAAATTCAGATTTAGAGATTCATTTCCAAGAAATGTAGCATAAAATTAAGTATGTAAACTGAACGAAGTCAAGGTCAGATTTGTTAATTAGTTTCTATTGTTGTAGTGTTTGTTTCTGAAAGTTCTTAGCAAAAATCAGACATCAAAGCATGAACTATTAAAAATACCTAAACGATCTGATTATCAGTAGTGGTCTACATGAAACATTCTGATAGTTTTAATAAGTTGTTCCTTTAACATACAGAAGAAGAGTTTCTCTTTGAAGTATAGCCTGGAACATAGAGGAGCGTATGACTCCTGCCATTTCTTCACCAAACCTACTGATCAAAATTCATAGCAACAAGCTATGAATTGAGGATATGCTTGGTTTCTCAGTGCATTTGTATTATACTTGAAATAACCTATCTATGCATGTGAAGTGAACTTTATGATATAATCTTTATTGTAGCTATGTTTTGACATATTATTTTTAATTTAATGCTCTTTAACTCTGAATTCTCTCTAGAGAATTTAGTATTGTTTCGGTTATTTCATGTTTTCTTTTTTTTAAGATTTTATGTATTTATCTTTTGAGGGGAAGAGGAGAGAGGGAGAGAAATATCAATGTATGGTTGCCTCTCGTGTGTCCCCTCCTGGGAACTGGCCTGCAACCCAGGCATGTGTCCTGACTGGGTATCGAAGAGCGATCCTCTGGTTCACAGCCTCGTGCTCAATCCACTGAGCTATACCAGCCAGTGCTCATGGTTTCTTTTTATATTTTGTTTACAAAATATAATCTTAGCATTATGTAAGTGGTAGTTAAAACAGCTACAGTTATTAACACAGAATATTATTCTGGCCAATAATATTTATTGAGACTTAGTGGCATAGCAAATGTATGAACTGTTAAATTTACACGGGAGACAGCTACTCTACTTGGTGCAAGCTAGTACAAATTTCACACGATAATTTTAACTGTAACCCTCACTTAACATTGGGTTAAGACATCGAAGTCTGTGTATGGTTGGTGACATCCCATTACTACAGTCTACAGATTGGTAGGGAATCCGAGGCAGGAATCAGTGGCACTAGGTTCATTTTGAGCAATAATATTATGGGAAGAATTCATGAGGGTATGCAGTTTTAGTCTCAGTTACTAAAAATGTGTTTTGGATAAAGTTGGTTAAACAGTGTCTTGGATACCCATTCTGCATAAGGTCAGCCCACTGAAGACTTACTTTTGCTGAGTTTTATAGTGGAGTGGTTTAAGAAGCCTCTACTGAGAGTGAGAACCTGACCATGAAAACACAGTTGTGTCTATTCAAGGAAGGTGCAGAGGGGCGCATTCATTACATCAGCATCCTCTTACGGGACTACTGCACAATTTTGTAATGTCAAACATAGTGTAGGAATATTTTAAATTGTGTAACTAATGGCATCCCTGCCGTCCTTCTCTGCCCCCTGGCCTCCCGCTTTGCTCCCTGCTCTGCTCCCTGCTCCTCCCCTCCAGATTTCTGAAAAAACTCATAGCCTCATGATGATACGCAGTGTGTAGGCTATTGTCCTGAGCAGCTGTGCCATCATTCTTTCCCACATATTGTCTTCGCTTGTTTTACTTTATCCTTTTCCCTTTGCTTTTCATTTATGCCATTTGATTCTAGTTTATACTTGTGTGGAAAATGTCTTAAATTCCTTCTGAAGTAAGGATAAATATAAGTATATCATGTACATCATTAAGTCACCCACTCATGGTCCAAAAAGTTTAGGTACAGTATAGAATATATTTGAATGATCTGTTTCTTGTTGACACACCCTGTGGCTGGCTTTCTTTCAAAAAAATATTTGTCTCCTTTTAGACTATTGGGAATATATTTGAAGAATGATGATTTCTCCCTAAGATGAATTTTGTGAGTAGTAGAGAAAAAACTGCCTAACAGCTGTCTGTGTCTCAGGGCCTTTGCATGATCTGTTTTTTCTGCTTGAATGTTTCCCCCCAACATCTCACGTGGCTGGCTCTTCTTGCCATTCAGGTCTCAAGTTCAACATCTCCCAGAGGGGCCCTCACAGACACCTCCATCTCAGCAGTTTCCCAGTGAACCTCTGTCCTGCCACACTGCTTTATTTCTACCACCACACTCATCAAACACTGGCATTTTCTTACTTAATTGTTCAGTATTTGGCTCCTCCCATAAAATAACCTCCATGAGGAAAGGAACGTGGTCAGCCTTGTTCTTTGATACCTCTCTAATGTTGTTCAGTTAGAGGAATTACATTTCCTGCAATTGGCTACTCATTTTTAATCCTCTTGCTTAACATTTTCCAAAAAGGGTTAAATAAACTTTGACCCAGATGGGATATTATGGCGCCATTCAAAATATATAAAAGATCAACTCCACATTATTTATGCAATATTTTTACAACTCTGTAAGATACACTTAAAAAGATGGGAAATAACAATGGTTTATAGCTTTTATATGAGGTGTACCATGTTAATGGGCTGGTTTGCTGCAGAATCCAAGCAATTTTTCAAGCTCTGTATTGCTGCTATATTGCTTTAAGGTGATTTGGCCTTCCTGAGGCCCCTACTGAGTCCCACATAACTAATATATTTGCATATTAATGCTGAATTTCTTGTGAGTTAAAACCTTAATGAGGATTTTTGGCCAAGGCTGGGGGAAACCTTTAACTGAGTAGATGAGAGGACAAGTAGAGTGGAAATGAACCTCGGGGGGGAGTAGAAATGGTGTCCTGGGAGGTAGAAAAGAAATGAGTCAAAACTTTCAAAATACAATCCTACCATCTCTCTATACACCGCCCTTTTAAAACCTTCTTTCAAAGACCTGGAAAGAATGCAAAATTGTACACATTACATATCTCTGACTTCACAGAACTCACCCTCTACCTAGGCTCTTTGTAGGAACGCTCAGGAATCAACTACCTTAAGCCTGAAGAGAGATGAAAGCCGAGGCGGCCACAGGGAGGCTGCTGAAAGCTTTGTAGAGGAAGCGCGGTGCCTCTCAGCTGGACGTGTCGGAGGCCAGACTGGGAGTGCCGTGCCATCAACGCATCAGGAGCTGTCTACGTGGCATCGCCATTCCACAAATGTTTTTGACTGGATACGGTTTGAAAAACTTTCCATGTAGATTATCTTGTAAGAACCTCAACTCAAAATGACTAAACGGAGGCCAGAACAACACAAGATATTCCACTCTTCTTACCTCTTTATTTCAGTTACTGTTTAATAAATCTCCCTAAAGCCCAGGAACCTTTCTTGCCTTTCTTTCCTTCAACGGATATATCTGGTAAATTACCAAATCAACAAATTTTAATTTGTTCTTTGAAATGCCCTTTGCGTCATTTTCTTGCTCTCACCATCATTGCCAACTGAATCCTGGCAACCACACAACTCCCTCAGATTGTCACAGTCTGATCCGCTCTACATGTGGCTGACAAATTAACTGTTCCAAACAGTGACATTTATCATGCTAAAATGATGAATATAGACTGTTTCTCCACTCCATGGGGTCATAGTTTTTAAACAAGAGTATGTATTCATTATAACAAATGCTAACTGTGGACAAAATGCAAGGTTCATGTAAACTTATTTTCCCCACATGAGATAGTTTATTTGTTGAATGGGGCGTAAGGAAGAGAGTGATTAAATTACAGTGCATGGGTCATAGTGGTTTTGCATGAATTACCGACATAATTGCCAGGCTAGCTGTTCACTGCCACCACTTTGCACAGCTCATCATTTTACTGATTTTCTGAATCTACTGGATGAAGGAAAAGTAAACATCCAAATGTCCACATGTCCTGGTTCTTGAGACTTGGAATGTATCAGACTTTCAGATACTTCAACTTGGCTTTTGGTTTCACTTTGTATGATGCACTCAGCAAAGGTTTATCTAAATTTTAAAGCTAATCAGACTTTAGAGAATTTTCATGGTTTGTGTTCCCTCCAGTCCTCCAGGAGGATGAATTCACAGTCCTGGACCACTGAAGATGCAAAGGTTTTGCAACACTGGATTAGTTCCGTGATGAATTCCCGACTAGGGTGGCATTCACGGTCCTCCCAGGACCGTGACAATACTTTTCATTGTCCTCACACACTGCCTTCAGTGAAGCCAGATATGCTTGTCCAGTTTTGCCAATACAGTGAATTTAGGGCTTGGCTTGATATTCTCTCTACATGGAATATTTCCCTTTACTTCAACAATGTCTTGGATTCGGTTCCTTAGGAAACAGACTCGGAGATGGACATTTGCATGCACGTTCATAGGATCAACACCCTGAAGGGGGTGAGGGAGGAGGGTTTGAGTAGACGAAGAAGTTGAGCGATGAGTTGGTTACCAGGGAGCCCCCTGCCAATCACACAGCGGGGGGCCTCCTGGGAGCTCTGGAATGGGGCGGCCCTCCAGAGGAAGCATGCTGATTGGGCCTTTGTACTCCATTCACCGCCCCTCCTCCTGTGGACGGGCACTTGGGAGGAGGCCTCAGGTGAGAGCCTTCAAAAGCCAACGCTCCTGGCAGCTGTCAGAATGAGTGTTTGTTTCTGAAGGACGTGTCTGGGCACCAAGCTCAGTGTCTCCTACATTCCCTCCTCCCACTGTCAGCTGCTTATTAGGGGGTAGTTTGAGTTTTGCCTTTTTTATGAAAAAATTTTTGACTGATCTAGCTTCCCCGGATTTTCTGTTTCTGGGAACCTTCTTCCACTGAGGGGCCAAGCCACTCATTTTTGTGGTTAACCACATTGTTACTTTGCTACTTTCTGAGTTACAGCTTTTCTTTCTCACCACACTGTTGGCTTTTCCCCCAATGTTTCTTCAAGGATCTATCTTGTACTATATGCATCATAAGAATTAAACTGAACACTTGCTGATTGAATAAATGCACATAAAACAGCATAGTCTTCAGAAACACAAAATAATCTTTGCTTTATACCCAAAGCAGGCTAAATCTTTCTATTATTTCTAAGCTTCACAGATCTTCACGAAGACCCGAAGGAAGGTTGAAAGATGAGCCGCAAAAGTAAAAAGAATTCAAGTTTGTAGTCATTTTTATAAGTCAGTGGTTCCCTTCTGTTGTGTGTGCGTAAAGCAGACTGATTTGGATTTTCTGTTATTTGTGACATAAGAATTCTCAGTTATCTGTGTGGTTACAAATGCTGCGATTTGTGTAAAAAAAACAAAACCCATTTTCACCATGCCATTCAGTCATGCAAGCCCAAGGAAGTGCAGCTAAAATATATGGCATTCTACTTTGTCTTCTTTCTCCCATGTATATATACATCAGGATTCTTAAACGGAGATTTGTTTTTTTTTCATGCTAGCTTATAGTGATTAAACAATAAACATTATTCAATAAAATTATACAGTTGATATATATGAATTGTGAGTTCATACATATAATGAATTGTGAATTCATACATATAATTTATAATTCCATGTTTTCTTTATTAACACTGAAGTTTTATTTAATACCTAGCAGAGTTGATGTTTAGTTTTTGTAATGTAAAGCAAATGCGTTACTGAGCTACAGATAGATGAATTGTTCCTTTTTACTTCTACTCTGGACTAGTGAAGGTGCTGTAGGCTCTACACCTATTAGTTGACTTTTTCCTATACTTTTAATATACTTAAATGTGTGACTTTGGAGGNGAAGTACAGCTAAAATATATGGCATTCTACTTTGTCTTCTTTCTCCCATGTATATATACATCAGGATTCTTAAACGGAGATTTGGGTTTTTTTTTCATGCTAGCTTATAGTGATTAAATAATAAACATTATTTAATAAAATTATACAGTTGATATGTATGAATTGTGAGTTCATACATGTAATGAATTGTGAATTCATACATATAATTCATAATTCGGTGTTTTCTTTATTAACACTGAAGTTTTATTTAATACCTAGCAGAGTCGATGTTTAGTTTTTGTAATGTAAAGCAAATGCGTTACTGAGCTACAGATAGATGAATTGTTCCTTTTTACTTCTACTCTGGACTAGTGAAGGTGCTGTAGGCTCTACACCTATTAGTTGACTTTTTCCTATACTTTTAATATACTTAAATGTGTGACTTTGGAGGACCATCTAGCTCAATAAAGTCATAACTCAAAGTGTTTCAGGATGAAAGCAGCACGAGGGGTTTTTCCACAGATCCTTCTCTGGACTGGACTAGAAAGTGGATTTAACTGTGAGGGAAGAAGATTTTTTTGTTTTGATTCTAAATGTGCATCTAGAAATATGCTATATTATTTATTTTGTATTTATTTTAAATTTTATTATTTTTTTAGAGAAAGGGGAAGAGAGAGAGAAAGAGAGGAAGAGCAACCTCGATATATGAGAGAAACATCTATTGGTTGCCTCTCACACACCCCCAACTCGGTTCCTGGCTGGCAACTCAGGGGTGCGCCCTGACTGGGAATCAAACTAGTGACATTCAGTTTGCAGGCTGGTGCTCAACCCACTGAACCGCTCCAGCCAGGGCCATACTATTTATTTTTTACTTAGCCTGAAATTATTTTTTATTTTTTATTTTTTGCAGAGAGCCATATTGTTGGTGAAAATGCAGAGTTGTTTCTGTCTGTCATTTTAGCTTTTATTTCTTTTTTGGGGTGGTCTCCATATGACTATACGATGGCTACTATTAGTGGAAAATAGGAAAAATGACAGTTTCATTTATTTTCACTCTTGATGATTTTTATGTCTTTTTCTGGTCTTACTTTCTTGGCTAATACATGTTGAGTAGAAGTGGTAACACTTTGCATTTTTATGTGTGTGGGTCATAATTTTTAAAGGAATGATTACTGTAATTTTGTCATTTTTTTGATGAATACTTTTTATAGGGTTAGGAAAGTTTACTTCTCTTAACAGTTTGCTAGGATTTTTTAGTTCAATAATATTTAGAGAGCCTTCTTTCTATATTAAAGTTATCATATGATTTTTTTATTCTGTTAGTGGGAAAATACATTACTGAATTTTAAAAATGTTAAAACAATTTTGCATTTCTGGAAGAAATTGATGCTGATCTAAATGTATATATAATCTATGTTTTTATATTGCTGAATTTGGATTGCTAATAAGTTGTTTAAGTTTTTCCTTCCATTTTTGGAAGTTTTTTTATTTAATTTCTTTCTTTTGTGGTTATCTCAGAAATAGTAGGGTGCATGTTCAACTTAAAAATCTGAAGTTGAGCAACATCTTTACCTTCCTCCTAAATAACGCAAGGCCTTTTGAGTGCTTTGCCTCCAGCTACCACTTTTCCCGGCTTATATGCTGTTCTTCATTATTTCTATTTCTTCTTCCTCTTCTCCTCCTCCTCCTCCCTTTCTTTTTCTTCTCCTACCCTTCCTCCTCCTCTGTTTCCTCCCCCTCCTCCTCCTCTTCCTTTTTGTTCACACCCACAAAAACAGACAGAAAATAAATACCTTAATTCTTCATACACATTCTAAGGTGTTCTTTCACACACTTCCCCATAGATATCTTTAAGAGCAATCTTCTAATTCTGTTCTTTTTAAATATCTGAGCCATACCGTTATCCATAGTCCATAAATTGGTGGATCCCTACTTCTTGTAGTACATCTGTTACAAGCTTTAAATATTCTTAAAGCTTGGGCACCTCTCTACCTGTCTTTTTAGCAGACTTGTGAGTAAGCCTGTAGTGCTGTAACAGTTCAAGAGTCCACTTGGATTTTATGCCGCTACATCATGGAGGACCAGGTCTAAACCAGTCTCAAGTATTGGGCTTGTTTTTGTTTTGTTTTGTTTTGTGTTGCTTCTTTAGTGTTAATGGATCATAATGAACTCCCTATGAGGGAAAGGACCCAATGTAGCAGGAATATGTATTGAAGGACTCTAAGGTACCTGTATGTGTAACTTACTTGTGCATTCTGGATTGCTAATATACATACCCAGTCTTATGGTTTGGTGAGTCAGAATACCCACTTCATGATGGGCATCTCAGGTCTCAAAGCTAACAAATATCCCATAGTCAGGTGTTCTTATAGGGTCCGGTAACAAACCAAGAGTTGCATTTCAAAGGGAAACTGGCTGTCTATAGGAGAAACAGACAAAGCCTCACTGAAATTCCCTAGTGGTCTGTGCTGTGATTCTCCTGTGCAGGCTTGCCAGCCACTCAGCAGCATCTCACTCTGTACAGGCACTTCAGCATCGCTGGATCTACTGGAGCATAAGGATTGAGTGAGTGCTAGAGCAGCATATACTGTATCTGGACCTGCTGCAGAGTATAGTCTCACCCTGGGCCAGAGTCAGAAAAGGGTAGCTTAACAGATTGTTCAGTATCTTGTGGTACATGGTGCCTTCAAAATCCAGAGAGGCCTTGTCCCTTTGTAGCATCAGGTGGCGTGGGTGCAGCAACTTTGGAGACATATTCTGCAGGATTAGTGGGCCCTCAGAGGCTTCACCAACATGGTGCAACCCTAAATTTTCATGAAGCAGACTTTCCATTGTGGTAACTCAAATCAGGTTTCAGCTTATCAGATCTAATTCCATTTTTATATTTCCATAGGCTGCCCATCTGCTTCACCTCTAAGGACATCGTGATTATCAGTCAGTATGAAAGATTACTGCTGGTCAAAATATTTTGCTAATTATTCAGTCCCTCTTCCCCATTATGGCAGACATGTGCATCTTGCCTGGGGAAGCTAAGCACTGCCGCCTGGTCTTTGCTAGTCTGCAAGACACACATCCTCCCAGTCGAATGCAGAGTCTGTCCAGTTGGCAACGGCTCTCACTGTCATCTGTGTTGTCTTAACCACAGAGCTCATCGAGGGTGTTCTCTTACTAGTGAGGAGCCTGCTCTGTGGGCCTATCTAGAGCTGGGGCTGAGTGGATGTAGAGTCTGCACATAATAAATTAATTCCACTGTTCTTATCTTTCTAAGCCTTTTGGATGCTTTTCTTTGTATTAGGATATATGATGACATCTCAGCCTCATTGAATGTCAGGCTCTTTTGAGGCCAAGCATCATTGAACCAATCCAGAAAGTTGTTAGAATATGAGAGGTAACACTTTTCAGGAGGAATCTCTAGTGTCTCCCATGTCAGTTGACTCCCATGATTCTGGGAGCTCAAAGTCCTACGGTCTGCTTTCTGGGGGCAGGAAAACCAGGAAAGTCAGTGATGTACTTTATTCTGGGTCCAAGGGTTTGAGAACCAAGGGAGTACCAATGACCAAATCTGGGAGAATATGGATGCCCCCACTTTACAAGAGAGAGTAAATTTGACCTTCTTCCACCTTTCTGTTCTGTTTAGATCCTTAACCCATTGGTTGATACCCATCCACGTTGTTGAAAATAGCTGCCTTTACTCAGTATGTTGGTTCAAAGCCTAATTTTTTCTGGTGAGACACTTGCAGACACAGAAATATTTTATCAGCCATCTGGGCATCTTTTAACCCAGGCAAGTTGATGCATACAATTAACCATCACAGTATTTACTTCTCATCCACTGTTCTCCACTTTAATGCTTTAGCCCAAAATTCTGAGGTAGCCGAAATTATCTCATTCCACACCCTATTACATCCATTGATTTAATGACAGAATCTGTTTTCTTTCCTCCGTCACAGAATATTTTATTTATAGTAGCATGTGGCCCAAAAATTAAAATACATTTTTCTATATTCATTTTGAAAGAAATACAGTTCTTAGAGTTTATTATCCAATTAGTAATTTGGTATATTGCACCAAAAATAAAAATAAACAGCCACAAGGCATTATCCTTATTAGCAAAAAAGCAAAATGATTTATTGTAATTCTTCCTTAGTTAAATGATGGTTATACTTTAGAATTTTTGCTGTGAAGCTTATATTTGAGACATTTGTGTCTCTTCTGGTGTGTTTTAGATAAGCCTGCAGCTAACGCAGGATGGGAGCTCAAAGCCTTGATACCCAGGCTCTTAAGTTTTCTCTCATTTCTGACTATGGCACAGCAGGTGTGAATCTTTTATTATTCATATGATACCGGATTTGTTGTAGTTCAAAACTGTTGTGGATATTGTTCAAGGTCCCAGCTGGCCAGCAAACAGATGAAAGTATTTGAACTTCCTTGTAGTTATTCAGCCCGAGCTTTGAGATTCACAGAGTGAAGCCTGGAGGGTGCCAGCTCCCGAAATATCAGCACATTTTCCCCAGTGACACAGAAAAGTCCATGTGTGAGAAATGCTAATCAACTAAAAGTAGTTATCTTCATCATTTTCTTTTAAAGAAAGAAGTGACTTAGGCTTAAAGAGTTGAAACAATTTGCCCATGGTCAAATATAAGTGCCAAAATTAGGATTCTGCCTTAGGAGAAAAGTGCTTGACTTTGCGATTGTAAACTGTTCAAATACCAATTTCTCCTTGTACTAGAAGTATGACATTAGAAAGTTACTTAAGTTTCTTTGACTAATATGTAATCAAGAAGTAGGGTAAATAGTTCCTATCTTCGTGGGTTGTGAAGATTAAATGAGCATATGTGTTTTGACCTAGTGACTTGTATAACACGAGGTGCCAGTAAATAGTGTTTTTCTCTTTTCATCTAGGAAAGGATGTGATAGAATCAATACCAATAAGATTCTCTGAGACATTTTTATAAGTCTTTAGCAGAGATGGCTCTGTGGTGTCTCATCTACATCCTCTTAATTGGACTTAATTTTATGCCCTATAGCAGAGAGATTTGATTTATATGCAATAAGGTAACAAGGGAAATGTAATTTTTGACATGGGTTTTGCTGACAAATGTTTAACTCAGTGGTTTACAAATGTTTTGATTGTGCAACCTTATTCACAAAATATTTCTTTATGCATCTACTATATTGATGTTCATGTGTAAATTATAGGCATATACAAATGTGTTCATAAATTTTATGCATAATAGAACATGTAAACAAGGACATTTTCAAAAGGTGAAATAAAAATATATCAAGAGTAGCAGTCTAATATTTCCTTCACGTTCCCTAATGAATAGTCACCTGTACCCCACTAGGAAACCAGTGCTTGCTCTAGACATTAAGTGGATGAGCACAGTGTTGTGCTAAAAACTCATAGTTCCATAAGACCCATAGTCCTGTGTTTCTTTCTGCTTCTGTTGGTGTTCTTGTGCCATTCACAGTCCAGTCAAACTCCAGAAAACAAACAGGATGACCCCAGGAAAGGAGTCTTTCAATCCTGAGAGATGATTCATGAAGTATTGGTTAGAGAGTTGGTCCCTGGGAGTATTGTTTTGTTTAGAAAAACTTTTTCAAGCACAAACTATTTAAAATACTGGTATATTCTCATCTCTTATAATCTAGGAGTTATCATCTAAATTTAGCAGGTACTTACATGCCCAGCCCTGAGCTGGGAGTTCATTGGTCAAAGTACGATTATACTTGAAGACGCTTCATATTTTGAATAATACATAGATGCATTTCCCTGGGTTGCCAAGTGACTAAGAGAGTGGGCTTTACACATCTGAGTTGGAATCAAGTCCTTTAACTCCTAACCTCCCCCCATTAATCCAACCATCATATCCCTTTCAAACTTTTGAAGTGGCTACAATAAACCGTTGACTGTGCCAGGGGCCAAGGTGCTGCCACAATGCTGCCTGAGACAGTGTCCAAGGCCCTTTTCCGTTCTGTTTAAATTTGTGTCCCCAGGGCCTAGAGCAATGCTTGTGTTTATTGTGTGAATAAAGAAAGGAAAGAAAGATCATGTAGCCCAGCAGAAAAGGCAGACATTAAATAAAGCAAAATGAGACAAATACTTAATTTTGATTGTATTGAGAAGAGAGAGGACAAGCACAGCTATTGTGAGAGCTTGAAAATGAGGATACTTCCTGAAGCCTCAGTAGTCTAGGGAGGCTTTTTCAAGTAGTGACAACAAAGCCAAATAGGGACTTAAGAGGTTGAAGTTGAAAGAAAGAGTGCAAACAGCATTTGGGCAGAGGGACAACAAACCAGGGTGGGAGAGTGTCCTGAAGTAGTGAGATGCTTATCTTAATCGAGACTGGAATAAGGGTAGGTGCCTTGGGAGGAGATAAGTGGGGAGAAATGCTGCAGGGTGTGGCTGCGGAGTGGCCAGATCACTGAAAACCTGTAGGGTTCATTGACTAACTCCTTTGGGCTTCCCCGCCTTTCCGTGTGTTTGTCTCCTTTTCTCTCAATCATTTCACTTCACTCCATCATTGCCTTTGTATTCAACTGCATTTTAATGTAACAGATAATAACAAAATTAAAAAATGTTTAAAAGATTACAACTTATTGTACATATATTCTGTTTTCCTTATTTATGCTTGAATGGTGATAGTCTTCAGAATAAATTCCTTGTCTGCTTAACTTGCTGATATGCCTTGATTTGTTGGGCAGGTTTAGGCATAAGTTTCTCCTGCAAGTAGGTAAGGAGCTTGTTTCAGATGAAGCTTGCAGTACGGAAAACACAGCAGAGAAGCAGAAATGACCAGATTCTTGCCGTGCCCTTGGTGATGTTAGTGAGCTCTCCAGTCACCCAACCTCAGGTCTGCCCAGGTGAGGACTTCCTAGCTGAGTAAGCCAGTCAATCGCCTCTGTTATTTAAGCTAGTTAGAAGCGGGTTTTCTGTTGCATACAACCTCAGACATCTTCATGCACATATGTGATAGGCCAATTGGGGGATAAAAATAGGTTGGGATGCATGTGTTATGAGGAACACTTTTTAAAAACTTTTTATTGTTTCTTTCCCATTACCATTTAGTCCCCTTATACTTCCCTCCCTCCTGTAATCACTACACTGCCATCCATGTCCATGAGTCCTTTTTCCTTCCTAAAGTATGAAGTGTAGATCAATATTTATTTAAAGGCTATACATAGAAAACTAATACTATAAATTTCAAAAAGTGAAGGATTATCTTTGAAATAAAAAGAGAAAATGAGGCATCAAAAATATACAGATTCTTTGTGTATTATTAAACGACTTTTAAAAATTGTTTCTTACAGTTTTCAAAGGAAGACTTGCTGTATGAACAAAATAATCACCCTTATGTGTACTTATATTAATAACCCACATATATTTATATAAATTTGCCAGTTGATATTGAATATTACAGTACTTTGTAAACGATATCATATAACTGATTATGATTTGAAGAGTAACAAGATGGCAGACGGCTTTAGCCGTTCACGGACAGTTGAGAATCAAACACTTTGCACTTGTCAGATATTCCAGTGTTCTGTTAGTTGCCAGTCCCAGGCTCAGTCTCAGGCCCAGCCCCAGGCCCAGTCCATTACAGGTGGCAAGAATCAGACTCTCATGTGAATGAAACTCCAGGAAGGATCTGTTTTCTTTTTCACAAAGGAACAACATGGAATATGGCTGCTTTATTCCTGCAGGTGGATCTACCAGGCATGAAGTTTATCTTCCTCTTTCTCCACCTGCCCTCCGTAGCCCAGTGGCTCAGATAAAGTACACTGGACTATCATTGTAGCCATGCTGCTCCTCTTGCTTTTCTTCCTTTTGTCCTACTCCTCCTATTATTGCTGCAACTTCATCCATTCCCTTTCCTTCCATTGCTTCCACAACCTCGACCTTTCCTTCCTTTCTCCGCATTATCTGATTCCTTTCACAAGCGACTGATTCTTTTCACGAGCAACTGATTCCTGCCCAAAGAAACACATGTGAAAAATCCAAATAAAACAACACATGACCAGTGCAGGCCACTTTCTAGCAAATAAGAGAAGTCACATCACTGTTCCAGGTACAGATGTGACAGGACACTATCTTGCTCCTCATGGACACATGCATGTTCACCTCCACCCTTTGTCTTGTTGCGTGTTAATCTGAGGCTCTGCTTATGTTTAAAAAATATCTTGACAGCCATTGACATTTATAATATGGCCAAATATACCTTTAAATTCACTTGCTAAAGTTTAAAAAAGGGTAGTCATATTTTCCCCTGACACACAAGTAGTTGAAAGAGACATTGATGTCAGCCTGAAAAAATCAAGTTGTGGAGAAGGAAGGAAGCTTGAAGAGAAATCTACCACTTAATTATGTGTAACTGTCACTGTGGAAATTTCTGTTTACAGTACTGTCATTTCTAAAAAGATATTTTCAGAAGTGACATTTTGATTAGGATAATTTTCTGCTTTCAACATAGTGTGTTTTTTATCATTAGTTGGCTCAGTGGCTGTCAAACCAGCAAATCTGCTGACAGACTTTTTGAGAGCGGATGAGTGCAGGCCCCGGTGTCTCGGGTCTCACTGGGGCTTACTGAACGCGTCACTATTTCATTGACATAAAAACTACTTTGTACCAAACTAACTGAATTTAGTTGTACTGCTTGGTAAATAGATATACATAAGACATTGATGAGCTCAGAACATTTCACATGTACAAACAATTTGGAAAGAAACCAGGGTTGAAACCCAGGGTTGGAAGAAAAAAAATATATGTATATATAATTCAATTCAAGGCAATAAGGTTTACAATGCATGCACTGGCTTCAGAAGATTCTTTTGGGCAAACATCAGCTCCTTTTATGTGTCAAAATATGCCTTGAGGCTAAATTCCAATAAGAGTTCATATTAATTAGATAATAAAATGCAAGCAAAAAGATGAAAGCTATTATGTCAAGTTGTCCCAGGAAAAGGAAGGCTTTGAGGTGACAAAATTACAATTAAAAACTGTAGAAGAAATTATGATGAATAAAGTATGAAGAATTTCAGTTATTTGGTGTAAGAAGAGATTAATGAAAGAATACTTCAATATTTTTTCTGAATGTTTTAAAAGGGCAACAAGAAGCTTGACTATATTGGCTAGTTTAATTGTCACATTATCCGAAGGATGAAGATTAGGCTATAATTCTCTAATAAGAAGGGAAAACAATAAACTCCATGAATCTGTATTCAAAAATCCTGTTGTAACTTTAAATCTTGCAAACGGTTTTCACTGGTTAACTATCCAGCCTCTGATTAATCCACTGAGTACCAACTTTTCACATATACCTGTAGTCAGTATTTTATTTTCTGACTTACAGTTGTTACTTTTTGAATATTCTGCCAGCTTTAGAATATCACCAACATTATTATCGTGTGTTTAAAATACCAAAGCATTTAGAATGGGCACAATAAATGGGTGACAAATTACATAACTCTAACATGGCATCTGTGTGTTCCATTTTTCTCCTCTTAAAATAATCTAAAACAATAAATAAAGTATCTATTTTAAGTAACCATTGATTAAAAACAGAAAGTTAAAATTGACTAAATAGATATAAAAGAGTCCTCCATAATCCCATCATCAGAAATAACTTTTGTTAAAATTTTAATACATGTTTTCCAGTATTTTTGTACATATATACTCATTATTTAACAAAATTGAACCACACTATACAAACTGTCATCTTGACAATTTAAATTGGAATCATGTCTCATGTGAAAATTCCATTGATGAACTGGAATTAACTGCATTTCATTTGAATACATCATAAGGTATTTAACCAGTTTCCTTTTCTTATATCTGTCTAATTTTCCCACTTCCATTTATTGAATAGATTGTCTTTACCTCATTCTATGTCTTGCCGTCTTTGTCAAATATTAAATGACCATGAAGACATGGGTTTGTTTATGGGCTCTTTATTCTTTTTTAAACATTTTTTTAAATTTTATTTTTATTGGTTGTCTTGGAGAGGAGAAGGGAGGGGGAAAGAGTGGGGGAGGAACATCAACCTGGGCCTGCCTTCCACACACGCCCAGACTGGGAATCAAACGGGCAACCTTTCCATCTGTCAGACGACGCTCAACTAAATGAGCCACACTGGCTGAGGCTATTGGCTCTTTATTCTTTTCCAGTACCATGCCGTTTTGATTAGTATGTCCTTGTGGTATAGTTTTATAAGGGTACAGTGTGATACCCCTAACTTCATTCTTTCTCAATATTGGTGAGGCTATCCAGGATTTTTTGTGGTTCCATATAAATTTTTTTTATTATTCTAGTTCTGCAAAATATGCCATTAGTATTTTGACAGGAATTGTACTGACTCTATAGATTGTTTTGGGTAATCTGGACATTTTATTGATGTTAATTCTTCCTATCCATAAATATGGTGTATGCTTCTATTTATTTGTGTCTTTTTTGATTTCTTTCTTCAGTGTCTTATAGTTTTCTGAGTACAGGTCTCATTCCTGGGTATTTTTTGGTGCAGTTGTAAATAGGATTGTTTCCTTAGTTTTCCTTTCTGATGTGTCATTATTGTTATAAAAATACAAACAATTTCTTAATATTAATTTTGTATCTTGCTACTTCTACTGAATTCATTTACCAGGTCTTATAGTTTTCTGGTGGAGTCCTTTTCTGCAAATAATGAGAATTTTACTTCTTCCTTTCCAATTTTGATGCCTTTTATGTCTTCCTCTTGTCTGATAGCTGTAGCTAGGACTTTCAGTACTATGTTGAATAAATGTGGTGAAAGAGGAAATCCCTTTCTTGTTCCTGACCTTAAGGAAAATGTTTTCAGTTTTTCCTCATTGAATGGAATGTTATTCTCATAAATGGCCTTCATTACGAGGTATTCTCACTTTGCTGAGTGTTTTTATCATAAATGTTGCTGGAGTTTATCAAATGCTTTTTCTGCATCTATTGATTTGATTATGTGATTTTTATTCTTAATTTTCTTAATATCATATATCACATTAATTGATTTACAAATATTATACCAAGCTTGGATTCCAGGAATAAATTCTATTTGAACACGATATATGATCTTAATGTATTGCTCAAGCCAGTTTGCTAATATTTTGTTGAGGATTTTCAAATTTACGTTCATCAAGAATATTGACCTAAAATTTTCTTTCTCTGTAGTATCTTTATCTGGTTTTGAAATTAGGATAATGCTGGCCTGTAAAATGAACTTGGGAATCTTTCCCTTTCTTGATTTTTGTTTTTTGAATAATTTGAGGATAACTGTTAGTTCTTCTTTAACATTTGATAAAATTTACCTGTGGAGCTAATCAGTCTGGGACTTTCGTTTGCTGGGAGTTTTTTGATTACTGCTTTTATTTCATTAATTATAGTTGGTCTGTTCAGATTTTCTGATTCTTCCTGATTCCGTTTTGATAGATTGTATGTTTGTAGAAATTTATATGTTTTGTCCAAGTTGTCCAATCTATTGCACATAGTAATAGTGGTTTGTAACAAAGGCGTGTCTATTTCCCATTCTTGCTGGCCTCCCGACATCCTGTGCGGTGGGATGCTGTAGTCTCTGTGCTCCCCATGCCACCACGCTCACCCAGTTTTCCTCTCCTTTCTTTACACTATTTCCTCTCAGTCTTTTGTAACAACTCCTTCACCCCCATCTGCTCTTTAAATGTTGGTTATTCTCAGGACTGAATCCCAGAGGTTACCCCCTTCTATGGATTTCAGTGTTTTCTACTTGCTGACAGTTATGAATTCATATTTTTACTGGATATTATATCTTCTGATATATATAGTTCACATCCTTGCCATTTGAATTCATTGCTAGATTCATCTTTCTGGGAGAGGGAGGACCCTTAAATAAGAATCAGAAAATGAGAGGATAACTCCTGTGACGACAGGAAGTGTTATCTGCCCCTTTGGACTAGACATTGGATTTGTATATCTGTGAAGCTATTCAGTGTCACAGAGGTTAAGGACAGCATCAGGCCAAAATCGGGAAATGCAAAAAAACCCAGATTAGATGTAACTACAATTCTAGGTCCAGTACACACTTCAAAGTAAAATTGCAGTTATTATCGTAACTGTGATCATACTCTTTTTCTTAGTTCCTAGTCTTTAGTAAAATTTCATTGAAAATTCTGAACTTGTTTCAACTGTAGTGCCTAGAGCACATTAAGGAGAGAGGTTTTTGCCTAGATTTGGGCAAGAGTGTCAACCATGAAATCGTGCCCTCCTTTCACTAACCGCCACCTCAGACCCATGTGATGG
This sequence comes from Sturnira hondurensis, assembly GCF_014824575.4. Classification (NCBI taxonomy): domain Eukaryota; kingdom Metazoa; phylum Chordata; class Mammalia; order Chiroptera; family Phyllostomidae; genus Sturnira; species Sturnira hondurensis. The sequence goes on from NW_028082759.1 coordinate 34,933,929, forward strand.
TGACTGTGATCATTGATGAGCTTCTCCAAAGGTCTGTGTCTTGCTTGTGTGCTTCTGACCTTTCCCCACCACGAAATATTCTTTCCAGTGTTAACATTGCAGTTTATAGTTTTTGTTACCAAAAATGCACATTTCCTTCAGGTTGCCTATTGAGAAGAAATATATTTGGGTCTAGAATCTTCCTTTAAGGTTTCAGGTCCAATATAAACATCTACACCTGCAATGTGAGAATGATGAATATGCTTCTAAGTTACCACGTTCGGTTTTATGCTTCAAGCTGTAGAGTGTGCAACAACGCACCTTTCTGGAAAAAAGTAGGAAGAGAGCTTCCTCCCTGACCTACCCAGATTCTTTGATTTCTGGTAAGAATTGCTCATACCCTCTCTGTACTCACTGGTATCTCCATAAGTATTTTGCAGCAGTATGCCCAGGGGAATATTCTGACAGTACTTGGTGCTGAAAGAATATTTATTGATTGAAGGAATTCAGATTTACCCATTAGGCAGAGTCTAAATGAAACTGTGTATCCTCCCCAGGGGGTGGGAGGAGTGTTTCTGTTCCACTAAAAGCAACAAGCTAGGCTTTCTGGGCAGATGTGGGTGTGTTTCAAGAGCTCTGCCCGTCCAATGCGTTCTGTTCGTAAAGAGATAACCACACTGCCCTTTCCCAGCAGATAGAATAGGAAGGGAAGTTCTACCCATTATTATAACTTGAACTAAAGCTAAATGCTTCAGAGATGGACTGTGGGCTTTTTCATTTCTATTTCCTGAAACTATTATTAAAAATTTCATTTGTGTCTTGAGAAAGTTGTGAGATCTCAACCTTCTTTAAAGTTTCAGTAGGTTCCTGAATTGTAGAGGGAAAATATATCAGTAGCAAAGCCAAAGATGCATTCAATGACTTCTCCAGTTTAGTATTCAAAATACAAATATGTAATACTGTTTGCATCAATTCCAGATTTGGTGCATGACCTACACATCGTGTTTGGAATGAAGGGCAGTCTGTGTAATATATAGAGCTGGCTTCTGCTTCTGGTGGCCTTTGTTGCCAATATATCACTTGTTAAATGAAAGAAGGCAAGGTTACTTGGTATTTATTTATTAATTTACTTATTTATTATTTAAGTATATTTTAGTGATTATGCTATTACAGTTGTCCCATTTTTCCCCTCCCCTTTCTCCCCTTTCACCCTGAACTCTCCCTCCCACTGGCATTCCTCCCCTTAGTTCAAGTCTATGGGTCATACATATAAGTTCTTTGTCTTCTCCATTTCCTATACTCTTCTTAACCTCCCACTGTTTATTTTGTACCTACCATTTATGTTTCTTATTCCCTGTACCTTTTCCTTCATTTGCCTCACTACACCTATCTGCTGATAACCCCCCATGTGATCTCCATTTCTGTGGTTCTGTCCCTGTTCTATTGTTTGCTTACTTTGTTTTTATTTTGTTTTGTGTTTTTGGTTCAGTTGTTGATAGTTGTGAGTTTGTTGTCATTTTACTGTTCATAGTTTTTTATCTTCTTTTTGTGAGAAAAGTCCCTTTAATATTTTATTTAATAAGGGCTTGGTGATGATGAACTTCTTTAACTTGACCTTATCTGGGAAGCAATTTATCTGCCATTCCATTCTAAATGAAAGCTTTGCTGAATAGAATAATCTTGGATCTAGGTCCTTGCCTTTCATGACTTAGAATACTTCTTTCTAACCTCTTCTTGCCTGCAAGGTTTTTTTTTGAGAAATCAGCGGATAGTCTTATGGAAACTCCTTTGTAGGTAGTAACTGTGTCCTTTTCTCCTCCTGCCTTTAAGATTCTCTACTAATCTTTAATCTTGGTAATGTAATTATGATGTACCTTGGTGTGTGCTTCCTTGGGTCCAAATTTTGGGGGAAGCTCTGAGCTTCCTGGACTTCCTGGAAGTCTATTTCCATAGCCAGATTAGGGAAGTTCTCCTTCATTATGTTTTCAAATAAGTTTTAAATTACTTGTTCTTCCTCTTCTCCTTCTGGCACCCTGAAATTTGCATGTTGGAACATTTAAAGTTGTCCCAGAGGTTCTTAAACCTCTCCTCACTTTTTTGAATTCTTGTTTCTTCATTCTGTTCTGGTTAAATGTTTACTTCTTCCTTCTAGTCCAAATCATTGGAGTCCTGGTTTCCTTCATGCTACTGTTGTTTCCCTGTAGATTTTCCTTTATTTCATTATGTATAGCCTTCACTTTTTCCTCTATTTTGTGGCCCTACTCAACCGTTTACTTCTGTGAGCATCCTGAGTACCAGTGTTTTGAACTCTACATCTGGTAGGTTGGTTATCTTCTCATCACTTAGTTCTTTTTCTGGAGTTTTGTTCTGTTCCTTCATTTGGGTCATATTTCTTTGTCTCTGGGCACCTGTGATGTTGTAATGGGCAAAGCTTAGGTATTTTCCATGGTAGGGACAACCACTTTGCTGCATTGTGGTACTGTATGTGGGGTAGGGGTCAGAGAGGGAACAGTGCCACTTGCTTGGCTCTTGCTCCACTTTCCATCACTCCCCTTGCTTCCCACAGTGGGTTATGCTTTTTTAGGTGCTGATTCCTGAGTGGTGGTCTTGTGTACATTCTAGGATCCTGTGGGCCCCTCCAATGGACTCTCTTGTGAGACTGAGAGTTTCTCCCACTGCCACAACCTGCACAGGTTTTTACAGCCAGAGGTCTTGAGGCTTTATTTCCCTGTGCTGAAACCCTGGGTTGTGTGGTCTGTCTTGCTCCCCAGTTGTTCCTCCCAGCTTATCTGCATGCGAATGTGGGATGTCTTATTCCAACAGCTGCTGCCTTGTCCCACATCCTTGTCACCCTGGTTTACCAGTCTGGATGAATGTTACTTTATCTCCTTGGTTGCCAGACTTCCATACAGTTCAATTTTCTAGCAGTTCTAGTTGCTGGTTTTTTAAAATTGGTTGTTGTCCTTCTTTTGATTATGCAGAGAAGCAAAGCATGTCTACCTATGCCTCCATCTTGGCAAGAGAGACTTCTACTTAGTTGTTATTTAAATTCAAAGCTTTATGGTTAAATATGATATAATAAAGAATTGAGTGCTAAGAGCAAAAAAAGATGCTCACTCAGAGCCAGTAAGAGAGGCTTCCAGTCAAGACGGCAGCATAGCCAGGCATGGTTTGCTTTCTTGCACAACCACATCAAAATTACAACTAAAATATAGAAGAACCACCACTCTGAACCATCAGAAATCGAGTTGAATGGAAGTCTGACAACTACGGAATTAAAGACACTACATCTATTGAGACCATAAGGAGGATCACAGACACAGAATGGGCTGGTCTCTCACCCATGTGATGGATAAAAATATCTTGGGAGAGAGGATTCCCAGACCCACATGAGGCACCCTTCCCCCAGCCCAGAGTTCCAATGCCAGGAAGATAAATCCCCACAACTTTTGGCCACAAACCCAGCAGGGATTGAGTCAATGGAAGAAATTGCTGGAGACCCAAACAGTTCCTCTTAAAGAACCCACATATGGACTCATCTACTCAGACTCACTCCCTCTGAGCTCTAGGGCTGAAATGGCAGGTTGAAGAGCACCAGTGACATACTGGGAGAGGCTGAAGTGTCTGACTTTGGTGTGAGTAGAGGCCATTGTCCCTTTTCTGAGCCCTGCCCTCTGCAGAGCCATGGAGCCAACAGGCTGGTGCCATATCTTGGACTCCATCAACCTGGCTAACACTGTTTGACCTACCTTGGAGATCCCCAGAGACTCCACCCCACCCAATTTACTGGCCCACCCAAGCTGCTTTTCCATATGAATGGCTGATCTTGGCTCACAACTTCCTAAATCCTATCAAACAAGCAACATCTGGCCTCAGTGAACTCCAGACCCAACACTAGCAGCAGCCAGGTTAGTTTCATAGCTTGGCTTTGCCTGTGAATCTCCCAGCCCAGAACAAGTAGCATCCATATCAGATTGCTTTATAGCTCACAAAGGGCGGCCCCAGGCAAAACACAGGTGGGGACTGACCTTGGCTTGCACTATCCAGGAAAATCCAGGGCCAGTACACCTAGCGGACAGCTACGTACCACACTGGAGCACCACCACTCTGCCCCTGCACAGCTAATCCTCCTTGGAGGCTGAAGGTTGATGGTAAGTGGTCACAGCCATATCTTACAGCTGCCTGGCCTGGGTAAATTCCTCCCATAGATCTGCCAACAGAGGCCAGGGCTCAACTATAAGAGGAGGGTGTACTCAGCCCACACAAAGGGCACACCTCCAGTACCCATCTTGGGTGGTAGGGGAAGCTGTGCCACTGGACCCTACTGGACACCTACTACATTAGGCCACACTACCAAGAGACAGAGTTAAAGCAGCTCTACCTAATACATAGGAACAAACACAGAGAGGCTGCCAAAATGAGGAGACAAAGAAACATGGCCCAAATGAAAGAACAGCTCACAACTCCAGAAAAAGCTAAACAAAATGGAGATAAGCAATCTATCAGAGGCAGAGTTCAAAGCACTGGTGATAAGGATGCTCAAGGAACTTAGTGAGGACCTCTGCAGCATAAAAAAGATCCAGTTAGAAATGAAGAATTCACTAATTGAAATAAAGGACAATTTACAGGGAAACAACAGTAGAGTGGATTAAGCTAAGAATCAAATCAATGCTTTGGAACATGAGAAAGCAAAATACAACCAATCTGGACAACAAGAAGAAAAAAGACCCCCCCAAATAAGGATAGTTTGAACAGTCTCTGGAACAACTTCGATAGGCCCAACATTTGCCTCATAGGGGTACCAGAAAGAGAAGAGAAAGAGTAAGAAATTGGACATCTACTTGAAAATATAGTGAAAGGAAACTTCTGTAATTTGGTGAAGGAAATAGACATGTAAGTCTAGGAAGCCAGAGAATCCCAATCAAGTTGGATCTGAAGAGGTCCACTCCAAGACATATCAAAATTAAAATGCCAAAGGTTAAAGATAAAGAGAGAATCTTAAAAATAACAATAGAAAAGGAGATAGTTACCTACAAAGGAGTTCCCATAAGACTGTTAGCTGATTTCTCAAAAGAAGCTTTTCAGGCAAGAAGGGGCTGGAAAGAAATATTCAAAGTCATGAAAAACAAGGACCTATAACCAAGATGACTCTATCCAGCAAAGCTATTATTTAGGTGGAAGGGCAGATGAAGTGCTGGCCAAACAGGGTAAAGCCAAAGGAGTTTATCATCACCAAGCCATTATTAAATGAATGTTAAAGGGACTTATTTAAGAAAAAGAGGAAGATAAATCTATGAACATTAAAATGACAACAAACTTACAACTATCAACAACTGAATCTGAAAATAAAAACAAAAGCAAAAACAAACGAAGCAAACAACCAGAACAGGAACAGACTCATAGGTATGGGGAGTATTTGGAGGGTTACTAGCTTGGGTGCAGAAGGGGGAGAAGAGGAGAAATGCTGCAGGAATAAAGAAGCATAACTGTTAGAAACAAAGTAGACAGGGGGAGGTTAAGAGTGGTATAGGAAAGGGAGACGACAGAGAACTTACACCCGCATTCCATGGACATGAACTGAGGGGGGCATTGCTGGAGGGGAGGGTGGTACCAGGAGGAGAGGGGCAAAGGAAAAATAATTGGGACAACTGTAATGTCAAAATGAATAAAATATACTTGAACAATTAAAAAAACCAATATGAGTTTACCACGTAAAGCTACAATTTACTCTCTGCTGTTGCTGCTTATGATCAGATTAATAGGCTAAAATTGGTTATTTAAATACATAAAAATACTTTAATAAGAAATTTTATTTAGTTATTACATATAGACATAACTACAGCCAAAGGTATTGTTCTCTCTGCACATATTTTGAAAAATTAGAAATGCAAGTTCTAATAATAACATGATGAAATGAAACTCATGGTGTGAGCAGATGGTGAGATTTTAATAGATGACATGACAAAAGTGGAATAATTCAACCTTTATTGTGCTGATATATTTTATATCAAAGGGGATAATTTTTAAATACCAAGAACTAGTGCATTTTCAATTAAGAGGGAGATGAAGACCAAGAAATAAGAAATAAATAATGTACTATACTTTTATCCAGTTAAAAGTATCTTGGTCAAGAGCTTTGTATCCTCCTGAATTTAAGCAACTTGGATTGAGGTCATAGGATCACAATGTACCCTCTTTAATTAATAACATGACATCCAACCACAATTGCTGTTTGTCACTCACTATCCTAAGCACTATGATATTGTGTTATTTGATTCTCACAACGCACCTGTGTGGCAATGTTGTTAGATCCACTTTAGTGATAAGGATATTGACACTTAGAGAGGTTGACTTGACTAAGGTCAGATACCCCGGAATGGAGGAACTAGGATTCCAACCCAGGTTCTTTGAAAGCGGTGTTCAAGCTCCTACCTTGCCAAACTGGAACACAGAAGTGCCAAAACACTGGAGGCAGTGAAGGATTGTTAATTTTCAAGATAGTAGACTAGAACCAGAAGAGGACAAGATTAATTGATCTATAGTAAAATTATAGAATTCATGATGAAATGAGAATAATGAAAACAATGTGTGCTTAGAGTTAGAAATAGGCTCCATTTAAGCCAGCATGAACTTATTGAAAACAAATTGTTCCTTAACCTCTTTTCTGATTGAATAGTTAGGCTCATAAATAAGATCCACGTAGGAGATGTAGCTTATGAGATGTTTTCCCAGGCAGTTGGAAGAGTCTTTCTATGCACAGGATGGTTATATAAAAGTTGGAGAACTGCAGATTGAGTGATCGGTGATAGCGCAGCCGTTCGGAGCTTATTGAACCCCCCTACCCGTGAGGATGATTGGTGCTGGGCGTGAGCCTGGAGGAGGACAGTACTTGGTGACTCGCTGGTGGCAGAACATGTCCTGGTCCATGTCTTTGCCAGTGACTTAGATGATGAAAGACAAGCCATGTTTTTTAAATGTATAAACGATACCATCAGAATTTTGAAAAAAAAAACAAAAACAGAGCCTGGAACTTGAAACAAACAATGTGCAACTTCACAGGAACCAATACGAAATTCTGTATTTAATTAGAAATAGTCTAAGTGCAATTGTCATTGCCAGAATGGTTAGGATAATGAAAAACATTTGCAGTATGTAGCAGTATTAAACTTAACAATGAAGACTTAAGGGAACATCATGTATGCCTTCAAACACCTGGAGGATCATTATATGAAATATGTATTTATTCTGTATGGTTCAGCAGAGAAAATTGGGATCGATTAGTAAAAACAACATGATGACTTCCTAAAGACATTAGCTATTTAAAAGGGAATGGATTGTCTTTCCTTCTGTAACTTCCTAAGCGTCTCTGATATAAGAGGCTGATGTTAGGTCACTGCCGGTCCCACTTAGGTCTGTGTTATGACTTAAGAAATGTTAAGGCGTTCCCTTCACTGCCTCCCAAAATGTCTTTTATCACTAAATCTTTAAATTTCCATGTTATTTATGGCTTTAGGGAGAGGTTTCTCAGCCTCAGCATTGTTGATATTTTGGAACATTGTTGATATCTTTGTTGTGGGAAAATGGGTTCTAAGGTATTTAGCATCTCTACTGACTAGTAGCACCTCTCCCAGGTGTGTCCATCAAAAATGTCTCCAGATATCACCAAATGTGCTCCAAGGGGCATCATTGCCACCCATTGATAACCACTGCTTCAGGGAAAGGCATTAAGATTCTTCTTAAGAGGCAAGTCACTGAGTTGTCAGACTGGGCCAGTTTACTGTGTAGCGATGTTAATGGTGGCCAGGAGCAGCTGAATACAAACAGGTGAAGTCCAGGGTGATGGTAAGACAGGCAAAAGCTAGGTAAATGGGGTCCTTTAGGGGAGCATAAGCTCAGGAGGGGTGCTGCATCGAGTATCCTCTCAAGTCAGGGAGCAAAACGCTTAATTCTTTCCCTTAGCATATACTGTATTTGCATCTGCACATAAGAAGTACAAGATGAGGAATATGAGTTTTTCTTTTGATTCTGACAGAATGAACTAAGTCCCTCTTTAATCTTAAAGCTTTCATTTTCAATAGCTCTTTGAAAATTTTTCTCTGCATTACTGATAAGTATGTTTTCCCTTAGCCCCTAATTGAATTACAAGTTTATTGAGGGCAGAAGTTGTTCATATAGCCACATTGCCCTACACTCCATTTTCCACCTTAGCATCTCTCACGGTGTCTTGTCTGTAGACTCATCTTGTCCGTAGACATCTCTCACGGTGTCTTGTCTTGTAGACTCATCAACAAAATAGTGGTTAAACAAACAAATGAATTAATAAATGAATAAGGTGGCATTTGGGCTGATTCGTGAATTATAAGATTTTGACAGGACAGTAAGAGATTTGGGAGATGACCGAGACATTCCAAGTTAAAGGATGGCATGATACAGAGATGGGCATGCTGGAAATGGAATATTTTCTTGGGAGAACAGGTGCCTGTGTAGTTGGATGGTGGAAAGTGGAGATGGGGCAGTAACCTGGCTCGAGACCTGGAGCATCTTCACGTCAGGCAGAAAGTGGTTCTTATTTGGGTAGGCAAGTGGGAATAGCTAATGTTATTTAGGCAGAATAGTGCACATCAAATTGCTGCTTAGGAAGATACATCTTCCAGTAGTGTGTGGGGTGACTGGGATATGGAAGACACTAGTTAGTGCTTATTACTAGGTAAAGATGACAGTGACTTGAACTAGGGGAATGGTTATGTGAAACTAGAAAAGGAGGTAGCAGTTGGGAGCTATTAAATCAGAAGTGTAATTACATAGTTTTGGAGAGTATCTGAGGATTGGTCAATTAATTAAATATGAGTTAATTTGAATTAAAAAAGGTAATGTTAGTATCATTAAACATAGAGAGGGGGTGGTGGAGAGCCATGGTGGTGGAGAGGGTGATGAAAAAGTTCCTGAAGAGAACTGAGTACCTGTGGTAGAAGACGCAGATAGGAAGAGTTTTGCCGCAAATAGAATTTACTTCATAGCACTGTGTGTCTGTACTTGATATGATTTTTTATAAAGAGCAAAATCTTATGGAAAGCCACTTATAATGATGGTGCAGAACTAAAAACAATAAAAAAGTTTACTCTTTGAGATACATACTTTATTGTGTACTAAACTCTAAAATAAACACAAAATAAGCAATGAAGCATGAACGTGTTTCCTTTTCTTTTTTATCTCTCATATGTGAAAAGTTTGATTTTAAAATGTTATGACTGCACATCCAATGTTTGGGCATTAGGCTTGAGTTATTAAAAGACACTTAATTGCCCACAAACTTGAACTTTCTGTGATCATGGGACTTCTTTGCTATTAGAGAGCTACTTTCTGTTTAGCACCGACTCCGTTGCCTGTCAGTGTATCCCAGCGAACACTTGAGTGCTTCCCATTGTTGATGGTTATTTTCCACTGATCATTTCCAATAATGAATTCTGCGAAGATTGCTTCTGGGTTTTTTCCCCACACAGTTTTTTTTTTCAAATAAAACAGACTTTAAATTTACTGTTTTTTTCCTACTATTCACTCATTATTCCACAGAGAAAAAAATCTTTTCAAAGCTCATATAAAGGGTTTGGGGATAAAATATAATTGCTTATATATTGAGTTTAGCAACTTCATGTTTTAAGCTGCCCAAGCCTCATTGCATTTCATCCCAGAGGCCCAGTGGAATCTAAAATAGGTTTAGAGAAGCCATAGGGCCCTGAGTCCGTCAAACCCTATTTTATGGCTGATGAAACTAGCAGTTTTCAGAACTTTAGTAGGCATCAGAATCGTCTGGAAGGCTTGTTAAATCACCGAATGTTAGGTCCCACTCTCAGAGCCTTTGATTCAGTAGATATGAAGTGGAAACTGAGACCATGCACATCTAGTTCCCCAGCCTGTGTGCGTGCTGCTGGCCCAGGAGCCCGCCTGGAGAACCACCGCGGTAGGAGCTGTATAGCAGTGTCCTCCGTTTCACATTAGCCTTTTCCGGGGACTGAACTGCAGTCCTTCTGTCCTGTCAGTCGAGAAAGAATGCATGTGAAGTACCAATTACAGGGTGTGCTACCCTCCGGGTATGCGGTGACTTGAAGCTTTGTCATTGCTAATGAGATCTGGCATCCAGAATTTCATGTTCATTTATTATACAGAGATTTATGAAATCATTCTCTTCTTAGAAAATGGGGGTAGATTAGTGAGCAAAATATTGTCCTTGTGGAACCTGTAATGTATGAAGGAAAAAAAATACTAAGTAGGCAATTATAAAATTCCAAGACATAGCCCTGGGTGGTGTAGCTTAGTTGGATGGGCATTGTCCTGAATATCAGGAGATGGCTGGTTTGGTTCCCAGTCAGGGCACATGCCTGGGTTGCAAGCCAGTTGCCACTTGGGAATGTGAGAGAGGCAAGGCAACCAACCAGGATTTCTCTTTCACTTCAATGTTACTTTCCCCCTCTTTCTCCCTCCCTTTCCCTCTCTCTAGAACCAGTAAAAAGAAAGAAAATTATAAATGCTTTAAAAAGTTCAAACACATCATTTCCACCTCAGTGCCCCAGTATCATCTATGATCTTGTGATACTCCTCATTTTCCACATCTGTGATGACGATGATCTTTGCGTAATTACCATGAATTAAACAAGGTATCATAAATGCCTTTTATGATATCAAGTGCTGAGATGTAAGGTACAAACTATGCGTCTTGTACATGTGGGATAGACCATGATAGCTAGGAAGAAATAGATGACTGCGAGGCACTGTGATGATGTCTTGGAAGTTCATTTTGAGCACGTCGAACACCCACATTGTTGTCCACATTGTTGTCCATGGCACACAAACCTTCCTCTTTAAAGGCATGAATTTACTTTGTAACCATTATGTTGTAAAGGGCATCAGTGACACTGTCTTTTTAAATTGTTGCTTAGAAACTCACAATTTTTATCAGGCACTTGGTGACTTACTCATTCAGGGGATTATATACTAAAAATCTAAAGGTTAGCCCTGGCTGGTGTGGCTCAGTTCATTGAGTGCCAGCCTGTGAACCAAAGGGCTGCCAGTTTGATTCCCAGTCAGGACACATGCCTGGGTTTTGGGCCAGGTCCCCTGTGGGGGGCACACAAGAGGCAACCACACATTAGTGTTTCTCTCCCTCTCTTTCTTCCTCCCTTCCCCTCTTTCTCAAAATAAATGAATAAAATCTTTTAAAAAATAAAGGTGAGACCGAATAAAAGAAAGTGATTTATGATATATAGAAGAGGTGATTTGACAATTTCTTTTTTATTTATTTTCCAAAAGGCTTGGTGAACTTATGTGGAGAGAAATATATTTACTTTTTACATAAGAAGAAAATCTAGTTCAAGGACAGTTTCTTTGGATGAAAATTATTCTTAGGCTTACATAATCCTAATCATGACCACTTTTAACCTCTTTTTTAAGATGCTGATGTACTAAGGCATATGAGTAAGCATTTTGATGAGCTACAGTTTCCCTTGAAGAAATGATCACCACCACACTATTAGTAAAAAGGTGATTTCTCTATTTTTTCAGATTTATCCTATTTCAAATCTGAATGTGTGTGTGACTGTTATTGTTCTTCTTCTTTTTTTTTTTCCCTTTGGAGAGAGAGATGGAAAGGGAAGGGAGGGAGAAAGAAAGGGAGAGGATGATTGATATGAGAGAGAAACATCGATTGGATCCCTCTTATAAGTGCCCTGACCCAACTGGGGACCAAACCCCCAACCCAGACATGTGCCCTGACCAGTACTAAAACCGGTGACCATTTGCTCTGTGGAACAATGCCCAACCAAGTGAGCCACACTCATATCTGAGTGTGATATGCCATTTTCCTCACTGTTGCATCTTTCCTTTTGATGATCGATTTTTTTGCATGGAAAGAAAGAGAAGGAAGCAGAATGTCATGAGCGTGTATCTGCCTGGGGATGAGGGATCCCCAGATTCCTTGTGTGGCTTCTGAGTCTGCTAGTCTGTCCCCTGGACCAGCATCCTAGACTTTCGGTACCTTGAATTCTATGTCCGAGTGTTGAGAACCATGAACCGAGTTTCTTCTCTTTAGAAAGAAAAGTCTGAGGTAGCTAAATTGAACTGATTAAAGCTATGAAAATCTTTGAACTAAAAAGTGGTGGCTACTTGCTTTCCATGTAACTAGGAATGAGATAACATACACAAAGGCAGATACTCTGGTTGTAGAAGTTAATACAAACCAGAAGGGATTATAAATGGAGACTGTACCACATAGAATTCTTCAAAATGAGGACAGACCTGTTCTTTCCACCCCTCTTGGTTTTTTTTCTTTGGTGATAGGACTTCTGCCAAGTTCTGAAAATTCAGTTTCTGTATCTCCCTACGGGCATGGGCTTTGGAACCAGGGGATCTGAGTTTGAGTTAACCTCTACCCCTTATCAGCTCAAGTGTTTATCTGTGAAATGGAGATGAAGGTTACCTGTGAGCGTAGCTGCAGTCTGGATCCGTCAGGGTACTCCAGAGAAACAGAGCCAGTAGAGGGTTATTTTAAGGAATGGGCTCTGGCAATTGTAGAGGCTGGCAAGTCTAAAATCTGTCAGGCAGGCTGGCAGGCTGGGAACTCAGGCTGGAGTTAGTGTTGCAGGCTGGAGATGCAATTTCTGCTTTAGGAAACCTCAGTTTTGTTCTTAAGGTCTTCAACTGATTGGGTGAGGCCCACCCAACATGAGCAAGGGTAACCGCCTTTACTTAAAGTCAGCTGGTTGTATTGATGTTAACCACTTCTGCTCACATTTCAGCTTTGAAAAAAATCCAAAGTCCCCTGGAACTGGGAAAGTCTAATACTACCATTGCCCAGAGGGAAAAAAATTGGAAAATTGATGGACATAACTAATAAATACTGAATAGTTCATATAACTTTTCAGTCATGTAAAACACATTGGATGGTTTTATTGGTGAAAATGGTAACAAATTTGAAGAGAATATAAATTCCGATTTCAAAATTATGATTTTTTCCATTTTCCCATAATTTTTGTCTCTTATCTATAAACCATTTTCCTTCCCTATGGTACCAAAGATTTTCTCTTATATTTTCTTCTAATAGTTTTTTTTCCCATTTAGGTTTTTAATAAATCTGGAGCTTATTTTTTTATATGTGGTTTGAATTAGGAATCTAATTTTAAAGATTTTTAAATACATACGTAGAAAGCAAATTGTCCCAATACCCTTATAATATAGTCAAATTTTCTCTTCTGATATACATATTTTCTCAGAAGAGAAAATAATGTGTGATACTTTTTGGGTTTTGAGTTTTGAGTATAAGAATGCTTGCTGGATTGAATGCTTGTTGGATTGGTCTTTGTAACTTTTTGTCTATTTTCCCAAAATATAAAAATGTAATGTTCTGCCAAAATGTTGTTTTTCTTTTGAACATTTTTGAAGAGATTACAGATAAAATTTCATTAGAAAATAACTTTATTTACCAAATACTTTTTACTCCAATTATGCTTCCCTTTGAAAAATACTCAACACAAGAATGTTCTAATTAAATGTATAAAGATGAATGCCTGCTGAGAATCTACTTTAAAGGAGACCGACCCTAGTTTATCTTCAATCTCTTCTTGGTTTGAAGACTGTGCCTCTGTTAGGGATTTTCAGCCTTATTATCTTTCATAGGTTATTATGATTTTGAAAAGTGATAACATCGTGTTCTTGGCTTCAGGGAGTAAAGACCAAGCTTTGGAAAAAGCCCAAGGATTGAATGTTGACCTTGGAAAGGTTTCCTAAGGGAATATATTAGAGAAAGGAATTACTTTCATAATTTTGTTTAATCCATTAATCCAAATTTTATCTTATTTGTAAAACAATGCTGTCAAACAAAGCATGCTCACCCATGCCATATTAATTATTTGGGGCTGGTTGAAGAAGGATATAACACAGACTAAAATGGATGTTTATCTACATATTTCATGAATTTCCTGCAGCTGAATAGCCTTTTTGTGAGAAACATGAGTTGAATTCAGGTATTAGTGGGTGCTAGCCAAGTCTAACCCTCGTGAAACTGAGGGGTAGTCTCACAAGAATTCTATTGATTACAAGAAATGCTGGTTTTATTAATATGATTGGATCAAGTATAAAATGGAGAGAATTGATGTATTTTTCTTGGCCGAATTATTGATTGTTGCAAAAAATAAACAGAAGCTATCTGAAGCAAGAATAAATGCACCAATAGCTTAGATTTTTGGTAGAACAGAACATGGGGATGTGAGCAGATCAGTAAAAAATGAGGAATTTTGAAGTGAACCTGCTTTGCCATCATACTATGACAGTACGAGGCTGCAGGGATCAATTGGAAGCTATTTCACAGCCGGAAAGTCAGGCTTTAGCATGACTTTTGCTCCCACCTGGCTTCCTGAAACTGGGGTAGGGAAAGAAAATGAGCATCGTGGCAAATAATGGAGAAGGACAACCTTTGGAAGAAGATTTACCAACGCGAACAAGTTATTTCAGTGTAGAGTTTGAGAAGAGAGAATTAGAGAACGAGATGACATTGGAGACTTCAGCTGGAGTCAGTTCATGCAGTTCTGTGTCACCATCTTTAAGAGTTTGAACTTGAATCTGAAGGTAAATAGTAAGCCACTGAAGGGCTTTGAATAAGGGCTTTAAATTACATTTAATTTTAGTAATTAAATAAGAGCATGACAGCAATACCCTTGCTTCAGTTTGGAAAGTGGATTGGAGGGGAACAGGCTGAAGACAGTGATACCTTTTAGGAGAGCATGACAGCGATCGGGGAAGGTGACAATGGCTAACGACAAGGGGGTGACCTCCGATTCGAGACTGCGTTGTGCAGTACCGCAGCCAGAGGCAGTATTTGACCCCCGGTGGGGGTGGAGGAGGATTCAAGAATAACACCATGGAGACAAACATGGAGTGGGTAGGTATGGTGCTTGTAAGGGATGAGACACACCTCCCTTGGCAATTATTGCCTGATTTTAAAGTGCCGAAAAGTGGACGGAGCAAGATTCTTTCTAAATTTATAACATTTTCCACCATTTTAATGATGCATTTCATCTTGTTTCAGATTCATATGCCTTACAGTAAGTTCATAATTTCTTATTTTAAGTGAAGGCAGTGATCGCAATAATTCAGTACTAAAATTAATTTAAGGGCATTTCTGCTGTTGCCATCTAGTGGTCACTGTTAGTTACGGCACCTTTCATTTAATTTTGTGCTCAAGACTTCTTGAATTATATTTCTCTGAGAGAAGGCCATGCTGTAGTAAATACTAACTAGTAGATAATCAGCTTCTTTGAAATGAATTGGTATCCCTGTAATGGAATGAACATACTAGGTAGAATGTTAGTGATATGAAGATACTATTAAATATTTTAGCTTAAATTTTAGTTTTTCTAGAGTAGGACTTGAAACCATGTATTTTGGCAGTTTTAGGGAAAATTGAGCAAAAGAAAATCAGCAATAATTAGAATTTCTTCATGTCATGTCCAGTAAGAGGATTTCCCTGAAAGGCAACTACATGGAAAGGTTCGGAGGGATTTTTATAGCTGCCAATGTGCAAATACCTGGTGGGCGACCTTTGGAGGCCCAGGGATTAACATTGTCACACTCTGAGGGACACAGACAAAGAAGAGAGAGAGCATAGGGTTTTCCCTTGACGTAGCTGTGCTGGAGGAAGGAAGGAAAATACACTGTTCATTTCTACCCCACTCTGAATCTAACTGCATACACACGAGTGCACTCCAATCAGTAATTCAAAACCCTAGACATCTGGGACGGGGCCTCCTGTTCCTAGTAAGAACCACCAGTCAAAGACTTGGTGTGAACTTCTTGATGTCAGTAAACGTATTCTGTTTTGTACTTCTTATGTCTGCCTCATCATGTCAAGCAAACAAACAAACAGAATAAAAATTAACCATCTGACTTAATTAGTACAAATCATCAATGTGTCCTGTGAGAAGTTCAGAAATATGTATGAGCCCAGATCTTTGTGGTCTAGGAGTTACTAAGGGAGAGACATGTGGACAACTACTATGTTAGAACTATATTATTAGAACGCCTGTCTGAGAGCAGGCAAGGTGGGTGGGAGAGGGGACTGGGAGAGCTACGGAGGACACCCGGCAGCTTCAAGTGTCTGTGCTGGCGTTTGGTGTTGCAGGGTAGAAAACAAACATCCATGTTTTGTCCAAGAAAACCTACAGATCCTGAAGGCAGGGAAATAGGAAGTATGCTGGGTACTTTTAATGGTATTTTACATATAATAAAACCATACACTTTCTTCTCCAGCTATTTTTTGAAAGACTGCACTTATAGAGGTTCAGCAGTTCTCACAATAATGGCAACTTTGGGGGCATATTTTTGTCTCACCCCTGCCCTCCCATCCCTGCCAACGAACAGTAGGAAACACATCCTATTCATCTGAATACCTTGTAGACCCTACCGTGGAGTTGTGCACATGGTTAAATAAAAAAGGACCCAGTGTCTGCTTACTGACTATTTCCAAATGTATCGTATTGCCTAAAATGTTAATGATGAGTTCACTAATCATTAATAGTCCATCAATGCAGTAGGTTAATGGTGAATTCTACCTTGCATAGTGTGCAACACAGCTCTCAGTGGCTTTGTAAGCATGGACAGCTCCCACTGTGGTCTTCAGTTCCCTCATCTGTACAGTGAGAAAGTTCTTCCAGGTCATTTTGAAGGTCTTCTCCAGTTTCAGCGATCACAGAATGTCACTCTGACCCTCTCACCTGTTCCCTTCATTGCCTGTACATTGAAGCACTCTCCTTTCTCCTAGCCTCCCAGATTTTTCTCCAGCCTCATTTCAGTTCCCATATTTTTCTAAATGCCATCATAATTAGTTTTCCAACTTCCAGTTTACTGGGTCGTTATCTCAAAAATCATACATAAGTCTGTGTGAGGGGTTTTTTTACTTAGCAGTTTAACTTGGAGAATGATCCATATGAGTATATATAAACTGCTTTAGTCTCTTTAGTAATCCTTAAAATATCCCAAAATTTAGATTATTTACCATCTAATTTAATTTGATTCTATTTTAATTATTTATTCATTTGAGAGAGAGAGATTAATTGATTTGTGGTTCTACTTATTTATGCATTCATTGGTTGCTTCTTGTATGTGCCCTGACCAGAGATTGAACCCACAACCTTGGCTTATTGGGTTACTGCTCTAACCACTTGAGCTACCTGGCCAGGGCCTATCTTTGTTTTAAATAGTGCTCAATAAATATCCTTGTATGTTTGTCATTTTTGAATTTCTACATTGGGATGCATATTTTTACTTTTGAAATACTTTACTAAGTTGTGCTGTAATATTTAAGAAACTTTCCTTTTGTCCTGTGATTTGTCACTAAATGTTTTTTACTGGTTTCTTTTAGACTGTTTTTTTTTTCTTTTACTCATGGCATATGTCTAAAGAAAAGCAAAATATGTATACCACAAATAAAGCAATTCACAACTGTGAAATGTAGATTATAGGAATAGAAAGATACAAAATATAGCCTATGATTTTTCTGTAGCCACTTTGACTTTTAGAAATCTTTAAGGCCTCTTAATTAATTTAGAAGCCAAGTAAGTATCCTTAAACTAAGCTAATTAGAATTTACTTGCAGTTAAACCAGGGATTAATATCTGTGAACACTATTATGTTTATATTAAATATGTACTCACAGGTTGATTCACATAAGCCTAAAAGGAATATGTAATCAAACAATTATCAGGACCAAAATATAGTATACTGGAGTAATGCTTCGAAAATACAGTAGTATTATCACAAAATAGTGTTATTATTTTGGCACAGAAGCATTCACTTATATAATCCCTATCACAGAAATAATTTTATGACACTTTGAAAAAGTTTCAAGTACTCTTGAGATATTCATGCTATATTTGAGTTGTTTTGCTAAATATGCAGTTTTAGCTTTGGGGAAATTTACTGAAAAAGCAGTTTGCAGCCCAGCAGTATCTGACTCAGCAATCTTCACACTCCTCCAGTCAGGGCCTGCCCAGCCCATGGCACGTGGCCTGTGCATCACGCAGGCCCCCACCTCAGAGGCGCCCGCGCTTGATATAATTCTCCATTTTCACTGTCTTGAAATTCCTAAGAATGTTTGAACAGGGGGCCCCGCATTTTCATTTTGCACTGGATCCCACAATTATACAGTCAGCCCTACCTTTGGTTTATTATTATTCAGAATGAAACTATTTATTAGAATGTATCCTTGAGTAAGTACTAATCCTAATTACAGTGCATATTTTAGAACTAAATCTATATCAAAAAGTCTATTTTATTTTAAACTAATGGCCAATGAGTGGTGATTGCAGATGAAATCTTTACCACCACACCAGCCCTTTGTCCCCTCCCCAGTCACCGAGCAGTGTCAGGCATTGGAAATCTCTCCATGAGCTTTCCTGTGGTTATAGGAGTTTCTAATCAATGCAGTTCAGTGCTTCCAAGCGGCAAATTACTTCTTAAACAGCCTGACTGGATCTGTAACAAGCATCAAGGAGGACCTTGGTGATGTCACCTTTGCAGTAGTGGACATGCTTCCTCTTGCATGCTGGACAGTGTGCCCCGGGGGAGGACTGGGGAAGGACTGTGGGAGGCAGTGGTCTCTGCAGCCCTCGGCTCCTGCTCCATCCCTGTCGGCTTGCTCATTCTCACCGGTTGGCTGCTGTCCTCTTAACCTGTGCTTTATTCCCCATCTTGTGGCAGGCCCAGTTACTGCACATGAGTGGGTCAATTTGTCTTTTGATTGGGTACATCCTTAAGGAGCTTTGATGACCATCAGTTAATTAGAGCCTGATGTGAGTGTGAGCTCGGATTTGACCTATTTTGGCATAGACAGTCCTGTGTCGGACCTTCATGGAGAACAATGCAATTCTGGGTCTGTCAGGATTGTTGAATCCCTGGAGCTTGAGACTATTTCAGACCTAAGGATTTGGTTTATTTGGTGATCATGGGGTTTGCTTAGATCCCGAAATGAAATATTTTAATTCTGTTACCTCGCCTGATCTCCCTAAGATCTCATACATTCAAAGATGTGGGTTGTTAGTATAGTTCTCCTAGGCTCATCACGAGACCCTGTACACTGACTGAGAACACATAGGCGATCGGTGTGTCACAGGTTAGGGTTCATATGTCATCTAAGGTTTTGTCCACAGAAGGTCTTTTACCTCTGACAGTATTCCAATCTATAGCCACTTCTGTCAGACACTGAAAACTAACTCATAAGAAAACAAACATTTGCTTTTTGTTTCCAAGCTCACTTCTCATAACCCCATGAGGAAATTAAATAAAGGCAAATTAACTTTCAAAAATAGCAAAGCAAATAAAATAAACTCTACCCTATTTTCCTGTTGTAGAGAAACTGTGAAGAGTTCTTGTTTTTGGATCCTGACTTTTTTAGATTTCCTGAATTTTTCTGATAACTTTGGCCATGAAAAATATCCAAAAGAACACAGAGAAGTTTGCTGTTGGAGGAAGGAATCAAAGGTAGAGGAACATAAAAACCATGTTGCCAAATGAGAGGCACAATAGAATATTTACAGAACGTATTTGAATTTGCAGGGTGGAAGGTTGAGTGTAAAAAGGAGGGAACCCAGTCATGGGGCTAAAAGTCTGTAGAAACAGAGAGGAAACAGATGGGAAGGATATTAGGCATGTTGGAATCTGCTGGGCCACTGGCGACTTTGGCCTTAGTAAAGTTAAAAGTGGTTTCTGTCTTTCTTCCTCCTGTACTATCATAAAATACAACAGAAGGGTCTGGAATCATGAAGAGAAGTTGAAAGTAGATTAGATTTGTGAATATACCCAAGACATGGGCATCATAGTTGGGGGGATAAAGTGGGAGGCTTGTGTTTCTGCTGACGACTCAATTGGGAGAGATGAGAGGTGCGATGGGTCCTCCCAAAAACCTTGTGGGTGAAGAAAGGTCATGTGCTAGCCCTGGATCAGGAGCTTCTTGGGCAACACTCTTCTCCCCATGGGTCCTGTGGCTACCATGTCTTAGAGGACTACTTTCTTCTCTTGGGTGGCCTGGAGTGCAAGGGGCTCTGAGAGCACCTGTTGCCTGGTGCAGTTGTGGTGTGGGTGGCTTGGGGAAAGGAAGGTCAGCCTGGAACAGGAGTCCAGGGGCTGCCCCGGAATAGAATGTTGTGGAAGCTGAAGTGTGGGGCGTGGAGACGCTGCCTCTGTCTTGTGGCTACAAAGCCATGTAGAGAAACTGCTCTCATAAAAATGGAAAAGCAATTCACCTTTATTTACGATATCATCACCTGAAGATCTTACCAAGGGTCTATATTCTATATTGAATTGGTGTTCTCTTTTTAGAATTTCCCCACATTTCTCTGCACCTGGCTGCTTCTGATTTTTATATTCAAATAATACATTTCTATACATTTTTATTCCTTTTTTATCTTTGTAGAGTATCTCTTCTAAATTTTTTATGTACAGTGTGAGAAAGAAAAACTCTGAATTTTATGTCTGAAAGCATCCTGATTTTTTTACCCAAACATTTGATTTATAACCTGACAAATGCATAGAATTTTAAGGTCATTTCCCCCACTTGCCTCATTTGAAAATATTAAAGCATTGCCCATTTGTTTTTTTAATAAAAGCATTGTTTTACTTATGAGAAGTTTAATATCAGTCAAGTTAGTATTTCTTTATAGACAGCCTTTTCCCCCTCTGTAATCTTTTGTTATTTTATTTCTTGTCTTTGAACTCATAAGATTTCAACAAGGTGTTTTTACAATAATTATGGGTCTTTTCATTAAATCTGAGCTCTTTCAGTCTGATGCTTTAGGGTATCTTCAGCCTATGGAGTTTTTATTACATTTTTCTTAATTTTCGTATTTGTATTTTCACTGTAGTCATCTGAAATGCTTCTTAAAAGGATTTTGGGCCTTCCATATCTCAGTTCCATGCCTCTTAATTTGTATTTCCCTCGGTTTTGTATTTTTGTTTCTTTTATCATTAGATTTATTCAACTTTTAATTTTAGATCACTAACATTGCCTCGAATTTCCTATGTCCTTCCATTTATATTTTGATTTTAGCAATCGTATTTTAATTCTCCCAAGTTCTATGTTTGCTTCAGATTTTTCTCATTTTCATGACAGCAAGTTCCTGTTTTATAAATGCAACATTCTTTCCAGTGGTTTTCTGAAGTAGCTCCATTTCTTCTTGGCTCAGTTGTCTTCTGTTCATACGTGTGTACAGTCTTTCCCTAAAATTATTGGTGGTTTCTGGTTGCTTTTTCATATATGGGAATGAAAGATTAGGTTTATCATTATAGATAGCTTGGACCAGGTTCTCTCTATAAGCTGAATAGATGCCCCCATCTGACCTCTTCCTCGGTGAGGGAGGCTGGGAGCCAGCTCAGAGAGGTGGTTAGCCATCAGGCTCCCTGGGACAGCACATCAGTGAGGCATCAAGGTGCCCAGTGAGGAGGGCCTTGCTCTGGGGGTGGAATGCTTTCCTGTGGTTCACTGCCAGGCGTCTGTCCTCACCTTCCGTGACATGCAGAGTCCCTGGTCACCTCCAGTTCTACTCTGCTGCTTCCTGGAGTCCAACACTCTTCCTGGAGACTTGCTCAGACAGATGGCATGGAACAAGAGTTCTCTGACCTCACTGTGAGTAAAAGCCCCAGCTGCCAACCACACCCCTTAGGAGGGGGGGATGGGATTTCAGCCAGCCCAGCTGCTGGGAATGCAGTTCTCTAATGAGTTATAGGGATGGCGTCCCCTTGGCTTCTGGTTTTGTGCTTTGCCCGAATATTCTCTCTGGTTCTTGGAAAGAATAGAACTTATTTCTGTTGTCTTGACTGTAGTGTCTTCCATGCTTTGATGTATCCACAGTCTTACCCACCTGCTTCATTTTTCGTGATTCCAGAGTTTCTCAAATCTCTAGTCAAGTGATGGCACCCTTTCTCATTACACCTTGCTATTTGTTTTCATTCTGTAAATAACTTTTTTGTTATTTTAATAGGATTTGGAGGCATGAGGGAGGGGCTAGTCAAGGTGTAGGTATGTAAGATCATTCAACTAGGTTATATAGAAACCAACATGTATTGAATTTGTACAAATGCTACAGAACCACATTTCTTTCGAATAGTGTCTGTGGTCTGGAGTTAGTGTTAAAAATGTTTTTGGTTAAATAAAAATATATAGGCATACACAGCATATTTCATATGTAAAACAGTCTTGCAAACAGCTGGCAAGATTTTCCATTACTTCAGCAGAAAATGGATTTTACTGAATGATTGTGAATCTTTCTGAATCACCTCGTGGTTTGCCAGCTGCACCGAGCTCGGTCCGGCTCAGTGAGGGTTTGTTGGCACTGATTGCCATTTATTTTAGTCTTAAGCACATGATATCTGTTTTTATCAAAACATGTATAACTATACAAAACCTTACAGAAATCATGTGTAAACAGAGTTCAGCACTTACCTTCTGCGAATGTGGTATTAGGTGTCTGTGAATGAGAAGCGCGTTTCCAGCAGTTACCGAGGACATCAGTGTGCTCTTTTACTTTTCATAAACCGTGGGGCACATGTGATGTCAGCATGCTGCTAAATACAATGTACGTGAGGATTTCTGTCTATGCCTAATGCTGTGACTTTTAGTTTAATGTCAATGTAGCATTAAATGGCTTATCTGTTTTCTGTACATGGACTTGGTGTGATGCATATTGGGTACAACTTTTCTTTGAAAATGACTATATATACTTTAATCATCATGTAATATTCTATATTTTTTATTTTAATGGTAACAGTATAATTTTGCTAGTTGAGAAAATATCTCTAATAAAAAGGAAAGATTAGGACTTAAATGTTTTAAACTGGCTAGATTTGAGAGCTATTTTTAAAATATTTTCTCACCTCTGTGTCTTCAGATCATATTGCCCACTGCCTCTCATTGCCACTTTTAGCTGCCAGCCCCTGGCTAGTTCACCTAGATTCCTCAGTAGTTTTAACTCCTGATTATTGCCACACTCTCTAACGCTGCACCTGTCTTCCTCCTTGACAATTTCCATGTACATGTAGATGGCCTTTTCCTCATCTCCATGTCTTTACTGAACTCCTCTCATCGGATGATGTTTATCTGACTTCCTGCCTTAGCCCCTCCCACTGCTGTTACCAGTGACTGCAGACTGTCCATAGTCTCACTTTCAAGCATCTTTCTCTCTGACCACCCCCTCCTATCCTTGTAGCTTACTGCCTCTGGTTTCCCAACTCCAGCTTTTCTTTGACTCCGTCTGGCCATCCAGTTCATTGATCCCTCATCTCTTTTTTTTTTCACTCTGTAATCACGTTCAAGTTTTTTTTTTATTTTAATATATTTTATTGATTATACCATTACAGTTGTTCTATTCTCCCCTTCATTCCCCTCCACCCTGCACACCCCCTTCTCCACTCCCCCCCTCTAGTTTATGACCACGTGTCTCAAGTTCTTTAGATTCTATATTTCCCCTCCTATTCTTGCCCTCCCCCTATCTATTTTCTACCTACTGTCTATGCTATTTTCTGTACCTTCTCCCCGATTCTCCTCCTCCCACTCCCCTGTTGCTAACCCTCCATGTGTTCTTCATTTCTATGGTTCCGCTCCTGATCTAGCTGTCCTCTTGGTTTGCTTTTGTTTTAGGTGTGGTTGTTAATAACTGTGAGTTTGCTGTCCTTTCACTGTTCATATTTTTAATCTTTTTTTCTTATATAAGTCCCTTTAACATTTCCTATAATAAGGGCTTGGTGGTGATGAACTCCTTGAATTTGATCTTATCTGAGAAGCACTTTATCTGTCCTTCCATTCTAAATGAGAGCTTTGCTGGATAAAGCAATCTTGGATGTAGGTCCTTGCCTTTCATGACTTGGAATACTTCTTTCCAGCCCCTTCTTGCCTGTAAGGTCTCTTTTGAGAAATCTGCTGACAGTCTGATGGGAACTCCTTTGTAGGTGACTGTCCCCTTATCTCTTGCTGCTTCCAGGATTCTCTCCTTTATTTTAATCTTGGGTAATGTAATGATGATGTGCCTTGGTGTGTTCCTCCTTGGGTCCAACTTCTTTGGGACTCTCTGAGCTTCCTGGACTTCCTGGAAGTCTATTTCCTTTGCCAGACTGGGGAAGTTCTCCTTTATTATTTGCTCAAATAAGCTTTCTACTCATGGCTGTTTCTTTTCCCCTTCTGGTACCCCTATAATTTGGATGTTGGAACGCTAAAAGATGTCATCTCTTTGATGTCCTCACTCAGTCTCTTGTCCAATTTACAATCTGGGATCATGTACACAGTTACTCTAATTGCTCCTTTGCATGTACTTACTTGCAAGTGCCTTGCCCGTCTCTCAGATCACCCTACTCCGTTAGCTAAACCTGATCCTGCCTAAATACAAACTATCTCTTTCATTCCTGCATAAAATGGGATATAGGGATAACCAACATTAGTTACTATACTGACGATTAAAAAATCAACAGTGATTACTTGGTTATTATGACTGTATGAGCCATCTTTTAAAGACAATATAGGGACGCTTCAGTTTATTTTCAAAGAAGGAAAATACCCACGGAAACTTTTCATTGAATTTGAAAGGCAAACAAAAAAAAGTGAGCATGAGACCTTCAGAAGTTTCAGGATTGAAACTGTGATTGGTTTAAAGCTGTAGTCTGATCTGATGTTGCTTTATCTGTACTCCCAGGCCTTCTGTGACAGTAGTGAGCTAGGCGGGCCTTGCACTTATTTTTTTTCCTCAATCTTTTCATAGCTTTTGTAGTGTACAATGAATTTAAATAGAACATCACATATCTCTTCTACAGAAGCAAGATCTAAAACGTTCTCAAATTGCATTCCACTGATCTATAATTGGGGTTAAACTGAACCCTGCATTGCTTTAACCACAATAAAGACATGGCCTCTTTAGTTGTAACTAACATAATTGATATTCTAAATAACAAATAAAGAAGACGTGTATCAACTGGTTGTTTGCTTACCTGTTTTTCCGACAATAAAGAAGTATTACCTTTGTTTGCTAAATATTTTACTTCATGGTATATTTAAGGTAGAAATCCTTTGCTCCTTCTAATTCTATGTTCAATCTGCACATTTTTGAGATACCTTGAATTCCTTTATTCATGGCTCTGAGATCACATTGGAATTTTATCATCTACCCAATCCACTTAGCCTCTACCCAGAAAACTGTACGTTCCTAGACTGTTATAAATATCAGTTAATATCCCTGAGATATCAAGACAGCAGTTTCTTGCATAAGAGGTCAGAAGAATATATTTTGCTGGTCTAAGAAATCTATGAATGTATGTGAAGATGCATTATGAATAATGTATGTGAAGCTTATTGAAAGTTGAGTTTATAATTGCATCTCTTAAAATATTATTTATTAGGACAGGCAACCACTTTAATAGCTAATATTTACCTGTGGTCAGTAAGCTCAGCATTTGTTTGTTCCCTCATTCATTCATTCATTCAGTACCACCTGTGAGCTAGGTAGAGCTCCAGGTTCTAGGGAGCGAGCACTGATCCAACCTGGTCATCTTCGTTCTCAGCACACTAGTGAGGAGGAGCAGAGACAGGCACAAACAGATGAGCAAATATTAAATGAGATGATTCTGGACAGTGGTAAATTATGTGAAGAAAATTAAAAAACAAAGTATAAAACTTTTGTGAAGATTGGTATCTAAGGAGATATCATTGGAGATGAATGATGGCAAGCCGGCGATGTCACCGTCTGAGAGAAGGACATTCAAGGCAGAGGAAACAGGCTCCTGACAAAAAATACAAGGGGATGGGAAATTTCCAGTACCCACTCTGTTAGCCCTTGGATATCTGTTTGGTTTACTCACAAGAACCGCTGCCTCGCACAGTTTCTGAACTCAAAATGATAACTGACAGACTAGAATTCTGGGCTAAACCCAGCAAGATGAAATGTGACTGATTTGAATGTAAAATGGTGCGTACAGGTTCACAAACCCCATTACTCAGCACAAAATGATATCCACATGGTTTGGCTACTGTTCATATGAGAACAATCTGGGGACTCTGACTGACTACACAGTGGAGCTTGCTCTTTGCTGTTTCTGACAGGGAAAAACAATGTATAGATATTACCCTTCATCAGATTTCTGCCCAATTTAAGGCATCAATAGAGCTGTCCACAAATGGAGTGGCCTATGTGATAGGTAGAGAAATTTCCATTGCTTACCTGGTGAAAAAATGGAGAAAGAATGAATACCCACCGGGGCTTTTGGAAAATGAAAGTCTGTATTGTTCAGAAGTCAGTTTAAGACACTTTTCAGTTTCTGTGATTTATTACTTGTTTATTTCATTCCAATAAATTTTTCTTCATTTTGGGATATTTATATATGGTTCGGAAGAAAATATTATTGATGTAGAATAATGTATGTGAAGCTTATTGAAAGTTGAGTTTATAATTGCATCTCTTAAAATAGTAATCTGAAGTTTAAAACTCAGACCATAATATTTTTAAGAGTTTAAATTAAATTTCTAGTATGTTTTGACCAAGTAGAATAACAAAAATAAAAGTAAATAAATATACCTTGGCCTTACCATGTGTTAGTTGTGTAACACACACAACCTTCCAGCACTTCCGTTTCCTCAAAGTGACGACAGTGAGCTGCACCTGCCTGGAGATGCCTTAGGGTTAAATGAGTTGTGGAGTAGGAAGCAGTTGGGCAGTGGTTGGCCATAGCAAGTGCTGAGTGAGTGTTTGTCATTGTTGTTCAGTGTAAATGTGTTTTCTCTTCTGCCTTCAGGAATTAATGACCAAATTGATAACTGAGACGCCTGACCAGCCGATCCCATTTCTCATTGACCATCTCCAGTCCAAACAAGGAAACCGTGGGCAGCTTCAGAGAACTTTATCTGGATCCGCAGCTCTCTGGGCAGAAAGTGAGCCAGCAGGTACATGAAAAAATATAGTTTATAGTTAGTTTTGGTACATTGAGTGTAAAAATTTACAGAAGTCTTTCTGATTATAAGATAAATATGGATGGTTACCTAGGGTTTCAGGTATTGATCTGTGACTTCACTCATATGCTAAAATTTGTCATCAGATATTCTTTAGTGTAAATATATTATCATGCATTATGCTTTAAATATGATCATTTGTCCATCAAATTTAATAGAAATAAGATTCAGATTTTCATGAAAAGATTTCATTCTGTATGAATTCAAGCTAATTATTCTAAGCTTGAAAATTTTCTTCTTTTTATGCAGAATCTGAAATAAATGCTTTTAGCTGATCTGTAGACAGGTAAATAGTAGATTTCTACAACGTTACCCTTCTCATTGCCCAAACTGGTGATTAGTCTCTATTTCTCCGAGCCCCAGTTTTATCTGTGTAGTAACTTCAGTCTTAGATCCATTTACTCTGGGCGTTGGGGAACCAGCTTCAACATTGGGTGATAGCCCCACTTCAGCAGTTTAACTAGATCCTTTGTGTAATCTTACAATTCTAAAAATCAAGATATTGGCTGAGTGGCTTCTCACCTGGAGTCTAGAGTAAGAAAAAACCTGCTTCCAAGCTCATTCAGGTTGTTGGCAGAAATAATTTCCTTGTAGTTCTAGGACTGGGATCCCTGTTGCCTTGCTGGCTTTTAGCCCAGGGTTGCTCTCAGCTCCTAGATGCAATCAGCAGTTCTTTGCCACATGCCTCTCTCACATTATGGCAGCTCACGTCTGTAAAACCGGCAAGGGAATTTCTCTCAGGTTCAGTAAGATGGAGTCCTTTATAACAAGATGTGATCACAGCATTCTGATCAGCAAATTAGCATCATCTCTGCCATATTCTATTGGTTTGTAGTAAGTCAAAAATCCTGTCTGCACTCAGAGGGAGGGAACCTTGTAAGTTATAGCAGCTGGGGACGAAGGTCATGGGCATCATCTTAGAATTCTGACTGGCACAAGTACAGCATAACGTATTGCTTAGTAAGGGTGAAGGGGAGGTGGAGATTCTTAGTACTGCCAGTTGACTGACCTGGGTAAAGGCATAAATGCTTGTTTAATAAAGTGAGATGGAAACATAGGAGTAAGTTTATGAATGACAGTAATGAGTCCATTTCCTATAGAAGAATTTGAGTGTCTTGCAGGGCATCTGGGTGGATAATTCCAGCAGGCAGGTATGAGTCTAATACTTTTCGGATGGGTCCAGGCAGGAGTCACAGATGAGGCATTCATATTATATACAAAATCATTAAAACTATGGGCATAAAAGAATGGAAGATGTTTTGGTTCAATTTATAGATTGAGCAGGTGATGAAATGGAAGAAGGCCAGTGTGAGATCATATCCAATACCTATAATGTTGTCTGTTTACTGAGAACTGAGATTGTTTACTGAGGACAAGAGGGTTGGGGATTGTTTAGGGGAGATTGAAGTGAGTGATGAAACTGTGAAAAATCACCAAGGGAAATGAAAAAAAAAGAGTTGGCAAAGGAAAATAAAAAAGGACTGTAGGCAGTTCTGTGGCCTATTGGAAGTTGAAGACATGATGGTTTCCGTCATGGACACCATTAGCAAGATTGATTTTTCAGTGCCCAGAAGTACTGGGTGGGGAGCCGAGGAAAGAGTTGGAGGGACTGACTGAGAATTGTGGTTGTGCCATCGTGAGGGTGGAGGGGGGGAAGAAGAGTTTTGCAAAATAATTGAAGACTTTTTTGAGCCAATCATGCAGGTGATTGAAGCACATGATCTGGTACGAGAGGGCAGTGAGCAAGGAGAAGGTTTAGACATGAAAAGCAGAGCAGAGAGCCAAAGACCTTGAGGAAGCCCTGTGAGTGCAGGTGCCGGTGCAGTGAAAATGTGAGAGAAGCACAGCGGCTTGTGCCTTCTGAGACTTCTGAGGTGGAAAGATTCCAGATGATGAGAAGGTTCTGTGGGCTGCCTCAGTTTGAAAGTGTCTTAAGCATCAGGAAAGTGAAGCTTTTTAAAGTTGAGGAGGACAACGAAGTCTGAGGCTTAATATGTGGTTTGCCTAAGGTTTCAGAGGTCACCAGGGTTTCCAAGTTGTTGAAAGGTCAAGGGAGACTGTGCCAATATCGTGAGTAGGGCTGTGAAATTAATCAGGGGCAGAAAGATGGCAGCAATGACCAGTGGTGAGTAGTGTGGACAGACAGCGTTAATCACAAGGCAGAAGGGACTTTCTGCTTGACATCGGTGGACCTGGAAGACCCATCCTGTAGGGGGCAGCACGGGAAAGGATGAACACTCTCTGGGAGCTGGCAGTGCTCTTGGGGGAGAAATGAGGTGTCTCCTAAGACGTGAAAGGAGGGGAGAGGGTTGAGACTAGAGGAGCCTTTGTTAACCACGAAGTATGTGTTCCAGAAGTGGAGGAAGAAAACTGTTGGAGGAAAGAGTATGACAAAAGGGACAAGGAAATCATACAGTCATTCTTGGATAGGAATATAACAGAAATTTTAATGCAAGTGATAGTAAATAATGCCAGTTTAAACCTTGACAGATATTTGAAATTGTTTCTTTTGGTGTATGTTTTAATTAGCTACGAAATATCTCAGTATTCAAAGTATAGATGCAATGCTTATTGAAAATATCTTAGGATGTCCTCTTATTAACTTTAAATGTATCAAGCAACTTGGGACACATCTTTTCAAAAGTTCGTCACTTAACATTGTCAAGGACAAACCTCAAAGCAGCTGTTTTTTGGTTCCTTCTCAGATATTCTAATTATTCTTTGACAATACTTATGAGATTTGCTTTATTTCTCATATTCAAAAGTTTAATGGGAATACTTCTAAATGTATTCCTGTTTTCTGTAACTTTTCATTATATTTAATGAATCCTTTCAATGAGCAAATCCAGGTCTTAAGCCTGGAGCATTTTCCCTTTTGTTTACTTAGTTGTTGCTTCTATCATATTTGTTTTGATTTCTTCTTAATTAAAATCAAATATGTGTGAATCGAGCCTCCTTTACTGTTCTCTGTTCTCTCATTTCATTTTGTATGGTGTTTGCCTTTATAGACTAACCTCTAGGGAGGTGTATTTGTCACCTGTGTTCTCTGGGTTGCTGACTCTGTTTTCTACAGTATCAGTTTTCTCTTCCTGGCTTAGAACACAAATTTAAATGTTGCTGTTACACATTAGCTCCCTATCATTTCTTTTTGTTTCACAGAATTCATTTCTTCTTTTGTTATTGACAAATTAGCTACACTCTAAAATTTGAATGTTTTCCATAATAAATCTTCTGTAACACTATCAATTTTCTCTGTATCTTGAATGTTGCATTTTTGGTTTGTATATCAAATTTTTTCTCCAAAATCATGTTTTAGTTTATTCAGACTTAAATGAGCAGTGTTCTACTTAGCTTTAGGTTTATCCATAAATGTATAGGTGGATTCTTATTTGTCCTCTCACCATACTGCTTAAAACCTTAAAAATTCTTTAAAAAATGTTAGAGGCAGATGAAATTAATGCCACCACTGACATTTCCACTCTCCAGCAAATTTTGTGGTTCTCTGCTAAACTGACCAGTGACCTTCGATCTCTTATCTCTTTTCAAACACCCAATAAGGACAATATTATTACTAGATTATTTAAATTAAAATGGATTCTTTTTCCTTGCCAGTAGTAGAGAATTTAATAAGCCACAAAATCCAATGTATCTTTTCCTTCTGGTTCCTTTTAGCTTTTCTTTATATCATGAGCTGCTACATTTTATAAACAGGATTCCATATACCCTTACCCATATTGCCGTAGAAGAAATTTTGGTGCTAGGATGGATGTAGAAAGAAAGATACTGAGAGATTATGAAACAATGTAAGGACGTGGCTTGGAGATGGGGGCAAGGCTAGTGGATGTCTTGAAATCCTTTAGTATCTTTCTGATGTGCCTATCTTTTGTCTTAATGCTATTTGTGGAAATATCTCCTGAGTTCTGCCAGATCACAGACCAATATTTTTGTTTCTGGTGTTTTAGAATATTTATGCCTCTTTTAGCACTTAATGGGATGTTAGGAGATGGGAAAATTGGGTGGCAGTTAAATACAACCCTAACATGAACTTTTGAGGGATCCATATAATATATCATGAGGTCTGTTTGACATTTATAAGTGGGTGGCCAAAGAAATATGTATAAGTCATTCATAAAGGTTGGATGGTTTAGAAACTTATAAATTTAAACAAGGAGACAGAAGGAAACTCTAAAGAGTGCCACCTAGACAAAAGAGGAAGTTGAGGAAGCAATGAATGAGGCAGAAAAAGAGTGGTCAGGTTAATAGGACGAGAAGAAAGTGATGCTCTGAGAATAGAAGAAAAAATTCTGCAAAGATAACTGTCTAAGCAGGTGAAATGCTTGGTAAAAAAGTAAGAGGGATGAACTCTGAAAAGACCATTTAACTTGGGACTTGGTATGACATTGACCATCTTCGAAGAGGAACTTTAACTTTCAATAGTTGGTCGAATTAATCTTTCTTGAAGAGAGAAGTGGAAAAAGTGAGCCATGTTCTAGAAGGAATTTAGGTGAATGTCAGTTTTGTGGGTCAGAGTGAATTATGGGTAAGCTAACATCAGTGAGCATAATTTACTTAAATATTTAGTTGTTTTTATTTACAACAGAATACAATGCTTTCTTCCATGGCAACGTTTAAAGAATGTTATTTTAAGTAACGGTAATTCATGCCTTAAAAAGCCTTTCAAACAATTTCACGGTTCAAAATGATCTTAACCATACTACTGTACAAACTGATTCATATCAAATTGATAACTAAAATGTACAGAGGAAATTAAGCAAGCAATGCTTATGGATATTTGCATTATTTTTATATAAGGTAACCTATAAGCTTTGCTGAATATGCCTGACTTCATGAATTTAGTTTTTTATGAATCTTGAAATCACTTATTATTGAGCATATATATATATTTGTTGTTGCTTTAACAGAACATAAAGGAACAAGAAGGGATTTCAGAAGCTATGATAAGCCTTGGCAACTAAATGCAAAGAAGCCAAAAAAGTCGAAAAGTGACCTTGCTGTATCTAATATTTCTCCACCATCACCAGAATCCAAATCATGTAAGGACGTTTATTATTCAAGAATTACTAAATATATGTAAGTCTCTGTTACTAACAAAATGAAGAAAAGGTAAGAATTGAAGCCAGATGTTTTATTTGATATTTCTGGCTATTGATTCTAATGAATTTCATACCTATTTCGGCATTAACATTGAGCTTTGTTTATATCTACTCATTCGTATTCTAAATCATGTGTAATTGGTTATTTTAGACCATTTGGAATACACTCTGTTAAGAATGTATATTGCCTGGAGTGGGTCCCTTGGCTCTCATGTCCAGTGCAGCATTGCCTCACCTGTGACGTGACACCCACCCTGCATTTAGTAAAGTACGTAAGAGCAAACAAAATCTTTTAGAGCAGGGACCAGGAAGATTTGTGCTCCAAACATTTAACGAAATTTAAGAAATCCTTCACCCATTACTTCCCTGACGTCCTACTTATTATTTATTACTGAAGTCCCTATATTTATTTCTATTTTTACTTTATCCCTCTCTGTCTGCCTATCTCTTTCCCTCCCTCCCCTCCTTCTTACCTCTAGAGGCTTGCTAATTTTATTGTATTTATTTTTAATTTTTTTCTTATCTTCATCTAAGAACATATTCATTGATTTAGAGAGAGGGGAAGAAAGGGAGAGGAAAAGAGAGAGAAACATCGATTAGTTGCCTCTCCTGCAGGCCCCGACCGAGGACGGAACCCACAACCAAGGCAGGTGCCCTGACTAGGAATTGAATCCATGACCTCTTAGTTTATCGAATGGTGCTCTGCACTGGCCAAAGCTAGAGGCTTACTGTTTTCAAGGAGTCAGTCAGTCAGTGCTAGAGGCCATCAACTAGAGGGGAGGATGCTGAAGGGCTGGTACCCTGCAGAGCCGGTGTTTCTGCCAAGATGCTGCTGGATCACAGGATGATGCTGATGGTCTGGCATCTGATATGTTTCCGTTTAGGTGACCTACTGCCAAGTAGGTCTGGTTCCACCTGACTGTTAGCTTTTTAAAGCAAAAGTAATAACAAAGAGAGTTTTTATAGTACACATAGAGATTATATATGTGACCATGAGAATGCAACATTCAGAATTATTCATTAAAAATATGTTGTCAAAATATATTAAATTGTTGCTGAAGTAATAGAATATCTTTTGAACTTTTACAGTGATACGTTAAAGATGATTATTGTAATATGTAAGGCAACACCACAAAGCACAAATGGCATAAATAAAAATTTAGTAGATGAATTAAAATGAGATACCCAAAGAAAAGTATGATTCTCCTTCTGAAACAAAGTCAGGAAAAGAAGAACACAGAAATAAAGAACAGACTGACAAGACAGAAACAAATGCCAAAATGGTAGATTTAAGTGCAAACATGTCAATAAGTATAATAAGTGTAAATGTACTAAACAATTAAAAAGCAAGAATTTACAGGCTAGATTTAAAAAGTGTAGATTGTTTACAAGATTCATTTTAAACATAAAGATACAGTTTAGAATACTAACTATAAAGAAACTTTAACGGCTGTGGTAATATCAGACTAAGTAGAGTTCCAGGTGAAGGATATTACTAGGGATCCAGAAGATCCAATGGCAAAGTTCCCAATGGCATGGAGGGGCAAGTTTACAGAACTAGAGTAAGATATAGACAGATACAAGAAAGAGACCAAAAATGGGTGAGTATATGAAAGTTTTGAGCACTATTAACAACTTTGACATATTTAGGACACTCTACTCAGTGAAGTTAGAATATGTGTAATTCTCAATGCCAACTGGGATATTCGTCGATATAGACCACATACTGTACCCTAAAAAATGATTGAAGTCGTATGGCGTATGTTTGCTGCCTAAATTGTACTAAAGTCAAATTAAGGCTAGAAACTTCCCTGCAAATATTTCAAAATTAGCATATTTTCAGATAATCCATGAGCCAAGAACAAAATCACAAAGGCAATTAACAACATTTTGAGGAATAAAATATTAAATTTTCAGGATGAAGCTAAAGCAGAACTTAGGAAAAAATTTATAGCTTTAAAATTCTGCCTTGAAAAAATAGTATAAAATTAATGATCTTGGCTTTGACTTTAAGAATATAGAAAATAATGATTTAAAATAAGCATACTGAGTAAAAGAAATGGGAAAAATAATAATAGAAGTTGAGATAGAAAACAATACAGAAGAATCAATAAATCCAACAGTTGGTTATTTGAAAAGATTCATAAAATAGATTAAAATATAGCAAGATTGATTTAAAAAAGAAGAGAGAAAACCTAACTTACAAATGTCAGGAGTGAAAGAGAAGAAGAAGACTACAGATTCTTAAACTATTAAAAGATAATGAGGAGATACTTTGAATAACATTTTGCCAATAAAACTGACAACTATTCCTTGACAGACAGAAATTACCAAAACTGATTCAAGAAGAAATAGAAATATTTAAATGTCCTATATCAATTTAAAATTTTTTGAGTTTATGATTAAACAGTTTCCCACAAAGAGAGCTCCATGCCAAGATGGCTTTGCAGGGGAATTCCAACATTTGAAGAGGACGTAATACGAGGAGGAGGAGAGTACGTGTTCCAGTTCATTTTATGAGGCTTCCATAACCCTGCTATTAAGACAAGTTTAAAGGACATTACAAGAAAAGAAAACTAGAAGCTAATGTCTCTCATCATCATAGGCATAAAATATTATTAAATATTAGCAGTTTTATTGGTAAAGTCTCTTGACAGAAACAGTACATTTATTTTTAACCCATAGATGGAAACTTTTGGTGGAGGTCACAGTGAGTCAGAATTTGATTAATATAATAAAGAATTGTCCAAAAGTCATCTTGCTCCGTGTACTGTAGGCTGGTGTGTGAGGTAGCAAGCTCCTGTGGACCAGTGAAGGATGCTGTCTGTGGGGTACTCTGGTCTGCCTCCTGTCCTGGGGGTGGGCTTTGCCTCAGTGAATCATAGACTCACCCTCTCTCAGATTCTGTCACTGCATATGGGGCATATGTTGTTGCTACTATTCTGCTGTTTTTGGTTCTCCCCAGAATGTTTTTAAAAAGGTATTTAATCTCTAGCTCTCAATTTTGAGATTAAGTATAACTAAGTAAGCTATTTAATTCAACAAAAAGCTATACAGATATTTCCATTTGGAGGCTGCGTCCTTCCATTATTTATCAAAACATCGTTAGAAATCACCAAATCCATAGCTGATTAGACCATGATCCTACTGTAGCCTTGGCTGCTCAAGATTTGGTTTTCTTCATAAATTGGGTACCATATATACGTATGTATATGTACATATCAAATCATCACAAGCTATAAAATATTTTTTTAAATTTTCTTTAGTTCCACTTGAAAGTTGCTGAGAAGAGTCTTGAGTGTCGTATCAGTTCTCTATTGTCTCATGTATCCTCCCTAAAACTCAATGTCTTAAAAAAACAACAATTTATAATTTCTCATGGATCAGTGGGTTGGCTGGTTTGTTCTCCTGCTGGTCTCACCAGAGCTGCTATGTTGGTGCATTCAGTTGCTAGGTCTGCAAGGCCTAGGGTGATTTGGCAGCTGGTCACATCTGGCCATTATTCGGGAATGTTAATTGGGACTTATTTTTTTTAAATCTATGCTTTTATTTTGTGAATTTTTAGAAAAGAGAACTCTTGAGAGCATATGGTAATTTCCAGGAAATTAGATAATACAATGATGCAGATTAGAAAAACTGTTCAGTGGAGGTTTGCATTTAAGTACCAAACAGTTTTTTAAGGATATGGTACAAATGTAGTTTTATCCGCTTCCTTTTCTGAGTTTCTCTCCCCTAAGCCTGGGCTTGTTCCCAGAGGCCCCTGGGGAATGACCTGTGGGGTAACAGCAGTAGGCCTGGAAGTCTCTTCTGGAGCCATTGAGCAAGGTCACTCCGACCACTCTCACAGCCTGGACACCAGGGTGTGGATGTTAGCTGACATCTCCACCTCAGGTTCCTTAAACAAAAAAACATAGAGGGAGAAGCTGCTTTCTATCTGTAAATTTTAGATTCATTTAAATTACAGAAGTAATATTTACTTATTTTGACAACTAAAAAAATACAGACATGTATTAATAGAGTCTTTTTTCTTTCTGTCCACTCAAATTCTACTCCCTCAGAAATAGTTTGTGTCTTTTCACAGGTTGCATTTTTACATCTTTTCCTTTGTGTAAACTAACATAAAATATATGAGTTGACTTGCTTTATAAAACTGGCTTTAAACTGTAAACATAAGTAATTTTCTTTTATCATTTTGAAATGCATTGTGGACATATCTCCATGCTAATAGACTTAAATCTAAGTTATATTTTTTAATAAGTGCACACTGTATCATAGAGTGAATGTGCCTTAATTTATTTATTGTCCTGTTGAAGGACATTAAATTATTTCTAGACTTTTGCAACAAACAACTGCAGAAATAAAATTAATATTGTACTTCCTGATAAAATAAACAACCTTACAATTTACATATAAGTATACGTATTTTTATTGATTTATTCTAATTTACCAGATATAAAATTGCTGTGTCACAGGGTCAGTATATCTTTTGTTATAATAGTTATTGCCAGATTACTTTTTAAATAGGTGGCAGAAAAAATATTTTAACAGTCTGCCTTTCCTATAGCCTTACCATAAAAATATTTAAAATTTTATTTTATTTACGTTTATCAAAACAAAAGTAACGTAGTTAAGCACTGCAAGACAATAGTGTTTTTCCTTCTTTGTTCTGCTTCTAATGTGGAACCACTTTGAACTCTTTAAGAAGGTGCTTTTGGTACACAAGTCTAGATATCTAAACGTACAAGGTTCTTAACATGGTTGTCCTTTACTTTTCATTTTATTTTTTAAAGATTTTATTTATTTATTTTTAGAGACAGGAGGAGGGAGGGAGAAAGAGAGCAAGAGAAACATCAGTGTGTGGTTGCCTCTCATGCGCCCTCTACTGGGGACCTGGCCTGCAACCCATGCATGTTCCCTGACTGAGAATTGAACCAGTGACCCTTTGGTTCATAGGCTGGCACTCAATCCACTGAGCCTTACCAGCCAGGGCTCCTTTGTTTTTTAAATTTGAGGTGTAACCTCTTGACCTCCTTCTAGGACTGTGTGCTTCACACCCAGACCGCATCTCAGCACCCCACTGCAGTCACACCGATGTTCTAAATGTTGGTTGAATATTTACTCTGCACTGATATAAGTAAAACTACATTAATTCGCCTTTTTTCGCAGTACAGACAAAGGTGTCCAACTATTAATTTGTTACTAGTTGACTATTAATTAGAATTAATAATTGACTGGTTTTTCTGTTTGTTTTCTATGTACCCATCACTAATAGTTCAGCAAATCCTGTGTTCAAGTATTACACACTCTCACTATGATCAAATGCATCAAGTCATCCGCACTCCAGTCTTCTTTTACATTTTATACTTTGTTTTGTTTGAATAACGTTAGATCCCTCTCTGCTGTCGCCCTCTGTCGTCTTGCTCCAGTCTTGGCTCCTTGGTCTCTAGCTGCTTTCTCAGCTGAGCTGTCTCCCAAGACTGTTCTTCACCGTCGCTCTGGAGATCTCTTTTCCTTTTTCTTACGGAGGATCACCGATTCTCTGAGTCCCAAGTCTTTCCACTTATTTGGTGGAGCGCCTCTGCTAGGAGCTTTCTGGGGGGGAAAGTGCTTACAAGATAAATTTTGAGTCTTTACAAGTATCTTGATGGGACCTGTAGTTGGGTATAAATTCTAAGATGGAAGTAACCTCCAGTTGAAATTTTGAAGGAATTTCTCCCATGTCTTCTGTGGAGAAACTTGCTACTGAGAAGTCTGATGACAATTTAATTTGCTGTTTTTGTCCCTGAAAGCTTTTAAGATCTTTACTGCTGCTGTTGTAAAATTTAGTAATAATATGCCTCAAGTTATACTGCACATTCAATGAAATCTTCCCACTTAAAAAAAGAAAAAAACAGTACCTTTTATATCCTTATCACTTTGTCATTTGTCCTCCTTGACCAATACTTTAATGTTTAAATGGTCGGAAACATCCACTTTCTAGGGCATGTCTCCCTTCAGGGACAAGGTTTCAGTGTTGTCCAGCTTGCTAAATTTGAGGACCACTCATCAATCCATTTCATATCTTCCAATAGACTAAGATGTTATTTCTTGCTTAATAATGGCTTCTCCTTGTTGGCTAATTCTTTGACCCAACAAAATCAATAAAAATTTCTTTGCCATAATATGGTTTTAGTGAGAGTTTGGAATTTGGAGGGAAACGAAGGTAAATATGGTTATATTAGAAGACAGCAAGGATGTCTTAGAAATATTTACTAATTGCTGATAAAGTCAGTGATCATCTTTAAGCTGCTAAAACATAAACAAAATCAACTTTACTTGAGTGTTTTTCTTAAATTTTAAAAATTATTAACTTTGAACCAATACCTGAATTTTCTTTTTTCTATAAACATTACACGTTACTTGTTCATTTAAAACATTTCTTAGAGGCAGCTTTATAACTTCCCCACTGTTTGCTCACGAGAAAACCATTTCCAAGACAGTTTTATTCTGTACAGCAATCTTGGTACATACAGGCTTTCACATTATTATGAACAGTAAGTTTTTTATCACTACGTAGCATGCTTCTGAAGTAATCATTTTTTTTAAATGTAGTGCCAAGGTCAGTAGATCATCCTAAGTGGAACTGGCGAACTAAAGCAGAAAGCCGTGATTTTGATGAATTGAACCACATCCTTCAAGAGAGCAAGAAGCTGGGAAAAGCCCTTGAGAAGCTCTCTCGAAGTAAGTTCAGTTGCTTAATTGTAATTGAAGTTCCTAACCAACATTAAAGTAGAAACGTTCGATAAAAATTGCCAGTAACCCATTTTTAACATTCAAAATTTTAACATCCTCATTCAAATTCTGAGAGGTTGAGGAGTTCTAAGTGCATGAGATTGTAACTAAGGATTGATCTTGCATGTTACACAGAATCATGGGAATACTGGGCAAAACTATAGACTCCCTCATCCCCAAGGTTATTTGACTTTCTCCTTCTACAGTGTCTCTGTTACTGAGGTCAAGTGTACACCTAATGGTATCTATTCATTCTTCTCTTCTGAACCCTTTTGTTTTGTGTCATTTTAATGGACAAACATACCTATTGCTTCCATGAGGTTTTAAGGTCTCTACATTTCTGAAGGATTGTAACTGGGGCAGATTCTTCTCAGCATCCTTTCTGAGCCTGACACAGTAGCTTGTAACATACTTTTTGTAAAAGCAGTGATCCTGTAATCCAAGGGCCTAGGTTAGAGGTTTTGCTCTGCTGCCTATGATTTACTTTGGAAGCAAACAAGGATAAAGTGAGCGTTCAGTTTACTGCTATGTTATGTTTATGAAAAGAACCTTATCCTATTAATGTGTCAAAGGCTTATATCAATACATATAAATCTTGATGCCATAGAAACTTTTGTTTATATAAACGAGCCTATGGTAAAAATCGCTTTCATTTTATATCAGTTTGCTTAAAGTTGCAGAATTTACCTGTGTCCTTAGGTGAGGACTAACTATATTTCACATTTAGATTGCATATGCTTTTGAAATAAGTGCCTAAAACATAGCTAAACTCAGGTATCTCCCTGTCATGCTAAATTTCAATGGATCAGAGTAGATCATGCCTCCCAGTTCTTCTGCCTGCTGTGTCTCAGACGGCGGTACCCTCACTTACCAAGTCACCTAACTGGGGCCTTCTGGACTCCTGCGTCCTCCTTTACCATTCAAAATTAATTCCTACCAAATCTTGCTCATTTTCCCTCTAAAATACGTCTTGGGTCTGATTCTGTTCTCTGACCCTGTTAGTACCCCTAGTTTGCATTCACAGTGACACTGACCAGATCACTGGCTTATCCATTTAACATGTTCCCTGTCATTCCTGTCCCACATTAAGAGAAACAGGTGCAGTTCCTGCCTTTACTGAGCTTGCATCTGGCTAGATGGCCGTGACCTTATGTTGGGGGAGTCTCAAGGCCGAAATCCTGTGGCTTCACACAATACAAGTACTTTCTCACTCAGAGAATAGCCTGTGGAGTGAGCCAGGGGTGTGGACTTCTTCCATCTCTCATGCTGCCGTCTTCAGCACAAGACTTCTAGGGGTCCTGCCGAAGCAGGAGGGGAGAGTAGAGGGTCACAGGAGAGGCTTCTGGTGCCTCGAGTTGGAAACAGCCTTACATCTGCCCACATTCCACAGCCAGGAGGAAGGGAGGCTGGGAAATGCAGTCTAGCTTGTGTGCCCGGAGGACTCTTGAAATAGTTTGGGCAACAAATAACTGTCTTGTCCACACTGTTAACTCATTGCCCTCACTGCCATCAGTGTGATGGATCTGCAGTGAAAACCTGACACTCACTTGTTCCAGATATTCCGTGGCTTCCTAAAATCTCCCAGGAGGTGCTCCATAATCTGGCCCTTAATCACATCTCTAGTATTCTCTCTCATGCTTCTCAGGCTAGGTATGCACCAGCAACACAAGAGTTTTTGAGCCTCACTGATGTTCTTCATTTCCTGTGTTTGCTTATGCCGTCCCTGTGCCCTGAAACCTCACCCGACTTCCCTCCACTGCGTCCCTTTTTCCCAAGTGAGATCCTATGGCGTTCTTTAGCCTCAGCTGAAAAATTGTATCCACCAAGCTGATTTCTCTGTTGCTGTCCTTCTCTGGACTGAATTTGGTGCCTGTCCTTTTGTGCTTCTATACCTGTATACTTTTATACTTTTTGTGCTATCTCCCTGAACATACTTTTCTGCTATTACTAAATTTTCACTTATCCCCGCCCTGTACTTTGAGCTTCCTGTAGGTAGGGCCCTCTGAGCCTGGACTCTCCAGTGCAAAGCGCAGGGATTTACGCATAACTCAGTCTGGACTTGCGGGATGAGCAGGACCTCTGGTTTCAATTCTTCTGACCCCTCTTCTCTGAGACTCCGCCCTCACTCTTTCATCACTTCAGACCCCCTTCTGCTTGGAGTGTGGACCTCTGATACGAGATTACATGTGTTTTGGTGTTCATAGATATGCTGTATTTAGCTTTTAGGGTAGTTTATCTATTGGGAAATTATGCTTAAAATAAATAGATAGGTAAGTAAGTAGGTAAGTAAATAAATAAACTGAGAGCTAAAGAGCAGCTGTTCCCTATTATGTGACATTGCTCATGCAACCCTCTGCTCAAGATGGGCTTCGAGCTTCTGGCACTCCCGAAGCCCGATGCCTTTGCTACTTTTGGCAGATTTCTCCAAAGTGAAACAGTGATGGGATGAGAATCTTCAGTCCGTCCAGACAGTGGTCGGTGGATCACAGTTCGTGTGAAAACACTGACTGGGGCTTTACCAGGGAAACACAGCCAGCTGTTGGGGGAATAGTGGACAGATACTTGTGCTCCGTGGCTGACAATAGCAATCTGGACTCAGCCAAGGAGAAAAGGACTTTCTGAGTTTGCCAGTCAAAAACACACCTGAAAAGTCTTGTTTGACAAACAGCCTGAAAAGTCAGAGCAGCAGTTTTCAAGCCTTTTCATCTCATACCGTGCATAAACTAATTACTACATTCTGTGGCGCACTAAAAATATATATATTTTTTGCCCATCTGACAACAAATACATATAATTTTGATTCATTTACACTGTTTATTGTTATGTTGGCTGTTATCATTTTTTTAAATTTAACAATCTAAGGGGAAAGAGGTCAATGCCCCTGACTAAACAGTCAGGCATTGCATGTTTTAACAACTCTTGTGGCGCACCAGCTGAAAATTGCCAAGTGAGACAACAGCAGCCTGCAAGTGAAAATGGAAGCGGTAATGTAGCAATTGTTTGTTCATTCACCCCACGTTCCTTTATCAAGTCTCCGCACATTTCTGTGGGAATACA
Source organism: Sturnira hondurensis (assembly GCF_014824575.4). Taxonomy (NCBI): domain Eukaryota; kingdom Metazoa; phylum Chordata; class Mammalia; order Chiroptera; family Phyllostomidae; genus Sturnira; species Sturnira hondurensis. The sequence goes on from NW_028082759.1 coordinate 34,975,869, forward strand.
AAGATGGATACTACATGCACCCAGAACTCAAGTTTGCTTTTAGTAGGGGAGGTGTTTGTGAAGAGCAGAATTTCAGAGACCTGTGGAAAGTGCTTTAGGAAAGCTGAGTTGGGCTTAGAAGAGCCCCCATCGGGACTTAGGGCCAACCCGCTGGAGGATGTACTGAACAGAGTGCGGAGGATACAAAGGCCAAGCGAAGGTCAAAGGAGGGTGAGGTGTGTCGTGGGGAGGGATGTTCCTGGCAAAGAGAGAAGCACGTGTGTAGGAAGGTATTTCAAGGAAAAGAACATTTTTATTGGTGATGCATAAAGAGCATGGCTGGTAATAAAGGCAAGGAAGATGGGAGTCTTGGTAGCAGGGGTCAGGGTGGGGACTTTTATGTTACAGGGATTTGCAGCCCCTTTGACGGCTCTGATACGACAACATTTTCTTTAAGGCCTCAGTTCAGTGTCTAGGAAGACCACCTGCGCCAGCATCAAGGGTCCCACGACCAAATCCCGGGCCCTTCTCCCGTATAGGGTATGGTAACAACCCGCTCACTACATTTTTCCTTGCGTATTTTGTGTTCACAGCTGTTCCTGAGTTCCTATAAACTTTAAAAAAATATTATCTTAAAATACGACGGCTTTTAAAAGCTAATGAGTAGCTGTGAATGTTGTGCTAGGCGCTAGGAGAAGTGTCGTGGCTACTCGTTGTAAATGGTCCCCACTGGAGCTTCAGATTTCTGCAAAGAAGTGTTTCTTTAAAATTCTTCCAACTTCTTTTAGTCAATTTGAGCTTTGATTAAATGTGAAATAACAAAAAATGAAAAGTGCCCTAGGTGATTGGATGTCGAAAACAGGGAACAGAAAGAACTATATATAATAGAATTTAGGTAATTTGTTAGGCAAAATCATCAAAATAGGTAAATGTGAGAAAATATAACAATAGATGTCTGGACAAAATACATCGAGCAAACACTTGGGATGATGAGAGGTGATTCCTTCCCCAAGGCAAGTTTTCCATTGATCTACTCTGAGCTTTATTCTGGAACCCATAATTTTCTAGTATATTAGTATGTTTTCATAACAATCTCTCTCTTCATCCTCATTTTTCACTGGCAACATTTCTTGACTCCGCAGAACAACTTCTGGTATTTGCTACAGTTGAGAGTGATGCACAGTGGGCAAGGCTCCGAGAGGCGGGCTTGCCAGTGATGAGCAGGTTCTGTGTGATGCGGGTTTTGAATATTCAAAGACTTACTTGCTAATTTTTGCCTACAGTCTAGATAGGTAAAATATTATTGCTACCTTTATGAATAATGGATTCATAAACTGAGATATAAAAGAAATGTAAAGATCAACTGATAGCTTTCTAAAAATTTAATGAAAAAACGTTTTTGCAAGGCCAAGCACATTTAATATAAAAAGTTTTTAAAAATCAAGAGCATTTCAGCCAATGAAATCATGGGTTATATAATTCTAGGTATCTGGAATACCTACATATTCTAGAGGTTTATAACTTTGGATGAAAAAGGTAATTTTGTTTTATGTATCTACTATCTCCCTCTTTTAAAATAGATTGTCTTAAATATTTATTTTAAATAATATATTTATTTTAATCATGAATTTGGATCGGGAAAGAATATTTCCATTGTATTAAATGTAAATTTAAGCAGTTAAATATATATTTAGTTTTTAGAAACTGGAATGATTATTAATATAAACTGTGACATAAACCATTTAGTATTCTATAAAATTCCTACATTATCTTAAAATCTGAGTTATTCCAAGTGACCATTTATAACTTCATGTATTTCTAAACCCAAACATTCATAAAAACGTACTTATGTTAGGCCTGCATCAAGGTTTATAATTGCTCAGAAAACCTTGGGGTCTCTTACTAATTTCACACAAACTGTGTTCTGCGAGTCCGTTATGTCTCAGAGCCCCCCACTGCACGCACCCAGTGCGGACACCGGCCAGCTGTAAGCCCCTCCTTCCCAAATCCCTCTCTCCTTTGTTTGAAGGGGGTGCTTAATACAGCAAGTCCTTGAATAATTGCTAAGCTTAGGTTACCTAAAATTCTCGAAGTGGTAACTAGACTCTCTTTTAGTGCAGTAACATGTGAAATTATTTGCTCCCAATAATTTTTACCAAAAAAGAGAATTTCACAGAATAGTACTGTGATGAATGAGTCTGGAATACACCCACGTTTCTAGTTTTATCTGCATGGGGAAGACTGGTGCCATTCACTGATGTAATTGATTTATTAGGTTAGTGGAGTGGGAGGTGGTCTGGGATCCCGTAAAGCACCCTCCCCAGACACTCTGTTCCTGAGCACATGAGCAGACGATTACGCCGGCATTTTTTCTTGAGTGTGTTCAGTTTCTCTTTAATAACCCAGCTCATTCTATCTTGCACTTTGTAGTCTGCTGAACTTTAGCTTCGATCCTATTCTTATTTTCTCTGTGTTCCCTTGGACTCCAGACTTTAGACCTTTTCTTGTCTTTTTGCTCACCCCGCACTGAGGTTTGACACCATATTCCTGTGTCCTATGCCCCACACCCAATGGCAGCTCCACAGTGCTTGTGGCCTGTGTAGGCCGCAGTGCCTGTGTACGGCATCAGGCACAACGTCACTCAAAAAAAAAAAAAAGCGGGGGAGAAGTGATACGAAGGGAAAGTGATGTGTGTAGCCTGACATGGCTGAAATGCCCAGAGGGATTCAGCAACTCGCTCAGGAGGAAAGTCTGTGCTGGAGAAAAATATTTGTTAGTTACCACCATATACAGAAATAAAGATGTCAGTGCTGTGGGTTGGATAACCAAGGAAAGTATAACATCTGAGGAGAAAGACAACTCAGCAAAGAACCCTTGGCATTTCAGGAAAGGACTCCCTCCATAGAAGAGGATTCCTGTAAGGAGACAAAGCAGGAGAATAGAAAAGAGAGGACATCATGTCAAGGAAGAGAGTGAGCTTAACAGTGTCTATTGTCACAGAGACAGAAATTCAAGGACTAAATTTTTATATTACTGACACAACAATTTTGGAGAAATGGTAAAGACAGGAATGAAAATGATGTACAGTGAAGAACGTGAGGATGATAAGCAGAGGAGTTGTGGGGAAGGATTATTTATCCATTGGTCTAAGAAGCTATCAGTCTAGGAGACTGTGGGACAAACCCCTGAAGCTCTCTAGTTAGTGTGCTCATCTGTAAAATAAGGAAATTAAAATAAATGATCTGCAGCCGCCATTCCGCCTTAGTATTTTGTCACTGTAGGAGTCTAAATCAGTTCATAAGCAAGAGTGGAATTGTAATGGGCTAAGTTGTACTTGGTTGTCATTTTGACATAAAGACTACATCCCTACAATTACCCTTGCGCACTAGCTCTACATCTAACAAGAAGCATGCTATCGGTGTGCTTTTGTCGCATCCCTTGGATTGTTTCAGCAGTTCATGCAATCATAGTTGATCTAAATTCCTAACTTGTTTTCATTAGTAGAAAGGATGTACCACATTATTTTGAAGCACTAATAAAAAGAAAAAAATAGAATGGAAAACACAGTAGTTTTACAAATAGAGCTTTTGTCTTTGTTTTTAACCTTAGGTTATTCAATATTGCTTCTAAAACATTTTTATAAATCTCTTTTGAATCCCAGGTATTGCAATTTCAGATGAACTCGATAAGGTAAGTTGAGCTATATACATCTAATGAAAAGAACATATAGAATATAGATTTTAATCCATGGTCTAAATGAAAAAGTTTTTGAAACATAAAATGTTCAAATACAGTTTATTTGGTGCTAATGTTTTAAATCTTTTAAAGTTGTATGCTTAGATCTTTTAAAGTTATTATATGAAATTTAAAATATCACTTATTTTTTTGAATCAAGAGTTTTTGAGTTTGGCTAGAGAAAATGGAATCACTGTAATTATCAAAAGCTGTATTAAAACATAAAATCTAGTAATATTTATTATGACATTTGGATTCTGCTTGTATTTTGATGATGATGATTGATGATCTTACTATTTTCTATAACTACCCTTTGTAAACCTTACTCGGTATGGATTTTTTAAAAATTTTAAGATGCCAAGAAAGTCTTGCGCTGGGGTGATAGTCGTGGTAGTGAGAAGCCATATGATAGGAATATATGTCAGCAGTGGTATCAGTGGAACTTGCTGTGGGTTGGAGCTGGGGAGTGTCGAAGAGAGCAGTCGGTGGAGATTCTTAGTTTTGGGAGACAAGAAACTCAGGGAGCTGTGGGGCCATTTGCCAAAATTAGGGACATGGATGAGAGAGCAGACTTGGCACTTGGAGAGTTGTTCTGTTTTGTGTTATGTTGAGTTGTCTGTCAAATATGTCCATCTGAGTTGTGAATCACAAGAAAGATTTGATTTGGTGTTATACATTTAGGAGTCATTGGGATAGAAGTTCTCTTTCTTTCTTTTTATTCTCAGGGCTCCTTTACAGTCTTAAAAATTATAGAAGATCCCCAAAAGTTTTATGTAGATTATATGTATTAATATTGACCATAGTAGGAATTAAAACTCATAAAATTTTTACATGCATTTATTTTTAAATAGCAATGACAAAACCACTACATTGACAAAAACAATTTTGTGAAACAATATTTTATTTTCCAAAATAAAGAATTTTTTAGAAAGTTACATTATTTACAGTTTTAAAAATCTAGCCAGGTGGTGAAAGACAAATTCCATATGATATCACCGTTAACAGGAATCTAAACAACAAAACAAACAAGCAAGCAAAATATGACCAATGACACTCAAATACAGAACAGGCTGACAGGGTCCAGAGGGGAGAGGGGGGAGAATCATAGGGGAAAAGGGGAAAGACTCACATGAACAAGTATAAAGGACACATGGACAATAACTAAGGTGGGGGGCAGAAATGGGAGGGAGGTGGGGAGCACTGGGCAGGGGGTGGGCAGGGCTGGGAATATAAGACAGAAAACTGTACTTGAACAAGAATTAAATAAAAATTAAAATAAAAAAATCTCTTTAATGTCTTGATTAATTAAAAATTGCTCAATTTTTATATCTGTTTCTTCAATCAGTCTGTTGTGATATGTTGTTTTAGGTGACAAAAAAATTGACATGAGACATATATAGTTGGAAAAGGAAGAAGCACCTAGAAATAGCCATCAGTATTTGGTGAATATTGATATAAATACCTTTCTAAATAGAAAATGTGCTGAATTTGGCCTAGTGGCTAGATAAATAGGTAGAAAGAAAATGGTAGAAAGTATTGTACAAAATTGGAATAATCATGATATTTTAAAATAGTAATCTATAATGTAATCGTTATATTATTTTATAAAATACTTAGCATTTTTATTTTCTGAATAGGAATATACCTTTTGGATTTTCATAAAAATATTTATGTTAGTACAAAAAAATTGTTCCCACTCTCACACCTGATTTTCAAGAGTACCAGACAATACCAAAGAAACGCAGATTTCCAGCCTCCCAGCCAGCATCCTTCACCTTCCCGGACCAGCCCTGGAGGAGAGGGACAGCCTGCCCCATGGCTCCCTCTGGTGACCACAAAGCTCACAATTTTGCATTTTCCTCAGTAAGAAAAAGAGTCTCAGGCAGGTGCTAAAAAAATAGTTAAACAGAAAGATTTGCAGTTTGTAGTGAGCTGACACCTGTGTCTTTAATATAATAATAAAAATAAATGCATATTCTTCCTTTTAATCTTTCATTAACAATTTGGGTGTCCAACTAAAGATATATATTTCTTAACCTTTATAATACACTGACATGTTACTGTCATTTCATTGAAATTATTTCTTCTGTGACCTTTAAAATTAGTTTGTGAATTCCGAAAAAGATAAGAATTGTGAATTCTACTTCAAATGGAAAGATAAAACAAGGCTGATCGTATTTTTAAGCCTTTTAAAAAAACTGTGTGAATTTTATCAATGTCTTACTGTTTAGCCACTGTATTGGCTTTTTATTACTGCTGTAACAAATTCAAACAAGGTGACTTATCATCTTATAGCTTAGAAGTTCAACACGAGGTTTCTGGGGCTAAAGCCCAGGTGTCTTAGGGCTGCATTTCCTCCTGAATTTTAGGGAAACCTGGTTTGGTTTGGTTTGGTTTGATGTTTTTGCCTTTTCCAGCTTCTAAAAGCTGGCTCATTCCTTGGTGCATGGGCCCTTTTCTGCGTCTTCAAAACCAGCAATGTCTCATCTCTGACCTCAGGCTGGGAAGGCTTTCCACTGCTGTGGAACCATGTGATTGATTAGGGTGGGGCCCGTCAGCGAATCCAGATACTCCCCCTCCCTCATTTCAACGTGTTTAGCCTTAATGATGCAAAGTTCCTTTTGCCATGAAATGTATGATATTCACAGGTTAGGGTTTCAGGATGAGGATGTAGCTGGAAAACCATAATTATCCTATCAGCCATTACACAAATTTAGATGGCATTACCTTTCATATCTACATATAATGTTTTAGAGCCCTGCCATTCCAGTTCATTCTTCAAAATGCCCTATGGTAGACATGGCTGGTGCTCACTAGGGCGGAGTGACCCATCCTTCAGCTGTGCATGCTGGTGCTTATGGGCTCATCCATCACCTGAGGTTGGATTTGGCCCAGTGGGAGCTTTTCTGCCCAGGAATGCCTGGGTTGGCCTCAGCCAGGGATTGAAGGAAATAAGACTCTGAGTTTCATTCACATTCCAGCACTTTCTTAGGGGATCAGGCTGAGAGTAGACTTTAGCTGAACCTTATCTTTGCCTAGCTTGTCCCCATTTCTCCTGATTCCTTCATTCTTTCATAGGTTTCACTTAAGAGACACTCACCCCCAGTAAATTAGTTTCTCAGCCTCTGGTTCTAGAGAACCCTACTTAAGACCTTCACTGGAGGAATCTTTCTTAAACCAAATCTTGCTGAAAATTTTTCTGTGACTCGCTGATACTGACCAAATTAAGTTCAAACTTCTTAAGACTAGAATCAACAGTCTCCGCTGAAATGTATGTCTTATGCCTTATTTCACTCTTTTTATTTATCACAGTCTTCGCTGGACTCAACAAGGACTAGTGTGAGGGAGCCAGACTCCAGGCCATATTTTTATTTATTGTCAAATTTTTGTTCATTACCATCTGTCCTCCCCGCTCCGTCCCCGCCCCCACCCCCAGTTGTCTCATCCCTCCAGCTCCAGCCTCCCCTGATCACTCGGGCAGAAAGTGATCTCCCTTCCCACGTGCTCTTAGGGAGCACAGCAGCCACGTCACAAAGGACACTCCTTGTGTCATGGCCAAATTTTTGGTTCACTCCTTCAAGAAATAGCCTGGTTTCTGGAAAAATCCACAGATAGGCCTTGATTCAATCATAGATCCTTCTGTTTACTAATTTTATAACTTCAAACAGTTATTTATAGATGCTGAGCTTTAGTTTCCTTCTCTGTGAAGTGTAATGTTTTTAGTAACTATTACAAGTAACATCGGGTACTCTCCCAATCAAAATAACTTCAGATCGTGAAAAAATACCCAAAATATAAAGCAATTTAAAGAAATACTTGGAAAATTATTTGAAAGGGCAGGGGAAAAATATGAACCCACTACACAAAAATGCAGTTCCGTATCATTGTTTCAACTGAGTGTCGATTGAGCCTTTGTCACTTGGTGTCGTCATCACCCATAGGATCATAGCAAAGCAGTTGTTTACAAGAAAACCAGCTATTTCTGCTCAGTAGCAGAAATTCTAAGGAAAATGTTTCCCATTCGTCCTCATGAAGTAGGTAGTGTGTAATGTGTCAATAATATCCTCAAAAAATATTCTTATATTTCTATGAACAAAATGATGCAATTGGGTGAAAAGGCAAGTTTTGGAATATAAGAAATATTTAATAAGAGGTTAATATTCAGAATACATAAAGAACCCCCAACTCAACAACAACCAAGCCAATATCCTGATTAAAAGTAAGCAAAGGACTTGAATAAACATTTCTCCAAAAATGATATACAAATGACCAAAAAGCATGTGGAAAGATGCTCATATCACTAATCTTTAGAGACCTGTAAATCAAAACCAAGATACCACTCATACCCATATAGGATGGCTACTATGTAAGAACAAACAAACAAAAAACCCCAGAAAATAATAAACCCCAGTGGGGATGTAGAGAAATTGCTTTTTGTACTATTGGTAGGAATGTAAAATGATGAAGCTACTGTGGAAAACAGTATGGCAGCTCTCAAAAACATTAAAACTAAAATTAGCAGATGATCCAACAATCCTATGTTCCCACTTTTGGATATATATCCAAAAGAATTGAAAGCAAAATCTCTAAGATGTATTTGCACACCATGCACATTGCATCATTATTCACAGTAGCCAAAAGGTAGAAGCAACCCCAGGATGCATTTGTGGGTGAATAGATAATCAATGTGATATACACAAACAATGCAGTATTATTTAGTCTTTAAAAGATAAGAAAAAACTAAATGCGTTCATCATCACCAAACCATTATTATACGAAATGTTAAAGGGACTTAAGACAAAGAAGTAGAGCAAAACTATGAACAATAAAATGGCAATAAATACATATCTTTCAACAATTAACTCTAAAAACACAGTAAACAAACAAGAACAGCAACAGAATTATGGACATGGAGAAGGTTTTAGTGGTTGCCAGATGGAAGGGCAGTGTAGGGGAAAAGGTGAAGAGATGAGGTGACTGAGCAGTATGAATAGGTAGTTACAGAATAGCCATGGGATGTAAGGTACAGTTTGGGAAATGGAATAGGCAAAGAACTTACCTGCATGGCCCATGGGCATGAACAAAGGTGTGGGATTGCCTGGGGGAGTGGGGGGTGTCAGGTTGGGGGAGAGCAAAGCGGGAAAATCAGGACAACTGTAATAGCATAATCAATAACATGTAGTTAAAAACAAAAAGAAAAGAAATCCTGCCACATGCTACAATGTGGATGAACCTCGAGAACATGATGCTAAGTAAAATAAGCCAGCCACAGAAAGATATGTACTGTCTGATTCCATTTATATGAGGTGTCCAAAGTAGTCAGATTCATAGAAACAAAATAAAATGCTAGTTGCCAGGAGCTGGGGTGGTGATAGGCATTCATAGGTTTAGGGCTTCAGTTTTGCAAGATGAAGGATATCTGCTGAGCACTGGTTTTGCTCCGAGACTGGTTGCATAGTAGTGTGAAGGCACTTAACATTACTCAACTGCATACTCAAAAATGACTAAGATGGTGAATTTTCAGTTACATTTTCTAACCACAATTAAAAGCATATATTCTTATATAAGTAAGATTGTTGTTTTTGTAGGAGTTCTTTGGATAGTTTGGGCTGACCTAGGCTGATGACATGAAGCAGAAGCAAAGTTCAGATAGAATCGTTCAGAGCAGTGAGTAATAGGACAGGGCTCTGTAATGTTCTGGCTTAAGTAAAAGATACGGCTTACAGTATTTAGACTCATGGACGGTCCACGTGTGTTTTAAAGAACTCAGCAGACTGTGCTGATTTGGGGAGTTTACTAAGCTTACCAGAGGACATACAAAGGGGAGGTGCAAGTGGAAGACGGGGGCAGGCAAATGCACTGCAGAGCCTGTGCTCCTCACCGTGGAACTGTGTAGATGGCCTGGGCCCCATCTTTCTCCAGTGTAACGGGTGCAGAAATAGAGCCCATAGTTTTATAAGTTCCCCTTTCCCACAGTAAATGGCGGAACTGGAACTCACACCCAGGCAGACAGTCGATACTCAGTCGAGGTTACAAACAAGAATCCTTGTTTGTAACCTCCCCAGTGGGTCATGCCAACAGGTTTCCTGGGATAGTCCCTGGTGCAGAGTAATCACTCAATTAATGATTGACATTTTATCAGAAACTCTTGGTTTACAATGCCTACTAAGTCCGCACTAAGCCTTTGTAAGTGTTAAGTGCATAACTGGCTGGAATTAAAATAATTTTATTTCTCTAATTCAGTTCTGCCTTTCATGGTCTTTTACCACTTTTCTCACTGTCAAGATATTTCCTGTGGACTATGCTATTATACCAAGAGCTCTAAGTTGTCCTAATATGATGGTAACCTTGAAAGCAAGTCAGGTAGTGTTCATGCTCAGCCTTTCAGTGTGGAAGTTGAATGTATGTGACACCATGGAAAAGGCCAGCAGAGCAGGCGGTGATAGATGTGTGTGTAGTGGGACAGGTACCGTGCCAAGTGCTTTGAGCACACTTCCTCACTAACATCGCAACAGTCCTGTGAGGAAGGTCTTATAATCTCCACTTTACACACAGGACCATGGAAGCCCACAGGGCGTGGAAAGTTGTGCAGACCTACAGGTGTAGATAATATACTGCAGAACTCGGGTTTGAGTGCAGATTTAACTCCAGAACCCATTTTCTTAACTACCTTGTTATCTTGCCTCACTAAGAACCTAAGAGTCTCAAAGAGAGCCTATTTGATATTATTTCAGACTGGCAAAATATGTAGCATTCAGCTCTGGTGCAGACATGATGTGCCATCTTGCTAAGTATTCCAGTGAAGGGCTGAAATCTTAACTCCTTCAAAGTAAGATTTTTTTCCCCACCGATAACTTTGTTTTGCTATGTACTTTCCATTTGTATTAATTTCTTCCCAAGCAAACTCTCTGGATTTTTTTTGGAGGGTGCTCAGTATTTGGAGAATGGATTTCTTATACCCAGTAGGACATACTGAAGTCATTATGATCCTTTTGTCTTGCTTCTGTGTTGCAGAGCCTCTTGCCTGCCCACATGTGCCTCACATGTGACCTACATGTGTATTACATGATATTTTTGGCAGCAGAGGAAAATCTATAAAACTGCTTTATGTGCTGTGTTGGTTGTATGTTTGATTTATACCAGGTGGCAGTTCTAATATTAAGGAAGACAGCCAGTAAGTAAGACTGTTGTCCATGTTTTGTTTTAATGAACTTTGGAAAATGGCAATCAAGGAAAGATGTTTGTGGTGCACACCACAGACAAAGTTCAGTGACTCTAATGATAGGGCGCTTCTAAAAATAGGGCAGGAAAGACGTACAATCCATTGACATGAGCATGTGAAAGCATTGTTTGCAGAAAACAAAAAGCAAAACGCTTCTTTGAAAAGATGCGCAGCCTTGTTCAAAATAAGAGAAACGCAAATTAAACACCACCGCTCACCTACTACATTCAAAAAATCCTGAAGTTTGTTAAAACACTCTGTTGGTGAATCTGCTGGTCAAAATGCAAAATGGTGCAAAGGCTGTGGAGAGAAAATTTTAATATCTCTAAAATTAAGTGCAATTACTATTTAACCGTATAATCCTACTTCTCTGGGTCAATTCTAAGGACACACTGGCAAAAATAGGAAAAGTTGTATGCATGTTACTACACATTTGAATGGCAAAAGAGTAAATGAATGGTTGTTCATTAAAAGAATACTGAATAACTCATAGCTCACCAACCCAAAGAAGACTCCAGAGGGATCCCCCAAATATATTATTCAATGAAAGAGGCAATAAAAAATTATGTTTACAGTGTACTACTTAACTAAGTACAATGAAATGTAGATACAAATTTGCAAATATTAAAGTTAAAATGACAGTAGCAAGACCTATACTGTAACACACACAAATAATTTTTTTAAGTTATATAAGGGAGAAAGGAAGGTATAGAGAATAGAAGATAGAAATAGAAACTTGACTTCTTGGATTCAATTATTTTACTTTGGAACCATTCAAATATTTTATATATTTTTAAAACAAAGTTAAGTCTTAAAACAGTAACTTCCAATAACTGAAAGCAAAATGAAACAAATGAGCACAACTGTATCTCTGAAGTCAACACGCCGAGAGGATTATTTAACGTCGTTGTAAACACAGTGATTTGATGGTCTTCCAGTGGGACAACCTAAGGACAGAGGGAATAGCAGCCGCTCCTAAACTGTGTTTGCTCATTATGCTGTTGATGGGAGTGCCGATGATATTATTAAAGACCGTGTGTGCGCTTTGTGTGGTACAGCAAAGAGGTCATTATGCTGGTGTCCTTAAGAATCAGAATTTTCCACATAAGGGAAAAGAAATACATGTAAGATAAATAGATGTAAGTAAAAATTAGATGATCCTGTTTTGATAGTATCATTAAAAAGTTGTAACATTTTTCATTTGAAAAAATAAAATAACTGTCTGCAGGCAATGAGCACAATTAGAGCCCAATGTTATTTTCTAACTATCATTCTCTGATGAAAGGAACGAAGGCTTTGGGGGAACAGGCCAGACCCAGGGCTGTAGCCGAGACTGTACAGCTCGAGTCCGATGTGTATTTTTAGCACCAGAAGGTAAAGATGCAACTAAAGGATGATGGAACCTGCTTGCTGGAACTCCTACTGAGAATTGTAAAACCTAAAAATAAATGATAGTAATGTGTTATAGTCCACTGAATAAAACATCGTCCATGAATCCATACTGATACATCCCAACACATGGACCTACACTCATAAATAAAAGGAGGTGAAGAAGGAGCTCTTTCTCACAGTATAGTGCCAACAAATAAGAAAGAATGTTTGGTGAGATTAGAAAATCACAGATTGGCAACCATCATAGTAATTGATGCAGCCAGGGGTCAGCAAAGGATGTTAACGTTTGCAGGTGAAACTTTGATGAAGTACAGGTTATCTGCATAGTCACAAAGTTACTTCCCAGAACACACTTACTAATTAACAAGAGAAACACGGTAACGTTGCAATAGAGAATCCTGGAAGATGCTTCCCTAACCAGGTGATCAAGGTTAATGTCACTCGTGATAGGGCAGGTCAACATCACGTGGCTTTTGATATGAGAAGAATACATCACACCTGTGTTGTTTGCATCAAAGGGCATGATTTGAATACCCCCCCCCGGGGGGAAACAGTTCATAAACACCAGGTGTGGGTCTCCCCCCATAACTGGCCCTTATTTTTAGAAAAACATGAAGGTCATAAATTACAAAGACTGAAAACTATTCCACATTCAAAGGAGATACAAAATTAAAATTGAATGTCAAATTTGATTCAGGATTTTCTTTTGCTGTGAGCAACATTATTCAAATAACTGAGGAAATTTAATCAGGTTGGTATATTAGTCTTTTATCAATGTTAATTTTTTTTTGTTTTGAGACTTGTACTATGGGTGTAAATGATGATGCCCTTCTCTATAGGAAATATACCCTGAAGTGTTTAGGGATAAAACAATGTCACATATGCAACTTACCTTCATATGGTTCTAAGAAGAATTTAATCATATATTAGAGAAGGAGAAAATGGCAAAGCAAAATATCAACCAACAATGTCCACATTATTATATTAACAACTACTGGTCAGTCTAGGTGAAGGGTATACAGGAGTTTGGTTGTTTTTGTTTTTCAGCTTTTCTGGAGGTCTGAATTATGCCAAAGTAAAATATTTTAAAATATTTAAATCTGTTTTTTAGATGTGTCCAGTATTATAAACCCAATAACAATGAGGACCCCTAGTCCAGGTTCTAGTCTTCCAATATATTTCCCACTAAAAGGAATTGGAGTCTGTGAGCCAAACGGCTTCTCCAGTCTGGAGCAGACAGGGCACTCTCTGAGCCTGAGCTAGCTTGTCGTGCAGGAAGGCAAGAACACTATGCAAGACCACTAGGAGGGCAGCCAAGCAGCTCAGGAGCCCAACTTCAATGGTCTCCCACTGGGACGAGTGAGAAAATTTGAACATGAACACGACTAATACCTGTACAGCAGTGAATTATATCTCATATTTTCAAATCTATGTGTTCATCCAAGATAAGTAGATAATCTTTAGACAATGTTATGGGCCCAGAGTTGTTATTTTTAAAACCGTTAAAGAATCAAACATTCAATCTGCCTTTTCTATACAAATTGTACTCCACGGTAATCCAATAGTTGATGACACGAAGCTTACCTTTACAGAAATATTTCAACAAATAAAGGAATGTGGAATTATAAAATTAGACTATCACCACCTGACAATTCCTACTGATTTAATGGATCTGAGGACTGTTTATCAATGCCGCCAGCATTGCTCAAGAAGCCTCAGTGGGGTGTTATGTGCCTCCACGTGAAACTCTATCCATTCTCTCTGAAGCACAATTTGCCAAAAACAAAAGAGCAATGACAGAACTGCTTCCAAATGTAACTACTAGTTTACAGAAATTACAAGGGGCAAAGGGACCTTTCAAACCGCATTGCAGGGATGCAAAGGGAAAAATCCAGACTGTGGGAAACTCACAGGACAAAGTAGTTGAGTTTTTTCAATAACAACAGCGACAATAAAATTATAGGAAAGAAAAACGAGGCGAAGGAGGGAAACCTACAGACGAAAAGAGATATACGAGACTGCTAATCAGTCACAACAAGTGGGGCCTTGCTCAGAGCCCAGCCTGTGTAGGCAAACGGAGATAATCAGGGAAATTAAAAACTCATTAGGGATCTGTGGACATTGAAGAATTATCAGTTTATTATTAGGTATGATAGTTATTGTGTTTGTCGATAGAAATCATGCTTTTCAGAGCTACATGTTGGACAGTTTACGAACGATATGATACGTGAATGGGATCTGCTTCGAAATGACCTGGGTGGGGAAGGGAGAATGTGGAAGGGATGGAGGCTGAGTTAAGGATGGAGTTTACCTCTGCATTGACAATTGACAAAGGGGTTTATTCTATGCCTCCTTCTATTTTTATATTTACATGAAAATTTCCACTATAAGAGTAAAATGTTTCAGATCATGGGTGGAAGGGTGGAGAAGACAGCAGAGGAGACAAGGAGGGATAGTATCGGACGCCCCTTTGAGTTAGGAGGCACGCTGGGCGTTTTCTCATACATTACTGGATTTAGTTCTTGCCCCAGTCCAAGGCAGTGGTTACGCTTTTTCTGTTTTATGAATGAAGACACTAAGGCTAGAGTCATTTAATGATTTTTTTCCAAGGTCTCAAAACTAGGGCTTGATAGACCTGGAATAAATATTCCTGAGCTGATTCTTTATTCCCTCCCTTTCCTTTGGTGTTTTCACACATACACACAAATACTACTCATTCATAAAAACAAGGAAATCCTACCATTTGTAACAACATGGAAGTACCTTGAGGTCACTGTGCGAAGTTGCATGTCAGACAGAGACAGACAGATGCTGTATGATCTCACTTCTACGTGGAATCTAAATAACCTAACTCACAGCAGCAGAGTACAGTGGGGACTGCCAGGGCTAGCGATCTGGGGAAACTGATGCAAGTGGACGAAGGGTACAAATTCCCAGTTAGAAGGGGAGCAAGTTCTGGGCTCTAACGCACAGCACAGTGGCTACACTTAACAATACTGTTGATATATTGTATACTTGAAAGTTGCTAAGAGACTAGACCTTAAAAGTTCTTACCACAAAAAATGAGGTAATTTTTGATAGGTGATGGATATAGGTATCAGCCATCTTGTGATAATCATTTTGTATTATCTGCATATATGAAAACATCATATTGTATAACTTTAAACTTACACAGTGTTATATGTCAATTATATTTCAATAAAGCTGGAAAAAGGGGCCAATTGGAAGAGAACTGTTAACTATTTGTTTGCACTAAGTTTCTTTATTTGCTAACTCAGGTTCAGTGTGTAGATTACTTTAAGGATAATTGTCAGGTTCAAACATTTAGTGGGGTTTTCTGTTAAATCAGACACTTAATGTGTAATTGTGTTCTAAAGTTTTTCTTTTGTGAACTGGCAGAAGTAAAATAATTTACTAAAAATTTGAGAGTTTATAAGAAATACTGTACTATTCCTAATTGATTACCTTCTACAGGCTTTCTTCTGAAATGGCTTAATCAGTTGGCTATGAATCATTGACATGATTTTTAGTTAGACATAAAGATCCTTCATCAATCACCGCATAGGCATTGTTGTTATTCTTTGAATTATTTTTAATTTAATCCATACGAATTTTTGTACTTATTTTATGAAATCCGAGTTTGCGAGTTATTATGGAGGAAACAAAGGAATTTAAGGCGTGATCCAGCCTTGCACAAACATGTTGCTTTATAAAGAAGAGAAAACATTCAAATAACATGGAATATAAACAAATGTTGTGCTGATAACCAGTGGTAAGAGAAGCTGAACTCATTGTAGGTTGGCCCCTGGGTAGGCTACTTGGAGAGAGGAGGCCTGGTCTAAGGTAACTCCTGGGACAGCTGAGTTTCCTGCTGATAGGAAATACAGAGCAAACCTGTTCCCTTTGGGAGAACTTTTGACGGGAAATGCTTTTCTCATTAAATTTGAGTATACTTGCTTAAGAACCTCAATATCTAGGGACCTCTAGTCTTAGGAGGGCAAAGTGAATTTATACATTTGGAAGGAATATTACATTGTTTAGCACTGAAATTCTAAATGATTTGTTTATCTGTACACTTAAAATATTTTCAAAAATGCGTCTTATTTGGTGTGCACTTAAAAACAATTTCTGCTGTGTCCCGATGTCTGTGGTGAGCTGTGGGGAGGGCTGAGAACCGCTGTCTCTGCTGAAACACTTCCATAAAGACTTACTGAAATATATTCACTTAGCTTACTCAAATACAGGCAGTTCATCCAAAGAAAAATGCATTATCTTAATTTATTACAGGTAAATAGACTACATTCTTGAAATTTTAGAGATATAATAATTTTTTAAAGGGCTGATGTTTTTTAAAAAAAGCTTTGTGCATTCCAAAAAATAAAAATAGTAGAGTCACAAAAAAAGAAAAAAAATTGTAGAGTCACATTTTTCTTCCTCTATAAAACGCTCACCTCCTGACTGCCCTGCCCTCGTTTGCACGTCTTCGCAATGCTCCTGCATCAGCCCCTTCTCACTGAATTTCTGCAGGAGTGAAACCGACCGCATATCGAACTGTTTATCTTTCTCTCCTTGCTCTGCGCTCCAGCAGCACTGGCATCTCTCATTTATTTCATTTCAAATAAGCAAACAGGGAGGGTTATTTTTTTTCCAGATTCTCTGCAGTTCTCACCTTTTGAGCATACTCAACTCTAAATCCTATTTTCCTTTCTCATGTGTGGTGTCAGGACCTATTTCTCGTTACCACCATCAGTTTCTTTGGCCCCTCCCTTCAATGTTGAGCTTGTAGTGAGACAAATCTCTCAGCCCAGTTCTGCCCCCTGCCGCAAATGAGAATAACATTGAATTAGTTATCCAACCTTTGAACTATCTATGAAATAAAACTTCAGGGCATGGGACTTGGAGCTGGAGGCAATATCTGGAAGGATCTTTGAGTCATTCCTCCTTGGGAGTTGAGTTGAGAACCCCCCAGGGGAGAGCGCCAAAGTAGATTCACGGTAGAAACTACAGCCCGAGGGCAGCAGCAAAGGGTAGTGAATTCCACTTGGACAGCCCAAGGCTAAGGCATGACTCAATAAAAAGTCACTAACTTTTAACAGTTGATGTGCAGAAATGTACTAGGAATCAAAAATTCAAATTAAAAAACTGAACTGATATAATTTTTATCATAAAGAAACTTTGAATTAAACCTGCTGCCTCATCAATTCTCTGCTCCATGTCTCTGTTCGTATTTACAACTAAGTGTCTGTTCTTACCCAGCTGGCCCATTCCTTAGGTTCAGTTTACCGTGTTTTCCCCCAGGTATATCACACAGAGAGAAGTGGTTTGAATCCGTCCACATCCTTAAATAAGTGGTCTGCTAGCATGGGTACAGAATTCTATAGTTTTAATTGTGCTATCCCAGTATAGTAATTCATCTGACACAATTGGTCTTGTAATTGCCATCATCCCATTTTGTGGTTGGAGAAAATGAAATTCAGAGAAGTAATATTTCAGAGACACAGGCCAAAACTGATTCTAAAGCTGTAAATGAATTATAGATTTTTAAAAATCCTGAAACATGTCTTTGTCTTGATTTGCTTTCGGAACCAAATTTAGGTTTAAAATTTAACAATTTTGTTCATTTTAATTCTCATACTTCAAATAATATTAAATAGTAGCAGATGAATATGCCTTTCTAGATATTATGAAACATTAATTTGATTGTATGACTTCACAGCTGAAAACCATTATAGTGCTTTGATTTTCTGACTCTGGGAACATGAATATGGAAGGAATTTAGATTAGTTGCTAAGTTACACCAACATTATTACTAAAATATTTGTTACATTTTTCATTGTGGGCTGGGAATCAATAGTAAAATATACAACTACTTTCTATTGCTTGTTATCACTTGGGTAAATGTCTATCAAATATGTCCTAGTCATATTTCAAATATTGTATAAGGTGTTTTATTGGTATATTAATTAATATTACATTGTATATGTTGCAATACTATGTTTCTGTTGTATCATTTTATTTGTATATTGTTTCTGAGCATTGTGAAGACTCAGAAACCAAGCCTGAATTTTTAAGGAATTGATCAAGACTCTTGTAATACTAAAAATTACAGCTAAACATAATTTGAGCAAAGCCTGTGCCCCTCAGATCAAGATTTTAGATTAGATATTTTCTTTTTTTTAATATTTTTATTTATTAATTTTTAGAGGGGAAGGGAAGGAGAGAGGGAGAGAGAAATGTCAATGTATGGTTGCTTCTCATGGGTCCCCCGCTGGGAACTGACCTGCAACCCAGGCATGTGCCCTGACTGGGAATCGAACCGCGATTGTCTGGTTCACAGGCCTGTGCTCAATCCACTGAGCTACACCAGCCAGGGCTTAGATTAGATATTTTCTCACTATAAGACTAATGCATATTTATCATAGAATATTGAAAAGACATGGCTGTGCCAAAAAGATAAATTAAAATTAACCTGCATTAATTTTAATTATCTTTAATTAAAAAATTAATTAAATCTTTTAATTGGTTCCTGCATTTAAGTGGTTCCTGCATTTNGTTTGAATCCGTCCACATCCTTAAATAAGTGGTCTGCTAGCATGGGTACAGAATTCTATAGTTTTAATTGTGCTATCCCAGTATAGTAATTCATCTGACACAGTTGGTCTTGTAATTGCCATCATCTCATTTTGTGGTTGGAGAAAGTGAAATTCAGAGAAGTAACATTTCAGAGACACAGGCCAAAACTGATTCTAAAGCTATAAATGAATTATAGATTTTTAAAAATCCTGAAACATGTCTTTGTCTTGATTTGCTTTCGGAACCAAATTTAGGTTTAAAATTTAACAATTTTGTTCATTTTAATTCTCATACTTCAAATAATATTAAATAGTAGCAGATGAATATGCCTTTCTAGATATTATGAAACATTAATTTGATTGTATGACTTCACAGCTGAAAGCCATTATAGTGCTTTGATTTTCTGACTCTGGGAACATGAATATGGAAGGGATTTAGATTAGTTGCTAAGTTACACCAACATTATTACTAAAATATTTGTTACATTTTTCATTGTGGGCTGGGAATCAATAGTAAAATATACAACTACTTTCTATTGCTTGTTATCACTTGGGTAAATGTCTATCAAATATGTCCTAGTCATATTTCAAATATTGTATAAGGCGTCTTATTGGTATATTAATTAAGGTTACATTGTATGTGTTGTAATACTATGTTTCTGTTGTATCATTTTATTTGTATATTGTTTCTGAGCATTGTGAAGACTCAGAGACCAAGCCTGAATTTTTAAGGAATTGATCAAGAGTCTTGTAATACTAAAAATTACAGCTAAACATAATTTGAGCAAAGCCTATGCCCCTCAGATCAAGATTTTAGATTAGATATTTTCTCACTATAAGACTAATGCATATTTATCATAGAATATTGAAAAGACATGGCTGTGCCAAAAAGATAAATTAAAATTAACCTGCATTAATTTTAATTATCTTTAATTAAAAAATTAATTAAATCTTTTAATTGGTTCCTGCATTTAAGTGGTTTCTGCATTCAGATGAAAGTATTAAAATTTAGTCTTATAATTGTTTCTTCCAACAAATCAAGCACTATCTGGCACACAGTAGGTACTAATAAATATAAGACAAGGAATAAATTAATAGATTAATGTAGAAATGATGGATATACATCCATATGAAGTTTTAAACAAAATTAGATAATAAAAATAGGTATTATTTCTTTTAAAAAATTTTGTTTATTTATCTTTAGAGGGGAAGAGAAATGTCAATGTATGGTTGCCTCTCGTGCGTCCCCTGCGACCCAGGGATGTTCCCTGATTGGGAATCGAACCATGATCCTTTGGTTTGTAGTCCTGTGCTCAAATCCACTGAGCTACACCGGCCAGGGCAAATAGCTATTATTTTCTAACCTGCTCTTTTCCACTTACCAAGATAGTCTTAGTAATTACATGTACTCAGTATTCTCATATCATTTTAAATGATTAAATAACAAATATTGAAAATATCACTTAAAGAGCCACATCATATCCAAGAGTATGAAAGGAGATCACTTTGACATTTTTGAATTAGCATAAGATATCTGTCAGTGACATCACCCTGCTTGGAACCTCATCTGGATCCTTTAAGTCCAAAGTACCCCCAGTTGGAGGCAATGCGCCTTCCAGCTCCATCTGCCTCCTCTTTCCCTGGTGTCCTGGCCCCATTCCTCTTTCCTCCCGCAAAATTACTTAAAATTTCCCAGCGACACCAAATTCCTTCGCTGTGTGGGCCTCACAGTACGCTCTTCCTTCAACCACAAACTTTCATCCTGAGAACACACGTGCAGCTTCCAGATCGAAATAGACGATTTTCCTTCTGGGTCTTTTGTGACAGTGACCTTCAGGATCCAGCACAAACAACATAGAGTAAGTGATCCCGTAGTGATGCAGAGAACTGAAATTTTAAGTTAATTCAGAAAGAAAAAAGGAACTTTTTGATGTGAGGAAGCAGTTGGAACTCTAGCCAAATTATTTCCTTGTTGTCCTAGTGATGAGAGTAAATAATCTCTGGCGACACATTCTTTTCTCCTCTTCAGGAAACAGTGGCCTTTAACTCCTCTCTTCTGAGACCCTGTGTGATTGGGGAATGGATCGGTCGAGAAGAGAATGATGCTGATCCATTAGCAGCCGAAATGCTGCAGCCCCCAGTTCCAAGAAGTAAAAACGAACAGTGGGAAAGTGAAGATAGCAGCTGTAGCCCTGCAGGAAGGTAAGATTAAAGGACATCTGAGATTCTGAATATTAATCATTACAAGGTAAAAGCCAAATAAATCCAACTGTATGACTGGCTGAAATAACCCTTAGCAATTTTATGTAGAAAATTGTGTTGAATCCCCACAAGATAAACATCGATTTCTCTGCTTTAAGGTTAGAGTGCTACTTGATTTGCTTTTGGGCTTTGGTTGTGATTTTTTTCTTTGCATCTGAGAAAATTACCATTTCTTTGCTACTAATCCCAAACAGAGAAATAATTTCAAGGCTATAACTGTCAGTCAAGACTTTCTATAATGTTGGGTGGGGCATGGCTGACTGTTAAGAATTGGAGGTATATATATCTTTATAATAAATGTTTTCAAAGTTGGGGGTCACATACTCAGAAGAGAGATTGCTAGGTAGTATCGTAGCTGTGTTCTTAATTCTTGGACAACCCCCCATACTGTTTTCCACAGTGGCTCTACCAGTTTACATTTGCTACCAGTGTATGGGGGTTCCTTTTTCTCCATAGCCTTACCAACATTTGTCAGTTCTTGACTTATTGGTAATAGCCATTCTAACAGGTACAAGGAGGTACTTAATTGTGATTTTGATCTGCATTTCCTGGATGGTTAGTGAAGTTGAGTATGTTTTCATGCATCTATTGGTGGTCTGTGTGTCTTCTTGGGAAAAGTGTCAGTTCATGTAGAGGACATGAACTGGCCCCTTTTTTTAATTGGATTGTTTGTTTTGCTGTTGTTGAGTTGTATGAGTTCTTTTGGATGTTTAGCTTGCAAGTATCTTCTCCCCTTTGGGTAGTTCTCTTTGTTTTGTTGATGGCATTTTTGTGTGTGTGGTGCAGAAGCTTTTTAGTTTGGTGTAGTCTCATTTATTTATTTTTGCTTTTACTTTTCTTGTCTTTGGGGTCAAGTTCAAAAAATACCCTTTCAGAATGAGGAACATAGAACTGAAGGCAGCAAATGAATAGACAACAGTATGGTGGTTAGCAGAGGTAAAAAGGGTGAGGGTAGAATGAAGAGGGTCAGGGGGGTCCAATGTATGGTGATGGAAGTAGACAAGTCTTTGGGTGGTGAGCACACGATACAATGTGCAGGTGGTGTGTTATGTGATTGTACACCTAAAACCTATGTAATTTTATTAATCAATGTCAGCCCAATAAATTTAATTCAAAAATAATGGAAGAGGAAGGACTTCTGAGGTACAAGAGACATATAGTCAACAGGGAAAAGAAAACTATTGAATGTATACTAGACAATACAAGCCAGTGTTAGTGTGGAATATGAAGAGTCAAACCTTGGTTAGAACCATTTAAGCTTAGAGTTGGTAGCTATGATGGCATATAATTACTTATATTTTCTTTTGTTTCATGTTTAAAACTATCACGATTTCTGATATTTGAAAGTCCACATGTCATTTTACTCGGGCCTGTGTTGCTCAAAATGGTGATGGGAGATTTCCTGTTTCCACATGCTGATAGAAGGGGAATGTTCAGATCATAGGTATCAGAAAAAGGTATGTGTAGAATAGCCACTTTTGTACTAGCCGTTGCAATGAGTGACATTTAAAACAGTAATGGAAACTCCTATGGGGAAGTTGGAATGAGAAAGTGTTATGTGAAGGATGGCCTGCAGGATATGGAGGAAATGGATACAAAGACTCACAGCCTGAAATCACCACCTGAAATGTGGCAGGGCTGACGCTTTCTGAGTGTTGCTGGATGAGCATCGGACAAAAGCTCTTCCTCTACACAGTGTAGCCACAGCCACTTTGTATATCCCACCTTAGATTTAGCAGCAACAGTAGCTATTCTTTCTCAAGGAGAAAATTGTATTCCCTGCAATGCAATAGCTCTCAGGTTTTTTTTTTTTTTTTTTTACTTTGACTTACCACTTGTCTGCAGGGAAGGAAATTCAGAATACTCACTAATGTGCTTCAGGATGTAAAAAATGGACTCTATTTCCATGAGAAATAACTTTTAAATTATTTAAACAGTTTGAGTGTCCTAGAGCAGGAGAATAAAACCATTTTTTAAAATCCATTTACCTTCTTTTGTGAAATGCCAGATCAATTTCACCTGTCAATGAGAGTAATTTTATTTTTACTATCAGGCATATGAAACTCACTAGACCTTTATCTTTATTCATTGCTAGAACTTTAGTTCATAAATGTGAAATAGAGAAATGTCAACTTTCATTCAGTCATGATAATAATTGGAGCTATTTACTGCCAGTGTTGGTGTTTCTGTTTTCTCCATAGCTTCAGTGAGCTCTTATTTCCTCTGGAATACCCATTAAAGGGAATCTTTTCTGCAATCCTAATTCCCTTCCTTATTCATACAAATCTCTCAAGTAGTTGTTTAAAATAGTTAAAAATGTTTTCAGTTTTATTTTTCTCTGTCTTTAAATTATAAGTTGAAGTATTACCTATGAAATGAAGAAAGTGGTAAAATCCTGGCCCGATGCCCCTGTAGAGCTGAAAGAATGCATGCTTCTCTGAACAAAATTTAAAGCATAACAATAAAATATGGATTTTGAAACTATATCTCTCTCATCTTCTAATACAAAACAGGATTTCTAAATTTATACCAGGCATTCATACAGCATTAGATTTGTTGTGGTTGAATAAAAACAGGTTGACAATGGTGGGCAGGATTGAGGTGGGGGGTGGGCAGGCCAAGGGTGAGCAATGGGGGAAAATGGGACAACTATAATTGAACAACAATTTAAATATTTCAAAGTAAGTATTGAGAAGAACTTTTTAATGGCTCTATAGTTTGCAACTATAGTATTAGCATTTGTCCTTAAATAGTAATGAACTTGTGCTATAACTTAGCTGTGCTAAACATTCACAAACTACATGATACTCTAGACTCCTGAAAGAAAAGACTTAATTTTCAAAGATGACTTCGTCCATTTCTCACTCCCCCACTGGGACTGGCACTTCGTCCTTGTCAACAGACATCTGTTATGTGAGTGAAGGAGACACAGAGGTGGCTTCCATCAGATGTCTGCTAAATGGAGCTTATTTATAAGGATTGTTTAATGTCCATCCTAACTTTTTGCCCTTTTCCTATCTGTTTCTCCTGTTGTTTGATGCTCAAGTCTCATTTGAATGGCTCTTATTACAACACTCAATTTTGGGTACATAGCCAACTTTTCCTTTCATTCAGAATAATACATATGCAACAGGTTGGTCTTGCACCTTTAGATTAGAGAGGATTAAATAAAAGGCATAGTGAACTTTAAGAGCCTTATGGGGGGTGCAAAGCTACCCACAATTTTTTTCCTGGAAATTCCTTTTTTTTTAGTAGTGTACTTTATCTGAACTTCTCTTTAGGTTCTGCAGTGCAGCATTGTATAAAAAAGGTAAAGAACTTTAGTACACGTTGCTGGATAAGTGCTGGTTCAAAGGCAATTATGAGGGCAATATGGAGAAATTATTTAAAAAGATGAAAGCTATTTACATGGAGTCCGTGACCCCTTTACAGTCTCTGGGCGGACTCCAGAGACTGTGACTCTCTTGAAATTATGGGCAAATTGTTGTGTGTTTGTGCATATCGACATTTTTCTGCCCATCTTTCATAGATGCTCAAAGTGGTTCTAAATTAAGGACAGTTTAGGAAAGAAATTAAAGCAGCCACACTACAAAAAGAAGGGGGATTCACAAAAGAGGCAAATGTCTGGGGAATGATGGAAGGTTTTGGGGAATGATGGGAGGTTTTTGGCGATTGTCACTACTAATTGGTATGCACTGCTACAGCTTCTCTGGCCATTCAGGGGGAAGATGTGTATGTTCGTTGCACATTTAGAGTTATTAAAAACAATCATACTTTTGTAATATAAAGTAAACAAAAATTAAGTTTAATAAAAGTATACAATTCTACTTTAAGCCATCTTAATTAGCCTTTGCAATACCTGGGTAATGGAGTTCCTAGAATTACTTGCTGAATTGTAACGTGAATTGTAAATAGGCTCATCAAGGCTTAAAAGCCTAATGAAATGTCTCTAAGTTGAACCACATTATTAAAACAAGAACAATATCAGTAAGTAATATAGTTGGGTAAACTGGCCTTATTAGTTAAGTGAGCATTGTTATTAGAAGGTAAATAGGCCAAAATAAAAAGAAAATCTTACAACTTGGAAATATATATATTTTTCAAATGAAAACCAAAATCACTTCCCATTAAGAAGTTTTCCTTTTCATTAAAACTCCTAATTTTTTTTTCTATATCTGTAAACAAATGCTGGAAATGTTCCCCTCTTCTTGAGAGTTCCCTTTATCGGCATCAAGAGAAAAACAACACACAAGTGAATATAAAAATATAAACCATAAATCCAAGTAGTATGATAAGAAACAAACCAAAATAAAAAAGAAATGTGAGAACAAAGGACCTTAATAGTGTCAGATTTTGACTATGTGGACATGATAGAACTTTGGCAGAGACTAAATGAAACTTCTTAATTTAGGAATACTCTAACATGTAAATTTTATGTACAAAGAGTGTTGATTAATCAAAATTCAATTTTCCAAAGGCAACAAAGAACAGAAACTTTAAAAATATCCAAAACATGCAAAAATTATACTCTATGACTTACTAATTTCTCTTTAAAGCCCAAAAAGTGTGTAACTAAATCATACACTTATATCACAATGTTGATGATGTCATTTTTGTATGTTCAAAATAAGAACTCATAGGCTCATAGATGGATTCTTATCAAGCAGGCAACGTTTGGGACTTAATCAGAGGTTAGGTCTCAGAGCCCAGCATTATCTTCATGATCAAACCATGTATTTTAATGTGACTAATAAAAACAGGTGGTTCACCCCTCATGAAATACTTTTGGCTATTGTTGGCTGATGAATAAGAGTTACAATCCATAACTTGTCATTCGTTCCTTATCTTTCACATTTTGACGTTTTTCTTTCTTCTGTTTCACTACCAATTTTTCTATTTCCTGGATTTTCATGTCTCTCAAGTTGGAAGACTCATATACATCCACTTAAATTAATTCTTATTTTATTTAGTGTGCTTTAAAAATAAGGTTTAAATTTACTTATTGAACATTCACATAAGCTAATGTGCTAGAAACAGGGTGAGATCAGTGAGAAAATAAATGAAAATCCTAGATTGAAAGTACTCCCTTGAAATGAAGAGAATGAGAAGGAACTGTGCCTTATTTCTGCAGGTCAGTGCCCACAGTGCCTTATAGATAGCATGTAAAAGAGGACAGAGATCTCATGCATAAATCAGAAAGCATAGCAGTTATATGTGAAACTTTATGACTTCAACAACCTGGGCCTTAATGCAAAGAGAACCTTTTAGTTTCTGACCCAAGTCAAGAGAAAGGGTTTAGGTCCTGTGTGCTAGGATATGGTGGTGTGATGTGAACTTCAGCTCGTGGGGCCTGCCACATTGTGGATGAGGCATGAGAAATTCACACAGACTACCAAGTCCTGTGGAGGAAAAGGAACCGCATGGCTTTTCTCTCAAGAGGAGGAAAAACTGCAGCCCTCCCCATGACTGACCGTTATTTCTTTTCTGGGCACATTACATGATGGTCCTCATTTACTATGCACAGGTTCACTTAAGTGGTTACCTTTTACAGAAAACAAAGGAGACAATGCGGCTAATCACATCAGAGAAGAAGGATATTTGCAAATGCAAAGGGAAAAGTGGTTGAACTGATTACACTTGTCCTTTGAAGGTTTAGCATGGATTTTAGGGAGTTACTTTGTAGTAAATGCTACTGCCTCGATTTAGGGTGAGAGAGTTTTAGCAAAAGCAAGTTTCATATCAGTCTAGGTACAATTCAGGCCTGATTCCCCATGGGAGAACCTATCTGTGGGTATGGGTCCTGTCTGGGTTCACACCATACAGAACGGTCTGCTACAGTGGTGAACTAAAGCAAGCTTAGAATACAGGTCAAGAGAGGATTCATCCAGTTTTCCACCAAAGAAAGCATATGGGGTCAGACAAATTGGATGCTTGTGAAACAGGCTAGAACAAGGTCAGTCACCTGGGAAGAGTGGGATTGGGAGGAAGAGGGGAAATGGTCAGAATGCAGGCCCGTCAACAGGGAGGAGCAAATCTGCACCTGGAGGGGTGGCACATTGGAATGGAGGGCATTAAGGCCACTTTTCATTGAATTTTGGTTTAAAAATTACCCTTTTAAATCAAGTCAAATTGGATACCTAGAGTGTATTAACACAACATTAAGATATTAACTAGCTATTCTTTTTCATATGGCCGAAGGACTTTTTTGGTTGGTTTTCATTTTTTTTTAATTTAAATTTAATTTATTTTCAATATTATTTTGTATTAGTTTCAGGTGTACAGCATAGTGGTTAGACAATCATTTACTTTACAAAGTGATTCCCCTGATATTATCAGTACCCACCTGGCACCATACACAGTTATTACAATATTATTGGCTATATTCCCTATGCTATACTTTCCATGTGGGATGTTACTGTTCAAGAAGAGACATGTAAATATTTAGAACACTGCCTGTTGTGTTCTTTAAACATATAATGGTCCTACCACTTTAGAGAATGCTTTATGTGTTTCCTCTATCTTAACCTATTTCACACTCATGAAAACATTATTATTATCCTCATTTTATGAATAAGGAAACCAAGTCCCAGAGTGATAATATTACTGGCCCAAAACTGGGTAGCTATTAAGTAGCAGAGCCAGGCTGTCTTGCTTCAAATTCTGCACCTTTGGATACTTTGCTATATTGCTTTTCTTCATGGAGAGGTTCTAAGAATTCCATAATCACTGAGATTTAGGTTCAATATTTGGATAAGAGAGGACTCAGAACCCTAAGTGCTCTTAGGAACACCCCAAACCTATCTCTCCCCACCTTTTGCTTCCCTGTGGCAGAGTGCTATGTCCTCTCTCATGGTGCAATTTCCACTTCCACAATCCATAGGCATTCCTCATTAAAAGCAATATGTATATCTTTTATCATAATCAAAACTGAATAGAGCTGAAGTTATGAATGAGTATTATTATTTTAAAATAATTTGACTTCAATAAAATATTGTATATGTAAATTCCATTTAGCATGTTTGGTCTATCAGCTAAGAAATCTAAATTAAAAATTTTTTTGTTTGTTTACTTCTCAATAAATAAGGTTGATCAAGGAATACTTTAAAATCATTACATTATTTCTCAGCTTAAAAGACACAGATGAAATTATTCAGAAGACAGATGCCATGGCAAGAAACTGGCATAAACTGACATCCATCAGTTTGTAAATGAATATTTGTATTATCTCTACTATTAAAGCATAAAATAATCTCCCTCAATTGAATTTGAATTATACTGATAGTTACTAAAGACAAATATTTTGAAAGGGATGCCTACTTTCATCACCGCGAGAGTTCCTGTTTAAGTCGGGAACATACGTTAGGATGGAAGTTAAAATTGAAACAGGTTTTGTTGATAAGCATATGACTTCATTATCAGTTTTCTTATTTTTCCCTCAACTTTTCACTTTGAAAAATATCAAACTACAGAAAATTTGAGAGCAGTAATATCAGTATCTACATACCATCCGCACGTATCGCAGATTAACATTCTGCCTTTGCTTTATCTATCTCTGCAGATAGATCAATCTATTTTATTTTGTGCTATTTCTTTTTTTTCTGAACCACCTGAAAATAGCTTATAGGTATTATAATGTGTTAAATCCTTAATTCTTTAATATTCATTTCCTGAGAATAAGGTATATATTATACAAAAATAGTTGTATATATGATACAACTACAATATCATTAGTATACCATAACATTTAACAATGACACCATAAAATCATCTAATATAGAGTTTATATTCAAAGTTCTCTAATTTTCCCAGTGAAGTACTTTATAGATTTTTGTGTTTTATTTTTTTTATTTGCTTATTTGTTTCTTTTTTATGCAGTATCCACTAAAGGATCACATGTGGTGTTAGGCTGTCGAGTCTATTTAGTCTCCTATAATGTACAACAGCCTTGTACCTTTGTTTTCTTTTATAACATTGATATCCTAGTAGACTACAGGCAATTATTTCCAAATCTGGAGATGTCTGATTGTTTCCTAATCATTAAATTCAGATTAAATCTTTTTGGCAGGAATTCCACATAGGGGTATGGTGTGCCTCCTCATTTGACCACATCTAGAGGTTCATAGTGTCCGTTTGTGCCATGATTGTTGGTGCTGAGTGTGGTGACTTGGTTAAGGCCACATCGACTGAATTTCTTCATTGTAAAGTTGTCATTTGCTCTCTGTAATTAACAAGTCATCTCTCAGCGCTACTTTGGAAGAAATGGCACTGACTCTCTCAGCTCCTTCCCCTTAAATACAACTAACTATAAACCTTGGAAATAATACAAAAAAACAACCAAAGTAACTTTCATGCTGTGAAAATATAAAGAGGAAGAGGGCATGGTTAGACAGTGGCAGGCAATTTAGGATACCCTCCCAACAGTCTAGGCCTGGCATTTCCCAACCCCAAACTAGCAAGAGGAGATGGTGGCCCAGATAGGTTCCTTTTCCCCCTAAGCAAACACAGTCCTTCCAAGGTCCCCAGGAGAGCCTGTTTGCACTTACCAGGGAATCCACTGGGAGTCTCACTCACAATAAGCAGTCAGAGGGCAGGCTGTCCTTTCCTGCCAAACTTGAGATGACTCTTGAGACTCAACGGAAGATACCCATCACTTTAGTGCCTTTTACTGACAAACGATACCACCAAAGGGGGTCTTTCCACAACAAAGCTTGCCATGGGACCCCTTTTTGTCCCTGTTGTCACAAATTCCCTTTGACTACCTAAGGCACCAGATGCACAACCTTGAGAAGCTCCTTCTGCCCCTCAGGGAACACCAGCAGGTACAGGGGAAACCGCAGTGACACCAGACGCATCGGGTGGACTGAAGCCACTGTACAGGAGCTCTGAAAGTTAAATTCTCATTGGAACCGAAAGCAACAAAAGCAGACCAGGTGGCTGCCTTCTAAAATAAAAGAAAGAAATAGGCCCAGAGACTCCTAAAATAATAGCAAATTGTGCTAACTACAGTAAAAAAATTACCACCTACATCAAGAACCAGGGAAATCACACCTTACATGAGAAAGGTAGTCAGTCAACTAATGCCAACATTAGGGTGAAGTTATCTGGCAAAGATTTTATTTTTATTTTTATTTATTTATTTATTTATTTAAAAATATATTTTATAATTATGTTATGACAGTTGTCCTATTTTTTTCTTCCTTTTATTCCTCTCCACCCTGTATCCCCTCTCCCACCATCATTCCCCGACCTTAGTTCATGTCTATGGTTCATACATTTAAGTTCTTTGGCTTCTCCACGTCCCATACTATTCTTAACCTCCCCCTGTCCATTTTGTACCTACCATTTATGCTTTTTATTCCCTGTAAATTCCCCCCCAATCTCCTCCCACTCCCCACTGATAACCCTCCATGTGATCTGTATTTCTGTGAAACTATTCCTGTTCTAGTTGTTTACTCAGTTTGTTTTTGTTTTCTTTTTAGGTTCAGTTGTTGATAGTTGTGAGTTTGTAGTCATTTTACTGTTCATAGTTTTTTATCTTCTTTTTGTGAGAAAAGTCCCTTTAATATTTTATATAATAAGGGCTTGGTGATGATGAACTCCTTTAACTTGACCTGATCTTGGAAACACTTTATCTGCCCTTCCATTCTAAATGATAGTTTTGCTGGACAGAGTAATCTTGGAGGTAGGTCCTTACCTTTCATGACTTCAAATACTTCTTTCCAGCCCCTTCTTGCCTGCAAGGTTTCTTTTCATAAATCAGCTGATAGTCAGCTAATGGGAACTCCTTTGTAGGTAACTGTCTCCTCTTCTCTTGCTGCTTTTAAGATTCTCTCCTTATCTTTAATCTTGGGTAATGTAATTATGATGTGCCTTATTGTGTTCTTCCTTGGGTCCACCTTCTTTGGGACTCTCTGAGTTTCCTGGACTTCCTTGAAGTCTATTTCCTTTATGGCAAAGATTTTAAATTAATGTGTTTCCTAAAATAGAGTCAGAAGACAAAGTGACACCATTCTTCCATCAGATGTTAGATTACAATGTGTGGCTGACTTTCTTCAGTGAACATGCATCTCGTAATTTTCTCTGACAGTGTCAGAGGCACCCAAACCCTCAGCCGTCCTACTTTACAGCAGTTTTTCATTTTGGATTTTGCCCCTTAAATCTACTAACTAATTCTGTTTTGTTTTGTTTTTTTTTAAAAAAACAGCAATCAAAAAACTGCTTCGACAAGCAATTCCAAGTTCCCTTGAAACAAAGGAGAACACAAAATATCAACAAATAGGCATGTCAAAAACGAACCAGATGAAAGTTATGTAACTAAAAACCATATAAAAGGAATTAAATTTTGTTGAATGGACCCAGTAATAGCAAGTTATTTTTTGGATATCAACTAACTGATTCTAAAGTTTGTGTGGAGAGGCAAAAGACCCAGAACAGTGAACAGATTACTGAAAGAGAAGTACAAAATTGAGGAACTGATACTACCTGACTTCAAGACTTACTATAAATATGTAGTAATCAAGACAGTGCATATTAGCCAAAGAATGTGCAATGGAACAGAGTAGAGAGCCCAGAAATAGCCCAGGAATACAGTAAACTACTCATGACAAAGGAGCCAAGGCAATCTGATGGAGCAAAGATAGTCTTTTCAACAAGTGGTTCTGGGACAACTGGACATCCGCATGTTTGAAAAAAATGAACCTAGACAAAGATCTTACATTCTCCACAAAATTTAATTCTAAATAGATCACAGGCCTAAGTGTAAAACGCAAAACTGTAAAACTAGAAAATAGTAGGCAAAAACCTACATGACCCTGGGTATGGCAATGACTTTTTAGATACTACACCCAAGGCACAATCTATGACAGAAACAATTGATTAGCTGGACTTGATTAAAATGAAGAACTTTTGGCCCTGGCTGGTGTAGCCCAGTGGATTGAGCATGGGCCTGCGAACCAGAGGATCGAGGTTCGATTCCCAGTCAGGGCACATGCCTGGGTTGCAGGCCAGTTCCCTGCAGGCCAACTCCCAGCAGGGGACGCACGAGAGGCAACCATACATTGATGTTTCTCTCCCTCTCTCCTTCCCCTCTAAAGATAAATAAATAAATAAAATCTAAAAAAAAATGAAAATAAAAATAAAAAATAAATAAAATGAAGAACTTTTGCTTTATACCCCCTTGAGAAATAAGGTACCAAAGGATGTCTGAGAAAGTAGACAGGATCTGTATTTTCATTATCCTCGGGGGCATTTTTACTAATATGCCCCTACATTTGCATAGCAAAATAATTGAATGAAATGTTTGTTGGTTTTCTTTACTTGCCACAGCTAATGCATCATGCCATCATCACCGAAAGTTAACACTTAAATATTTCCTCAGCTTAAAGGTGGAACCCAAGACCAAAGGACTGAAACAACGGCAACAGCAACACAAGAAGCTGCTGGCAGCGATGCTCTCTCAAGATTCTTTCGAGTCTGTTCACAGCCCTCCTCCTTCTGCAACAGAAGAAGACATTGATAATGAAGATGATGCAATGGAATTGCTGGGTAATTTTAAAAATTAATCATTTCTCTTTTCTTCTCTGGCATTGTAAAAATGTGTCGTGACTAAGAGATTTTAAAAGTTTCAAATAGTCTTGTCTTAGGGAAGAGAAAGAGTTTTAACACATATTTTATTTGCATTAGACTTTTATGAAGTTCCACCTAAGAACTAAGTTGAAATGACCTAAGCATGTGAACTGTCAGAGTGTATTTTGTGCTTTGTATATGCAGCCCTTTGCCTTCTGACTATTTAATCAGGCTTATTCTGTGTGCCATTGTGAAAAAGATTCGAGTCTGTTTGCTTTATTCTCTGATGGTAATTGCCTTGGTCACTATCAATCTTTTGTTTATAAAATGTATCCAAGCTACATGTTTCAGTCCTTATCTTAAGATGTTCCCCTGGTATTTCAAGGATGTTTCATAAAAACAGAGTAAAATTTAAAGAGGCAAAGAGTAAATAATGTTTATCTCTTCCATAAAAGTAGGGGCATTTGTAAAGATTTCAACTTTTTTACAGGCCTGTCACTTTCATAGGAAACCTTACTAATGTTGTATATGTAGGCAATCCTTTTATAGCCATTGATGGAACTTTTGTGTCGTCAGAGATCTTTTCATAGTAATGTTTAAAAATTGAACTTCCCTTTGGCAAACCATTTTTCCAAAGCAAGAATGAAATTTTATTTTGGAGAAAGTGATTCACATAAAAAACAATGTTTTTGTTTCAGTGCTATCAATTATTCTATTCTAAATAACTGGAGCAATTTTAAATGCTTTGTAACAATATACTAGTATGAGAGTAAATAGTCATTTGAGAGCTTCAAATAAGTTTAACATAGAATATTGAGTACCAGAAACATACATTATTTAAAATTTTTTTTCTTAAATCATATATTTTGGTTTTAAGTGTTTATGGCAGTAAACTACTATCATTATAATAAATGATGTCAGTCTCAGAGCACAGGCAGTTAGTCAGCAATGGCAGATTCACTGAGGTTTTCTGGCTATGACTGCGTTTACCCCAGCACTGGGGGGCTGCTACATCATGGCATTTTCTCTTTGTGCCATTGGCCTCTCCTCTCTATTTTTCTTTAAGGACAGTTAAGCCTGGGTGCTCCTTAAAAAATACTATCTTCCCCACCTCCAAATCATTAGTGTGGCAGAATGCCAGATGTAATGGTGGTATCAATTTCTGTTTAGCAAATATTTACTGAGAACTTGCAATGTGCTAGGCAGTGGCCTTGGTCCTGGGGACATAAAAATAAAATAATCATAGTCTCTGTTTACAGGAACTTGACCTTCTAGTGTTCAAGATGAAATGTAAATAGATGACTCTAGCAGTGTTTGATATGGGTGCTAATCCGATTAAGCTCACAGTGGCATGTAGGGATAACACCTGATGTGGAAGTAGGAGACAGTGGTCAGGGAATGTTTCCTAACGAAACTGATACCTGAAGGACAAGCAGGTGTGTATTCAGCGGGTGGAGTGTGGTCATTACCCTTGCGGGTTTACTCTCATGGGAATGAACTCTCTTGCAGCTGCGCTCCAGAGCAGAGCCTGTGAATCGTTCCTCTGCTTCAGTCAGTAACAAAGAATTGACACTGGGTTGTGCTGATACCCTCCTTTCTCTCTCTTTCCTATAAATGACTGCTCATGGTTACCATGAAGGCAACTATCCCCTGCCAAAGAATCTTCTGAAGAAATCTGGGCATGCTCAGAATCACTTTGGGATTCCTGGTAGCCTGGGCAGAGCAGAGGAAACCATAGAACATCAGTGATATCTCACGGGATTTTTTAAGGAGACTCAGGTGTCCACTCAGCTGCTCTCTTCTCAAGTTCCTGGTCTCCCAAGAGGATTGGGTTTAGGAGACTACCTAATGTGAGCAACTGATAACTGGTCTTCATTAATTTTTTTATTTAGACATTTTAGCCGTGGTTCGAGTAAATTTAATGTAACTGTGAGAGACAGGCAATGGCTTGGGCTTTCTCCATGTCATTCTGCAGGTCTCAGCACAACTGGCTGGTGGTACACTGCACTGCTCTCTAGGGAATAAGGTTTTCCTGCAATAACATTGGATGATCCAAGTCCCCTGGGCTGTCCCCTAAAATAAAGCCACACACAACCTTCCCTGTTGCCTAGGTGTCTCGTGAACAAAAGTGGCAGAGCAGAAAGTTTTGTCCAGAAGATGACTTCACCCAGATCGTTTGTCTAGGAGAAATGTCATTTGGGTATGATATGTGTTTGACTTTAAGGCCCACATACTCCTATCCATTAATGGCATTTAATTATTCTAAAAATACACACTTAAAACACAAACTTAGAGTTTTCTTCAAAAGTAACTAGTGTATGTAAATATATTACTTAACAATGTTACTTATGTCTTTCACTAAGGTAATGGCTCATATTTTATATACGATCAAAGAGATGTATAGTACAGAATAACTTCAGTGCATACAAGAGTTAAGAGTATTTTCAGTCATGATGTAATAACAGTTTAACATGCCATGCATATAGTAAACAAGTTATTAGCTTTTGAGGCCTGACATCTTGAGTAGCCTTATATATCTCTTAATAGTCCATTGGATTTCAGTGAGTTCATCGGTACAATACTCCTAAATCTATTTAGAAACTATAAAAGTCTACCTTCGTAGCCCTTTAGTTTTTTACCACTTTGTTTATCATTATAAAATTTTAAGACAGTGTTTTTGAAACTCTGCTTCTAAAGAAGGACCTGGTTGTACTTATTTGAAGAAAATACAAATGCTAAGCTCTTGAAAATGTCATGAAATTGCATTACAGTGCATAGAATTAGTGTCAAATGAGACAGAGGCATCTGGTATGTAAAATACCTTCTTGAATCTATCACATTTTATAGATGGGTTAGCTATAGTTTATGTGTTTTAAGACTTTAAATCATCATTGTTATCTATACCATGATTTAACAAGCTGAAAATTTTATTTATTATGCATGTGAAGCTCTCTGTAAGCTTTTTTGAAGTGATAAGTAAGTTTATGTTAATATAACAAAGGATTGTTCCTCAGTAAAACTGGCTGATTGAAGGGGGGAAAACCTTTTAGTGGAAGTAGTAAAAGTCAATAAAAGTATTGATCCTTGTTTTGTTTATTAAGAAATGTAGCATTGTTAATACGTGCTAATATTTCATTCTTCACAATTGTTTAGCTGCATCTGTGTGAATTTCTTTTCTAAATGTATTGGGTATGTGAAAAAATTATAGTACAGCATCTATAATTTTTTACATAAAAATATTTTATGAAAGATTGCTTTAAATACACTTATAAATTCATAGAATAAAAGTAACTTAATATGGAATTAATCTATATCAAAGAATAAAATATCCAAATTGTAGAATGTAAGTATAACAATTTTAAGCACCTATGAAACTAGTGCTGTGATTACAGAAGGTATTGAGTGGAACATCTGCATGTCACCTTAAATTAAGTAACTCTCGACTTCAAATATAAGATATCCCCAGGTATTTTAGTAATTGAGCTAGAAATTAATGACCATTATAAATTAATTCATTTATAATGAATAAAGCATTATAAAGAATCATTATATATTTTAGTTATTAAAATAACTTGGAAAGTCAAGTTACAGTGGTACAAGATACAAAAATATGTACTTCATTTCATTAATTTTTACAGAAAATTTGAGGGACTTCGTTAGTTTCAAAGATTTCACCTTGTAAATGTGAGCCTATTTTCATTATATTACATGCATTTTTTCTCTTTATTGTTGATGAAATGCTGATTGCAATTAATTTTTTATTATTCTTTACTTAAAGTGTAACACAAAGGACACAACTACTTATCTTAGACAGTTTTATGGGATAGTACTTTAAAAAGTTTTTTAATGATTTCATAGAGTTGATGATGAGGCTAGTACTAAAAATCACACTCTAGAGATGCTAAAAAAGAACAAAAAACAGGATTAGTCATGCTTTATACTTTCCAGTCTTATGTCAGAGTGATGTAAAAATTAAAACTAAGGTTATATTACCAAAACACATAAGATGATTACAAATATATATTTGTTTTAACTTTAATAATTAATAACAGGTATTATTATCCTGGTATTCTTTACAGAATACAATAATCAAGTTTCCAAAACCTGAGTATCTTAGCAAATTCCATAAAATATAAACTTAATTTTCTAGAGGGACTTATATTAAGATGATCCTTTGTCAAATTTTCTTTTGCATTTTGAAAGTAAACATTCACTCTCTGTTCTGCTTTTCCTTTTATTAACTGGAGACTTCTTAAAGCAGAAAACACTCATATTTGCAAAATAAGAACACGCATTTCACCTGATGAGAAATGGGTGTCGTCACTCTCGTACGTGAGTATGTATGTGGGAGGGGGCTTAAATGTATCCATGTACCTGTACGTGAATGACTAAAAGTGTGTGATTTCGGTTAAAACATGTGGGAACATGCACACACACTTCATTTCCTTTGAGTACGGACTGTTGGGAATATCAAGACAACAGAAAAGTGGTCACTTTAAAATGAAGATTCTTTGTAGAAAAGATTATATTGAAAAGCATGAGGACTTCCAAAATTAAATTTATGAATGCTTCAGTTGTCTGTAAGATCGCTTTAAATACTATTTAGAAATTCATTCAGCATAGTGCCAGAGTAACTCGATGTGGAATTAGTACATGCCAGAGAGACCACTAAATATGTGGGATGTCAAGATAAAACAATTTTGAGCACCAGTGAGTTAGTGCTTTAAAACTAGAACATACTGAGTAAGTTATCTTCCAAATCATCTCCATCGAAACAGACCTTGTTTTTAAATATAAGACATTCTCAAATGTTTCAGTAGTTTCACTGGTAATTAATGACCACAGTTAAACACTCTAGAAAATTGGCACACATATTTTTGAATGTTCACTAATTGAATTAGTATAATGAAGAATCTAGAACCTCACACAGATGTATGAAAATATATTTTACATGCCAAGTAGTGAATATTTCCTCCTGTTAAGCCATGTGATATACAAGAGTGGGCAGAGGTAGGTTTGGAGTTGTGAGTTGTCAGCATACCTGCCTGGGATGCGCACCTGCCTGTCCCAGGTCAGAGCACATTCGTGAGGCAGCCAAATCGATGTTTTTCTCTCACATCGATGTTTCTCTCTCTCTCTCTCTCTCTCTACCTCCCTTCTCCTCTCTCTAAAAAATTAGGTAGCATGTCCTTAGGTAAAGATAAAAAAAAGTAAAGCAAAATGAAAAGAGCTTCAGTGAACAGTAGGGCAATATAAAATGATAAAATATTTCATTAGAATTCAAGAAAGAGAGGGAAAGGAAAAAAGATTTTAAAATAGTGTTCAGTTTTGTTTTTCAAATTTGATGAAAAATATAAGCCTACAATACAAGTTCAGAAATCGTTAGGCTCACAATATGAAACAATTTTAAGTAAACAGAAGCTGGTACATGTAAGTCACCAGCAAACTTGCACTTTGAGAATAGTTACAACCAGCAACTGGAGAAAACCAGCAACTGCAGAATCAAAGTATCTGATTTCAGTACTTATCATAAGGCTACAATAATCAAGACAATGTGTTATTGACATGTAACTTGACAAACAAATCAATGAAATATTTTAAAGTTGAGAAATAGATTTGGTCAATTAGTTTTCAAAAAGGCATTAGGCAATTCGATACAGAAAAGAAAATGTTTTCGAGCATTGGCATGGGAACAATTAGATAGATGTAAAGAAATCGTACCATAACAAAAATTAATTTTAAATGAATTATAGACACAATCTAAAGGCAGACAAAGATTTCTTAGAGATAAAGTAACTGATGATAAAATAAAAATTTGATAAACTAAACCTCATTAAAATGACAAACTTCTCAGGAAATAAAAAGAAAGTCAAAAGATAAAATTTTAAATGTAGAAGGATGCCACTGGCTGAGAGAAAAATACAGACATCTGACAAAGGGTTTCTATCTAGAATGTGTATAGAGCTCCTACAAATCAATTTTATTTTAATTTTTTACCCTCTTTTTTTCTTACAGCATAAGAACTTCACACACTGAGGTCAGACTCCACAGTTGATTTTTTTAAAGATTTTATTTATTTATTTATTTTTAGAGAGAGGGGAAGGGAGGGAGAAAGAGAAGGAGAGAAACATCAATGTGTGATTATGTGTCATGTGTCCCCCACTGGGGACCTGGCCCACAACCCAGGCATGTGTCCTGACTGGGAATCAAACCAGCGATCCTTTGGTTCACAGGCCCATGCTCAATCCACTGAGCTACACCAGCCAGGGCATCAATCTTTTTTTTTAAAGCACAAGTTATGTAATAAAAGTGGGCAAAAGCTTTCAATAGGCATTTCACAAAAGGAGATAAACAAGTGGTAAATATACATGTGAACAGTGTCCAATATGCAAAATAAAGGGAAATGCAAAATAAAGCAACATCGAAAGACTACTTCAAACCAACTAGAATGGCCAAAATTAAAGACTCTCAACACGAACCATTACCAACAACGTGATGTGGCTCTGTATGTCAAAAGTTGCTCATAAGAATGAAAAGTTTTACAATCTCTCTTTATAAAATTCAATATATACCTTCACTATAGGTATATAAGGTAATTCACTATGGCCTAGGATTTTTTCCCAAGAGAAATAAAGCATGTATCCTCAAACATTTTGTATATGAAAACAGTTTCACCCTAAATAACTCAAACAGAAAATAATTGAAATTATAATCACATGGAGAACGTATAAATAAATTGTGATATATTTACACAATGGAATACTGTTAAACAATAAAAATGATTAAGTACTGATACTTGTGACAATCTGGATGGATCTCATTGCTGTGTACGAAACTGTCCTCCCACCCCCAATTCTTATGTTGATGCCATAGCTCCTAATGTGATAGTATTTGGAGAGAGGACTTTTGGGAGTAATTATTAAAGTTACATAAGGTCATAAGGCTGGGTTCCTAATCCGGTAGGACTGATGGCCTTATAAGAAGGAGAGAGCTACC
This sequence comes from Sturnira hondurensis, assembly GCF_014824575.4. NCBI lineage: Eukaryota > Metazoa > Chordata > Mammalia > Chiroptera > Phyllostomidae > Sturnira > Sturnira hondurensis. The sequence goes on from NW_028082759.1 coordinate 35,015,592, forward strand.
TCTCCCTCCCCCTCCCCTCCCCCTCTCTCGCCCCTCCCCCTCTCCCTCTCCCCCTTCCCCTCTCCCATGTATACACACACAGGAAAGGCCATGTGAGGATATAATGAGACAGTGGCCATCTGCAACCCAAAGAGAGAACTCTCAGAAGACATTGACCTTGCTGACACCTTGATCTTGGATTTTCCAGTTTCCACAACTGTTAGAAAATAAATTTCTGTTATTTAAGCCATCCAGTCTTAAAGATATTTCGTTATGGTAATCTAAGCCAATCACGATACTTATAAACATTATGTTGAACAAAGGAAACCAGAAACAAATGACTACATACTATACCATTGATAATTTAATCAGGAGAAATTCAAGAACAGCCCAAACTAATCTGTGGTGATAGAAATCAGAACATAGTGGGGGTGGAGAGGGGTTGATATGAGAAAACTTTCTGTGGTGATAGAAATACTTTATATTTTCACTGAAGTGTTCATTACCGGGGTGTACATTTATCAGAACTCATTACAGTATACAATCAATATCTGTGCATTTCTCTGTAGATTTGAATTTTCAGAAAAATAAAATAGAAGTTTTTATTTATTAAAATCATGGCTGCATAATATTACATCATGAGAATATTCAAGGAGTTAAAATTAAATTTGATGTTTGTTATTGTTCCTGAAATGAAATGATTAAATTTCATGGAAAACACACATGAGGTATGAGAGGTAATTTAAGATGCTAACACTCACTACGGAAATGTCACAGCCGTGACCCCTGATAAGTTTTCCAGAGTCTGTCTGTTGTCAGTGTCATGTTTGAATAATCCTGAACTGAATCAGAAATTGTCATTTTAATTTCATAGTAGTGTTTTGGAAAGCAGAGTTTGATCTCTGGTGATAAATTCCCTAGTTTTGAATATACATACTGTTCCAATGTGGTCACACTATCTTTTATTTCATATACTGAAATTTTATCTCTCACTGACTTGCCTGTGATGTAAAGAGTTAAAGATGTGGAAATTTAACCTGAAAAGGTCCTTATTATCAACTGGAAATGTGCAGTACTGTAATATGAATCTTCTTATATTTTTTGTTTAAACATCTTTAAAGAGGTATGCACACACGACATAAAACTCATCCATTAAAAAATGTACGGTTTAATGGCTTTGCTCTGTTCACAGAGTTCTGCAGCCACCCCACAATCTAAGGTTAGAACATTTTCTCATCCCCCCCAAATAAAAACTCAATTAGCAGTCACTCCTTGTCCCCCACCACCACACTCCCTCACCTCTAGACCATCACTAACCTATTTTCCACCTTATGGACTTGTGTGTTCTGAACATTGCGTAAATGGAATCATATACTATGTGTCGTGTTCTGTGAGGAGCTTCTTTTACTTAGCATGATGTTCACAAAATTTATTAATACTGTAGTTATATTAGTCTTTCTTTCCTCTTTAAAAAAAGAATAAACTCAATTTTAGAGCATTTTTAGGCTCATAGTAAAGTTGAGCTGAAGGCACAGAGGTTTCTCACACCCCACCGTCTTCTGCCTGGGCACAGCCTCCCCAGCTAACAACACCCTGCACCAGAGGGATGCATTTATTTTAATGAATGAACCTACAGTGACACAGTATCGTCACACAAAGTCCATACTTCCACACCAGTGTTTGTTTTGGGTTTCAGACATTCTGTTACATTCTTTGGTTATGAAAACTGCATAGTGACATGTAGCCACCACTCTAGTATCGTACAGAGTAGTTTCGCTGCCCTAAAAATCCTCTGTGCTTTATCTATTCATCATCCCTCCTTCCCCCATTAGTCCTGGCAACCACTGATACTTTGACTGTCTCTACAGTATTGTCTTTTTCAGAAAGTCACACAGTAGGAACCATATAGTATGTAGGCTTTCGAGACTGGCTTATTTCACTTAGTAACATGCATTTAAGATTAGTCAGTGTCATTTTACGTCTGGGTAGCTCATTTATTTGTAACACTAATAGTATTTCAATCTGGATGTAATACAGTTTCTCTATTCATCTACTGAAGGACATCTTGGTTGCTTCCACGTATTGGCAGTTATGAATAATGCTGCTAAAAACACCTGTGTGCAGGTTTTTGTGTGCATGTAAGTTTTCAGAACATTTGGGTGTGTACCAAAGAATACGATTGCTGGCTTGTGTAGTGCAAGTCTGTTTAGTTTCATAAGAGAGTGCCAAAGAGTCATCCAAAGTGGCCGCACCCTTTTGCATTCCCCCGCCAAGCAGTGAGAGCTCCACGTGCTTCACAGACTCACAAGTATTTGGTGCTCTGAGGTTTTTTTCCTTTTGTAGAGGGAGTGGGTTAGCCATTGTAATAGATGTTCAGTTATATCTCATTGTTATTTTATTTTCAGTTCCTGAATGACATATAATCTTGAAGGCCTTTTCATAGGCTTATTTGCCATCTGTCATCTTTGGTGAGGTGTCCAGATCACTGGCCCATTTTTTAATGGGGTTTATTTTGTTATTGTCGATTGTCAAGAGCTCTTTGTGTTTTGTATTCCCTTTACCCATGTTGCATATGCTCTTTGAACTGTTTGTATTACAGTCCCATGTTAGATGCATCTTTTGCAGGTATTTTTCCCAGTCTGTGGTTATCCTCTCATTCTGTTGGCATTGTCTTTCAGAGGAGTTTCTAATTTTAATGAAGACCATCTTATGCTTTTTTTCAGGGCTCAAGCCTTTGGTGTTTTATCTACAAAGGCCTCACCTCACTGAAGGTCGTCTAGGTTTTCTTCCAGGTTATAATTTTTTTTAATTTTACATTTAAGTCTGTGGTCCATTTGAGTTAATTTTTATGAAGGGTATGTGTAAGATATGCTCCTAGGTTCATTTTTTATATACGTCTGTCCTGGTGTTTCAGCATCCTCAGTTGAAAAGACTATCTTTTCTCTATTTGTATGGACTTTCCTTCTTTGTCCCAGATCAGTTAACTATAAGTATGTGAGTCTATTTCCAGGCTCTCTATTCTGTCCCATTGAGCTGTATGTCTGTTCTTTCACCAGTGCTACACTGTCTTGATTGCTTTAGATTTGGGGTACTTCTTGAATTTGGTAGTTGGTCCTGCAACTTGGAAAAAATGACATCTTATAATATTGAGTCTTCCTATCCATGAACATGGAATACCTCTCCATTTACTTAGCTCTTTTTTAATTTTCTTCATCAGAGTTTTATAGTTTTCCTCATGTATATCTTATACATATTTATACCTAAGGGATTTATTTTAGAGGTACTAATGTAAATAGTAACTGTATTTTTAATTTCAAATTCCACATGTTCATTTCCAGTATTTAGAAAAGGAATTGCATTGTGTACAAACTTGTAGGCTACAACCTTGCTGTGATTGCTTATTAGTTCCGGAAGTTCTGTCACTTGCTTTGCATAATCTCCACAGACAATCATATCATCATCTCATGTCTTCCTTCCAAATGTATGTACATTTTATTTCCTTTTCTTGTCTTACCACATTAGCTTGAACTTGAAATGCAGTGTTGAAAAGGATGGATGGTGGAGAACATTTTGCCTTCTGTCTGATCTTAGCGGGAAAGCCTCAAGTTTCTCACCACTGAGTATAATTTTAGCTGTAGAGTTTTTTGTAGATATTATTTCTCAGATTGAGGAAGTTCCCCTCTATTTCTAGTTTACAGGGAGTTTTTATGTGGAATGGGTTTTGATTTTGTCAAATGTTTTTGCATCCAGTGATATGATCATGTAATTTTTCTTTTTAAATCTGTTAATATGATGAATTACATTAACGATTTTTGAATGTTGAGACAGTCTTGGATACCCAGGGTAAATCTTACCTTGTCATGGTTTATAATTATTTTTGTGTATTTTTGGATTAGATATGCTAATATTTTGTTGAGAATTTTTGCGTGGATCATGAGAGATATCTGTCTATAGTTTTCTGGTATAGTCTTTGTCTGTTTTTCATGTTAGAGTAATACTGGCCTCAAGGAATGCAATAAGAAGTGTTTCCTTTGCTTCTACCTTCTGTAAAAGATTATAGAGAATTTGGTGTAGCTTCTTCCTTACATGTTTTGTAGAATTCACTGGTGAACTCATTTGGGCCTGGTGCTTTTTTGTTCTTTCTTTTTTCTTTTTTGGAAGCATATAAATTATTGATTTAATTTCTTTAAAAGATTTAGGCCTGTTCAGATTGTCTTTTTTCAATTTTTTCTTATATGATTTTTTGTTATTTCTGACTTTCTAGGAATTGGTCCGTTTCATTTAGGTTATCCAATTTGTATGCATAGATTTATTTATATTATTTCTTTGATATCTTTTTAACATTCAGAGTATCTGTAATAATGTCTCCTCTTTCATTTCCGAATGTGCCAAAATACACTTCTGTACCCATCAGTTTCCAGATTTAAACTCTTACCCTCATGAAGACCCCTGTCCTGTCTCCTTGGGCACCTGTGCTGGATTTTGTTTTGGGTGCACACCTAAGAATGGTGCTTCTAGGTCGTGGGTGTTTGTATATATGCAACTTTTGGCATTCTGTTATGTATCTTGTTTGTTTCTTTGTATCCATGTTGCTTCTCCAGAGTCTGGGTAATGGTTCTCAATCAGAGACAGTGCTGCATCAGCCGTGTGCACTTGCGAATATGCGAAGACGTTTTTACTTACCATGATACCTGTGGGCATGCCTGACATTTAGTGGGCAAGAGCAGGGTGCTGACTCTCCTGTATTGTATAAGATTACCTATTTACTGAAGAAGCATCCTACTCAAATTGCCAATAGGGTCCCTGTAAAGAAAGATGTCTTTAGGGTACATACCTAGGGGTGAAATTGCAATTCATACTTCACGGTGTGAACATCCTCAGATATGGTCCAAATTACCATATAGAGCTTCAGAGTGATTGCGTCTCTTACCCTCCTACCAGCAGTTAATAAGCACTTTTGTTTTTCTGCAACTTTGACTATATGTGGTATTATCATATTTCAAAAAACCTTTTATTATATAAAGTGATGGCTGTGTTAATTACTTCATTGAAGTAATTGATACATATATTAAATCATGATATTGTATATCTTTCAAAATCATGCCATTCAACCTAAAAAAGTCTCTCTCAATTTGATTACAAAACAACTCATTGCTTCAAAATTTTTCATTTTTGTGGTAACTAATGAAGTTGAATTAGCACATTTTCCATTTGCTTCTATAGATGGTGTATTGTGGATGAAATCTTTAGAGATTTTGTCCCATTCTCTCTGTTCAGTTTGTAGTTATGTTGTCTTTTGATAGTTTTAGGGTCAGTTATTACAGTTTTCATATCTAGTAATTTTATTTTTTATTTCAAATCTGTTTGTTCTTGTCTTCCCATATATTTACCATTTTCCTTATCATTCCTGAATGTTTTTTCCTCTTTTTAAAATTTTCAGTAAACTTGTATTTAGTTTTTGAAGTGAACCTATCATCTCCAATTCTTGAAGTGTTAATTCTCTTCTTGTTTTTACTGGCGCATACTTTTCTATAGTAGTTTTTCTAATGCGGTTTATAATGTTTAACTTTGACCCAGGGCTGCAGAAGCACTCATGCCAGGTGCTTTTCATCTGCCTGTAGGAGGGTTTGTCCGTTGAGTTTCACTCTCTCAGCTTAGACTTCCCCCATCGCTTGGACAGTGTAAATCAGGACTTTATACCCCCGTGTAGCATAAGTCTGTGCTTCCATTTCTCATGATCTCTCTTCCAACAAGAGCCTCTAGTGATGACAAGCTTCCTTGCAACTTCTGAGACTGATTGGGGAAATTCTTCTCATCCAACTTGCTGAGCCCAGTTGAATGTAACTTGCAGCCCTTCAGAGTTCCCAGTGTATTCAGAATGCTTCTTTTCAGCGCTCCAATTACATGAGCTGAAGGCCTCATCTCTTTTCTTCAAAAATTCCTGATGCTAGCCCAAAGGCCTGGCAGACCCAAGACCCCTGTGGGCTCCCAGAGTTTTAGTCTAGATTTTCTGCTCTAGATTTCATCTTCTTTATTTCCACTACATGAATACATCATTTCTTTTAGAAGTTATTTGAAGTTATTTTATTTTGTTAATTTTAGCATTTCTGTCTTTGGACTGACAGGAAGCCTTTTGTGACGTTCAGTTAGCCCTATTGGTAGAAATTTAAATTGTTTAATTTCAGTGAAATCAAATAGTAATAAAAATACAAAAGAAGTATATAGGAAAATACATATAAGTAATTAGCTTTTAAAAACAAATAGCAAACATTATGTATGTTATCTAATCTTGGGGAAAAATTATCAAAAATTGTATAAATTTATAGGAGTTATACATGTATAGCTATCTGTCTCTATGTATTAAAACCAAACTGATATCCATAGTTGAATTAGGGGAACAGAATTAATATGAGAATGGTGATTCATTTTTCTACTTTGTATATTTCTTTATTGTTTGTTTTGTATGGAGGCATTTTAAGCAAGAAGAAGATGCTAAAACTAATGATAATTTTAAGAGGAAGTGTTCTGTAACTTCCCTGATGGGTGTTTTGGTCATTTTTAAGAGTGAAAACTCTGTGAGCCTAAAAGGCAGATTATGGACTTGTTTCACAGACTGTGGTGTAACAGGTAAGTCTAGAGGTGTAGCCAGCCTCAGAGTGAACCCCAGGATCTGGGAGCAGGGGCACCAGGTGGCAGTGACCAGGAACAGACCGCATCTCGGATGCCCGCTGGAGACGAGGACACGCCCACCAGAACAAGACCCCAACCACCCAAGACGGAAGTCAGTAACCACCTGTGCCTCCTGGTTATGTCCACCTATGGCATTTCAAGGGCCACCAAGTTCTTTCAGATTTAAAAGTGCTTACAATAATGTGGATTGGAGGTATGAGAGATGCTGTCCGCAAATGCCATTTAAACATCAGTTGAATTTCACCCTCACAGCTAAAATTGACTTCAATCCTGGTAACCATATTCTCCCTTTACATGATTTCCATTCTTAGTCAATCTTCCACAAGCCATATTTGATATGCCATAAAATAAAAAAAAAATAAGAATGCTTATAATGAATTGTCCTGATCCTAAGCTTTCTTATTTTTTACCCTACTTACAGATCATTTTTACCATGCATGCAACCTATGTTATTCACATCAAACAGATAAAATGTGTGTTTCATTGAATTTCAGTAATAGAAGCAGGGGGGAAATCTTGCTCTTTCTGCATACTAATTGAACAGTACTTCAGACTACATTATTTTCCTGTAGGGTAAAATAAAGTTTGTTAGCTTCTGTGTTTTGTAATTAACTCATTACACATTTATATTTAGTATCTTAGCAGTTAGTTCAAGGCAAATAATTTTACACTGAAAAATCCATTAACCTTCTCTGTGGGGGCATCATTTTCTTGTAAATTAAATTGCCTAATTAGCTGATCCTTTGGAAACTGATTTTGAGCTTGATTCCCAGAAGCTTAACCAAAATGCTTCTACTATTAAAATAAACTACTTACAGATTACTTTGTAAAGATACCAGATGCAAGTTACTCTTAGACCAACCGTGAGGCTGCTAATTCGAGGAATTAAGTGACTCACCAAGACAGAACTCGTATTATATTTGGTTGGTATTTATCTGCCCTGTGCCCACCCAGATCTTGCAAGTAAAGAGAAACGCTCCACCTTGCATGCGGGCTAGCAGAGTGGGCTCTGGTTTCTTAATGGACAGCCTTGCCAAGGAACAGCCCGTAACAAAAACTGTGTCTTTACCAAATCAGCTTCTGTCTACACCAGTAAGGAATAAGTGTACTTTGCAAAGGGTGATTGAGAGGCATTGTTACTCAGTGAATATTGTGACTTTCACTACATTCTTTACTTAATATTTAATATGTAAAAGAAGGGATATTGTCCTGTGTGCCATTTTATTCTTATGGGTATGAGTGATGGTGCCCTTGCAGGCCAGGTGCTCAGAACGTGAACGTCAGAATGAGCGTTGTGCTGTTGGCAGAGAGGGGAGGCGATGAATTAACAACAGATGTGTGTTAGTGATGAAATGTTTTAGAGTGTTCTCTGCCTTGATGTTAGGTGACTTGAGTAAAATACCTGTATACCTGGGAAAAGGAAAAGTAGTAATTGTCCACTTACAGCAGAAACAGATGCTAAAAGGCCTGTGGTTCAGTAGGCGCTTCTTTATGAAACTAGTTCTCATTTATTGGTCCTCATTTCCGAGCTCTGAAATTTTTATAGATGGAAGTTGTAGGAGAATAGATGAAGATTATTCCTTAGCACTCAGCATTTTTATTCTCAATAACACAAAACAAAATGAAGTTTTCTATTATTCAAGCAAATATGGATTATGTAGGCACCTAATTTAAAAGTAAAGTTAGAAACTAATTATTCTTCACTTCATTTTTGGCTTTGAGTCTTAATTTTGATGACTAACCTGAAATATAAAAATAAAAAAATTATTTGCCATTTACAAACTTGTGGAAAGGTAGTATGCTACTCATTAAAAAATTAATAAAATATAAGTTTTTAACATACATTACATTGTTCTTACCAAACAGAAAATTTCTAATCATATAGTTTCTTTTTTCCTCCTTACAGAATATAATAACTTATAGAATTTAATTATTGGAAACAATGTCATAACTGTTAGGAACATGGTGGTAGGGGTTTGCAGTCGAGAGACACAGACAGTGAAATGTGAAACAAGCACAGAACAGATTTTCAGTCTTTTACCAAAACACTGTTAAATATAAAAATAGGCTACATCTCATAATATCTGAGGTCAATGACAGTGGAAGTTTATGGCTATATTTACCTTACCATTGACTGTCAAGGTCATCGATTACACCATGGCCTGTACTGGGTACTGAAAATAGACAAATGAGGTGCAGACCCTACCCAGACATAATGGTTGAGAAAAAGACAAACGTAAAAAAAATTAAAAAAAGAAAGGAATCGATCTAAACCCATGTGATTTCTACACCATTGTTAGCATGTGCAGGATAAGCTGTGATTATCCAGGGGAGGGGATGATTGGTTTTGTTAGTGGGAGAATAAGGGAAGGCTGCATGGAAGAAGCGATAGATTAACACAGTTCGGATTGGCGAAGAAGGGTTTCTTGTAAGAAGATTGTGTGGAGGGAGCTACACCAGTAAGAGTGAACACTAAAGGCTGGGTGAAAAGTAGTAGAGTACAAAACAAGAAAAGATCAGATTTGTGTTATTGAAGTGATTCTAATGGTTGTGGGAATGATCTGATGAAAGGGCATTATGAGCTGGAGCCCAGAGGTAACGCATTATGAGAATCTAGATGAGAGACGATCGTTATATTAGGGAGGTGAGAGGGGTGGACGAGGAAGAGTGACTTCCTTTTCAGGCCTAGGTGAATGGTGGCGTCATCAACCTAGAAAAGAAATACAGGAAAACGAATTAAGTTTTAGTTTCCATATGAGAAGTAATTTACTGTTAAAGTAAGTTTTAAAGTGGTTTTGATATAATCTGTAAATTATAAGGTGTGTGGATAAGTCTGTAAACTGATGAAGATTGGGGTCGGAAATTTAGTTTTGCAATTTAAAACTACTTAGAGAGAGCTTCAAAATAAAAATAGAAGGGGTCCTAAGGGAGGCTTAAGAAGTGGCAACATTAGTCATATGAAAAATTATCATTATTCTTTAGTTGTCATAAGTGACCTGTTTTAATACAGCCAAAATCATGGACATGAAAAGATCACCTGGATTTGTTCTTATTTGTACATATCTACAACCATCTCAGCCTAAGTTGAATGCAACAGCGTTTGTGTGTGAAATTTAACACATAGCCAGGAACTTCAGAGTTAAGAACATAGTCTGTTTGGTGAACAGTTAAAACACACTGAGTGACGAGGGCTGTGGTGTGGCAGGAGTGTGATGCTATGGGAACACGGGGAGGGCTCCCCTGAACGGAGGGGCAGAGTGTGAAGAGAGGTTTTGTCGAGCTGATGATGGAACAGAGCTGAAAACCAAATGGGCACGAAGAGGAAAGATACCTTCTAGGTGAGGAGAAGAGAGAAGTGTTCACACTTGGCAGGAGTTCATGGGCGGGAGGCAGATCATTGAAAGTGGTGGAGTGGGCACATCGACTGAGGTCAGATAATGAAGGACTCTGTGTTTCACAGTAAGTGGCTTGGATTTTCTCTTGCAGTCAGTGGAACATGATGGAAGGATATAAGCAAGGGGGTCATAGATTATATATGTATTTTTTCATGAAACATTCCACTAGTGGCAATCTGGACCATGTATTGGGAAGCATTATGAGCAGAGGTATGCAGAAACCCATACAAATGCATGTGTATAGAGAAATATTCCACACATATGGTAGGGAAAAAGAACATTTGATCTTTTTTTCTGTTGACTTAATTTTATATGAAAATAGTATTAAATTTGATAGTCATGCCTTTTCAACATTTTACATCCGAGTTTTTGCTTTCCACTGTCTTGTACCATTCCCGAGTTTGCCCAGAGACCAGGACCTAAATTAAGGACAACAGACTTGACTTTATTTAACTGTCAGGTCGGGTGAAAGCATGACACTCAAATGAACACTGATACTGACAAGCCCTTCTCTTGTGACCTCCCATTTTGTTTTAGTCACTCCTTTAAGTCAATAAAGGGATTTCTTTTCATTCAACATTCAATACATCACTTCCACAGTCTCACTGTGTGGCAGATTATGTAGACACTATTTATCAACTTCTGAGCCTCTGATGATTTTGAAGTTAGAAGGAAAGTGTATACAGGTCCAACACATGGTTATTTGAAACGGTGGTGAGGCCCTGTTCGGGTGGCTCTGTCAGTTAGGGTATCTTCTGGATACACCGAGGTTGTGGGTTTGATCCCCAGTCAGGGCGTGTACAAGAGTCAACCCATTAATAGTAAGTAGAACAATTCATTCTCTCTGTCTCTCTCTCCCCCTTCCTTTCTTTCTAAAATCATTTTTTAAAAAAGTGTGTTGAGAAAATGGGGGAATTGAGAGAGAAATACCACAATTGGTCCTATAACTGCAGGGACCATGTGTGCAGTTTCTTGTAAACGACTGAATTGCATGGAGGTTAGGGAAGGGGAAGGGAAGGCATCTGGGACAAAATACCTCAGTGCATAATTATATTGCATGACTTGTGTGCTCATGTGGATAAGTGCATAACTCTAGTGAGACTGGGAGCTTCTTGATTGTTAAGACTTGCTCTTTGGTATTTTTATACCCAATAATTTAGCATGTTTAGCATATTCTTAACAGCTATCAAATGTTGAGATGTTCATCTTAAAGATTTAAATTTCTTTTAAACTTCTATTCCAACCATGTCCTTGTTATGTAATGTGTAATTGCTTGACTTGTATCCAAAATTTCTATATTTTATGGCACATCCCTGTAATTTTCTTAAATCTCCATTTTCTGCCTTAGTGGCATCATCTGCTTCAGTTTCAGGTTATTGCATGAACAAGTGATACTTTTCAAAGCTGTGTAAAACTGCTTTGAGGGGCAGGGTCGTTAGCCTACGGGGAACGTCCAGCATCTGTGTCTGTTTCTGCTGGGACTGTTTGATCCATTCTAACACCATAAGCACTAATAACATTAGTGCCTCCACCAGTTAGCAAGACTTCAGAGAAATTATTTACTCTGGTTAGCTAGTCAGAAAAATGCTTATAAAACAAAAAATATATATAATTACAATAATGATTTCTTATTCAAAATACAGAAGCATGTAATTATACATGCAGTGAGCCCTAATGTCAAAGCTCCCTATAATTTGAAAAGGCTAATTTTTTCCAGTTTTACAGTTGTGGCATCTCTAGATAGAAAGGAGAAATTGAAATCGAGTCAGGAAAACAAAAGCATTAAAGAAATGCTATGTTTATTAGAGTCTGAATACAAAACAGTCTAAACAGTGACCTTAATAAAAGCTTGTGGAAGTTTAAAATGAAAACGCAACTTTTAAAGCATTTTTAAAAAATGTTTTTAGTTTTTCTCAAATGGGGTGACCTGCAGATCCCAGGGCTGCAAAGGGGGGAGGAGGTCTCGAATGAAGACCAGGGAGGGGACTTCGGAGGGCTCCGTCTAGGTTTGGGATTATCTGCTTGAGAAAGCTAAATTTTTTTTTCAAAAATGACATTCACTCCATCAGCACTCAATGTGTGCCTGATGTTATCCTGCACCACATCGATACCTGAATCAATAAAACATTTTCCATCCTTAAAACTTTTGCAGATGAGTGAGGAAGTGGATAACTAATTAAGTAATTACATTACCTGGTGAGTGATACAATAAAAGCTGGTGCAGGTTTCTAGAGGGAATAGAGGGAGGGATGAAGAACATTATCTAAAATAAAGTCAAACAGATATATGGGAAAAGGGGGGATTACTGCACTCAGTTTAGTTTCAGAAAACCTACTAGGAACTTTCCTAGTAGTGTTAAAAAGGGTGTCTGAAAGAAAAATACCTGTACTTTTTAAATTAAAATTCTAAAATAAAATTGCTATGTAATGTAACTGTAGCATCTGCCTATTCTTAACTAGATAAGTTTGCTGTTAATAGTTTATTAGTAAGGAAACATCCTTATGTTTTATATTTTGTTAGTGTGTTAAAAACACCATGTATATGTATTTTTATCTCTGAAGCTTTTTTTTATTTGACAAACGAACAAAAACCCCTGGGTTCATGAATTTTGTGGAACAGCACTTGCAAACACTGTCTTTCTCTTTAAGAAGGGATTATGTTACTCTAAAAGAATGAAAATTAAATAAAATATACTGGATTGTTATAACTTCTGTCTATTGAAAATATGATGTTTTGATCACATTTTTTTTTACCTTTTCTTTCTGGAATGCTACATATGAAATTAGAAGAGATTCCAAAACTGGGTGTAGAAACTGCTGACTCAGGATTAACCCTGGGAAGTTAACATGTTTATAAAGTAAGAAACCTTCTGTTTTTATGTATTTTGCAGGTTAATGCCAAATGTGGAAATGGGTCTAGACTAGACAGAGAGGATGTGAAGAGGGAAGTCCTAACCTGCTCTTGACTGGGTTCCTTTAACCTTGGGCCGGTCTGCTCACCCACGGGCTGTGGTTCCATTCTCCGCACGGTGAGCGGTGAGCGAGTGAGATCAGAGATCCCCAAGGTCCTTTCCTGATAGAGGAGGGTATTGTTATCTGAGAAAAATTGGTACCAGTAAGAGATCACTTGACATGAATTTATCAAAAGTGGTGTGCACAATCTTGTCGTTAATATTGGAGAAAAGTTGGAGTGGAATGTCCCCTGAAAAATTAAACTAACAATTACTTTTAAAATTATGTTATATTTTGTATATACAATTTAAGTCGCCATTTCACTATATACTCATTCTTAAAATAATGACTGAGTTGTGCGGGCTTCTTTGGCTTGGTCACGGTAGGATAATAAGAGTTGCTGTGGCCTATTAGCACACAGCCTTCATTCTCATTTATTTTCCGGGCACTTTCATAGAAATGGTCATTTTGAAAAATTACCGGAAGGCCTCAATAATTTTCCCAAGCTTCTCTCAATCCCTTGACATCAAATACTCCTCCTCTGAAGCCCCTATGATCTCATCATTCTTATCTCTTTTCTTTTTTAGTTGTTAGCTGGCCCAGCTCAATATAATCTCATTTATTGATGGCTAAACACAGGCTCTGAGTGTTCTGTCATCCACTTTCCATGCTTCACATTATCCTTTATCTTTTTCAAGTTTTCAATTTGTAATTTTTCACTGCATTGCCAAGTTCTAGCAAGACTGTCTACGGTTAAAAAGAATGGGAGAATAAGGGGACTTTTTGAGTGAGGGTTGATTTGTACATATACTCACTTCATTAGCAAGTATTTTTGAGTTACTTTTACAATTTTTTTCTCTCTTCTGTGCTGAAATGCGTGGACTGATATAGTGGAGAGTTGGATAGTACATCTTTCTCTTATAACATCCGTTGGCCCTAGTCCTTGTGTGATGAGGTGCAGGAGTCTTATCCTGGACCAAGCTGCTGCTTTTTGTGAAAATTTTTATTATCAAAACGAGGCACAGGTTCAAGGCAGCTCCTCTCAGTCATCTCACTTACCCTTCCCCCTGAGGCCTACAACTCTCATTGATCCATCCTCCTGGTCTAGGATCTGTAGCCACTAGGACAAAAGGCAGAGAGAATGAGAGAGAGTTAGTGTTTGATGGAGGCAGAGCAGAAGAAAACAGATTTGTTTGTCCATGGAAATTACAAAATACAAGCCAAGTGTTTGGATTTAATGGACTCTGCAGGGTTAATTTGTTCTTGTGGAGTTGGGGGTGCGGAGGGAAGGGGAGGGGAAGGGAGAAGAGGAAGGAGGAAGAGGAGGAGGGTGTGCCAGGGAAGGGGGGGACTTAGAGAGAATGGGGGAGGAGGCGGGAGAGGGATCAGGAGAGGGTAAGACTGCGGGTTCTCGATTTCAGTAGTTACATTGGAAAGCAAGTGTGCCAAGGGCAGAATAGTGCGTCATCTGTGCCCATCGCTAGCGTAGGAAGCTGACTCGACTCTGCACATGGTTCCAGAGCTGGGTCAGGAGTAGGGTGCCTGGCATTTCCAGTCCCAGAACCACGCTTCCCATCAAAACCTCTGAAGGATCATTTTCTTCCATTTGCCCCAAGGGGGGAGGTAGTAACTGCCGTGGAGTTTTCCTGCATTTTCTTTACCTGAATTTGTTTTCTTCGAATTTTCAGATATCTTTTTCTCTGCCTGACCTTATGTCTAACTCCTTTCTATTTTGTCCTTGTCCATCCTTGGCCTCACTGTTTCCATGGTTTTGGGTTATCTCTAGGATGAAAGACGCAGTGTTTTCAGAATTGGATCAGTACTACCTTAAAGAATGGGCTTTTGTACAGTGTAGAGCTCTTATTTTTTATTTTTATAAAGATTTTATTTATTTATTTTTAGAGAGTGGAAGGGAGGAAGAGAGGGAGATAAACATCAATGAGTGGTTGCCTCTCTAACACACCCTACTGGGGGACTCGGCTCACAACCCACCCAGGCATGTGCCCCAGACTGGGGATCAAATAGGTGACCCTTTGGTTCACAGGCCAGCAGCACTCAATGCCCTGAGCCGCACCAGCCAGGACTGTAGGTCTCTTTTAGGTCCAACTTGATTAACTTACACTCCCTACATTTTAGGAATCAAATCGATGCTCCCAAAGATTAAGCTGCTAGCCTAGTGATTGGTGGGCAGGGTGAAGCCACATGAATCAGTGCCCTCATTCCCCAAATAGCCCCTTGAACATAACCTGCAGACAGGGCTTTCTTCAAATTTGCTTCCAAGTCAGAATAGAAAGGGAAAAGCAGAGAGAGATAAGGAAAAGGAAGAAGGGGGAGGGGGGTGTTGATTATTTAAATGAAAAAATAGAAACACAGGATACAATTATAAAGCTGATAGCAGTACGTAGTACTGATAGCAGAATGGGGGCCATCTTTTGTATCCCAGAGCCAGGGGATATGAAGAACAGTGATGGGCTATAGGGATTGTATCATAACATAGCTTAAGTTGGTACTCTGTCTGGCATCGTGGACTGAGATTTACTCAGATTTTATCTTACCTTGAAGCTGAATGTTTGAAATAGGACTTAGAATGTTTTTTAGGAGAGGATTTTTTAAAAATGAAATGCAGTTACATAGGTATTAAGAATTTTTATTTATTTTTTATTTTTTATTTTTATTTTTTTGCTATTAAGAATTTTTAAAATCGGGTCTCAGTGTATCCGGAATGGACAATCATTTAAGAAACAAAAACGTGGAAAAAGGTACAAATTATACGCAAACCACTAAGGAGAAGTCAGCTAATAAAAGTCTAACTCACAATGCTATTGTTAAACACTGTAGCTTTTTAGAGGAAAATATGGATTTTAACTTTATTGTATCTGTTAAGCATTTCAAAGACATTTTTTCACTTCATATGTATGGTTAGCTATTGATGAAGTTGTGTTTTAGTTCTGTAATTGTATCAAACATGACTATCTCTGTTTTGGGGGAGTGTTGGTGCACTGACCTTTGTCAGTAGTCAAGACTACGAAATATTTACCCTAAGTATGGCTAGAAAAGACTTTAAAGTTAAAAGTTAAGTTAAAATTTGGGCTTCATATCAACTCTGTCACCATAGTCTTGTCATCCTAGGAAATTTAATGGACCCTCTAAACTTTTTATTATTAATCTGTAAAATGTACTAACATGGAACATTATATTTAATAGCATTTGGCACAAAATAGATTCATATGCAATAATTTACATTATTAATAGGCCAGTGGATTTTGCAAAGGCCCGAATTTTAAAATTTGTTAATCTTTACATAAGAAATTCTAACAATGTAAAGCTTTTAAAATAAAATCTGACATTTTAATATTAAACCCGGTGAAAGGATTCTCTCTTTAAGGTTAAGAAAGGGGTCAGAAAACTTTTTTGAAAAGGGCTAGATAATAAATATTTCAGATGTCGTAAGCCATGCTGTCTCTCTGCTACCACATAGCTCTGCTGCGGCCAAGCATTGGTCATAAGCAATGAGTGAACAAATGGGCATGGATGTGACAGTGGATCAGATTTCGCCCAGGGGCTCTCATTTTTCCACCCACATTGCAGGCTGTCTGCTTTCTCTCCCCTTCACCCACTGTCCTTCCATAAATAAATAAATAATCACCAGGTTTGTGACCAGGTGCCTATGCTAAGATCTTCAATCTTTCCACACTGCCTCTTACTAAGAAAAGATAATTTGGAATTCACCCTGCGTCTCTCAGAGTTTGCTCAGAAAAAAGAAAGTTGTGAGAGTAATATAGAATAAGATATTTATTGTAGTATTTGACCACACCCAGGAGGAGCTGGATAGAATCTATGTGAGGCTGTTGCCTCTGGATTTGGCGTTGGGCTGAGGCCCAGCTGAACAGCAAGTAATGGAGGAAAGATGGTCAGGAAGTAGGAGACAGCAGAGACAAACCAAGCCCATGAGGACCAACTGGAACCCATGTCAGCCCCTCCGCACCTCTGGGCCTCCAACTCCAGTGATGGAGATGACTCCCACAAGAGGTCAGGGCCTTCTCCCTGGAGTTGCAGTGCTCCTGGTCTGGGGTCCCAGGAGCTGGAGTGGCCTCGGGCCCCCCTGCTGCACCCAAGGTGACCGGCCCCCTTCCTAGCCTCAACCTGGCCACTGCTTCACTTCTTTTTCCATATCTCCTGCAGAGATCTCAGCCCTGAGCTGTACTGAAGCCGTCTGGCTGAATTCGGTTATCTTCCACCAAGGAGTTCAGAGGGCAATGTCAGTCAGTCTTACTGAAGCCCTGAGGACAAGTGTTGCTGGCTTTGTATTTTAGAAGCTGCCTCTGTAGAGCACCCGCACTCCCTCTGTACTTATAGCCCAAATCCTTGAATAGCTGAGTCAGACTTCAAGAAATGCTCAAGTGAGGTCCTCCACTAAGCCGCCAGCACCAAAGCTTCTGTTTGGGATGCTCTCTGACTCCATCCTCCCCACACTGCACCTCTCCTCACTGCTCATTCCCTCCTCTTCCATTCTCTCATTTTTTTCTCCATTATCCTCAGAATAGTTGTCTGGAAGCTCACATTTTTCTATATTGGTGACAAACTTCTCTCTTCAGAGTATCAGGACCATAACCACAAGGCAAACCTGACATAGGATCACCAGCCAGTGGGTATATTTCTAGAGCTAAATCTGGATTTTATATTGAAACAAATTTGGGAGTGATCTTCATGGTTTGCGCTAGTTTCCTTATATTTTCTGCATTTACTCTTTCTTGCTTATCCTTAGGAAGCCTGCCATTGGACATGCACTTCCATGCTGTGCCATCACGAAGCTGTTGTAGTTAATGATGAAACACACTTAACCACGTGAACAATAATGGGGACCCGTGTCCCACCTAGAGAAGCAGGGTGGTGATGTCAGTTTTCGGCAACATGGCCTTAGAGCTCCTCTGTGGTGAGCAGGGCAGGCTTCGTGCTAATACAGACCTACCTCACTGAATGTGAAGCGTCTGGTATTAGTTGCAGTGCTCCTACCTAACTTATACACAGCTCAAAACAGAACTTTGTCAGCTGGCAATGGCCCAAAACTTCCTCCTGCTAAATGTTAAGTCCTGAGAATAAGTCATTAAGCCCTTGCTACCCAAACAGTGCTCCTGAACCAGCAACTTGGGCATCACCTGGGAGCTTGCAAGTAGAGTGAAATCTCAGCGCCAAACCCAGAGCTGTCAAATCACAATGTGTTTTTAACAAGATCCCTTGATGTGTATGTGCACACAAAGGTACAAGAAGTACTAACATAATGCTTAGAGTCTTCTCATCAGGTTGGAAGTCATGATTTAATACTCACATGGTCAACAGGATTAAATGAGATGGTGGGTGATGGGTGTCTGGCACAAAAGCCAGGGGCAAATGCTGTTTTCTCTTCTAGGGAGAATAGAATGTTACTTTTGTTCCCTTTGACTGACCATGAAGGCTGATAGAAGAAGCTTTGACTGTTCAAGGGCATCATTAGGAAATGGCTTTTGCCCTCAGAGAAGAGCAGGGCCCTGTGGGAACCCTTCGCCTTGGGGAATTCAGCACTGAGAGCATGTGCGTACCTCAGTGATCTCACAAAAGCCAGCGCAGTGCGACCCCACCTCCCCACAGAGAAAGAGCCCTGTGCGTCTGGCTAGACCTGGATTCATTTAGTAACAGGGCCATATTTATCCGCTTGTATGTCTGCTTCCTATATAATGAGATATTTTTTAAAAAATTGTATAATTTGTTTTTAAGCAAATCCCCAAAAGGAAATTACTCTTTTGGACATTTGTAGTTGAGTAAGACTATATATAATCAGTCTTCTAGGCCTGAAGTTGAAGACAGCTGTGGCAGTGGATGCAATGTCAAGTTCATCAGGAACTATCCATCATTCCCTTCAACTATAAATAGGTATGGATCACCCCCGATCTGTAAAATGCTTTAGAAGTTACTCTTAGTCCTACTGTGTTTGCTGTGCTGGTGGTAGAGCTTAATGTAGGCAGATTGCTGTGTGCCTATGAATAGTGTAAAAAGCAGATAATAAAAAGTACTTCCTGTGCGTAGGATGATTTATTATGGCTGCTATCTCACAGGGGGAAGAAGCAGAGAGGAACTGCAAACTAATGCCAAGGGTAGCTGCCTGTTCACTTACATTGCTCATGTGGATTGCAGTACGCAGACATGTTGACCTTCTAGCTGCTGTGAAAAGCCAATGTCTGGATTTTTCTAACAATATTGATAAATATAAAGTTGTATACAGAAATTTATATATAGCATTTTAAAATGTTAAATAATACTTTTTAAAGAATCTGATCATTTTTTTCCAAATGAAATCATTTGTCTGCTTTAATGTTCTCTACTTAAAAATATCATTAAACCTGTATACTAGCTGTGTATCTTGCACTACCCATCTGGCATATCACATTCATACTACGGATACGTAAAGATTTTTGAAATAATATTGCAGCGTTGTAATCACTATGTTTGTATGTATGTGTGTGTATATATATATATATATTTGCATATATATATATTTCCAGAATATATATAAATATAATTTCTAGTGTGCGTATGTATAAAATTTCATACACACATGGGTGTGTGTGTTTGTGACACTGATAATTCAGAAGAAAATCCATTTCATTTATTTACATCTTTGGTTGGTATCTGCGGGGATTATCTTATCAGGTTACAGAAATAGTGCACTACTTGAAACTGTATTTCGGGGTACTCTTAAAATTTATTTTACTTCTATTTGTCCAGATTTGATTATTGCACTTTAGTGCTCCATAAACAGCATGCTTGGTTTTATAGCTGCTGTCTGGCTCCTGAAAATGCTAAGCTTAGCAGGAACGTACTGTGAGGATTGTCACTTTGAATCTGAAAGGTTTTATGTGTTTGAAAACAACTTGGATAATGATAATGCATGACCAAATTCCAGACATATATATTTTATTGCAGTCTCCCAAGGCAACCCTGAATAACTCTGGGCTCCCTTTTATAGTCAGTCCTTAGATGAATAGAGCTGTTACCAGTGTGGCAACTCTTCTTTCCTTCTGCTAAGCATCCTCATGTTCTTTAACTACTTCACACTAGCCTGGTTTGGAAGGCTTTTTCCACCCATGGCCTCTCTTCATGATCTGCCCTTGCTGAATGTGTGTTAACACACACACACATATGGTGTGTTATTTAATATGGTATTTGTTTTTTTCTGTGTTCACATTATAAGCATATTCCTGGCTCACATAGACGTGCTATGGTAGATTGCCTTGTCTTTTATTCATTTGGTTAACCTCGTTTAATGTCATCTCTGTATGTAATTCTACATTGATCCCGTGAAATTTCAATGAAGTCATTTGGCCCTTTGCATAGACCGTCAAAAAGGAATCTCATGAAACAGGAGTCTTATGGGATGGTCCTTAAAAACTTCTATGGTCAAATACATCTGTAATATTATTTATGCTATATTCCTGTCTTGCAGATTTTCAATGACTATAGATAATTAAAACTTCTAAGAAGTTCTACAGTTAAAAAACCAATTTAAAATTTCTTTGACTGCTGACATTTTCTGAGTAATACTATAGGGTGTTCTGCTGAATGTAGGTTGTAAGTTGTTAACCGAGTAGTATATGGAAACTGTTGAATTTTGAATTGATTTCCCAAACACTTTAGCTGTTATTTCAGCATGTGTATAAAAATATAAGTATTTGAGAGGGGTAATATTTATCTTCATCAAAGTTAATGAGAAAGATGGTGGGAAGTGTTATGACAATTTACCACAGATTTTATTTTTACCTCAGCTTACTACTCCTCCCGTGGTTATGTGATATCTTCTGAGTATCATTGTTTAATGAGAAGTTATTCACCAACATAACAATACCATTCATCCTACTTCATCTGGTTCACAAAATTAGAGTAAAAGTGTTACCCATGGTCTTAAAATCAGGATATTTCTGTAATTTTTAAAAAATATGCTAGATGTGTATAGCAAAGACCATTTTTTAAAGGTCTTTTGATGAACTTTTTAAAAAACATGGTCTCTGTTGTACTTCATTGTGTTAGACATGTTTGGAACTGCAGAGTAGACAACACTCCTAGTAGGTTACGTAGAATTGATGAGTAGTATCCAACCCACAGTGGAAACCACAGTGACAGAACCCATTAGGTTTTTGTTTTATGTGTAATAACAGTGCATGTATTTGTTGTCCATTCCAAATAAACTCAAAACACATGCCCAAGGAGCTTCTGTTCTTCCCAATGGAAGATCTTATTTAAAATTCTACTAAATTGCATAGTTTTATTTATTAAAAATTTGACAGTAGTGGTGATATCTTCAGAAGTGTAACAAAGTGCAGATTAGTCCGTTTTGGAAGGTTCTCTGTGCTTGCTAGGGCTTCCTCAGTGAAATATTTCTTTTTCTTCTTCTTTCTCCTCCTTCACTTCCTCCTCGTTTCACATGTATAGAAATTTGAATAAATATTAACTCCACAGCTAGAAGCTGTTCTAAGTAAAATATTAAGTTTATGCAAAAACTAAACTTTAAATGACATTTCTATGTTAATTATACTGTGTGCAAAGAAAGAAGAAGAAATACAAACAAATGTTGGAAATGCCATTTGGAGAAAATATCATACGTTTATAATTTTGCACTTGTAAATATGATGTACTTAGCTAATATGATTCACTCATTTTTGTGAATCATATTGAAATGCCAACAAAATGGTACCTTCGTTGGTGTAAAATATCTAGAGCTAAAAGTAGTTCGTAACAGCTACTTCTTAATCACTCTTTTTTGTCAAGCTGTTACTCTTCAGTTTCTATTGCTACTTTTGTCACTATAAACAGTGTAGTGTTCTAATCCTTCACACTGTCACTTCCTCAAGTGACAGTATCATATTACTGCCTACTCATGGTTTCAATCCCATATGGTTAGCAGTCTGCAGTGGCACATTGGACAAGAGTTTGAGATTGGCATTAGAGATGGGTACTTTTTTTTCCATCTTATGAAATAATTTGAGAAGGGAAAATAAAAATGTTTTGTCAGAATAGAGGTGTGTAGTCTCTAGAGCTCACACGCAGTGACGGACTCGAAATCTGACTTGAGGCCAAAGTCCCCTACCTGGGCCCAGGTGAAGGGGGCTGTATGTTTAGAGCAAACAAAAGCTATCTGGTGAGTCTTGCACCTACTGTGTGTCCTACAGGGTTTGTATACATTAAAGAGCTGGTCTTCCTGGTCTTTAGGGACACACTTTTATTGGGAATTAAGTATTATCTTGAGTTCCAAGTGACAAGGTTAAGTTATTTACCTCTCTGAGCTTTGATTTTCTAACCGGAGCAAGTTTGATGATAATACATGCTTACTTTTTGTGTGATGGACTTATGTAGGCTATGAGGTTTTTTTTCTGTTTATTTTGTAAAATAAAATTGTATTTGAACATCAAAACTGACTGTCATTCCCAATGGTGTGTGGGATCTATAAAATAATCTTGCTTTTATTCCTATCCTAAGATTCAAAGTGTTGTTAATTCATTTACTTAGCATCAAATGTTTTTACCTACACTCACACATACACACACACACACCAGGTTTCTATTGTTATGTATCTGCTTTTCTAGAAATACAGATTATTAGAATAATATTATAAGTATATGTAGATATTCAAAAGGAAATAGTGTCCCTTCCCTAAGGATTTAAAAGTTTTAAGCACTACGTGGTAAAAGATAGAACACAGACAGTACAATGTATTCAGCTAACATTCAAGTCTGTTTTTTCCTCTACACAAGGGGCGAAAGTAGCAGTGGAAAGCTGTGAAAACCAGGGTTTTAGGACAGCAACTTGCTGTCAGGGGCGATAGCACCCCTTAGCAGAAGGGAGCCCCGCTGATGAGTTACTTGTTCTTATCCACAGCTCTTTCAACATCAGTGAGTAGGTAATCACTAGTAAGTCTGTTGTAGCTGAAGACTTTGCTTGAATATTGTATTGGCTAGAATGATACAATAGCTGACATTTGCAGAGCTCTTGGTGTGTATCAAGCACTGTGCTAACTGCATTGTTCCTTTTGACACTGGGTGCTAATCAAAGTTCTATGATCAAAATTTTATTCTTCCAATCGATTTTTAATTCAAGCATCTTTCTGTGAAAATCTGCCTGGCCAGAAACATATAAAAGTAAAATACATATTAAAAATAGTCTTTGGGCATAAAAGAAATCTACCAATATAATTTGGGAATTATCTTTGAATTTATTAATACAAGCTAGTATATTAAAGTGCACACAAATCAATTAGCTTATAAAGGTGTTTCTTTTTTTTAACATTCCATGCTCTCCTGAAGGATTGTATTTTTATTATGTAGCTGGTTGTGCAAAGTGTTTCTAAATATTTTTAAATGCTTTATATGAAAAGGTAAATACTTTCTCTACCTATTTACTACTCAAAGTGAGCTGTTTGCACCCGTGACATCAGTATTTTCAGGGAGCTGACTGCAAACACAGAATATTAGACTCCACCCAAATCTCTTGAACCAGAATACGCATTTTACCAAAACCCCAGCTAATTCATGTCCACATTTGACAAGCTTTATCAACTTAAAAAATAGATTTAAGTGCCATAAAAATTCTAGTATCATAAGATCATAGAAAATACCAAAGTGTTAATATGTAACTAAGTATTAAACTGTTCTTTAAATCAGTGATATTTTAAAAGTTTTTGAATTAACTTATGTTTTGAAGTTGCACTTCAAAATGACTAGAATATATTTAGAATTACATGCTACAAAAGAGATTTTAAATTATTTTATGCATGTTGAAACAGAATAAATGAGAAAAAGTAAGGGAAGTTTAAGGTAAGCACTTCTTTGCCGCTTAAAATTTGTTACACCACAAGGGGGTGCTAATGTTTTTGATTTGCAGTATTGAAATTTTAACATCTAGGTTAAAATTAGGTTTTCAAGAACAATGAATATGTGTAATATATAATTAAACCCCACACAGGACAAAATTGTGTAGATTACCAAAATGGAAACCTGAATTGTAAATTAAATTTGTTTTACAAGTTTCCTTTCTGTAAAAAAATAATTGAAAAACTTTTTATTACTGTTTTTTAAATCTGCAAAGTGTAAAAAAACTGTTTAGTATAAAAACATTGAAAAAATATGCTGAAATATGAACAGTGTCTATGTTGTGTGACCAGCATTACAGGAAATCGTTGTCCCCGTCCACGTGCTTTCGTGCATTTTCCGTTTTCTTTTCTGCCATAGTCATGGGATGTCACATTCATAACCAGCAGAACAAAAATGTAAGGAAGGAAGGGAAAGGGGGGGAGGGAGGAAGGAAGAGAAAGAAGGAGAGAGACAGGGAGGGGGAGAGGGGGAGAGAGAAAGAGAGAGAGGTTGATTTAGCACTAATTTCCCAAGCGTTTTGTGGCTAGTACACAAATTTTGCTTGAGATTTACAAATGACTTAAATATATTTGTGACACAAGAAACAAAGCATTGGAAGTCTTTGTGAATAGGATTAAATAATAGTCACAATGTCTAGATCCCTGACTCTGTGCTGTTCATATTGAGGTTGCAATTAAAGTAACATGACATCATGTGGGATTCCTGCTGAAATTACTTAAACGGGTGCAACTGGAGACATGTTTGCAATAGAAACTTCTTATTGAGTGAGACTAAAACTAAACTGGTACAAATGGCGCCCTCTGGCAGGATATACTAATTCCTTTAAATCAGGAGGGTACCATTGGTACGGTTGCCTTACTAAATCTAGAACAAACTTGGTGGCCTACAGAGGTAGGTTTCCCAAGAGGCTTCATTCATGTGCTAATAAATAATGGAGCCCCAGGAGCTACAGCTTAGTATTTAGTGAAAGATATCTATTGTTCATTGTAGTGAAAGTATGATAAGTTAATGTATATCCATTATCTAATAGTGATCTACAGTCTGAAGAATTTAACCAGTCAGCAGGTTTTGCCTTACTTTGCCATCCTTTTTGGCCAGTAGCATATAAAACATGCTTGAGTATCACTGCTATTTTTGAATTTCAGTTTTATTTCTATCAAAAGTTGACCTATTGCTCTTCTAATTGTAGAAGAAGATCTTGCTTAGAGGAAAGAA
Source organism: Sturnira hondurensis (assembly GCF_014824575.4). Classification (NCBI taxonomy): domain Eukaryota; kingdom Metazoa; phylum Chordata; class Mammalia; order Chiroptera; family Phyllostomidae; genus Sturnira; species Sturnira hondurensis. Next base: position 35,040,717 of record NW_028082759.1, read on the forward strand.
AATACTATGTTGTTCAAAAGTTAAAATCACACAACTGGTCACAATTCCTGAGCATGCTGCTTTTACTTCTCTTTTTGTAGTAATTTCCGGGATCATTCCCCAGTTATTTGCTATACAAAATAATCAAATCTGTTTCCTTGTTGAGGGGCAGAGCTCATTAGATGCTTTTAAAGCATAAGCCTCCTTAAAAGAACGCAGAATGAATCTTCCAAAACTGTGCAAAAATATTTTGAATGTCCAGATGAGCATTTAGGAGAAACATCTATTCCTGCCAATGGTATTTCAGACTCTGCCTTTCCGAATTCTTGTCCACTTACGGTTCTGAGGCTCTGTGTGTTATCACTGTAATGGGGTCCACTGTCCTCCTGCCCCGCCCCCAGCAAAGCTGTGTTCATCTTGATGTAAGTGAGAGAATTCCCAAACAATTTTAATGAAATTCTTTGGGAACAAAAAATGAAAGTAACTGATGAATACAGATTTTTAAAATTTGCTTTTCTAAAGTATCTTCATTCTGAAAGATGCAAATAGAAAAATTGACTGAGTATATATACTTAGACCTAACTTATCGTAATACAAAGAAAGACATTATTTCCAAAAGTCCTAGTACAGAGAAATTGCTTTTTAAATTGCTGAGCATGAGAGTATAATAGTATAAATGTATAGTAATACAGAAACTAAAACAAAATTTAATGAATGAGTGCAAGAAATGACATATCTATGGTGAGTGAGAGGATTATTCAGGCCCAGAACTGTAAAGAATATCTTGCACAAAATCTCTATAGACCAAGTGCTTACTTTTCCTTAGAGAAACAGAATATCAGAGTGTTAAAAGATATTGGATATCACCCAAGCCCTGTCTTTTAAATTTATAAAAAGAAAAGATGAAAAAGAAGAGGAAGAAGAAGAGAAAGTGGGAAGGAAGAAGATCTTATTTGATTTGTCAAAAGTTATACTCATTTTTGTTGTATTACATTATTGTATAATCATTACACTTGGGATTTTTACTTATTCATTGGAAGGCAATTTCATACTAAATGCTATCAGTACAGTTAAAACACTATACTTATGGCCCCTGTCAGGTTGATTAAAGTTCAAGGTGTGTTCTGGCTTAAACATTAAAATTGCAGAAGAGGACAGAAGTCATGAGAATGAGTGTTAAAAAATACGAGTTACTAGCTTATATCTATAAAATATAATCAATAACTAATAGTGTTAAGCCATAAAAAGATAGGCTTAATTACTGCAGAGAAAATGAGAAATTGAAGAATTTGTATCAAAGTTAGTAGGGCAGGTTTTTGTGAATAATGAAAAGGTACTGATTTTTCTGATGGGTAGCATTGCCTCTTCCCCAGGCTTTTATAATGTTGGGATCAGGAAGAAAATCTATTTCTGCTTTAAATCCCCAGCATCTAGAACGTGTTTAGAACCTAGTGGTGGTTCAGCACAGAAAACCATGATTTAATACAGGGATTATGTGCCAGCAAAATGTTTGGAGGAGCAAAAGTCAGGGGTTTCCATTGCCTGGTTTTTGCTTCTAATGCTGGGATACAAAGTTCCTGAAGCAGCCGCTGCCACCTAGAGGTCAGGAAGCTTCCTAAAACTACCGGCTAGTCAAAATGGCCTGCAGTCCCAAAGCCGGAAACTAGACTGCAATATGGCACTTTGCTGAAGCCTGTTTGTTAGGCTTGACTAGTACCGGAGGAAAAATGTCTGCTTTCACCCTCCCACCCCCCATCTTCTGATTTCTTGCTAGTTTATCTCCTTGGCAGAACCACTTGTGTCCAGAACCCTACTGCAAGACAGTCTCATAAAGTGGTTCTCGGTCTCCCAATTCCTAAGAAACTTGGAAAAGCATATGAAAGAATGGGAAGGGGTGTGGAGCAGAAAGAGAAAACAGCAAAAACACACGGGAGAAGAGGACTAATTTGCAGGAAAGAAATAGTATATATATAAAATGTATTGTATATATGATCTCTTCCATGCATGAGAAACTGTAAAGGGCTTTACTTACATTATTTACTATGTTCAACAACTTTTAAATCATTGTAATTTATACTGATGCTTAGAGAATTTAAGTAAGAATTTAAGTATCAAGTTCACCTAACTGGTAAAGGATAAATATTTAATATTTTAACCCAGCTTTCTCTAAATCAGAAATTTATTCTCTATTCACTATATGGGGCTAACCTCAGTGGATTCGTCAGATAAATAATGACTGAGATATATTAAAATTATTACCTCTTTCTAAGTCCCCACAGAGATACTTTTCAACATATTAATCCAATTCTATTTCTTTAAAAGTTAATGGTTTAAAGTTAAGTGGTAAAAGTTAATGGTTGAGAACCAATAAATGGTTCTCAGCAAAAGTATAAATCTACACTCTTATGCCATCAACAGCTTTAAAGAATTTTGTTTCTTTACAATTTATAAGTGATGAAAGTTAAAGAACCTATGATTATATATGATGCCTTTTTAAACTAGAACAAGTTCAGAGTTTTTCCTGAAACAACAACATCATCTCACTTCTATTGCAGTTTGCATTCTTGAAAGGTAGAGATGAAATGCATATTCGGAGGGTACTGTGTAAGATACTAGTATTTATTTAACCAATTCCACATTCATTGTGACTGGCTTTTACTGACGGTTATGAATCTTAAAGTATGTTAGGATTATGTGAAAAAAATAAATATAAAACTTTTCAAAACATTCTGGCTCTACCTATAGGAATATGTCACCTCTGTGAATGCAGTCTGTCATGTGAAGGTAACATTTTTATCATGGAGGAAAAATGTTTACAAATTACTTATGTAAATTATTGAAGAGAACTGTCTTCTAGCTGTGGATTCATAGGCAATCACTTGGTGCATTAATTCTTTTTGTTATTCAACAAATATTTATTATATGCCTACTGTTTCTAATGCATTGCATTGGTAGAACTAAGAAATCTGCCAACATTTCTTAAACGATACCCTCACCCAATCAGTTCTGCTCCGTTTCGCCCCCTAGACGCACTTGAGATTGTTGCCAAAAGCCCCCAATTCTGATCTAATTGTCTGGGAGAAAAAGAAGTCAGATGGAACCTGATCAAAGAATGAAGGCAAATAAGGAGAGATGAGCAAAACAGAGTATTCATAAGGATACCTATTTTCCCTATTAGGAGAGCTCTTGTGTCCCACCGACTGAGGTGTGTGCCTTTTTTCCATGGGAATTCTACTTACATGCATGTAAATATACATGTCCGTATCTTCAACATCCTACCTCTCAGGTACCACTTACACAGAGCAAATGTAACACAAAGGGAACAGCTGGAGATCATTACTCATAGGCATCACCAGGATCGAGGTGAAAAAGTTCTCAGGTGGAGTGTTCTCTCTGAGAAAGAAGTCCAGAAATCTGCAAAGAGAATGTTTAACACTTAGGTCTTAAAATAAATCATAACTGTAACTTCCTTTAGTCTTGGTTTCCTTTCTTTTTTAAAAAACCTGGTTCTTATTGCTTAAAAATGGAGTACTTGGCGTGATAAAAATAATAAGCATGAATTGAGCTGTGGTGGGACTTACAGGATTCCATGAAGAACAGAGAATTAGATAGGACCCTTTTCCTCTGCCTCTGCAGTTTATTAACATACCAGCATCGTTTTCTATTTCAACGTGGAGATATGGAAATAGGACTGGGTGAAATAGAATTCCTGGAACCTAATGCAGACCTGTCATTATGCGGGCTTGGGACGTGCTTACTCTCTCTACACCTCAAATATTAAGATGTCTGAACTAAGATCCTTTAAAATTACAAAATTCTGTCTTTGAACTTGATGCTCAGCCTAGGGCTGTCGAGCGAAACCTGAAAGCCTAAAATGTGAACTTAGATTGCCCTTACGATGCTTACAATTCAATGTATTGAGCAAAATGGGGGCAAAAGAGTAGCGTGGTGAGTAGGTCTGCAGCTTAGAGAGAGAAAGGAAAGAACACTGTTTAATGTAGCTTCTTAGAAGTGATACGGCAGTGAAGAAAAAATCTGAAAAGGTAGGGAGGAATTTTATGGGGTAATTTGTGGATTTAGTTTAAGGATGGAATAAAAGATATTTTCTGTTGTGGTTAAACAAAAAACTGGATCCTCATATTGGATAAAAATTGTATATTAGGTAAAATATTGAGGGGACCCTTATGCAGTCATTTATATTTTGTTTTGCCATAAGTTGCAACAACACGTTAGTTATTATTGTGACATAACAGATTATTCTAAAACCTAGTTGTTCAGAAAAGCAAGCATTTATTACCTCACAGTTTTGATGGGCCAGGAACTTGGTATTGGATTAGCTGGGTGCTTTTGGCACAGGGTCTCTGAGGAGGTTGTGGTCAGGGTGTCAGCCAGGCCCGCTGGGCTGTCTGCTTCCATGAAGGCTCACCCACGTGGCTGTTGTTAGGGGGCCTTAGTTCCTCGTGGCACAGACTGCGCCACAAAGCGGCCCAGGGGTCCTCACCACATGGTGCTAACTACCCCCAGAGTGAGCAACCCAGGGAGGGAGAGAAAGAAAGGCAGAGAGAGAGAAGCCGGCAGGCAGAGTCGGAAGCCACAGTATCTTTATACCATCACTTCTGTCCTGTTCTGTTAGTCTACTGGTTCAGCCCTGAAATATATGGTAGGGTAAATACCATATTTACCTGGTAAATACCAGGTAAATAAAGAGGGTAAATACCTGGAGTTAGAGTCACTGGGGAGTGCCTTGGAGGCTGGCTATCTAAATACTGAAACAAAACACAGTACTAAGAACTGAAGATGGATGAGATTTTTATTCTAAGTGTATGTATAAAAAGGAGAGGAAAGATTTTACGGAGGAAGACATTTAACATGTCCTTTATTATGCCTTTTATTATTTGCTGAGAAGAATGCAAAATATTATCAAGTTGAGCTAATCCGTAGTTAAAGAATAAATCTTAAACAGATGGGACATCGTGGAAATGGGCTATAAATTCAGATTATGTTACATATTTGACCAGTTTAGGCATAAATCCAAAAATTAAAGGCTTTAAACACTGAAAGATATAAAAATATTTTTGAAATAGTATAGAAGTCTATCTGAGCCAAAAAGCCTTAAAGTTTCTTTCTTTCCACTATATGACATTAATATTTGCTATCATAGAATCCAGATTGTTAGCAATCTGTTACCCTAAAGTACTTGTACCCTTTTATTTTTGTAAGTTTCAGTGATGATTTATAAGGCTTAGATTCAAGGTAGTTCAAGTTTCTATTTGAACAACAAATACAAGAGGCCCCTATCCACCCTGAGGTCTGTGGGCCCCCTGATTTCACATAGTTAAACTGATATTCCCAGTAATGATTTCTTACTATATAAGTAACCCTGTATTGCTTGCGTCATTGCCAGGAGCCTTTATCTGAAGGGTTAGATAGAGCATAGGAATGGTTAGACTAAGGTTGCATTATTGCTTTAATTTTAGCATTCCATATGCATGTTGAAGTGCGTACTCTTGTTCTAAGCACAGTGCCCTGGGTGTGTAACCATGGTCTCAGCCCTGAAATACCCTTAACTTCTAGTAGGACAGTGATCTCCAGCTGTTTTTGATTAGGGGGAAAAAGAGCATGGATGCATGCATATATAATTATTTACAAACTGTCTACATGTCCTTTATTTTCAGTAATATTCTGATGAAAAGCATGCACTTAAGTAAAACATTTGCTCTTATTGTCAGATGTGATTAAGTGGTTATTTTTTATACTGCTAAATGTGGCTGACAAAGCACTTGTACCATATGAAGAAGAGTCAGTTCTTTCATTTTCTTTTTTTCCTCCATTTTCATTATTAGTGTTATTAGTGTTATCTTTAGTCTGTAGCTTCTGTTGAGAAAACTTTTAAGCCATCTGTCTCTTTTGTGAGTCATGCTTAGTTAAAAGTGGATGATAGAATCTATTAATCCAGTTAATCAAGGCAGATAAAATGTAATACCTTTTAACTCACTAAGAGCAGATAAAGAAAGACACAAAGGTTGCTCCTCTCTCTGCTCAGTGAATCCTGCTAAGCCTCCAGAGACCGAAAGTTCTTTCCCTGAAATGTGACCTTAAGACAGAGACAAAGTGAGGGTACCAGTGTTGATCTATAAACAAAGTAAAGATTAATTTCTCTCCTTTTGGAAACACAGCATACTTAATATTTTCTTTTATACTTTATGATTCTATTTCATGGCCAAAGAGCTTCTCCAAACTGATTTTCCTCTGGGGGATGAGTAAAGAGATAGGCATAGGCCATCCAGACCAAAAAGTCAGCAAACTGTGGCCTAAGAATTAAATTTGATTTTTTGCCTGTTTTTAAATAAAATTTTGTTGTAACTCAACCATAGATATTTGTTTACAGTTTTTTAAAGATTTTATTTATTTATCTTTAGAGGGGAAGGGAAGGAGAAAGGGAGGGAAATACCAATGTACGGTTGCCTCTTGTGCATCCCCTGCTGGGAACTGGCCTGCAACCCAGGCATGTACCCTGACCGAGAATTGAACCATGATTGTTTGGTCCACAGGCCCACACTCAATCCACTGAGCTACACCAGCCAGGGCTGTTTACAATTTTTTTGTGGCTACTTTCCTGCTACAATGGCAGAGTTGAGTAGCTGCAAGAGAGACTCTATGGCTTATGATGCTGAAATTATTTACTATAGAAGCTTTAAAAAAAAACTTTACCAACCTCTGTTCTAACTGCTTTAAATGAGTGTCCAGAGTAAATGAGTGTCCAGAGTAAATGAATGCCAGGGAAATTTGAAGTGCAGTCGAGTGATTAAAGATACGGACTTTGATTAATCACATCTTTGTCTAAACCAGCTCTTACTCTCTCTGGTCTTAGGACCTACGACCAGTCACACTTAACTTTTTGGAGTCACACTTTTATAATCTAACATAGGGCTTTTTTGAGGATGAAATGTTATGCACACAAGGTGTCTAATGTAGCACAGTGCATAGGTACTGGACAACAGTAATGTTTTATGACAGCTTATGAAGCAGATGACCTGTAAGAAGTAGAGGTAAATGGAATGAGAAATTCAATGCAAATACCTTTGAGTATAAACATTTAACTGGCTTTTCCATTATATTATGTTATTATTTTATAGAGTCTTTGTGGGTTAATTGATTTGATTCTAGGCTTCAAGTGGAATTCTGAGAAATTGCCTGTATTCCTTTTTGAACATTTTGCCAAAACTTGAATGACAGATGACGTGTTTATCATATTTGTGACCCAAAGATAGGAAAACTAGATAAGCATTGCATTACAAATATGAATTCAACAAGACTTAGAAAAAAGCTAAGAAAATGAAATTTCAGTGATGTAAGTAAAAAATCCAATTTGGTTTTAGTAACAGCTGCAGAAATACAAAATTGGGTTGCTCCACGTAACTGCTGCTCCAATGGCAAAAAAGAACCTAATGAACAGCATGATCGCATGCACGAGGGAGACCTGTCAGAACAGCATGGCTACTTGCAGAGGGAGAGAGAAGCACGAGAAAGGTCACGAGGGAGAGAAGGAGGGAATATGCAACCTCAGGCCCCATCAACAGCATACAACGTACAGATCAAGAGATGCGCTTTAGATGAGTCATATTTTAAGTATTTGCATTTAGTTTTAGATGCCAAGTTTTGAAAGGGACATTGGTCCCCAAAAGGAAAAGTTAAATTGTATATGCATAGATTATTTTTACAGGTGTAGCTATATCTATATATGTTAGGAATTATACTAGGGCCTTAATATATGTTGACTTCCGCATCAAAAAACTGATGTGGTTTTTCATAGAAATCTTGCCAGCTTCTAGCTTGAACTGGTATATATATCACAGGTAGGCATTATTTTTGCTTTACATATAAAGGCACTGAATTCCATGTGGGGAAGTAATAATATAAAAACCATGGTACAATATTGCAGCAAAAAAAAACAGGATAAAAGGCATATTGCATAAATTTGTTATAAAAAAATCCTAACACAAAATTAAAGAGTAAATAGAAATACACTAAAATATGAACAATTTCTGCCATATTTTTCTATATTCATTTAATCATTAAATATTACTGAGCTTCTGCTAGATATTGTTTTAGGCTGCAAAAGTATAATGGCACACAAAATATGCCATGAATATCGGGGAAAACAAATTTCCCTAGAAACGTATTGGAAAATGATGAGAATATGATGCTCTAAAAGGGTCTAGAAATGCTGTTGAGTTGACGCATTCCAAATAAGCTGTAGTTAATCCATTCAACAGAAGTTTCTTGGGCAGTCGTAGGTCTTCATAAATTTGAAGGACTGGCATGTGGAAAAAGGGACAGTCTCATTTCATGTCACGTGGCGCTTTACATTTTACAAGGGCAGTGTTAGGATAGTGACAGCACATTGCCAGTGACCGCTTCCGCTCTGCGCTAAGAACTTCTCAAAGTCAGCGCTCTCTGAAGACGTGGGGCTGGAAGTCAGCAACCTTTTCTATAAAGGACCAGATGATGAGTATTTTAGACTTTCCAGGCCATATGGTATCTCTCCCTACTCTTCAACCATGTTGTGTGGGGCACCACAGACAACATGTGAGTGAATATGCTTGTGTTCCAGAAATACTTTATTTCCAGTCTAGAGAGCAGATAAATTTGAACTGAGCTCACTCACAAGGTTCTGTGCTGAAGGGGCCAAACACCAACCACTAGGTGATCTGGCAATCACATTGACCATGGGTTTTGAGGATGAGGGAGAAAACACTACCTTAGTTTCCATAAAAATCAAGGGCATTGTGATAGTAGGCCCTCTAAAGTCTGGTGGGGAAAGACCTAAACTATAAGCTAATTTAACCTGTTTTTCCCTACACATAAAAACGTATGCCCGTGGATAAGCCAGAGTTGATGAAAATATGTATCTCTTTACATATTATAGGTAATATCTATCGCGTATGCGGATGGGTAATACCCATCTTGTGTGAGGGACACTGTTTCCCAGGCACCCGTGCCAGTCACAACATGAACCGCTATTACATGTATATGTTCATGTCATTCTAACACACTTAGAAAGTACATGTTGTTATTTACATTACACAAAAGAATAAAGTGTGATTTGGGGAGCTTAAGAATTGAAATGAGTGCTGTGATTGGCCACAGGAGTTCTATTCCTGATCTGAGCTTTCTTTCATACGATTGTTCTTAAACTGAAATACATATAAATATGCACAGGGTGAGATTACTGTTTCAAAAAAACAAAGGAAAATAATCTTTGTAAGAAGTAAATAATCCCTTCCTGATTTACCTTTTAAAAAACATTATGCATAGGTATGCAGGAGAGATCCTGTGCCTCAATTCATACCCCATTGTCACTGGATCCCTGCAGTGTCCCTCTCTGTTAAGGTTTATGGAGTCATTTTTTCCTTTCATCCTCTATTCCTATTTTTATTTACACTTTTCACACAGGCATTCACAGCAATATATTTAAAGTTTTTAAAATATGATAGTTAATTTTTTCAGTGTCACAAAAGTTTTTCTTTGGAGTTTAATTTGAAATTGCCTATAATCTATAAATCAATGTAGTATATTCCTCTATTCAGTGCTTTTACAACTTTTAATTTGTTTTTATGTGTTTCTCCATAAAGATCTGAGATTTCTTCATTAGCTTAAGTCCTGGATAAAGTATTGTTTCAATTTTCATTGTGATTTTATCTTGTTTTCCAAAGTCTAATTGGTCGCTGCTGGTAGGGAAGGATGGTTTTGATTTCATAAGTTAATCCTTTGTCCTATAAACCTGAAATATCTGAAATATCTTTATTATAATTGTGTATTTAACTCCATTAGCCCTTCTCTCTATAGTTGGTAGATGCATCATTGCATTTTTATCTGTTTCTTTTTGATTCTTATACCAATGGTTCTTCTTTCATATATTAAACAGTAATGGGCATCACTGTCTTGTCCTTATTCCTAAAGGGAATGCATCTAAATTTATCTCCTAAATGTAATGTTTGCTGTACATTTTTGTCATTTAACCTTTACCAGGTTATAAATGCCTTGCATGGTCCTTTAAATGCTTATAAAACTTCTGGTATCACATTATATTTTGTATTTTGTTCATTCACAATTTTTTTCTCATTTTTTTCTTGTTTCATTTTGCCAAAAATTTATCTGTCTTACTAGTTTTTTAAAGGAGTATCCTTTAGTTGTATTAACTGTCTCTTTTTTGTTGTTGTTTACTTGTTTCGGATTGTATTGATTTCCAACCTGACCTTATTACTTTGTTTCCTCTGGTGTCCTCAGATTATCTTACAGTGCTATGAGTTTCTGTTCTTTCTTGTTTACTGATAAGCATGATCAACTCTCAAATATTTCTTATGTGCTGATTTTGACATATAACACCTTCATGTCAACTGAACTTTAACTATCATTGAATTACTCCAAAATGTTCATTCCATGTGAGGGTTCTGTAATAGAGGTCCACTTTGATTATAGCCATAAGAGGTTTTCTTCTTTTTATTAAATCTTTTTTTTTAGGGAATAGTTTTAATGTTCATTCAGAGGTGTTTATTGAACATCTCGTGACCATGAAAGATTTTTTAGAATGTTCAGATGTGCCCACTTTACACTTTGGAGTGTAAAGTTCTCTATATCTGTATGTTAAGTATAGTAGACATGCTGTCAAATGTTCTGTTTTGGGGTTTTTTTTTTGTCCTCTTAACCCATAAACACCTGCATTTCTCTGCCTCTTCTGAAAGCTCTGCTAGAGGTTGCCTTACAGCTTTAAAGACAAAGGTAGGTCCATACAAGTGAGTTATGATTATGTATTTTTGTCTAGATTTGATTCCCCTTTTCCTGTTAAGATGTTTTTCTACATTAAATTCTCTTTTATTTAAAAAATTTTAAATGCATGTTGAAGAGTTCATTGTTTATGTCTTCATGGTTTGTTATTTTTATATCTTTATGTTCTACCTTGCTGTGCTTTTTTGTATTTATAGGTTTTAGCCATTGTTAGTCTGATTCTCTTAAAAATTCAGTCTGTGAATCTTGGTCATTCACCAGTGAACTAGCCCTGGCACCTTTATCAAAATTACTCTTCCATCCAAAAATATTTCTACTATTTTATTTTAAATATTCTGTGTATCATTATTTTTTCTTCTTTCCTATCTTCAGTAGGACAGATCAGTTTAACTCCTCATCATTTAAAATTTATACACTCTATTTTTACCTCCTAATGTGTCCCCTGCTTTATTAAAATTCATGTATATTTTTATCTTTCTATGCCAATTTTTAAGCTAAGACAAGTATTGTTGCTTCCTTTCACTTCCCTCTGAGAATCCAACTTTACTCATTGGCTGGATTCATGTTCATTTCTTTAGTTCTTGATTTCTTTCAGTTGTACTTTCTTATTTGTTTGCTTCCAAAAATAAACTCCTAACTTACACTCACCTCCAAAACCCGTTTAGCATCTTCTTTATATCATTTCTCCCTTTATAGGGTATTTTTTTCTCACAGTTTTTTTCAAAGATCGTCAGTTGATAAATTGTGAGGGCTTGGTATGTCTGAAAACATCAGGGTATGTCTAAATGCATTTTTGCCCTTGTGTTAAATTGATGATGAATATGAATTCTAGTTTGAAATGCTTTTCTTCAGAACTACGTACATACTGTCGATATTGAGAAGTCTGCTATTTTAATTGTTTCTTATAGACAGTCTACTCTTGTCTCTCAAAGCTCTTAGAATTTCTTTGTCCTTATGGTTTTCACATACCCCTGTAATGTTTTTATAATGTATTCATTAATTTTATAAATCTTTTAATCTGAGGACTTTCATGTTCAAGGGAAATTTTAGGCATCATTTCTTCAAATATTGATTCCTTTTTATATTGTTTTTCTCTTCCACTAAGACTTCCATTTTATAGACATTGATCCTTCTGTTTATATTCTCCGTATGTGTTAATATTTTCTTATTCTTTTCATCTTTTTATCCCCTCCCAAACATTCTAATTTAGACCCTTAAAATTATTTCCAGAATAATAATTGATTCTTTGCTTATATTTGTGCTTATATTTCACAAATTCACTTATTTGTTCCAACACTAAGTGCCTTGTTATTGTATCCAATATCTTCAAATGGTCTTTTTTTCTTACAACTACTTGTTTTGGCTACGGGTTTCCAGTATGTTCCTTTGTTTCTTTGTGGACCTCCATTATATTCCTTACAAATGTTGGTTTGTTTGTTCTTTTAATTGTTTCCCTTGGCATAGATTATCTAATTTATGTGTTTCTTTTTATTATACTTACACGCCTTGAATGCCCTAAGAGTTCCTTCTCCACGAGTATATATTGCCTTTGGCTACATTGACTGATACCTACGCAAAGGGGCAAATGCCCAGACCCCATCTCCAAGTAAATTCAGGGAGTTGGGGAAGCAGGTGATATGAAGAACCCCAGGGTTGCAATATGAGCACAGTTACTACCTTCATTAGATAATCATATTCCTTAGATACTTAATATTCTAGGTTTTTAAAAAAATCTTTGGTTTAAGTACTATGGCTTTACTCTGAACACGTTTACTTTGTGTCATTCATATATTTTTCAAATGCAGGCATCAGTGTCAAACACTATGAAGGGTCCAAAATGTATACCTTCTATTTTAAGCCAATACACTAGTCTGCCACAGTTTCATAGATGCTGGCAGAAGACATGAGATGCCTGTGTTTAGAGACAAACCAGTTTATTACTCAAAGCAATAGCAATAGACAAAAAGTACCAGCATTTTCTTATGCTAGTTCCTTGCAGCCCAGTTCCGACACGTAGGGGCCAGGTGACCCCTTAATGGGTTGTGTGCAGAACCCAGCTAACCCAGCTTCCTATCTTGTCTGATGGGCTGCAAGCGTACCTGCCCCACTTTTGTCCTGGAGGGAGATACCTCTCAACAACCCTGCGTTCTCCATGTTAGTGATACTCTGTCTGTGTCCCAAGCCTTTTTGCTATGCAAACATCCTTGAAAAGATAACCTAGGATGAAAGGTTGTCAACTCATGCAGAAACACATTTGTTTCTGAACATGGGTGGATAAACTGTTTTAAAAATAATTTCAAAGAATCTCCCAAAATATGTATAGTTATGGATCCCCAATAAACCTATAGATGCTATCATCATTGAAGCATTTAAAATATTTTTTTTATTTTAGACCCGAACGCTGAAATTTGAGTTACCTCATTTCAATTAAAATAATAATGTTTTTCAGTCATATTGTTTTTTGGAAATATATACACTTTCTAAGCTATATTTCAGATGGTGGTGGAAAGTTTATGATTTTACTGGGAATTAGAAACTAGACCACCATCATCCTCAAAAACATACCATATGTCTGTAGAGTAAAACTCTGAAAATTTCAGCTATTGTCAAAAAAAGCTAAGGATGGATGGTGTCTGAATCATTTCAAAGAGAATTTTGTTTTTCAAAAAGTTCAAAAAGACAAATGAAACTCAGAGGGAAGCTCTCACATTGGAACCCTGACCTCAGGGCATCGGAGACGGCAGAGGATACTGGCAGGGTTTCAGGTGAACCTGCTCTCATGAGTATGCGCCTGGGGGAAGAAACCCCCTCCCCAACAAGGCTGCCTGTGCCACAACAGAAGCATTGTGTCAGTCAAGCAGCAGGTGACTTGTGTCTCAAATGTGAGGCTGGGTCGCTTGCTCATGCTCATATGGCTTAGAGATTGCCTTTCTGACTGTATTCGAATGGCTGAAATTTTTCGTATGTGTGAAATACAGGATGTTTATTTTTAAATGATTTTATAGGGAATATCTTTACCCTTTAAACAAAGGACCTCATCCGTGTGCTTTGGAAGAGTCATTGAATCATATGGACATGAACTTGACGTTGAAAACTAGTCTTTATTTTTCTAAGTAAAATCCTGGATAAAAGGAGCTTAAATAAATTCATCGTGCAGTTTAGATCATACATGTGCCAAGTCACTGTGTGTGTGCATGTGTGTGCATGTGTGTGCATGCCGATGAAGGAGATCTAGATGGATTCTTTCCCTCCTCATTTTGGCATCCAAGGAGGAACCCCAAAGGGACTCTCTTTGCTAGAAAACTGATACTCTAAGAGCAATTTTTCTCATGTTTCAGATAATACCTTTAAGCCCACTTTAAGCCTTAAAGTAATGCAACTCCGAGGAAAGAGTAACTTTATTCCTGTGTTTTGTCACAGTCTGATGGCCAGTAGCACACATGTCTTAGTTCTAACTTTGTTTATACTAATTTTAAAAAATGAAGGGGGTGAATACTTCATTTTAAAATGAGAAAGTTTTTTGCTTCCCATAACTAGTTAGACTTAAGCCCATTTGAATTATGACCTTCCCTTTTTTCTTTACTCCATTCAAGAACATTAATATTTTGACACAGCTCTCAGAAGGTAATTTACAAATTCAAAATAAGGTTAATCCTTGTTTTTTAAAATTAAATTGTGATATTAAGCCAAGGAGACTGCCTTGAACGTATTGAAGCAACTTCCTCTTTCTCATTTTCTCCCAAACCAATCAAAATAAACAGTGCACTGACAACCACGGGGGAAAGCCACTGATTTCCATAATCCTTGAAGTGTTTTTGCGGGAAATAATACAACACAGATCAAAATAAAGGCTCCACAGATCAGTTTCAGCTCCCCTCCCCAGACAGTAATACGCTGTTCGATTAATATCCCCAAAATGTCTAGAGGGAACACAGGACATATGATATTCTAGTAATATACCGTTTGGGATTAGTTTTGCTACTGGAGATGAAAGCGACGGCTACCCGAGATTCTGGGGGGCCCAAAGTTTGTAGGCACTGTCCCTGGTGTGACAAGGTTAATGACCCCAACAGCAAGAGCACCCATGGGAAGAGCCCCTGGCACAGCCGACCTCGAAGACATGGACAAAGAAATCTGGATTGTGGCCGTGGGGTATGAACAAACAAAAGGAAGCAACTGGAAACCAGATGAAGAGATTCCTCTCCTCTGATTACCTGAGGTTCCACATCTCCCAATTCTAAGACTGTTGACTCATTGAATATATTATGGAAATTTTCTTCTGTGAACCTTCCTTTTCAGATGTGAAATAAGAATTTGAAGAGTAATTAAGTGGATAATGAAGGAATCCAAAGAGAACCTACCAGATTAGAATAGAAAATTTCCAAAACATTATCTTAGAGAGAAGTGAAAGTGTTCTAGATGATAAAATAAATTGGAGAACTAAGCAAAAGAGGAAGATTTTCTGTGGATGAACTAAGGTCATTCTGTAAGAGTTAGGTAAAATTCAGACATTTACTCTGTACTCTCAACATTGAGGAAAATATGGCATTTATGAAATGAGATAAAAGAGCATATGGAGACAAAATGCTGAAATTTAAATGAAACTACAGAGAGAAAACTAAATGGAAGTTAAACAAGATTAGGTCAATGTACAAAGAACAATCTTATTTTTATATACTAGCAACAAAAACCATAAAAAATAAACTCACAATGTACTTAAAACAGCATTGATATTTAGAAATAATTTTAACAAAATTGTAGCAGTCTACAGTAAATGCCAAATGTACATTTCTAAGGGAGATTAAACAGAGACGGAAAGATACATCATGTTCCTGAATTGGACAAACCCAATCTTTAAAATGTTGATATAGTTTCAATGCAATCCCAATAGGCTTGTTTACAGAAATTTGAGAAACTGTTTCTAAAATTGGCTTGGAAACACAAATGTTCTAGAAATGCGCTCCCCACCCCCTGAAAAAGAGCAAACAAAAAACCAATTTTGTAAGAAAAGAACAAAGCGGAGGACTCATACTACCTGAGTTCAGCATTTATAAGCTATAGTAATAAGTCCAGTGTGGTACTGGGATAGAACAGAAAAATAGGTTAATGGGTCAACAGAAAAAATAGAGTATAGAAATGGACATTTGTGGCTCTCAAAGGGAAGTTATAAATGAATTATGCTTAATAAAAATGAAGTTGGACTCTTCCTTCCACAACATACAAAAATGAATTCAACATGCCTTTTAGCCCTAAATGGAAAAAAGCTAAAACTATAAAACTTCTGGATGAAAATATAGGATACTATATTTATGGCCTTGGGAAAAACAAATATTTCCTAGAGAGGACATGGAACACACCAAGTATTAAAAAAGTGATAAATGGAGCATTGTCAAAACTTGAAATTTCAGTTTATTAGAAGCCACCTTGAAAAAGGAAAAAGGAAAATATATACATAAGCCCTATGTCAAAAGACTATCTAAAGAACTTTGATAACTTAATAATAAAACCATGGCCCACAAAAATGGGGAAAACTTAGACATTTTCCAAAAGAGGACACATTGATGGCCGATAAGGGTATGAAAATGATGATCTATATAATTAGGTAGTGGTACAGTTTTTGGTTCAAACATCAGATATGAATTAAATAACTTGTGATAAAGATAGCCTGGTTTTTCACCTATGCCTGTGTTCTTCTTTCATTTCTGAAGCTCCAGTTCTTCTCTGTTATTATTTGCTGTCTGTTTAGAGAACTTCCCTGAGCTGTTCTTTAAGGGTAGATTTATTAGCAACACATCCTCTCAGTTTTCCTTCACCAGAGCGATGCCATTACTTCCTCTTTATTCCTAAAGTATAATTTTGACTGATACAGATTACGGTTGAAAGTTACTTTCACGATTGAAAAATGCTGTGTCACTTCCTTCTGGGATCAGTGGATTCAAATCAGAATCCACCACCATCATGTAAGCTGGCATTCTCTTAAGTAGTGTGGCATTTCTCTCTTGCTGCTTTTCAGAAGTTATGTTGTATCTTGGTATGGATTTCTTTGAGTGTATGCTATTTGGGATTGGCTCATGTTCTTTAATCTGTAGATTAATGGGGTTTTTTTTTTTTTGCCAAATGTGGAATATTGTTAACCATTATTTCTTCAAATACTATTTAGTCCCTCTCTCTCTCTCTCTCTATTTTCCTTTTGGGACTCTGAGGTGGTGTACATGTTAACTTTCTGTTACTGTTCCACAGTCCCCGAGACTCTGTTCACTTTTTTCACCAGTCTATTTTTCTTTCTGTTGTTCAGGTTACATAAATTCTATTTATCTATCCTCGAATTTCTATATCTGGTTTCTATTTTCTATATCTGGTGAATCTATCCAGCACTTTAAAAATCTCATTTATTATATTTTTTACTTTCTCATTTCATATTACTTTTGCTTTATTCTCAATTAACTAGTATTTTTGTTGAAGTTTTTATTTCTCTCATTGATCCAAGAGAATTTAAATTGCTTGCTGAATCATGTTTGTGATGGTGCTTCAAAATCCTTGTTAGGTCATTCTGATATCTAATTCATCTTGGCATCTGTTGGATTGTCTTTTCTCATTCAAGTTCTGATTTTCCTGGTTCTTGGTATGATGAGTTTTTTGGTGTCTTATACATTTTGTATATTGTACTATGAGACTCTGTGTCCAATGTTATCTTCTTACCTAGCAGGCAGTCTCCCTGTAGAGGTGTAGCAGGTAGAACAGGAGGATGTATGTGTTCAGCCTCCCACTGGGCCCTGGCGATGGTACCCTGGCAGACATGGATCACTGGCTCCCACTGCCTGGTGGCAGACCAGTGCCATGGAAGTGCAGCTCCCGGCTTGGTGCAGCTGACAGCCCTCTGAACAGAGTGGGGAGCTGACTCACACCACCTACAAGGAGCTCCCCACTGGGCCCACTGGCTCTGTACATGGGGAAGGAGAGGACTGATTTGTATGATAGGAGACATTTAGCCCAGAACTGTGTGCTGCTAACCAGGGGAGGAAAGTGGGAATGTGGACTGCTGACTGTTCCCCTGCCCACCACCTTCTAACTTATTGATGCAGAGTGGGGTGAAGGTTCAGCTTCCTGCTGGGCCCTGCAGACACCATGGGAGAGTGAGTAAGAGCAACATGAAGCAGATCCCGTCCCACATGGTCACTAAGTCTCACTACTGCTGGGTGCAGTGTAGGCTCAGCTCACCACCAGACCACGACAGCACTCTGGTGCTAGGAAACAGGAGCTCATCTCCCCTGGGTTCACCGAAACCATGGAGCAAAGGGACAGTTTTTGTCTTGGCTTTTTGGTTAGAGTAGAGCACATATTGCCAAAAATATTTTTTTGTTTGTTTAGGCCACCCTTCTCCTGCACTTTTGGGTAGAGGAAGCAGGCTTTACTTGAAGCTTTTTAAGTGTCTGCATGTTGATAGTTTCAGATTCAAGGCTTGTGTAATGCCCTGTCCAGCATACAGAGAAGGTAGTAAGCAAAGGAGGGAAATTACTGCCATGTCATTTCTCAAGTCCTGAGACTTCTAATCTATCCACCCTCTTCTTTCCACCTTTTAGTGTCTTCCTGTGCTTTTCTATTGCATGTTCAAGGTTATTTACTTGTAAGAGGAAGGACCTGGAAGAATGCAGCTACTTTATCTTGGCTAGTAGCAGAAATCTCATCATTAGTGCTGAATATGTAGAGTGGTACAAACAGTTTGGAAAGAGGCTTAGTGGTTTCTGATAAAATTAAACATACACTTACTTTATGATCCTGACAATTAATATACACTTACCATACAATTAGTACACACTTATTGTAATGATTCCTCTCTTAGGTATATGCACAAGAGAAATAAATTGTGTGTTCCTGATTATATGTATAAGGTCCTTATTTATAATAGACCCGAACTGGAAACAACCCAGATGTCCACTGGAAAAATAGACTGTGAGGCCTTGGCCAGCGAACTCAGTCGGTTAGAGCTTCATCCCTGATAGGCCAAGATTGTGAATTTTATCCCAGGTCACGTCACATACAGAAAACAGCCAATGAATACATGAGTGGAACAACAAATCAACGTTTTTCCCTCTCTTTCTCCCTGCATCTCTCTCTCACAAATCAGTTTTTTAAATCTTTGAAAAAAATTGTGGTATAGTCATATAATGAAATATCACTTAGCAAGTTTTCAAAAGAAATGACCCAGTTACTGATACATTCAACAGTATTGGATGAATCTCAGAATATTATGTTCAGTGAAATAAACTAGATGTAAAAGAAACCATAGTGTATGATTCCATTTATAAGACCTTAAAGAAGAGACAATGTTTTGTATAGGGACAGAAAATCTGAATGGGGCGGGGTAGTAGGTGCCGACGAGAGAGGCGAAGGGAACTTTCCTGACTGATAGAAAATTTCTGTACTCGAGTGCAGTGTTGGCTACAGACTAAATTGTCAACTTTTTCAAATTAAATATCTGCATGTCACTGCATGTAAGTTTTACTTCAACAAAAGAAATAACAAGATAATGATATTCATATTCTAAAATTGGTATGTGGGACGGGGAAAGTTAAATAAGGCCAGAAAAGAATTTTAGAAAATTGAAAAGTAGACGTGCAGAATTAAAAGTTGCATTGGTAACAAAGGCAGAAAAACATGAACATTCAAATTATTATGTGGAAGGCCCTACTTTCACAAAATGCTGAAGGAAGCAGAAATATGATGATGGAGCTGATGAAAGAAACAATGTCACATACGAAGTGGGAATGTCGGTTATGTAACAATGAGAAAAGACCAGAAACAAATGGCAGAAAAGTACAGCAGAGAGAGGCGAGGGCAGTACAATAACCCACAGAACCAGTGTGCCCCCGTGCACCGTACAACATTGTTTTATTTTTATTTTTATTTTTTAAATATATTTTATTGATTATGCCATTACAGTTGTCCCATTCCCCCCCTTCACTCCCCTCCACCCTGCACACCCCTCCCCACCATTCCTTTCGTTCATGTCCATGTGTCACAAGTTCTTTAGGTTCTGTATTTCCCATACCATTACTGCCCTCCCCCCTGTCTATTTTCTACCTACTGTCTATGCTATTTTCTGTACCTTCTCCCCCTTCTCCTCCTCCTACTCCCCTGTTGCTAACCCTCCATGTGGTCTCCATTTCTATGGTTCTGCTCCCCATCTAGCTGTCCTCTTAGTTTGCTTTTGTTTTACGTGTGGTTGTTAATAACTGTGAATTTGCTGTCCTTTCACTGTTCATATTTTTATCTTCTTTTTCTTAGATCAAAGGAACATTGGGGTTTTTTTAAAGTAAGCACGTACACAAATTTAATGACACTTTTAAATTTATGGGATAAAAGATTTCATTGGAGAAAGATAGGGAATGTATGCTTGTTGGCAAATGATAGCAAGTAATTTCATTAGAAAATATGAGTAAAAATAGAGTACAAACAAGTTCTAGAACAAGAATATATCGATTATGGTAATACTGTAGTTATGACAATAAAGTAAATATTTTAATGACAATTTTAATGTGTTTAAATGTATCGAATCCCTCATAAGGTCAGCAATAAGACAAAAGTATTATACAGTAACTTTCAACCAATACCATAACTAATAGAGGAACACAAAACCATGATTATTTAGAATTAATTTTGTTATGTATTAAGAAAAATGCAGGAAAAACTGTTATAGTTAATAAATGTTTGATAAAGTAACTTGTATTTGGAAAAGTATTTGGTAAATTGGCTTGTATTAATATTATTAAAGAAAGTAGCTTTAGGCAGAGTGTAGGGATTGTGTCTCATTCTAGTGCACGTTCAGTTTTGGAGTAATGTATCCAACAATATGTGTTGGAGAGAAGATAATCTCTAAAATATCCTGACCAGCTGTTAACAAAATCATAAATGAAATACTTATGGACAAAAAGTGGGCCATAAATTGTAGGGAGAGGTAACAAGATAAAGAATTTTATCACCTACCTACTCACTCTTCAATGATCAGAAGTTGTCTGTATTTTAAGAGCTTTGATGTCATCAATTACCTGAGATCACAAACTTTTGGAGGATGCCTAATTGTATTTGTTGGTATTTAGTTTGGATCTTGTGTAGTTAATGTCATGCAATAAATTCGTGCCTACATCATCACAGGCAACCTGATATCCCGCCTCCTAATCTTGACTATTGGCTGGGAAAATGTTGTGATGGAAAGGCAATTGGTCCTTGGATTTTTCACAGGATGGGGGTGGGAAGGGAGGTGTACAAAAATTGGGTAAAGGAGGGCATAGTTGGGGATCAGGCATAATGTCGATTAAACTAAAAAAAATCTGCTAATTTTTTAATGCCTGATATTAAGATAGATTCTTGGTCAGATTTTACTTGTGTCTTGCCTGTTTTGAAATGAAAATAAACTAGTGGAACTAATTTAAGATCTCTGTGTGTCTACCGTCAGAGCATTTCTTCATATTAGCATCTCTCAGGAAACATTCACCCACACACCACACATCCCCAGATGTTTAACATTTGTGAGCATTTGAGAAAATGAAAGCTACCATCTGGGTTTTGTACCTTCAATCAGAGCATATCACCAAACAGCTGAAGGTATTCCCAAGCTATTCCTAAGGCTTTCTTGATCCAAAAAAAAAAGGCAAAGAAGAAAGATTAATTTTTCCCCTGTTTCATTAGTAGTAAGATTTATGTTTTCCTACAATAAATATCCTTTATTACAATGAAATATTCCAGACTAACGTTGCTGCCTGTGCTATTAGTTCGCCAGGACTGCTCTCACGGAGTGTGGACTGGATGGTTGGAACAACAGTGATGGGGGCTGGAAGTCTAAGGTCAGCATTTTCTTCTGGGTCTCTCACCCTGGCTTTTAGATGGCCATCTTCTCTCTGTTCCCCCACCCTCCACCNAGCTATTCCTAAGGCTTTCTTGATCCAAAAAAAAAAAAGGCAAAGAAGAAAGATTAATTTTTCCCCTGTTTCATTAGTAGTAAGATTTGTGTTTTCCTACAATAAATATCCTTTATTACAATGAAATATTCCAGACTAATGTTGCTGCCTGTGCTATTAGTTCGCCAGGACTGCTCTCACGGAGTGTGGACTGGATGGTTGGAACAACAGTGATGGGGGCTGGAAGTCTAAGGTCAGCATTTTCTTCTGGGTCTCTCACCCTGGCTTTTAGATGGCCATCTTCTCTCTGTTCCCCCACCCTCCACCCCACACATGTCCACATTTCCTCTTCTTGAAAGGGCACCACTGATCTTGAGGCCTACCCTCATTGTCTCGTTTTAACTTGATTGCCTCTTTAATGACCCTACTCCAAAAGCAGCCACAGTTTGAGGAGCTAGGAGTTAGGACATCGACATAGGAATTTGTGGGGAACGCTTTTCAGTCCATACTACCTTGAGGCCTAAAGACCCAGATGTGTTCAAAGTTGGAATTCTTCCTGGAGCAGTGTAAATGAACCTCCAAGTCTGTTGAATACCAAATCTGGAGAATCTCTGGTCTGTTACTTCTCATCAAGGTTTTTTGGCCTCACAGGGAACCAATGTGTAATATCATTCAGAGGGAAGCAGATGTGCCTAGTCTTGATCATGATTTGGCAAAGTTCATGGCTAAGAGCTGTTCAAAAGGATACGCTTGAGTTGTTTACAAGACTCTAATGACTATGAATTGTAGAGCAAGTTGGGAAGTCTGTGTGGTCAGCCAGGCCAGTGAGGTTTGTAACGGGGAAGGCAACAGAACTTTCTGATCAAGAATATGTGCAGGTGGTAGGAAGCAATGTAGTGGCTTTTTATTAATTTACTCATTTTCTCATGAATTCAACAAGCCTATTGATATTCTGCTATGGGCTTGTCAGTGAAGTAGAAACTAAGCACAGAAAAAGCAATAAGGCATGGCACTCTCACGTTTTTCATTGTGTGGGAGAGAAAGACATATCAAGCAAAAATTATATTACTATGTGGTAAAGAAAGGAGTATAATAGGAACCTAGAGAAAATGAGCCAAACCATACTAGAACTATGAGGACAGGGGTGAGGAGCTTTAGGTTATGGGCAGAATTTCTCTGGTAAGGAGGACAGATGAGAGGCTAGAGAAAGGATTACAGAGTTCAAGGAGCAATGGGAACAAATACACAGTGCTGAGCAGGATGCCTGGAGGGAAACTGGAAGCAGTTAATCAATGAAACTAGATCATAGAAGCAGGCAAAGAAGTTAGAAGAAGGCAAGGTACCACACCATGCAAGGCCTCCTGTGAAGCTGAAAGTTGATGTGTGTTCTGTGGGGGTCTAGGTATGACCTGGTGAGATGCATGTATTTCCTAGGTCATACGGCAGCTGTGTAGAAGGTAGATCTGAGGGGACAGAATGAGAAGTAAGGAGGAGAGTTGAAGGCTTTTGTAACAGTCCAAGTGTTTTAATCCAAGGCAAGTAAGAATACTTGGGCAGCCAAACTAGCAGACCTTGCTGGGAGGTTGGAAGTGAAGGAGAGGGGAGTTGAGGGTTCACCAGGAGTGAAGATATCCCATTTCTGTTTATTAATTCAGGTGCCCGTTGACTACTTGGGGTTCAGCAAGCTGGAGATGTACTTAGGAGTTATTGTCATCTCTAATAGTTGGAATGCATGAGGATTAAAGTGACCTTCTAGAGGAGAACAGAGAATAGATAAGAAGAGAAAATGAAGCATGTAACCTTGAAGGATCTGAAAATGAAGGACACAGAAGAAGGATGTAACAGAGAGCTATGCGGAAAAACAGAATTATCATGGTTACAGAAGCAAGTATGTGAAGAGTTTTACACACTTGCTTCTGTAAATTTTGTGATCAATGGTGTCAAACTAAGACTGGGTAGTAGCACTGGGTTTGATATTTGGGAAATCACTGGCCCTTCGGAGAAGAGTGGTGTGGTCATAGCAGCACCCGGATTGCAGTAGATGGAAACATTATTGGTGGGTAAGGAAATGAAGAATACTCTCTTAGATAGTCTGGCTGATCTTCCTAGGAAAAGTGGTTAACTTCCATTCATATCCTTCCTCAGCTTCTGAGACCTATCGACCTTAGGGGGGATACAGACTAGAAAAGCAAAAGTCACTAGTTTCCTGCAAGATGGGGAGTGACAGGATCAAACATAAAACCGGGGAAGTGGGGCCAGATGGAAATAAAGAATGATGATGTAACTAAGGTGGAATAGAAATCAATGCTATCAGCTGATTTATTGGGAATGTATGCCGTTTGCAAGATTCTTCCAAGTAAAAACAGGAAAAGGCCAGGGCCGAGAGGCTAAGCGTGGAGATCAGTGTATTGTAATCTTCACATTCACTCAGGAAAAACTACAAAAGTGTAGAATTGAAAATCAAGCACCAATTTTTAATGTCTGTGTTCAGTATATAAGGTCTGTCCAGAGGTATCCAGCTATGTAATGTGAAAAATAGAGACATTTATTAAAGAAGATACAAGAAACTTTGCTCATAGGACAATGATGCCTCAGTCCCCTTCAAAGCAGGCACCTCGGGACTTCACACAGTTCTCCCAATTGCCATCTTTGTATTTTCCTGAACCTCATCAATGGTCTGAAGTCTCTTTCCTTTCAAAGGTGATTTTAGTTTTAGGGAAGGCCAGAAGTCACAGGGTGAAAATATGGGCTGTAGGGGGGCTGAGTCACCTGGGTGATTCGATGTTTTGCCAAAAAAACTCTGAACAAGGCATGATGCATGAGCAGTTGCATTGTCGTGATGAAGTTGCCAATCACCAGTTGCCCACAGCTATGACATTCTGCATCACCTGGATCCTTTCCACAGAGGAATGTTCAAGCTTCATGCAAAATTTGATGCAGATTCTGTTGCTCTACTCGCTCTGTCATTTTGAATGTGATGACCACATGGTACANTCGATGTTTTGCCAAAAAAACTCTGAACAAGGTGTGATGCATGAGCAGTTGCATTGTCGTGATGAAGTTGCCAATCACCAGTTGCCCACAGCTATGACATTCTGCATCACCTGGATCCTTTCCACAGAGGAATGTTCAAGCTTCATGCAAAATTTGATGCAGATTCTGTTGCTCTACTCGCTCTGTCATTTTGAATGTGATGACCACATGGTACACATGCTCACTCAGTGGCATCTGCTGTCACCACTGACTAGTACAGTGAAGTTGTCATTGTGCACACATGCACATTCCAGTCCAGTTTCCTTGGCTGCCAGGTTACATCAATGTTGTGCAAACCATGCTCATTATATTAACCATGGCTGGACTTTTTCCAGGCAGACCTGTACTTACTTAGTGTACACAGGAGATTTTCACTAACAGAAATAAATCTCTTGAAATAAGTTTTCTGCAAGAATTATTGATATGTAGCTCATATATTTCTAAGAGTTCTGGAACAGTAACTACATAAGAGACAGAGGTGGGCAGGAAGAGATAATCCATGAAACTAATTACATGGGGCAATGCCTTGAAGAACAAACAGTTGGGGCAGTATTTGTACTAAGAGTTGGTGTTGACATCTTAATATAAATGGTCATCGTAGTATTTATGTAGTGATTCTCCCTAATGAGGTACCAATAAGTTTACTCATTTGATCCTGGGTAATATACAAATGAATGTTAATATAGTAAATATATATTAAGACCTCAGAAATGTATGTGATACAATCATATTTGGAGATAGGTCACTACGAATAGGAAAACTATCATATATTCTTGCCATTATTCACATACTTGGCAAGTCCTCTTATGCATTTGCTAAACTTTGGGAGCTAAATAGCTGCTAAGCCAGAGCTATAGGAGGAAATAGAAGATACTATCCTTTCCTCTATTTATTTAGTTGAGGATACATGAAAGTTACTAAAAACAGGTATGAAGTTAAAGGTTACTAATGAGGATGTGATACATTAGTGTGATATATGTTTTATTTATGAATTCTAATGCTAAATAAATAAGGATTGATTAGAAAGAATTTAGACTAATTAAAATCTGTGTGGCTATTGTGAATATGGACTTGCCTTTAAAGATGTGACTAATCCAGAGCTCCATCAGAAGGGGCATGAGCTAAGGCGTGAAGACGGAAACGAACAAGCAAGTTAGGTAGGCTAGGAAATTGATGAGCTTTTTACAAGAAAGACAGGACAAACTATTCGTTCCTGTTCTTAGTTGTCCATTCAGGTCAGCTGCATTCCTTTTGGTAAAAAGAAAATCGAAGAACTCTTAGGAATAAAATAAGATAGCTTGAGATCTCAGAAGGTCCCTTCTGGGATTGTTAGCTGGGACTGCAAGAAGTGGATGCATTTTATAAATAAATACCTTTAAATATCTAGAGCCCATTAAGGTTTTAAACATAAAGTACTTCTATCTTAGGAGTCTATACAACATTATATAGTTCAGATTTAAAGAAAAGCTGCTACTTAAATTTGTTATTCTCTAAAATTAAACTGAATGATTATGCTCTTTTCCCCATAAGTTCTATAACTTGCATTTTGTAGTGAAATGAACTGAAGTCAGTATCAACTAATTCATCAAAATGTTCACTTCAGAGAGCTTGCCATATATTACTTGACCCGCTGTTTATAGGTTTTGAGTCTGCTAACAGTTTTGATTAAAGGGTGAACAGGGAAATGCTTGTTAGTTTAGTCTCTGACTTCAACTGTCCCTGTATTTAAGCTATGCTGGTCATTGTACTTGTTAAATGAATGAGAAGATGGAGGAATGATTTTCTCAGCCGCTTTAGGGAAATAGGACAGGCATCTGGCATTATCCAGAGTGCCTCCACTTCTGACCCAGTTTAATCACTTTCCAAACTGATAACTATGTAACTACCATTCATTGACTGTTGTCTGTGTACCAGACAGTGCTTTGCCTTACTTATGCATCAACTTATTTAACAACATAACAAGCACTAGTTGGCCATTTCTTTTCCTCACTTTACTTATAGGGAAGCTGAGGTTCTGCCTCAGAATTTGAATCATGGTAACTTGGCTCTAGAGATGGCACTCTGAGTCACTAAACTGGTTCACCTCTCCAGGGTTCTGAAAGACTATAGGAATCACGTGGTGCCCTGGCTTGACAAACCTTTCTTGCTTGCCTGATCATTTCATCCTATAACTTAGTTTAGGGCCTTTCATAGTCAAATATCCCTTTACTCATCCAACTGTATTTCCCATCAGGACCTTTCATTTATCTAAGCCACATTGAGATACTGAGCTAGGAGAGTTTGGAATGTGGTCACCTAGTGCTTTAGTACTTCAGCAAAGTGTGTGTGGTGTGTGCCTGGGTGTGCACATGCGTGTTTATGTATTGTGTATGCCTGGGTGTGTGTTCTATAAAAAGCTGCTACAGGCTGACCTCATTTTTTGGGTACAGTGTGTTCATGAAATGAGCCACAGATTGAATTTGAGACTCACAAAGTAGATCATATTTTCCCACCCAAATAATTGTATAATATTAGATTGAATTTAAGAAGCAACATCAGATAAATCATAGCTGTAATCAACACTATAACGCAAAAGGGGAAAGTTAGTTACTATAAGCCTTCACAATAATTTAAATAGCAAAATTATATTAAAATATTATGAATTAAGGATAATAGTATTATGTAAAATGCTTAGAGGTGGGACCCCAATGTGCTGTATGTAAAATACCCTACAGACAACTTAGCTGTATCATAAACTAGGCAAAATGTTAATTTTGGTAACTATTAATTTTACTTGCCATTTTTAAATTAGGAAAACATTTTAAGTAATAATTTGAATAACCAAGTCTCTTAAAATAAGGTGGTCTGGAATTTTAACTGTTTGTCTTTTATATGTTTTGATAAAGCTCAGGTTATTTAATGTAAAACTACCCACTAAAGTAATTCTTTAAGACTTCACTAAGAATTTTATTCTATATAATTTGGAGAAAAATTGCTTGAATGTTTCATGTGTTCTCCACAGCTGTGTAACAAATTACCACACATCTAACATTTAAATCATCTCACAGCTTTTTGGGGTCAAGAGTCCAGGCACAGCTCAGCTGTGTCCTCTCCTTCAGAGTTTTTTACAGGCTGTGATCCAGGTATCAGTCAGACCTCCTGGAGTCTCTTATGAAGTTCAACTGGGAAGCATTTACCTCCAAGCTCACAAGGTTCTTGGCAGAATTCAGTTCCTAAAGGGTTGTTGGACTGAGGGCCTCAGTTCTTGGTTGGCTGTTGGCTAAAAACCACCCTGAGTTCTTGTCACATGGGCTTCCCTCACTTGTTTCTTCAAAGCGTGAGCCAAAAAAGCAATAGAGAATGTGCTAGCAAGATAAAAGGCATAGTGTCTCATAACCTAATCCCAAAGTGACTTCCAATCAACCTGGCTTCCTTCTCTTAGTTAGAAACCAAGTCCCTGTGGTCAGCCGATCCTAGAGGAGGAAGTGAGTACCAGAAAGCAAAAACCATGGAGCCATCTTTGAGTCATCCTGGGACAGATGTGTTCAGCTTATTATCTTTCTCTTGTTTTCTTTCTCACGCACCGTGCTCTTGGAGAGTGAAGAAATCAGTCTTCTCAGAGGGAAAGAAGCCAGAATGTGTATGCTTCTTGTATTGCTTACACAGAAGAGTGGTAGGTTGATGGTATGGTTACAAGCTTGAGGCTTTCATAATACCAAAAGGCATTGTAATAAATGATCATGACAGAAAATGCTTCGTGAGGAAGATAAAACCCAAGGCCGAATCTTTGTTTGATTTATCATGGTGTTGAGTGAGGCTACGAACTGAGAGTGGGTTCAATTGTACTTCAAAAGGACTGCAGATGAGTCTGCAGTCAGGAAATGATAGGTGGGGGAACACGAAAAGAAGATGGAATGCCAAATATGAAGCTGCCACGGGGAGCGAAATGCTGTGAGGGATCCAAGATGTTTGAAGGTGATTTAGGGAAAACCTTGCTGTGCAAAGTTCAATTGAACTGTCTCCTTCAGAGTCTCATGGAATTTTCTGTAAAAATCTCATTTAGTAAGATATCACTGGGAAAAAAAAAAGATATCACTGGGGAGAAAGGTACAATGATGAGCTCCTGAGAAAGGTGCTGAGGTAAGCAGAGCCGTCCTAGCAGACTAAGTCATCTCTGTGTGTGACATCGAGTTCCTCGGTGATGTAGTGTGAGCAGGGTATCAGTTGGAAAAATATCACCCGAGTTCAAATCCAGACTGCACCACACACGAGCTGTGTAACTTGATCAAACTGCGCTGTAACTCAAATGTCAGATCCTGTAAGCTGAGCTTGGCCTCCTGCCTTCTCTTTTCCCAGTTATGAAAATAAAAGATGTTTTCAGACATTGTTTAGTGTCTCTGTGTGGTAGGTGGAGGAAGAGATCACCCATGGTTGAGAACCAGTGCCCTGGAGGGTTGCTGTGTAAGGCAAAATACGAAGTAGTATGTGCGGGCCCCTAAAAGAGTGATGAAAACATAATAGGCACTCAACAAGTGATAGTTGTCCTTTAAAAATTTGCCATTGGAGGGTAGTATCTTACGTATGGAGTTAGCTAGATATAAGTTTATTGAAACAGAAAATACAAATAATGTTAATAAGAGTGATTAGGAAATCAGTAATTTGAGAAATTACTTGTTGTAGGTATTTGTATGTATATGTATGTATATATATATATAAACTGGTCCTTGGACCAATCAAGCTTTAATTGCTGTCTCTCCCAATTAATACTGCATGCCTTGGGGAAGTCAGTCAGACTTTCTAAGGGAACTTCTCCATAATATACCTTATCTGGGGATGGAGGCAGTGATGGCAGGTGTATCGTGTTAGGGTGACCTGTTTACTCTCTATAGCATCATATACTGCATGAGAAGATGTGTTTCAGGGACTATGGAGGGAATGTGAGACAGTCTTTGCTACTCTGAAAATTCCTCAGTGAGGAGTCAAATGAGGAACAAATAAATATATACAATAAAATCATACAATAATACAAGTAATTTAATTCCAGGACATAACAAATGTTATGGAAATACAATAAAAAGCATTAAATACTAATAGCAGTTGCCCTCTTAGATAGAACAGTCAAGGAAATTCCCTCTTGAAAGGCGATATTTGGGCAGACTTAAATGAAGAAAGAGAAGCAGTGTGGTCTTCTGCAGGAGAAGGGCACCCCAGGCAAAGGACACCCCAGGTACAGAGACCTGACAACATTAATGGTCTTGTATCGCTCAGGGCACAAAAAGAAACTAGGGCCCTGGCTGGTGTAGCTCAGTAGATTGAGCACGGGCCTGCGAACCAGACGATTGCGGTTCGATTCCCAGTCAGGGCACATGCTTGGGTTGCAGGCCAGTTTCCTGCAGGGGCCAGTTCCCTGCAGGGGATGCACAAGAAGCAACCATGCATTGATGTTTCTTTCCTCTCTCCTTCCCTTCCCCTCTAAAAAGATAAATAAATTTAAAAAAAAAGAAACTAGGATTGCTGTATACAGAGTACTATAACCAGTTTGTACATGTTTAGATTTTTATATTTTTTTCTTATCACCAAATTCCCATTCTGAGGAAACTCAAAAATTTTATATGATGGAGGAAGTGAGATGAGGTTCTTAGGTGTTGTGGTGCTGTTTGATATGTTACTAAAGAACAGTTCCACAGAGGCAACTCTCCAAGAAAATGGAATAACCTCGAAAAAGGTCTTGTTACATTTCTTTTGGGGTGGCACTGTTTCGTGACTGGAAGTGTGAGAGATGAGAACAGCATGTGAATTCCAAGGAAGCGGCACAGAGTGGAAAATGGATTTACAATGTGTCAGACAGGGTGGCAACATCTTGTGGCATGTGGCTTGCATCTCAGCGATGGGAAAGGTATATCCTGTGCCTGCTTCACCGCAGGGGAGTGAGTCGGCAGCCACAGCCAAAACACGTCAGCAGCAATTTGAGTGTATGGCTAGCCATGGCCGCCTTTTTCAATTTTTCCTAAAGCTTGATTCTTTCCCTTATCTTGAAGCGCTGAGCATAAGACAGAAATAAAGGAAGTTTGCAGGGGTGGGGGGAAGATGACAATGGGTAGCTATGATACTTAATGTCATTTTTAGATTAACCAGACTGGATTTAGAATCCAAACAGATGTGGTGAGCATAATTAAATACTTTTTCCCCTTTTTAGTGTGCATTCAGTTGGTTCATATTTGCCTCATTGAGAATATTGCATAATGGGTTAAAAATATCAATAGCACAAAGTTCAGAGAGGGAAGGTAGTAAAAAAGTTCAAAGGAAATGAAATGTAGGATCAATGAAGCCAAAAAATGTGATCAAGGGTAAGTGAAAGAAGGACATTGCCAAAGCTTAATACTTCAGCAGAAGTAACAACAGAATAGAGAAAAGGGGAGAGGAAAGAGTGTTGTGCTGGAAAACGCAAACCATCCAAGAAAAAAGTGAGCTGAGAGTAAACCTTGAGTTTCATCACCAATACCACATCGATTCAGTTTTATGTATGTGCCATCTCTGTAAAGTAAACCAACTTCAGGCAGAATCAGCCTTACCAAAGGTAAGGTCAGAGCATGGTTACAAAAACTTAATTGCTGGCATTGGGATTATAACCATTAGTGCATGAATTTGTTGTACTCTCAGCAGTGGGACTATTTTGAGATAAGGAAGTATATAATCAATTCTGAAACACTCACCAAAATGCATTCAATTAATACTCAGGGTCTGGATCAAGAATCAAGGCATCATTAAATATGGTTGGTACAGGATACAAGTATTGGGTTTATAGTCAAAGCCCATCAGCACTCAACAAATTAATACAGTGAGCACAGGGACTTTGTAACATTCGACCTTATTTATTTTACCTGGAACGTATGGGAACATAAAGATTATATTAAAGAGGGTGAATAATTAGTTTAGAAGGAAAATAAATGTAAACATAATGAATCACCTATACCGGCTGAAATCCTGCTTTCTATACCATAATGATGCCTAAGAGGGCCAGCAATCATTCCATACCCAAACTACTGGGACAAGAAGTGCTTTCTATTGAGAATGTGAGAGTGTTAGCTAGAGATACATCCCATGGGAACAAATATACTTTTAAACAGTAGTTAAAATGATAAGCTTTTGCAGGCAAGATTTTGCAGCAATTTTCATATGTGAAAAAAAGTACACATTTTCATCTATCACCCTATAAAATTAATAATTTACCTAACTCCAGCCGTTTAAAAAGATTAACCAGCCTTTCTCCAGGACTACCTAGACAGCATCTTTGCCTTTCTCAGGACTACACTGAATATTTTGCCTGGTTTGCCTCACTCTCTGTTTTCCGGTTGCATTCCTGAAGAACTCTGCTTCTAAGCTCTGTGTTGATCTCCTGTCTATGGCCTGCCCTTATCGCCCCTCAGACTTGGTCCCAATACTACTCTGAGAACTGTCTCTAGATTTCTGACCTGGTCCTCACTTTGATTAGGGCTGTAACGGGGCTCTCAGTTGTATCAGGCCCATCTGAATATGGAATCTTACCTGACATCCTTCCACATGCCTGGAATTTCAGTTATTTTAATTGAAATAAAATTATTCACTACTTCTATCTGTCAGACCTTCAGAGGGTAACAAAAGATTTCATGAAAAAAGTCCATTTGTGTGTGTGTATAAAAGAACGTCTTGAGTTTGTGGTGGGTGAAAATTAAGAAAAATAAAGATGCACTCTGATGCAGACACCAGACTTCGGGGAGTGTTTGGATTTGAATTTCCTGGAAGTACCGATATTTTCTTCCAGACTGGAAGGGGAAAACCACTCCCAGATGTCTTAATTTTTCTGACTAACAGAGAAGCCTTCCCAGTTTATATAATGATGGGTTCAATTAGCACCAGCTTTGTGATTCATTTGCAGTCTAAGTGAGCACATTCTAGCCTATACATTTTTGCAAATGTGTGTGGTCATCCCGTGTTTGGCTATTGTTGGTCGAAGAAATTAAAGAGGGCCTGGTAACTTAAGGACATCTCTGCAAGTTTCTTGCTGCTTTCAATTAAGGACAGATGACACTGCGTATGTGTAAACTTCAATTTACACAAACTCTTTCCGTCACTTACTGGTCTAATCACTTTGTTTGTTTGTTGCTGTTGTGTGGTCAAGGAAAGTAAATATTCTGTAACATTCTCTTGCATTATTAAAAAGGAAAAGTTCAGCATAGCATTTAAATTCTGTAAGAACTTTTCAAGTACAATTCTAACTTACATTTTTTAAATTGTGGCTATTTTTTTAAATTACAGCCTAAAATTTCTGGTATCTACCACTTTGTTCTTCACATTTATGAGTTTGGTTAAAGTTGTACTATCCCAATGTTCTAGGAAAGACTGTGGGGCTCCTATCTGATGCTCGGCTGTGGGAAGAGGGACCCAGCAGATAGATGCACATGGCCTTCATCGCCTCCTTCCAGCTTTCAACCTGAGTTTGTCCCAGGGAAGTGAACTGTGTTTCACACGCCCTTCCTTCTTTACCTCTTAAGGAACTATAGCGGCCCCACGTAGCAAAAGAGTTTTTATAAACATTTTATTTAAACTTGTCTAATTTCTTATATGGTTTCTTAACGTTTGTTTTATTTTTCATGATTCACTCAGAATATATAACATCTGCGTGAAATATTTGACCAGATCAGCTCTATTGACGTAAATCAACAAACCAATGGCGGGGCAGGGAAAACCTGCCCTATAACTCTTGTGTAACCATCACTTACTCACTGCGAAGGGACTTGTGTTTGGAAAGCTTTTAATTTTTTGTTATAAAGTTCCTAGAAACAGATGTGAAAATCTACTCACATCCCACATTGTCTAGTTCAAGCAGCTGTGAATTATTTCATGGATTACACTTGAATGAAATGAAAGTCCTGGGTTTATTTCATCAAGGCAGCTGTTATTTCCTTAAATTAAATCAAAACAATTCTTTGCTTGATTAATTCTTGGTTATTTGGATGGTATAAAGATAAAGTGCTGACATGTCTTTAGTCATAACTTAGTTCATTTTTCTCAATGAGTGTCCCTGTGTCTCAAAGGATGCATCACAATTTCATAGGCTACTTTTAAAAATAAATGACTGCTTTGGGCATTCTATGGCGAAAGAATAAGTATGGCACTCTCTTCTTTTAAATATAATATTCATATAGTACTCACGTTTTACTTGTAAAGCAAGTTAGACATAACTGTCACTTCTCGATTTTTAACTGTTGGACTCATCACCGTACCAGCTTTTCTGAGCCATCTGGTCTGTCGCTGCATTTCACGCTCCCTCCCAAGCTCCAGACTTGTCCTTCTAACTGTCTACCAAGCATCCGTCTGGCTAGACTGAAGGTAGCTCCATCTCAGCATGTGCAAAAATGAAGGTATTATTTCTTCCTGTATTTCATCAAAGTGGTAACATGGAGAAACCTGCTAGGATTTCACATTCAATAGTTCACTACACCCTATAGACTCTTCCTCTGAAATGACCTTCCGATATATTTCTTTCTCTTCTTCCTGTTACGCCCTTTCCCCAGACCCCCAGGAGTTTATTCAGGTTGTACAGATACAGGCCTCTTCCTCCCTCATCCCTGTTTCCAGTTCTAACTTTTCCAAGTGGCTTCAGGCAAGTGCAACAAGTATATTTATTCAAAAACCAATTTTTCAAAAGTCAATCTCACATGAAGATTGATTGGTCAGATAATCCACTAACCAAGATTATCAAATTATGCAGAAGGCTTACGGTCAGTAATTATTAATGAATGTATACTGCTGGACACACGTCCAGCTAGTAAATGAGGAAGATGTAATTACAATCTTGAGGTGTCAGAAAAGAAACATTTTTTTAAATTAAACAAATAATGGTTGGTGTATGTGTCGGTATATGTGCATGTATGTATGTTTATGTTTAAGTATGTGTGTATATATATACATATATATATATACACACATATATATCTGTACACTTCACTAATATATATAGTCAGGTAACAAGTGCTATGAAATAAAAAAATAAAGCCAAATAGGAGGATAGCAAGTAATGAAAGCAAATATTCTTTTGAATACAGACAATGAATATGGTTATATTATTCTTATAAATATTATTGGGTATATTGAAATGTGTTCTTATTGGCATCCATTTAAGGAAATCTTTCTTTAAAGCTATACAATATATAATAATATAGTTTATTTAAAATATAATTTTATTAAGATATTCATGAAATACATGTTCTAGAACAGCACTGTCCTGTCGAAATGTAATGTGAGCCACAAATTAAAGATATTAAAGCAACATATGCATTTTAAATGTTCCAGTAGTCACATTAAAAAAAAAGAGAAAAGAAACAGGTAAAATTCATTTTAATAATAAATTTTATTTAACTCAGTATGTCCAAAATATTCTTATTCCAACATGTAGTCAATATAAAAGTTAAAAATGGGATATTTTATATTATTTCATACTAAGTCTTCTAAATGTTGTGTGTATTTTACTATAACAGTGTATTTCAGTTTAGAGCAGACACACTGTGAGAACTCCATAGCAACATGTGACTAGTGAGTCAGGAATTGGATGATACAGTTCTAGAATATATGGGTCATGCTGACTGTGTTAAATAGATTCTTGATCTCAGCTGAATATGCAGTTGTATATTCCTTCACTTTGCAGGACGATGCCCAACTGAGCCACACTGGCCAGGGCCACAATGGCTGCATGTTCTTAAATAAGAATGCATTAATGAGACATGCATTTATAGTTATGAGTAATGTATGTATAACTTCATTGAATAGATTTGTTTCAGTGATTTTCTTAGATTATGTTAGTGGTAATATTGTCTATGTTTAAAAATAATCTTCCTGAAGTTAACTTTTATAAATTTAGAAAATTATTTATTACAATGAATGTACCAACAGTTATCTTTCCAAAACACTGATTTGATAATTAACCCCCCTTATCATCTGACACTAAACTCTTCTCCATCGTTAAATTCTGCTCTCCCCATGCATCCCAGGTCATAGTCACATAAGCTGCATAATATCTCCCAAAATACTGTGAACTTCCAAAATTCTGTGCTTTTTCATGTTCTTCCATTGCTCTGAAATGGCCTTCAACTACCAGGTCTGGCCTGTGTACTTCTGTTCACCTGTTACCCAATTTCCTCATGTCACTAGTAATTCCTTATCATTTAGGTTTCAGTCAGGAAACTGCAACTATTCTACTTAATTAAAATAGAATAGTTCCAAATGCTAATAGACAACAGCTGGCATTTGTTCCCTCCGTCAGTTGCTTTCTCATTAGTTTTCCATAACATTGAAAATGTTTATTTTAGTTTTTTTTTTCTGGGATAGAGCCAATCACATTATATAATAGCTTTCTACTTTGTTAATTATACATTATCATTCACTAGATAGTTTTATTTCAAAGAATCAAAATAAAGCAAGTATTGTATTTTTTTTAAATCCCATCAGGTAATTTTTATATATACTTTTATACCACGTTACTTTAAGAATTGTGAGGGTCTTTGGTAAAAAAAAATTTTTTTTGGTGGCTTCAAAGAATTTTCTAGTTGGCCAGAGTCTCCCCTTATACTAAATTTGTATCTACCACTAAAGCACTGGACTGGGTATTGTGGGGGAATATCATGAAAAATATTTTACTTAGGAAAGAAGCGCCAAGAAATGGAAGGGAGGAAGAAAAGGAGGGAGAGAGGGAAGGAGGGGCCATTAATGTTCTAAGATTCTAAGTTTCTGTATTTAAAGATGTTCCTGGCATTTTCTCCCTTGACTTTCCCAGAATTAAACATTCCTCGGGTAGACTTGTACTCAAATTCTTTAATTTGTTTTTCTCTTCTCTTTTAATTTATGCAAACTTTCCAAAATTGTCTACGTTTAGGCATTTCTGGGTTTTTTTTCTCACTTATTTTATCCTAGACACCTGCTCCCTTTAAGGTTATGAAGTCAGTGGAACTATAAAGACCTAAATCGCATTTTATTTTTGTTCTTTGTCAACTAAGCGTGGATGATCAGTACCCTTCCAGGACTAAACAGGGTGTAAGCGTTTTTATAGTTGCGTCATCCTGAAGAGCTCCGTAAGGAAGCTCACTGATCTTCCTTGAAAGAACGACTGTTGGTAAAGAGAGAAGGAGGAATGGGTCTGGATCTGAGTAAGACCTCTCCTACTACCGCAGGGGCCAGTTTCACTGCCATCATCACAGTGCATCTGACACTTTCACAGCCACAGCAGTTGCTGAGTTTCGGCTTACAGCAACCTGAAGTCTCAGTGAACAAGCAAATGAATTCCAGAAGGCTTCTTGCTCTAGGATTCTCATTCCCCCTACCGCCCCCACCACACACTGTGACACCTATTCTGAGCCGGATAAAAAGAAGTGAGACCCAGATGGGGATGAGGTGGCTGGGAAATGTTCAGAAACGCAGTCATAAAATTCATGTCATTACTCTCTCTACATATGTGAAGCAAGCTACAAATGTTTAGATAATTACCATGATGCTCCATACCCCTATTCTTTATGTTATTAGTAGAAAAACGGTGCAGGAGCAAGTAGACAGTGGGGGTTTCTCCCTGAAAGTAAGGGGTAGCCATCACAGCTGCTCCCTAGTGAAGAATAAACCACATAATTTCTTTATGTCAGTGTGGAATAACTCAGTACTCACCTCATTAATAAGTCAGTGAGGCGTGCTTCACAGCTCAAAAAATAAAACTGAGGAAGCAACGTTTTGGTCTAATTCATAGTAATATGGCCTCCAAGAGATTGTTGTTTCATTTAAACAAACAATCTGCTTTTAAACATTCAATTTCCTCTTTTTATCACAATCAGGTATGTCCTAAATCCATCAGAGAATACTAGCGAGAAAGTATGAGAGAAGCTTCGATTTGGATTCCACTGGAGAGATCATTTAGTACCATGGTTATGCACACTTCTAAGCCGTCCACTATAAATAAGTATCCAGCCTCTGCTTTAAATACTCCATGGATGGGATACCCACATCTCCCTCATAGCACTGTGCAATACACCATTGTACCTACAGGTGGAAGGAAGTTGTTATTCGACTCAGAAATATCCTTCCCTCTTCTTAGACCCATTTCTTCTCTGAAGCCACATCAGGAACTGTGATATCTCTTCCATATCAGAAATCTTTATATATTTGAAAGTTGCAATTAAGGAAATAAATAAAAAGGCCATTTAAATGAGAATAAGCAGAGGTTATTTATTCAGAGCTTCCTATAGCAAGGTAGTCACCCCCCCATCACTCACATTTACCAGAGACACAAGGCAGGTAGGAAAGTGGGGAAGCTTTATAATAAAAAATTAAACAGTAGGGAAGAGGCTGGAGGTGTGTTCTGATTAGAAGTTGACATGGGGAGGTTTGGTTTTCTCTGGTTGGCTCTGATTTGGAAATGAAAGTAAAGGAGGGAAACTGGCCTGTATTCACCTCATACTGACTGTTTTGGGCCAACTGTTGCAGAGACTGTGGTTGGGCCTCCTGGTTCATTTCCGCAGAGGTTGTAGGTCACTGTTCTAATATCACGGGTGATCTATCTATTGGGTATTTGCATATTCAGTTTCTCAGTTCCCTCTTTTGGTTCTTCTCTTTCTTGCAAGAAATTGGCCAACGGTAAGATTAAAGATCCAGATCTTTACTGCTTGATGAGTGTTCCCTTGCCTCCACAGTCAATGGTAGTTATCACAAGAGCTGCTTCACTTTTCAATGCTATATTATCACAGTGAGCACCTGATGAGGCAGTGATGTGCAGAAGCTTTGAAGACCTGTATCAGCACCAAGATTAAGATTAAGATGACAAAATTCAATGGACTGACATCATGACCACTATGGTAAAAGCACACACCATTAAAAGCCCATTTAAGATGCTTCAGAACCAAAAATCTGAAATGTTCAACCAAAGCCAAGAAAACAATCCCACAGGTCATAAGGATTAATCTTAGGAAAAAATAGGTAGCTTTTTTCTTAAGGTGATATATAACTTTTCTACCACACCTGTTTTGTTGAGTTGAATTACATTGAGAAGTATTAGCAATGGCACAGACACTACCATGACTAGTGATCATGAACTCTAGATTGTTCATCACTGCTCTTGCCCAGAAACTGAGTGATCTGTATTTCATCTAGGGGATGGGTAATATTATTTATAACTTCTGTCAGAGTTAAAATGATACACATTTTAGAGTCTGGTGTTTGTATGATTTCTATTATTAGAAATACTTCTTTGATTGTTTGCATAAACAATGAATCGGTAACTCCCCCTGGTAAAGTGCCTAAATAATCGAGGTAGTCTCGTTTGGAGCTTCCATCTGAATTATAATTTCCAGTTTGATGATTTATAAAATTAGGGTGTCTGTATACAGATAATTTCTTAATAGTATTTCAAAAGCGCATGAGCTATTAGTGTGAGGGAAGGAAACCCAGCTATCCTGGCTGCAAAGGCAGTGGTATCTGGTGGGAACGCACAGGTACCCAGGTTAAAAGCAGTGGCTCATGACACTATGTTGGAACCAAGACCTGACATTGGCTGGATAATCTGAGATTGGTGTTAGAGTGATTATGCCCCAATCTAGCAATTTTATAAAAACAGAACAGAAGAGGGAAAAGGGGCTATCCCAGTGGACAACAGCCAGCAGTCTACAGAAAATGAGCGTAATGATTGTAAGTAATCAGTAGGGGTAAGTAATTAGTAGGGGTTTTGATCCAACATCTTGGGCAGGAGCTGTCCACTCTCTGAGGTCATCAGATTGTTCTGAAGAATCCTGTTTGAGGTCCCCTATTACAGTAACCTTTTTGTTTTCTTGATTCTAGATTGCATCTTTAGTTGTGAAATGTGAAGCGCAGGGATTTACTCTAGAAAGTTGTACTTCTGTATTTGTTGCTACTAGTATTTAATAAAATCCCTTTCATGAGGTTCAAGTCTTTCTCAGATGTATCTTCTAATAGACAATATCTCATAGGTGAATATCATGAAGAGGCTGCTAAAGATATTTTAAGTGTGACCCTAACCTTTTGATGGTAGGACTGGGTGGCACATGGGTCTCTCACAATGTTTTGCAGTGTCTGAGTACAGAGGGTAAAGAACCATAGTAAAATCCTGAAGCACACTGGCCCCTGGTTCATAGAGAAGTAAACAGTGTGTCCCCAAGGCAGTGGGACTACCTTTGCCTATAGGAGCTCAAGCATTTCTGAAAGTTTTGCTAAATTCATTTAAGAATGTTATTGTTTCCACCTTTCCAGAAGTTCATAGGTGGTAAGAGCATCGTTTCAGGTTTCTGAGTAAAGAGTTCTTTTTCATATTTCTTGTGAAGTGTGTATCTTGGGTCCTTGATATAAAAGTCTGTATTCCCAAAATTGAAAACCAAGAATTAGTACAATCTATACTAGCTTTTTAGCAAGTATAGATTGTAGGTTTTTGCCAAAGAGATGTTTCAACCCATCCTGAAAATAGACATATAATAACTAAAACATTAAAATCTTACAGAGTGTGGGAGCTGTGTCAAATTCATCTGGTATTCAAAGGGCCCTTGAAGCTTTGGTTCCTGGCCACATCCCACCTTCTAGCTTTTCTAGAATTATGTCAGTGACAAGGGACACATGACTTTAAATTGACCTCCACTGTCTTTGAAAGTTTCCCTAGCCATGTTGATTTCACACAGTAACCAATTCATCTATGCTATGATGAGTAGTTTCATAGTGAAATTTAGCTACTCTCTACTTGAAACCATCTAAATGTTGATATTCATAGTACTTTCTTATCCTTTAAGACTTCACATAGCATGACAACATTGCTTAAGGCTGCTTGTTTAGTAAAATGATCTACTAAAGTATTTTCTGTAGCTTCACTATTATTGTTTCATGAGCTCCAGCTTTTATAATAGCTACATCTTTATGAAGAAGGAGTGTATCTAAACTTGTCTTAAATAGCTCACTCACTTTTGATAGGGTTTTCAGCAGAGTGGAGAACACCTTTGTTTCCAAAGCATCCCAAACTCATATCTTTTTAAAAAAAGCATTCCTGTATATATGATTATTCTGTGGTCTTTGGCTAATTGACAAGCTCAGGTAAGTGCTATAATACAAAAGGTTGTACTCTAAAGACAGGCATTAAGTTAGTGATAGCATATTCCAGTATAGTTTCAAGTTTTGATGTGTGATCTATCAAAAAATAATAGTATGTCAAGTTTTCAATGGGAGCTTTTAAAAAGCTGAGTGAGGTTGACAAGTCCCCTAACTGGTGTAGGAAAATTGTGAGGTTCCCTTCTTCTGGTAGGATCAGGGTGTTGCCCTGGTGAAGAGGGAGAGTTACCACAGTCTCATGAGCAGTTAATTAGCTGAGAAGTGCTGGATGTTCTCAGGCAATAGTAAGGTCTGGATTGCGTGGGTATCCATGAGACCAGGAGTGGAACATATAACTAATTAAGAAGAATTTTGAGATGGCAGCTCTTTCCCTAACACAAGGGAATAAGCCTTTGCAGCCTAGTCAAGGAGTTGAGTTTTTGATGACTCCCAGGAAGTTGCGTTAAATCCCTAAGGCCCTGACCAGATTGCGCATATAGATGAGAAGAGTTTTAGTGGGGGATGCCTGTGGAAGGGTTCTGTTGACCGTCCTTTTGCAGATTACAGAAGGTCAGTTCATGAGTTAGAATTGTCGCAGAAGTTGTCACAGTCTCAGGAAATTTGACACTTGCTGTTTACAGTATCCAGTTAGGAACAGAAATCCCCTCAGTTGTTTTGTGAGAGATCTAAGGTGTTTGCATCCTCTATAGCCTTATTGAGCGATTGTCCTCCTCCTATCAGT
This sequence comes from Sturnira hondurensis, assembly GCF_014824575.4. Taxonomy (NCBI): domain Eukaryota; kingdom Metazoa; phylum Chordata; class Mammalia; order Chiroptera; family Phyllostomidae; genus Sturnira; species Sturnira hondurensis. The sequence continues at coordinate 35,082,228 of NW_028082759.1, forward strand.
TATAAACTCAGAAATGGATTATATTTTGACAAAGTTATAATTTATCTTTTGAAATTTCATGTACCTTTTTTACTAAGTCTAGGAGTAAGTAAATGGAATGCCTTTTATAAGATTCCCTGTTCTCTGGATAAAGCTGGAGATCATGTACTGTTGTACCAAGACTGGATTAGAAGGGACACTTAGATCTTTTAAGTCTTAATTGAGAATCTGGGAGACATAGGAAGGGACTTCAGGGCACAGCTGGGACACAACTGTCCCAGTATACTATTGTCTTCCCCAGGTGAAGACGCGAAGGAAAGGTTTACAATGGGAAAAGAGAAAGCTTCAGATATGTTCCGGTTGGAGATTTTGGATGAGGAAGCAGAGGGCAGGCTAATTAGAAGCAAATGATGTTATGTAATCAGTTTGGGAACATATTTTTCTTTTTCTGGTTGTTTTTGAGTTGGAAGCAAAGACCAAAATAGGGAAGTTGGTAGTCATTGACCAAGTCCCAACCATTTTGGGCCAGTTGCTGCAAAGATTGCGGTCTGGTTTCTTATAAATCTTCTCATATAATTTGTCTCCAACAACATCTAGAAATGATTAAAAAATAATTGATGCATGAAGTAAGATTATCGCAAAGTGGAAATGTGGAATGTTTTATTTTACAAACTATTTGCAGACACCTGCACACATGGACTATTTTCCCTAATACTATTAAAATTAATTTTTCTCTCTGTAATTGCTTGTGTTGTTACAGAGGATCTTGATGATTTAAGAATGGAGGGAGTAACTACTCTGGTACCTTCTGGGAGCAAATTTAACCAAGGTCGAGCTACTCACCCTGCTGAACCTCAGGCCAAGGTCACACTGAACATCTGTTCAAGGTGTGCCAGGTAAAACAATTCATGGGTATAGTATATGTAAATGTGATTTTAATTCCAAAAGCTAAGGTTTTGAAGCAAAGCTTGTACTTGGTGTAAAGAAAACTTTTCCTTCTAGTTATCTCGTGCTCAAATTGGCAGGAGAGCTTGTTTTGCCATTTATTGCTGTTCCCAGTGCCACTCAGACCAACAACCAATCAAAGAGTTTAGATTGCCTTCAGTTTACAGTTTGCGACTATTTCAAGCCTTTCTATTTCTGAACTGCATTTGCAAGCTTCCCTTCCATTCCCTTTCAAAAAGGAAGATTCAAGGGGCTCTAAAAGTTCAAAGCCACTTTCAAAAACACCTGCATAGAGCACCAGTTAGCCCAGGTACAGTCTAAGAGCTAATATTATTGGCCTCTTAGCCTGCTCCTTATCCTGTTCACCTCCTGGAAGGAATTTAATCAGCTTGACGCTTTTCAGTTTTGGCAGCTGGAAGCAATCTTTGCATATACTGTATGTGGCCAAAGAAGTAGCTTAAGTTACTGCCAAGTCAGCTCCCAGTGCTGGTCTAGCAGAAACTCACCCAATAGCTAGAATTCGTTCCTTTGTAGGAACTAAGTCTCATTTGCAAAGAGGCTCTTAAGCCTGTTTAAATGATAAAACAAGCCTTCTAACCCTTATGTAAATGGCCCAGATTAGCAGGAACAATGCGCTGGCGGCCAGTTTTATCTCCTTTCCTTTATGTCTAGCTATTCTATTGTACTGTTTGAGAGGGGATTAGCTCCTTGGAAATGGGGAGGGGGAGAGTGTCGGAAAATCAAATCAGATTTCTGTAGCTTTTCCTCTTTCCCTTTTACCCCTTTGGAACTTTTATTTTAATTGTGCCATAGCACAGTGAGAACACCCATGGAAACATGGCTTCAGACAGGCGGTATTTGGCTGAACTGAGGTTTTGGTTACGGCTGTGAAGAAGACTGGAAACGTTTGTGTGAGGAGAGTTAGGCATCCTGAGTATACAAGGCCATGTCTAAGAGTGGTTTGGCGTTTTGCATGAAACCTTGTACATTTGTACATCTTGTACACATGTGTCCATTTACAGTTCGACTGGAGAGGGGTAGGTGCTTGGTTTTTCATGTCATTTGGAGAAGTTTGGAATGGGAGGTGTTGGTTTTTCAAAAGGGAAATAATATATCTTTAAACTTTTGAGGATTTGAGTTTAGAAAGGACCAAGTACATACACAGCCCTGAATTATTTACCATTTATCTTCCATGTAACAGAGTTAGACCGTAAATTACAAACAGCCTGCTTTTAAGGTGAGCTCTTTACTGAGTTTATTGAAAAAAATGTTAAATTGAGTGATCAGTCACATTGCCTTCTCAATATGTACCAGATGCTATTCTAAGAACATTAAATATAAAAACTCATTTAACTCTCAAATAATGCTGGGAGTTAGTTACTATTATTATTCTCATGTTGTAGATAAGGAAACTGAAGGATGAGTTGATTAAATAACTTGTCTAAGGGAACACAGCCAGTAGGTGGCAGTAGTTCCAAACACAGGCAGTATAGCTTGCTTAGTCATTTTGTTCTATTGCTCAACAGGAAGCTATTTTCTGAAGACAAAGATGGAGGCCAGACAAAGATGGAGACCATTTAGGTGTTTGAAATCATGGAGCTCTTGATTGTTTTGATGGAGCATAAAGTATTGTATTTTCAAAAGCAAGGTAGACATGTAGTGATTTGGGGAAATGTAGTAACCAAGATAGAAGACAATAGGCTTTTGATTTCTGAGTATATGCTATAGCCAGAGTTTAGAGAGGAAGAAAAACTAATATCAACAGTCAAAAACTATGAAGGACCTGAGATTTTATCCTATTTGCAATCTAACATGTTAGTCTGCCATGTATTGTAGGTGCGCACAGAGGACATGAATCTCCTGGCCCAGAGACCAAGGACTTAGTAAGCACAGTGACAATTGTCAGCCTATTAGCATTTTCCTGCAACCCCAGAGATACAAATCTCGCAGACTGACACAAAGGCAGTAGGTTGCAGTATATGAGAGGAACTCTGGGTTTAGGAAACGAATATTTCACAATGGGAAGTTAGCACTGCTCTAGGGAGAGACTCCCCATCTCTCTTCCAAGGCTGTCTGTTGTATAAACATTCCTGAACGGATTGTCTGAAGCAGAAGGTGACGGTGTCTCTGCTCACAGGACATGTAGAAACATGAGAGATTCATGGAGAATTATCTCCTGATACTAGTTGCAGTAGACTACTTCAGTAATGCATTGATGCGGTTGTCAGAATTTCCATAATTAATTCTAAAGCATCAATTTATGTTGCTGACTCACCTCTCCTAGTTGCAAGTAAGGCTTTTCAGTCTGTGAGAGTAATACTTTTTCAGCCAGGACTGAATAATTATCTGAGGCAGAAATCATAAACTGAAGGACTGTGGGTAGTATCCAGGTTTGTGTGTTCACGTAGTATCTAAAAATACCATTGGATTAGTTAGCAATTTTATATAAAAGTTGGGGTTTTTATCTTTTGTTCAAAATGCATACAGGTGATAACACTGGCCCCCCGTTCTCAAAGGGTTATATGCCAGTGGCTTTCCCCTGTAGAGCCAAAGGCCCAGCAGCCCTGCTCTCGCTCACCTCAGGTTGTCTCTCCACCTGTGCTCATTTATACCACTTGTGTGGAGTCTGCTCTTCGGGCCCTTGCCTGTAACCTGTGATTTGTAGAAACATTGGAACCCCAAAGATAAACAGCGTGTTAGGACTGGAGGAACGCAGACTGAGTGGCCTGTCCAGGCCACTCAGAAGATTTGGTGCCAGGAAGAGGCAGATCAGCAGGTCGTCATTTCTCAAGGCACTAGGTTATGGGCAGGGATTTATGGTAGCCCGGCTATCTCTCAGAACTCAGAGAGAGTTGCTCAGAAACCCAGCTCTGCAAACTAAACCAACATGGCGAAAATGACTGCTTCATTTACAGAACAGTGGTCATTCCCATTGCTCTCTCTGTGGGCGCTGCTACCAGCCTGGAAGAGACCTGTGAGAGATAATGCAGGCTTCATGCAGAAAGCCAGACATTGGACTTTGGAACTGGGATCAGGATTTAATTTCAAATCTTACTGGATTGGAAACAGTATGGGGCTAATGGATAAGAAAGTTTAGGAGAATTAGTGTTAAGTTGTGTCATGTACTTACCAAGACCTTTCAAGGCTTTACAACAAAGGCAGAAAGCAGACTGCCTTTTCTCAAGTCTAACACCAGGATCTATCTAATGGCCGTGCTCTAAAGTACCTTGTGTGTCATCTTGGGAAAATCATGCAAATATTCAGAAAACCCGCTTCTTTTGTGAAATGGAGCTCATGCATTTCACAAAATGAAATTATCTCCAGGAGCTCATGCAATCCTGGAGATAATTTCTAAGGAGGCTTCAGAGCACAGGACAGGATGATGTCTGGAAAGGCAGCGAGCAAAGTGTTCACAGTGCAAGCCTCTCAGGGAATGGGGTTTCCTCTTCTTCTCACTCACTGGGATAATTACCATGTCACCACTTAGGCAGTTTTAAATGCTTTGATCTGTTTTTCCTCCCATCTTTTTAAGAGGCCTGCATGAAAATGCTCAAGTATTGAGGAAAAAAAGAAGCTTGTTATCCTGACATTCAGGAACTTTTTCCTGCCTTAGGCTTCTGACTGACTGGGGAGAAAACTGTGTCCCACCATCCAGGATTTCCTGTGTTCAAATAAAACAGTGTAAGGCCCTGGCTGGCGTAGCTCAGTGGATTGAGCTCGAGCCTGTGAACCACACGCTCGCGGTTCAAATCCCAGTCAGGGCACGTGCCTGGGTTGCGGGCCAGTTCTCAGCAGGAGACTCATGAGAGGCAACCATACACTGATACTTCTCTCCTTCTCTCCTTCCCTACCCCTCTAAAGATAAATAAATAAAAATCTTTAAAAAATTTAAAAAATTATTTTAAAAAAACAGTGTAAGGTGGAGACATTTTTGTTCATTTGTTGTTTGTTAGAGTGTTAAGGTGAAGGAATCTGGACGTGTTGTGATCTTGATGTGATACTCTAGCCCGAAGATATGCTCAACAACCTCAGTGTAGAGTCAATGAGATTCAAGTGATGTTCAGAGCTTCTGCAAAGAACCCATCAATGATCAAGTTGGGGTAAAGAGGTACAGTGTACACTTTAGGTGGTCATTTTCCTCCATCTCTTTTTCAAATACTGTGACACTCATGAGCTACTTAGGGGGTCACAATAGCTTGAAGTGAGTGTGCACATGGTATGTCCAGGATGGTTTTTTTTGTGTGTGTAAAGCTGAGGGCATACAGCCAAAGGCCACAGAGCCCTATGTTCAGAACCTGCTTAGAAGACATGATTTGTAATGAGACTCATTCACTCTACTGGGAATAATTGAGGGATGTCAGATACACAGGACCACTGGGGGGACTTCCACTCTACCAGACATCAGTTCAAGGGGAGTTCAGCCACATTAAATTGCTCTGTAAGGTTTTATGAGCAGCAAAGTGATTAAAATAGCACCAGTGTCAAAATGTTTATTAATTAGCATAGTTACAAGAAATAAAATCACAGATTTTAAATACATACTTTATAAGTGGTTAAAACTACAGATGGATGACAATTTGCATTTTCAAGCTGTAAATTCTCCAGGGTAGTGTTACTCTCACAATTCTTGGTGACTTTCGTCTGATGTGGACATTGCTGCAATTTGTGTGATTCAAACAGAAATGACATTTGCTGGCAGGTGCAAAAATGCATGGATAATAGATATAGGACCACCACTATTCATTAATATGTTAACCCAGAATATCTCATTTCTACCCCTCAAATGATAGGGAAAAGAAGTCATTATAAAACTAAAACTTTAATTAAAGAATTTGCTGTATAGGGTATAACAGCATCCTTTTATAATTGACCATCTTATTCAGTACAAGGTAGAATTTTTAATATAGTCACTGAGTGTCTTGGCTTGGCTTTTAATAGGTTCTACCAACATAACTACAGATCCTTGAATGGTACAGGCAAAACAAGGTTCATTTGTTGCCTAGGAATCACACTGTCATAGTAACCAAAGAGCAGAGTGTTGGTCGGGCAGTACTCCAGATTACCCAGAATGGTCAGCAAAACTTTTATGATTTAAAAAAAAAGTAGCTTGCAAAATTGTGAGTTTGAAATTAAATTTCTCTATTAAATATCCTGAATGTTAGTTTTAAGATAACAATTAAAACAAAAATAACAAGACAGATGCTGATACCAAAGCACCAAATAACTTTATAAGTTATTTTTCTGGAAAGACCACCCATTAATTCTGTCTACTCACTGCCATTCTGAGGAGTTAAACCTTGTTTTTGTGGATTTCTTCCAGTTCATTCTGGATGGTGAGATGATGTTTGTTTTTGATGGTGCAAGAGTTTGCATTCATTCATGCTTAATGTCAATAGCACACAAAAAAGAAACTGAAAGCCATTTAAAAAGAAATTGGATTATAGCGAGCATGCAGTGATACTGGCTCAGAAACTATAGCATGAGAACACGAGGAGCTACTTGTTTCCAAATAGCCTGCTGATTTTTAACTGATTTGCTCCATGTCATTGTACCAAAAGTTACTCATTATTTCTCCTAAACATTGTGACATTAAAATACTGAGTTTAATTGTGTGTTGACTAGATAAAGCCAAAGCAGATACTCATCGGTGATGGCATGCTGAAGAAAAGATTAATGTCAAACCTTGTAAATGTGAATTAATTTCAAACTGCCTATCTTAGGATTTACTAGTCGAATTGAGGAACTGGCATAATTAAGCATGCATTATATTCTGTTTCTCTGTCCTATACATTTCTTTCTTTGGTCCCAACTATTCGTGTAAGGTTTAAATTCTGCAAGTTCCCATTGGAAGGAAAGGGGAGCAAAACTGACATGAAGGAAAATGGATAAAGACAAAAAAATGACTGTTCTCCCTTGTTTAAGTTAAAAGTTTTCATAAAATTCACTTTGAACTCCTAGAAGATAGAAAGGTCCCACTTGAGTAATGACTACAGTGCAGCACCTATGGCCATGTTTTAAGTGGTAAAATGTTTAATTTGAACCAAAATACATTTACGGAACATACATTCTATGTCGAGTACTATGATAAGCTCAGAAAATAAAAATGAACACTTCTGACCCCTAGGGACTTACATTCTAGCTGGAAAAAGACTTATAAACCAAAAAATGCAACCTGAAGTGTCAGATGGTGGTAGTGCTGTGGGAAAAATAAAGCGTGGCGGGATGGCCAGGTTATGCCAGCTGTGATGGTTATTTTACAGGGCTGTTGCTATGGGAAAAATCCACAACCTGGGCAATAGTAATATGTACCTTTTATTATTAATTTATGATCTGCATGAAAGAAGAAATGAGAGCAAAAAACACCAGTCTGAAGCTGGGAATCATTTCATTAGTTCTTAATACAGTAATTTCATAGCTTTTCTTTTATTTATAAATCACTGCAAGATCCTCCCCATCCCCACTTCTTTCAGTGACTGTGATTCATAAGGGAGACAGGTGCTTGAGTGCACATGCATGCACGTGAGCACACACGCAACCTAAAAAGCTATTTTCTTGTGTGACAAGGAGCTGGGGCTTTAGAACAAGAGAGGCCAAAGTGGAATTCTCAGTTTGGCCACCGAAGAAAAATCATTTAGCCTCTCTAAACTTCAATTTCCCATTTGTTTCCTGGGGGTGGTTATTTCTGCCCATGGGGTTGTAGTGAGGTGGTGTGGCCAGCTCTGTTTCAAGCAGAGTGTACTCTGGGGGGGGGGGAAGCTCTATTTTAAGATAAAATTATCACATTTCAAAGAAGTTAAATATGCATCTGAAATCAGGGAAGTCACATTATGTGTACAGAAAAATAGAAGTAGAAAATGAAAATTGAAGATCTATGAAAGGTCACAAAGCTTTAAGGAGCAAAATACTAAGGGCAATTTTTGTTGAGTTTTTACCTAAGTACATAAAAGGGTTTTGTTTATAAAGACTTTCCTTACCATTCTGAGCATGTACCAGCTTACATATACATATGTGTACTACAAAGCAAATGCCCAACAACACATTTCTCAGAACATAGCCCTGACTTTGGGTGGCACCTGACAGCAAAGCCTGGACGACAGCACATCTGCAGACAACCTGGTTCATTGACTATATTTTAAGCCCATGGTTGAGAACTGCTGCTCAGGGAGGAAAAAAGATTCCTTTCAAAATATTACTTTTCATTGACAATGACCCTGGTCACCCAAGACAATGAGTTTAATGTTGTTTTCATGCCTGCTAACAATAACATCCTTTTTGCAGCTTGTGGATCAAGGAGTAATTTTGACTTGTAAGTCTTATTTAAGAAATACATTTTATAAGGCTGTAGCTGCCATAAGATAACAGTGCCTTTGATGGATCTGGGCAAAGTTCATTGAAAACCTCTGAAAAGTGTTCACCATTCTTGATGCCATTAAGAATATCCATAATTTATAAGAGGTCAAAGCATCAACACTACCAGCAGTTTGGAAGAAGTAGATGTCCACCCTAATGGATGACTGAGCCTCTCAAGACCTCAGTGGAGGAAGTAACTGCAAATGTGGTGGAAATAGTGAGAGAAGTCTAATTGGAAGTGGAGCCTGAAGGTGTTGCTGAATTGCTGCAATCCCATGGTCAAGCTTTAACAAGTGAGGAGTTGCTTCTTATGAATGAGTGAAAGAAGGGATACCTTGAGATTGAATCTACTCCTGGCAAAGATGCTGTGAAGGTCGTTGGAATGACAACATAGGATTAAAATATAACATAAACTTAGTTAAAAGGAGAAGCATTTTGGCCATTTTACTGAAGAAGGTTAGGACTGAAATGTATTTCATTAAGTAAATGTCTATAAGGCATAGATTCATATTGATATTTACAAACCAATTAGAACAGTATAGCATTCTTATATGAATTCTTGGTTCTATCATTGAAATTGCATTTCTTTTATGCTGAAAAATCTTTATTTCTAACAAAATACACAGTTATTTATTTGCCATACCGACAACTCAAGAAAATAGATCACAGATAAAAATAGAGGGTATCCTAAAATTCTTAGTGTAGTTTTAAATTATTAGAGCTTACAACTGTAGTAAGACCTTTGTGCCCTGCACGAAGTTGTGCAAATAATAAAACTACTGAATTAATTTTAGAAGTTCTGAGTTTCCATTTTCTTTAGGGTTACATTGATTACACCAATGACTTGCAGTGAAGTTACTTGTTTCGGAGCCCACAAGGTCACTCATTGTCTCTTTCCCCGTGTGGTAATGAATGGTGTGTAGTAAGAGGACCTGGGGAAGGGTCGATTCCACTGTTTCAGTGCACCTTTAATCTGACACCGTTGCTAAACATTCTGACATCCTAAAGGGCTTCAGCTTTTAGCTACTAATCTTCTCTTTGTGGAGATTGTCAGCTATTTTAAGAAAGAAGAGTATAGCTTTTAATAGAGTTGTGGAAAAACATTCTAAAGTTATGTAACAGTTTTATTTCATTGTCATCTAGTATATCCACAATGCTTCAATACTTATTTATACATAGAAGATTCACGTGTATGATTTTTGCCTGAATGAAAGAGTTCTATTTAATGTTATTCTTTAATTTCCAGTAATTTGAAATTATAATGCCTTCAGTCATTCAATACTGTTTTTAACTGTACTAAATCTTGATGTGTTCCACAAAACTTATCATTTTACCTTTTTTATCCACAAGTATGTCTTCTTGTGGACATATCAAACATATCAATTTATATATGTTATATAAAAATCCAATGATTCTTTCTGTTTTTTTCCCCAGTGCACATCAAAATCTCCCGTTTTTCCACAGGAATATGTGAAAATACCTTGAGTTATATATGCTTTATATATTCTTATATGGGTGCCAAAGAACAATACAAGTAAATAAACGCACTTGAAGTTTTGCCTAAAATTCTTTTGACCGATGGGTCAAAAGATTGACTTTGGCAATATTTTGATTGTTACAAAATTTACTTCATGAAAAGTTTTCTAAATATTTGGTACTTAGTTTATCTGGATTTTCTAGAAGCATTTATGAAATACAGTGGTGCTTGCATTTATACACATTTTAATTGCAATACCTTTCAATAAAATCTCATACTTTACATCATATTTATATAAAGCTTTAGCTATATATAAAACCTTAATGCAGAAATCTAAGCTTTTACATGGACTCAAATGATATTCCCCAAATTTCCAGTGCTACGTGCAGCAATAACTATGACAGTTACTACAAAGCAAAACACATAATTGCTGTCTTAATATTAAAGTAAGCCAGTAAGTCACCCAGTTTTGTTCCAAAATGATTTTTTTCCCATTGCAAATGAAAAGCCATTTAATACAAATGCCTTGATTTTGACCATATGGAGGGAGCTTTTGGCCAATAAGATTTAAAACCCGATGTTCCTTTGATAAGTAGGAGGAAGATATTCATTCTCCTCCATTTCCTACAGTCTGTCTAGGCTTTGGCAGCTTAGACCCCCCTAAACTTTATACCCAAGCTACTTTTTAATTGTTTTGCCCATGACTCTTTTGAGTTAACCTAAAATTAAATAGTTCTTTCTGACCTTAAAATTGCTAAAGGGAAAACAGAATTATTTGTTAGAAAATTTTAGCTCAGACAGGACTATGTCAAAGGGTCCTGTGACTGGTGCCTCCACCACTTCCTTGGAACCTCAGACACCGCTGCCCGGATGCTGTTCAGGGGTGTCCAACCTTTAGGCATGTCTGGGCCACACTGGAAGAAGAAGAGTTGTCTTGGGCCACATTAAATGCATTGTGACACATAATCACAAAAAAAATCTCATGATGTTTTAAGTAAGTTTACAATTTTGTGTTGAGCTGCATTCATAGCCATCCTGGGCTGCATGTGGTCTGCAGGCCACGGATTGGACTCCCCTGCTTAGGCCCAGGTGGGAAACTGCAGTGCTGCCCCTTTGTTAGCCATGAAAGGGGCTTCTCCGAAATCCACATGCACTTGCTCTGACTGATGGTTTCTATATAAACCTACCAAGACTGTGGCTATTGCTGAGGGCAGCTGAATAGCTGTGAGAGCAGCTTCGGGAGATCCATGTTGGGCGCACTCTATGAAGGAGCCCTTTCTCTGGAAATAACACCCAAGATAAGTGCCTTAAAGCAAAGCACTCTTCCTACTTCTTCTGGACCCACTTCTTCCCACTGTCCTTATCTTGATGGCTGAAGTGTATGGAATTTGACAGCAGTATAGGAGCTGAGGAGGAGAAGATGGAAAAGACTCTTGTGACTTAAAAATCTCATAGCATCCTCTCCAAAGTGTCCGGAAAAAAATAAATTTGTTTAAGACTCTTAGACTGTTAGCCTTTCATCAAGAGCAATTTCTCAAAATGTTGAGGATATTGGGAGCAACACTGATAGGCAATCCATGTCAAATGATTTCACCTGGATTTGTCAGACTCTTGATGCATTTACAGATGTCAGTGTTGCTGTTCAGTTGTTTATCCATGGGGTCAATGCCAAGCTTGAAGTAACTGAACAGTTAGCCTCTATGAATGGTCTGCTTGGAACAGCATTGTGGAAAATATTTGAGCATGTTATTGAACATGTTATTGAACAAGGGGTGTCAGTGGTGAATTTCACTTGCTCCTGTGGACTTCATCATCAGTTCCATGACTTTGGGTTAGGAATAGAAGGTGAATGTTCTGACTTGAACTACCACACAGCAGTTTGATGGCTTCTCAGTGGTAAAGTTTTCTTGCAATTTTTGGAGCTAAGGTCTGAGATTGAAAGTTTTCTGAATTAGAAGACTTGTCCTCAGCTACTATTATTGAACACTGAATGGTGGTGGAAATTAGCTTTTGCTTCAGGCTTGGTAATAGTTCCTAATGAATTATAAGGCAAAACATCACTTATATGAATACCTGATTATATTTCCTAATGAACCTAAAATTACAAGGCAAAACATCACTTGTATGGAAACCTGATTATATTGGGTAAAGTTATTTTGTTGACAGCTAATGTGGTTTGAATGACATGATGTCAAGCTGCTTTATATGCTTGTGAGTGAATATTATCATCTGATAGTATCTATCTGTGTGAGATTACATTTTCAAAGATAAATACATAAGATCTCATTACAGAATCCACATTAACAGATGAAAATTTGCTATCAATTGCAATGAAAGGGAACCCCAATTTTGAGAAATGTTGTCCTCTCCTGCCCTAAATTCATTCTTATTATTTAATTTGTATTACAAAAGATTCTAATTAATTATCTGTTCAATATAACCACTAAATACTTGTGGAAAAATTAATTCACATCATTTGTATTTATAAATACAGATATTTACCCTGCATGTGACCAAAAAAATTAAGATACTGTATTCAAACACATTATAAATTCACACTTATCAGATTTCATGGTTATTACTGTATTTATTCTTTCTTTGAGGGCATCTTTCCTTACAGATAATCCTTGAATCCCTGAGAGTTCTACAGTTGTTTTAAATAAAATATTAATGATAAGTTGTTTTAATAACATAATTAATTTGCAATGTAGGCATCAGTTCCTCTAAAGTATGAGGGTGCTGTTTTACTCTTAGGTGTATTTTAGAATTTCCTGAGGTGAATTCTCAAGATTTTGTGTTGCTTCCCTCTTGAAGTCCTTAATGAGCCTGTGACCTCTCCTGGGTATTGGTGAGGGAGGCAATTAGACTTTGGATTTTCTTTGTAAAGCCTTCTCTTCCTACACTTATTATGACTTTACCAGTCTGAAATGGGAATTGGATGTTTCAGGACATTTCAATTCTAGCTGATAGGTTTTTTTAAAATGTATGCTGATATGACAGCTGTCACGATACTGTCTAACAAAATAGTTTCAGATGAAGCTAAAGAAAACTAAGCACTACTAGAGCCATTGTATGGAAAACGCAAAACAAACTTTTTGGCCAACCTAATACTTCCACACACACTGACAATCATGAAAACAGACTAATGGGGTCATCATCGTGCTGAGAATTAAAACTAAGGTTTTCTGGGAGGAAACAGTTGCAAATAGAGAAGAGAAATAACTCAGGATATCTTTAATATGACCACATTTGTAATTATATTCCAATTACATTTTCAGAAAAAACTAGCTACACCAGTCATTTACCTTCATGTTGTAAAAATCAGAAATTTCGGTGAATTTACTAAACTAAAGGGGGTTTAAGATAAGGATGGTGTTTGAGAAGAAATAGCAGAATAGTTTGGTCTCACTGACACCTGGAATGTTGCTCACGACTATTGGGAGTACAGCAGCTTCTCTGGTAGCCCCACAACGCCCCAACAACGCGCCAGGATCCCCTGCTGGCTCCTGCTAATCTGCCTCTTCTCAAGGTACCCTGTCAATGAATAATTGCTTTCAACTTTTGGCAGTCTGCTTACTCCAGTATTTTAATGCCTCATGACTCTGTTTATGGTGTTCTCCTTGTGCTTCGTTATTTCTACTCTTGTAGATGGAATATTTCTGTCCCCCAAATTCATACATTGAAGCCTGAAACCTCTGATGTGACATTTGGAGGTGGGGCCTGTGGGAGGTAATTGGGTCTAGATGAGCTCAAGAAGACAGTGCCCTCATGATGGAATGAGTGCCCTTGTAAGAAGAGAACAAGACAAGAGGTGTCCCTCTCCACACATATATAACAAAGAGGTCATGTGACCACACAGTGGAGTGGTGGCTATATGTAAGTTAGGAAGGGGATGCTCACTAGGAACTGAGTATGCTGGCAGATTTGATCTTGGACTTCTTACCCTTTAGAACTGTGAGAAATAAATGTTTGTGGCTTAAGCTACCTGGTCTGTGGTGTTTTGATACAGCAACCTAAGTTAAGACATTGACCTTTACAATGAGGTCTTTCACTAAATCTTATTTACGAATTCCCAGAGAGGGAATCTGAATGAGTCCGCCAGTTAGCATTCAGCGTTATGCCTGAACTTGAGGAGCAGAGTTCTTATTCTATACCGTCTTGATATCAGTGACTCAACATTGAGTAATTCCTGGTATGATATTCTACAGCATCAGGCCCACTTATGTGTATTTATTTTTTAAGTATTTTTGCTTTTATTTGGAGGTATGGTTTTCTTTTTTGTTTTACTTTTATTTATTGATTTGAGAGAAAGAGGCATCAATTTATGGTTCCACTTAAGTATGCATTCACTGCTTGCGTCTTGTATGTGCTCTGACCAGCGATGGCACCTGCAACTGTGGCATATTGAGATGGCACCCCAGCCAACTGAGCTACCCAGCCCACTTTGTAAAAAATGGGAATACTTCAGGTTTTAGTAGCCTTACCAGCACATTGTCCTGAACAAGTACTCAGAGTTTTAAATTTAGTTCTCGAAAGTTTTTAGAATTTTTTCTCCAACAGAAGTCAAAGTTTTGCATTATGATTTGTCAGTAATCAGCTACTCACTTACAACAATGTTAACCAGATGCCCTTTTCTCCCTCCTTAAGCTTGAGTCCACCCTCGTTCATCCTCAGACAAAAAGGAATCCCAGCACGGCATGTCGTGCTGGTGGCGGAGGAGCTGCTAAGTTAGGAGACTTGTATTTCAGTAGAATTAACCCTGCCCACTAGCTATCAAAGTATTATAGGATGGGGTACAATTCACATTTTATTTTATTCATTTTGGTTTTTCCTCATCCAAAGATATCTTTATTGATTTTAGAAAAGAAGGGGGTTGGGGGAAGAGAGGGAGAGAGAGAAACATCAATTGATTGCATCCTATATGCATCCCAACTGGGGATTGAACCCCAAACCTAGGCATATGCCATGGCAGGGGATCAGGCCAGCATCAGTGTATGGGACAATATTCCAACCCATGTAGCCACCCACCAGGGCACAATTCACATTTTACATCATGCAAAGTTAGAATTGGAAACTCTTTTGTATAGCTAGAGTATCTCCTATGTTTTTATGATGGCGAGAATACCTAGAACTTAGATTTATGAAAACATCATCCAATAAAATGATACTCAAGGAACAGGCTGAGTTGTAAACGTTAATTCTCCACTGCCATAGATTCAGCTTGGACAATGTGGGTTCAATTTAGAGATGTCATAAGGTTAAGAGAGAAATCTACTGCCAAGATGAAATTCACATTGGTCTAATGAATAGTCTACTCCTTCAAGTGAGTTAATATAGAAATATTTATGGCCTGTCTTAGATCAATTTTGATTTAAATTACAGATGGAAGTAAGGAAGGCAACCTTAAATTGTACCTATACCAGTAATGTGCAGCAGTAAGTGTGCCCAGTTATCTGGCTATTTTAGGAAAGTACCTATTATTGGGTGAAGATTGTCCTTTAGATCTAATCATCCCATTTTATGACCTTCCTTAAAAGGAATTCATGAGATAATTACTTGACTCTCTAGTTTTCACAGAAGAAGGCAAAAAAGCACATAGCATTTATTGTTGCATAAAGGCAGCTGGGTGATACGCGTTACAGCCAAGGCCTCCTTCCCTTTCTGCTAAGAACACTGAACCTGCTTAAATGCCCATAACGTGCCAGTGCTTCATGCCTTCTTTTCTTACATCATTTGAGTCATTCTTCCTTGGATTCTCACCAGCAATAACCCTGGCCTTCTGGCTCCTCGGATAGGTCAGGTGTGTTCTGTACTGCTTATCTTTGGCACTTGCTGTCTCCCCTGGTAGATGTGGGCTCCACTCAGACCTCTGCAGGACCTGTTCCTTTGTTTCCCATGTCATCTCATCTGACAGGACATTCCTGATCCCAGCCCAGTCTCTCTCTCTCCTTACCCAACTTTTTGTCAAAGGTTCACCACTTATTGTTGATTTTACTTTGTGCTCCCTCTGTCATTCCCTTGTACAGTATCAGCTGCATGAGGTCAGAGACCTTGTCTGTTTTGTTCACTGCTGTAATTCTAGCACTAATACAGTGCTTTATAAAACATATGATTACCGAATGATTAAATTAATGGCACATGCATGAGGCACAGACCTCATACAATTTGGAATAATAGCTAATTTTTATTGAGTGTGTTCTATGTCAGGTATTTTTCTAAGCACTTTATATACATTAATTCATTAAATCCTGGCAACACCAGAGAGGCTGGATAAATTACCAAGTGTTACACAGCTCAAAGCAGCAGTGCAGGGAGTTTAACCAGGCCTTGTTCCAGAAGAGACACTCTTTTCTTTCTGCTGCCAACAATAACAGTGGGGGAAATGTAAGTGTGAGAGGAGGGAAAGGTGTGGCTGTATGGCGTGTGGCTATCATAATTAGTTAAATTTTCCACAATAAGTTATCACCTGACTTCAACAAAGTAAGCAACCAATTGGAATGAATTTGCTGATGTTGCTTTGCCTACCTTGGTCCTAGCCCTCTTGGGGTATACGATCTAAATGCATATTGCTTTTAAGGTAGGATAAAAGGGCTATTTAGAATCATCAAAAAGTCAGAAATGCTTTAGCCCAAGTAACTTCATTGTAATTGCTTAATATAATGCATCACATCAACAGACTTAGAAAATTCACAAGATCACATCAATGGATGCAGAGAAGCATTTGACAAAACTCAGCAGCTACTCAATAAAAACTCTCAGTAAACTAGAAAGAGAAAAAAACTTCCTCAACTTGAGAAAGAATATCTATAAAAACCCTACAGCTAATCTTCATACTTAATGGTAAGAAATGTGAGCATTCCCAATATTATAAGGTATAAGGCAAAGATATTCTTTGTTATAAGTCCTTTTAACACTGTACTTTAAAAGTTCTAGATTATTGTCTTACAATAAGACAAGAGAATAAACTATATTTAGATTGGGAATGAGGAAATGAAATTGTCTTTGTTTGCAGACGACATGATCATCTATGTAGAATATGGAAAACAATTGACCAAGAGAACCCCCCAAAACTCCTGGAACTAATAAACAATTATAACAAGGTTGCAGGATACAGGTTAGTATGCAAATATCAATTGCCTTCCTAAATACCAACAATTAACACATGGAATTTGAAATAAAAAATACAATAACATTAGCATTCCCCAAAATGAAATGCTTGTGTATAAATCTAACAAAATATATACAATATGTATATAAAGAAAACTTCAAAATTCTGATGAATGAAAACAAAGAAGAGCTAAATAAGTGGAAAGATACCATGGTCATGGGCAGGAAGACTCAGTATTATAAGATACCAGTTTTTCCCAACTTGACCTATAGATTCAATGCAGTACCAATCAAAGTCCAAGCAAATTGTTTTGTGGATATTGACAAACTGATTCTGAGGTATGTGGAGAGGCAAAAGACCGAGATGGCCAACACGGTGTTAAAGGAGAAGAACAAAGCTAGAGAACTGACACTAAAGGACTTCAATACTTACTATAAAACTACGGTATTCAAGACAGTAAGGTACTGGTGAAAGAATAGGCAAATGGAGTACTAGAGCTCCAAAAATGACCAGATTAAATATTGTAAACTGATCATTGACAAAGGAGCAAAGGCAATATCTGGAGAAAAGATCAATTTTTGCAGCAAACGGTTCTTGAACAACTGCACATCCAAATGCAGAAAAATGAATCTAGACACAGACCTTCATAAAAATTAACTAAAAACAGATCACAGACCTAGTGTAAAATACAAAACTGTGAAACTCCTAAAGATAACAGAAGAAAATCTAGATCACCAATATGCCTATGCCCTTTTAGATAAAACACTAAAGACATGACTCATCAAAGAAATAATTGATAAACTGGATTTCATTCAAATAAAAAAATAAACTTCTGCCCTGTAAAAGACAGTGTCAAGAGAATGAGAAGATAAGCCACATGCTGAGACAAAATATTTATTGGATGTAAATGCACATCCAGTAAAAGACTGTTACCCAAATTGCACACAGAACTCTTAAATCTCAACAGTAAGAACAAAACCAACTTGATCAATAAATGGGCCAAAGACCTTAACCTCATCAAAGAAGATATACAGATAGTAAATAAGCATGTGAAAAAATGCTTTGCATCGTGTGTCATTAGGGAAGACTGTGTCATTAGCAGATTGACACATCAATCAGCCATCACTACACCCCTTTTAGAATTGCCAAACCCAGAACAGTGACTACAGCAAATGCCGGCAAGGATACGGAATAAGAGGAACTCTTACTCATTGCTGGGAGGAGAGTACAATTGTAAAGCCACTTTGAAAGACATCCAATGCCTTCTTAAAAAGCTAAGCAGACGCCAACCATAAGACCCGGCAATCATGTTCCTTGGTATTTACCTAAATGAGTTTAAAACTATGTTCAGCCATAAACCTGCACATATATGTATGTATTTATTTATTTTTAAATATTTTTATTTATTTTCAGAGAGAGGGGAAGGGAAGGAGAGAGGGAGAGAAATATCAATGTGTGGTTGCCTCTCATGTGTCCCCCACTGGGAACTGGCCTGCAACCCAGGCATGTGCCCTGACTAGGAATCGAACCGCGATTGTGTGGTTCGCAGGCCCGCACTCAATCCATTGAGCTATACCAGCCAGGGCCATATATTTATTCATAGTAGCTTTATTCATATTTGCCAAAATTCAGAAGTGACCAAGATGTCCTTTAGTATGTGAATGGATAATTAAATTGTGATAAACACCTAGACAATGGAATGTTACTCAGTGTTGAAGAGAAGTGAGCTACCAGGCTATACGAAGACATGGGGGAACCATAAATGCACATTACTAACAGAGAGGAGCCATTCTGAAAAGGCTACATGCTGTGTGATTCCAACTATATGACATTCTTGAAAAGACAAAACTATGGCCACAATGAAAAGAATTGTAGCTGCCAGAGGTGGAGTGGGCTTGAAGTTGTGACTTGGCAAAGCACAGAGGGTGTCAATGCCAAACAAATGCTCTACACAATATTATAATGGTGGATATATGTCATTAGATATTTGTCCAAACCCATGCAATGCACCACACCAAGAGTGAACCTAATGCACACTATGGCCTTTAGATGACTATAATTTTCCAGTGGTGGTACATAATGTGCAACAAATGCACCACTCTGGTGAGGAATGTTGATAAGAGGGGAGGTTACACATTTGTGGGGAGAGGGAGGGGTTTTATGTGAGAAATCTCTGGACCTTCTCCTAAATTTTTCTGTGAACATTAAACTGTTCTAAATAGATAAAGTTTTAATAAAATTTAAAAAAAAGAAAATAAGCCAAACTTCATCTGTTATTTATGGAATGAGCTACTACTGCATATAATTTATGTTAATGTATTAATTATTTACTTAAAGATTTATTTTTTATGTAGAAAGACTAATTCGAACTGCAAAAGAATAGAGCTTATAAAACTCATAGTTATCACAGCATATAAAAAGTCCTTCAAAATAAAAATATATTTTCTTTGCAAATACATAAAAGGATATTTTCCTATTTTTAAAGCCTTCTTGGCGTATTTAAGTGTATGTATAATAGAATAACAAACCCAAGAGCTTATATGGTCTTTTGACCAATCAAAATATTCTGTAATGTTTTCTAAATGATTTTGTCCCTTAATAGTGAAAATAGCCCTGACTGGTATGGCTAAGAAGACTGGGTGTTGTCCTGCAAATGAAAAAGTCTCCGGTTTGGTTCCTGGTCAGGGTGCATGCCTGGGTTGCAGACCAGGTTCCCAGTTGGAGGGGGGAAGTAGGCAGCCGATGAGTGTTTCTCTCGCACAGCAATATTTCTCTCCCTCTTCCTCCCTCCCCCTCTCTCTAAAATAAATATATAAAAATCTTTTTTAAAAAAGTGAAAACAACTTCATGCAGATGTTTTTTACTTTCTCTTTTTAAAATGAACCAAACCAAACAAGAACCAAAGCTACTTAAATTAGGTGTCTTCTTTCCTGATTTCCAAACCCTTAATTTCAGTTATTGGAAATAACTTGTTAAACAGAAGACTAATGTCAACATTTCAGTTATTATCTCAGTGGTTATAGGGGTTTTTTTTGTCTTCTGTACCAGATTTTTCTACAAAGTTAGGTTCAGCTGCTGCAATTACAGCACCTTGGTTTAATTTAATCAATATTTTTTTTTGAGTGCCCTCCTCTGCAAGGAACCATGGTACTGACTCAAGAAAAAAATAAGACCTCATCTAGGCTGTGGTCTCAAAGGTTGGGTGACAAAAATGCCTTAATAACTGTGATTCAAAACTGGCCTAATATTCAGTGTTCTAGATCCATTTTTATGGCTTATATTGGCTTATATTTAAGCCAACTTTTAGTCGCTAAATAATTAATAGGTAGCTAAAAGAAAAACTGTTCAGAGTAAATGTTTTTGCTTAGGATGAAGGAAACCAAATTCTCTATCACAACTGATCACACTTCTAAAGGGACTTTGTAAAGATATGAAATTTAATCACTTTCTGATGGCTTTAATCCTGCAAAATAAATCCAGAAAGGAAAATGAAATGGCCTTCTGAAAATTTAGCAATGCAAAGAAAAAATTTTAGGTGGAAGTTATCTAGAAATTCAGAAAGAATTGAGGGCTAAGAAATTCTAGAAAATAATAACATGGATATTAAAGGGATAACCAAGGAAAACCCCTTTTGTATTTTAATTTAAATTTTAAATGTATATGAAAGAAATTCATTTTTTGTACATGTCAATATATAGCTATAATATTTAGCCTTAATAGGTGCACTTTGAAAAAATTTTGGACCTCCATTAAAAATTGCCCTTGGGTCTAAATAACAAGTTTTCTAACACAGGAGAAATATAAAATTTTCCTCAGCTCAATGGCTCAAGAAAATGGGATTTCAGGAGTTTATATTGGAAGAGAATAAATAGAGCTGTGCGCATTTAAAAGGTAATTCCATGGAAGAAAAAATATACTTATTTTTGTTGCTCCAAAAAGCAGTACTGGCCTGGCATGGAGCTAAAGAACTCACAGACTTTACTTCAACTTAGTGCAGAACAGTGGGACACCTGGGGAAGCAGGAAGAAAATGGGAAGGTCCAACTCCCAGAGAGTCTGAGTGCTCTGTTCCTTGAAATATCCAAGCAGATGTTAAATAGCTCTCTGGTGCAGGGTCTGTGTGGAGTAAGAGATTGGACAAGATGACCTGGCAGCCAGACCCTCCAGTACTATCTGTTGGATTTTGTTACCACAGCCTGAATAGCTAAGACAATATTCTCTCTGTCTTCCTGAGCCTTAAATATAGCTCTGAGCTGAACCTGAATTCTTTTATCTCTCAACCCATGGAGCCACTATTTCCAGCCCAGCCAGTTGAGCTCAGTTAGTGTGTCAGTGAGGTCTTTTAGAGTTCTGTACTTCAAGTTCCGTTAGCATCTCAGGGCACTGACACTTCAGGATCCCCTTTTTTAGTTATGGGATGGGTTTCTGCTTTCCCAAGGAATTGAGCAACATGCTTTTCATTGTTGAGGACAACTGATGTGAGTTCCATAACCCGCCTCCTGTGTTCACTGAGCAATCATGACTTCCAGATAGAGGGTGGGAGCTGGCTGATTTGGCACCACCCATGGTGATGGAGCCTCTGTAGGGACAGCAAGCTGCTGTCCTCCCTGTCAGCAGCTGTCTCTTGAGTATTGTCTTCACAGTTCCCTGACTAGGTTAGGTCATCTGGTCATATTGGGTGACTTGGCACTAAGACTTCTTATAGGGCTTTGAGAAAAGGTGACAAATCAATTATGCAATGTAGCTATCTGGTTTTCCTCCTCTTTTTAGAGACTGGACTCCATGTAAAAATTAGATGGAGTCTCAAGTGCTCTCTTTAATTCTCTGTATCGAGCATAACGTAATGCACATGCCAAGTGCTCAGTAATATTTCAGGTACCTAAATAGATAATTGTACCGAAACTTTCCAAAGGTAATTCACCGTGTCTAGGGTCAGGGCTAACGCCACCTCTAAAATCATGAGTGGTATTTAGTTAAGGGGGAAACCTGACAGCCATTGAAATTTTGTGGATTAATCCAGGGTCTTCCAAACTAAATTTCATTTTTTGGATCTACACATTTTTTTGAAGAATGGATACATTCTGTATTTTCATCTTAAAAACGAATGAAAAACTGTGAATGTATTCTAGATCATATATATATATATATATATGTTGACCATCTGATCACTGAGAACTATCACTTAATTGTGTGCTGGTGCCACTTAGTTTCAAGTTATAGAGAAAAGAAACAGCTGTACCTAATATCTCAATCACGTGTTAGAGCTAAGTACAGGCCAGCAGAAGTCTTGGTTCCCTTTAAGATGTAAGTTTCTCAGTAAGTGGGGAGTAGCAGCAGGGGGCCAGTGGAAGGCGCACATAATGGCCAGGGCTTGCTGAGTCCAAAAGAGCTCATATTATCATGTCAGCACTATGCTTACATGAACTGTTCAGTTTTAGCCAAACTCACATTCATAGTTCTGTTAAATTATTGCTGAAATTTTATATTTTTATTGTTTTATAATTTAAAATTTTTATAATCAAGTGCAGTTTGTCTAAGAAGTTTAATAGTTAGAATAGTGCCTTCAGGACACGATTCACTCTGCCAGAGGCATTTTAAGTTATCAACAAGCAGTTGCTGAATTAAATGAATTTGCACCAAAGTATTGATTTGAAAATTAAAAAAAATAAGTTTCAAAGCATAATATTTACAGTATATCCTGGCTAAGTAAATTTTGTAATAACTTCGTAAAATATTTTTAAATCATATTTTTCCCCATTAAGAAGCAAACCATTATACTTCTATTGAGTTTTAGGAGGCAAAAATATTTTTTGCATCTGTACTTGGAAAGACACTCTGAGAGATCCCACACATTATAGACTTATTGTAGCCAAGTGCCAGTAGGAAGACTGAATGCCAGGCATGGTGATGGAGATTTAACACTGATTTTGGATCCAAGGAAGCTTTTGCATATAGTCATATTGAACAGAAAGAAATGAGATGATTTACAGTTAAGTTAGACAATAACGAGAATTCACCCTCAGGCCCTTGGACTACAGGTCCACTTAGTTGACTGTTGTTAAATAATTTTACCTAAGTCATATGGGATATGGTTTAGGGAACTCAGATTTGCTTAAAAGGGTATTTAGAAGATTTAGACAAAATTGTGGCTTAGAATTGATTTGTGAGCATCAGTCTTGCTCACTCTTAAAGTTTTAGAAATAGAACCTGGTCAGGCTCTATTAGATGGTAAGAAGCTTAAAATTGATTCCTGTGAAGAGGAACAAAGACCCCATCAAAACTGAACATGGAGTATTGATCAGTTTCTCTATTAAATGCCTGTTTCTCAAGTACCTGGAGAAAGGGTGCACTGCAGAGGTTATAGCTATTTTGCTTTGCCCTTCTTCATACCAAACAGAAAGAGAAACAAACAAGCAAAGAACTGTGATACATACAAATTTAAAACATGGGTAGAAATAAAAATGAAAAGCGTAATCAAGCTAGAAAAGGGTCTCCCTTTCAGAGAGAATATATATCCCATTAGCTTTTAAATAACTTATTAGAGTGAAAAATCAGAATCTAATTATATATAATTACAGGAAAAAAAGTGATAGACAACAATAAAACTGTTACAATTATTAGTTTTTGATTCCTGGCTAGGGAATTTTTTCACATTCAAATTATGAAAATAATCATAAGAGTCAGAAGCGAGCAAATGCACTTGTAAAAGCTGTCTCCACCAGACTGTATCCTCACCACGTACGCTCCGAGATGGTATACGGGAGACAAGAAGCTGCAGTGATCTTACCTTCAGCATTGTTTTAAAGATTTGCTAGTGTTTTTAAATTGACTTCTAAAAGGAAGAACTTACAAAAACATCATATGTAATATCCAAAGGAGAGTCAGTTTGCTTATTGCCCTTGCTGTTTCTTTCATCTCCTTTATTTCATTTGCTCCACTTCCCTTTTCTTTCACCATCTGAATCAAGTGTCATGTGACCAACCGAACCTTGTTTATTTTAAAGTGTTCAATGAGAGCATAAAAATAGAATGTGATGGGCTTTCTTTCGACACTCCATGTGTGACACCCTTGGCCTGAGACATGTCTGCCTTCACAGCAAAAATAAAATACGAGATCATCAGTCCAGAAAAGAAAGAAAAGTAGAGGGCCTAAATACCTTTTGTATACTATAGCTTCACATCACAGAAAGAAAATAAACCTGTAATAGGCATAATGGACTAGGATTTAGGAGCACATCTGGGTAGATACTGGGATTGCAAAAATAAAAACAACATTGAGTTTTAAGAAATATTCATAAATTCCATAAAGGAATGTATTGCTCTGAGTAAGAGACAAGCCATTTAGATAGCTATCCATTCTCCTTCTCCAAAGTCATGAATTATTGTTACAACTTTCTTTCTAAACTTGTCTGTGTTTAGACTAGAACACGTTTAATTCTGACTGATTGCATAAATTAGTCTTTGACATTATGTGTGATTTCTAAGGATGATTTAAAAATTAGCATGTAATTTAACCTTCAGTGTCCTATAACCAACAGTAATCAGAATCCTGCTAGTAAAAATGTAAATCACGTTTTCTTTAAATGCTCATCTAATATTGCATAATTTTCTAGAAGAATTTTAGGAAAAAAAGACACATAACTCATTTTTTAAATGAAAATTTTGAATGATGAAAGGAAAAACAGTATTAATGCTGCATTTAGTAAAATAACTGATGAGTTAGAGTAATTATTATGTCATATTTATTACATTAATTATATTCTATTAATATACAATAACTAAGATAAGAATATAATTATTTTCATGAATCATTATGCAACTTTCAGATATTCTAATGCAGTAAATTTGGAAAATCAGAAATTTGTACCAGTTGTTTTATCCTTATAACACTTTGAAAGTAAGGTACTATATAAGCAACATAGCAAACACTTCAGGAAGAGAATGATCTTTGATAATGGAAGTGGTGAGAGAATCCATAAATGAATACAGTACATGTTGATTGTGGGAACCTATTGTTATCCCCAACTTTTTCTTTATTTTTTTGATAACTAGAGCTCTTCTTTATTCACGTTATTGGCATATCATAAAGAGTTCAGGTTAAATTCAATAGCCTGTTAAATTCTCAAAGTAAAATGGTCAGAAAAAAAACAGAGGGAGGGGAAATAAAGAAGGTGGCAATTCAGAGTCAGAATTGACATTTAATGAACAGCCAAGACTCAAAACTCTTATATCTGCAAAGTGCTGAACTGCTAATAAGTTCAGTTAAAATTCCCAGTGAATGAATTCATCCCAATTAATCAATTCAGTGGCTTCATATGAAATATTGAAACAAATATGTACATTGAGGCATGAGGTTGGATATTGCTTTAAAAAACACATTGACAGTATCTCTTGCTTCACAGCATTTTGAAGCTAAGCTTGTTCGGAAGAACCAGCCATGTGTACCAAACACCACATTAGGTATTTAGAAACATTATTTCTCATTCTCACAACTTTTCCAAGTGTATGCTTTTAGCTTTATTTTACAAATGAGAAATGTAGTTCAAGAGACCAGGTAAACTGACCAGAGGATGAAAGGCCGCTCAGTGGGATGGGTAGCATTTGAACCTGCCCCATCCGACCTGAGAGGCCGATGCTGGCTGCTGTGCAGTCCTGCCTCATTTTCAGCAGTCAGATTGTTGGTCCTGTTATGGGATTGGACACTTCTTCAGATTTATTGTACTGCCTCAACTATTTGGGGGATAAAAGGCTAATAGGGTCAAGTCAGGCATGTTGTTTATAAGAAATAAAAACATCTATTTTTTTGAGCTACAAAAGTTCCAATAAAGAGATCGTTTTTTTGGCCTACACTTTTGAGATAAAAGAATTATCCTGTTTTTATAGGCTATGAGTTTGGTAATTTATACTACACTAGAGATTTGGATTCAATGTAGTAATAAATAACTTCAACCTGAAAGGTTGATTTTTTATCCTTTCCCTAGCTACATTTTAAGATAAATTATCTAATTGCCGTTGTGAATAAAACACTACAAGTATTATGTACTTTATAGGTATCTTGATTCTGGGCCCATTACTTCGTGGGGAGGATGCCCTTACTTTCGGATTGAGTTGCTACGACTGAATAATTGATCTAGTAAAATGATGTTTTTATCTAACCACTTTGGCCCCTGAACACAAGCACAGCATGAGAGTTAAGGTCTTGAACTTTAGTGTCTAACAGTGTCCCAGTTTCTTCTAGCAGAACATCCTTGCACAAGTCATTTAATTCCCCAGTGACTGGCACATAATAAGCGCTGCACGTGTTGTATCTCCTGTGCTGTCGTAGACAACTTCTAATTCATTTGAGAAGGTGGCAGGAATCTTGAAGGGGCTCCACAAGGACTAGAGGAATGCCACAATGTACAAGCTGCTATGTTTTTGTTCAAATACATAATCTCCCTTAATACAAGCAGTATTTCCAACCGTCTACTGATTTGCTACTTAGATGCCCCTGAAATTCCAATTTTTAGAAGGCTTTTCCTTTACATCTCTAATTAAACATTTTTAATGGAGTATTTTCTTGGGGCTACGGTGTTTGAGATAGGAGGATAATGGTTCCACAAGCAAATTAAGTCACTGGGAAAACTGGCTGCCTTCATAAATCTCAGAGACACAAGAACAATGGGCCTTAAGTGCACTGGACATATTCTTCCCTTTGGGGATATTAAAACAAGCTGTTAGGCAGAATGACACACAGTAAAAACATGTTATTTTAGTGATTTGGGAAATGATGACAATCTGGTTCAGAAAGGGTTTACACTTTATATGGCATTTCTGTGAATAAAATAATCATGGAAAGTGCCGTGACTGAAAATTATGAGTTCTTCAGTTTTGTGTATATGTCTATTATCATCCATATGATATGAAAAATGACAATTACTAGGGGTAAGGGATATAAGGGGACTAAATGGTAATGGGTAAGATACAATAAAGATTTTCTTAGGGTATCTTAGTATGTGTTCTTGTTTAAATACCATTTCTAATAATATGGTAATGGCACTATTGGACTTTATTTTGTGGTCATAAAATAAGAAGGTTATTTTTAATTTAAGTATACTTGGTACACAATATTATATTAGCTTTGGGTATATGATAAAGTGATTGGACATTTCGGTACCTTACAGTGTGGTCACCGCACTAATTCTCATGATGATCTGTCGCCCATGCAAACCTACTATAGCAGTATTGACTATATTCCCCTTTCCCCATCCCTTTAACCCTTCAATTCTGGTAACCATTCCTTTGGTCTTCTGTTTCTGTGAGTCTGTTTTTGTCCTGTTTTGTTTGTTTATTTGATTTCTTTTTTTAGATCCCACATATAAATGAAACCATAGTGTATTTGTCTTTCTCTCCCTGACTTACTTCACTTAGCATAATACCCTCTAGATCCATCCACATTGTCACAGATGGCAAGAATTCATTCCTTCTTATTGCTGTGTAATATTCCATTTTATGTCTCTCTCTCTCTCTCTCTCTATATATATATATATAAACGTGTGCGTATGTGTATTGTAAACACACACACACATATGGACCCAATCCCCACATCTTCTTTATCTGTCCATCATATTTGTCTATCTGTCTATCTGTGAGCAACCTAGGTTGCTTTCATACCTTGTCTATTATAAAATAATGGTGCAGTTAACACAGGGGTGCATATATCTTTTTAAGTTAGTGTTTTTATTTTCTTTGGATAAATACCTAGAAGTAGAATTGCTGGGTCATATGGTATATCT
Organism: Sturnira hondurensis; assembly: GCF_014824575.4. Lineage (NCBI taxonomy): Eukaryota > Metazoa > Chordata > Mammalia > Chiroptera > Phyllostomidae > Sturnira > Sturnira hondurensis. The sequence goes on from NW_028082759.1 coordinate 35,109,860, forward strand.
AGTTTTAGTTTTGTGAAAAACTCCAAACTGTTTTTCATAGGGACTGCACCGTTTGCAGTGCACAAGGGTTCCCTTTTCTCCACATCCCTGCTAACACATGTTATTTGTTGACTTTTTGATAATAGCCATCCTGAATGGTGTGAGGTGGTATCTCATTATGGCTTTGATTTTCATTTTCCTGAGTATTAGTGATGCTGAACATCTGTTGGACATCTGTGTGTCTTCTTTAGAGGAAAGTCTTTTCATATCCCTCCTTTGCCTATTTTTTCAATTGGATTATTTACTTTTTTTGTTATTGAGTTGTATAATTTTCTTCCATGTTTTGGATAAAACACCTTATCGGATATGTCGTTTGTGAATATATCCTCCCCTCTGTGGGTTGTCTTTCTGTTTTGTTGATGGTTTCCTTTACTGTGCATGAGATTTTTAGTTTGATGAAGACCCATTTGTTTATTTTTGCTTTTGTTTCCCTTGTTTGAGGGGACATATTCAGAAAGTTATTCTTCTGACTAGTGTCAAATAGTTTAATAAGAAATATTAATTTAAATGACTTCATATTTCTTCCAATTTTATTTCTCCACTGGCATAATATGAGGCATCTTGTATAAGAAACAGAAACAGGTAGTAAAAAATTATATTTTACTTTTTTACCCTTATCTGGAAACTTCTTATTTATTCAGTTGCTTGACATTCTGGACCTCCTGGTAAATACAGTAGTAAAGTGAAATTGCAATTACTTTCAATTGTTTGTTATAGTAATTGCCCTTATAATTGGATAATAATTTCTGAATGGCTGTATAAGTCACATCAAATGTATAATTATATTTAATTTATTTCTATGAATGTCTTCTAGTGTTTATCTTTATAACCACTGACCAGTTAGCTAGTCTCAATGATGTAAAATACATATTTTGGGATCACAGCAGGCTGGACAGATCATTACTATTAAAACAAAGAATACTAAGTATCATTAAGTTTGGAATTTTCTTATAGCATTTCAGAATAAGAACCGAAATTCACAGAGTATGTATTTATTTACAATTACAATGTTAGTGCTTAAAATGTAGTATGAAATACCCAAAAGGAAAAAGCAAATAAAACAAATACATTATGTTTCTATAAATCAGTAATTTTAGGAAAGGCCATTTGAATTTTTATTATAGTTCTCTTCAGAATTTTAAATGTAATAATCTATTTTTCACTTAAAACCAGCAACTCTGTAACATCTAAATTATGCCATATAAAAATCAGAAAAATAAATGAAAGCTGTGAAAAAAATAACATGACTTGAAATGTGATATAACTATAAACAATGAATTAAATTAAGAAATAGCTGAATCTTGAGAAAAGTTTCATTTACATGCCAGGTGTAGTTCCCAGTGCAAACCATTTTTAGTTTTTCAAAGCAGAAGGAGTGAGAAAATAGTTCAACTATGAACAAATTCTATGATCATTTCAAGAGATCAATTGATTTGCCCATCAGAAAAATACATTTTAGAGTAAGGTAGTTAAAATTCCACAAAGTGGCATTTGTATTCCCTGGTAAGTCCCTGCATATATTTCTTCTTCTATGCCAAAAGGCATCTTAACATCTTTATGACTTACATTGGCTTTTCCAATTATGCAAACATTTGTATTCAGTATTGTCCTTCTTAAATATGTTAAAAGCATTGTTAGAACAATAAAAGAAGATCTTTATCTCTTCTATTATAATTTCTTCAAGAACATCATGTACATTTTTCCTAAACCAGCCTTGTTTTCCAGATCATCAGTTTGCTTATCAGCAAATTTTAGTATGCTGTCCAAATACCAAACACAAGGCAATTTAATAGCTAATTGTTCAAAAACCATTGATCTCCTTTTGTATTTACTACACAGGATTCTGTTAAAAAACAAATAAGCCAAGCTTCCTGACCCAGCAAATTTAAACCAAGAAAATATGTCATTCTTGGGGGTAGCACTGAAGTAAGACATTCAAATTCCAACTGTTTGTTGCCTGCTATGGGTATAACGGTGCTACATTAACTCACTCAAGGAAAGCATTAAAGAGAGGAAAAGCATTAAAGGAAAGAAGAGACTAAATTATGTGTGTGTGCCCAAATGTCTGACATCTGATTATGTTCTCCTGGAATATGGAGTGTTACCTTTATGAAGAAGTCAAGTCATAAATTCCCCACTTGGGAATTCCCTGCATCTGTTTGATGTAGAAGGATGCTAGCTAGCTTATCTCCTCAGGCTGCAGCCTCAGAATACAGTGGTTTCAGATTTTTAAGGAAATCTCATCTTTTTCCACCCTCTACCCCCCATTTCTTCTAATTAGATGAGATTGGGTGGGGTTTTTTTACTCCTCACAAAAATGTACAACTTTATGATAATGGATTGCTCTGTGTCTGTCCATGGTTCATTCCTTCATGCTTGTTTCATACCTAGTAACAGTTTCTCAGAATTCGTGGTCATTGTATCACTGGCAGCATTCTTTCCATTGCCATCTGCAGGCAGAGAGAACCCTGCTAAGTCTTACCTCTTTCTGCTACCAAATAATATTACCTGTAATTTGGGAATTTCAGTATGCCTCACTAATTCCATTAGTGATCACAACTTAATTTCAATGATTCCCAAATGGTATGCAATAAAAAAGCAAAGAAATGAACATGAAATATCTACAGCAACTCGACTTACTGTGACACCCAGTCCTATAGCATAGGACAGCCTGACAGCGCTGAGTGTGTTTTTACCACCAAAGAGAGGGAGGGAGACTGGCTGCGTACAAAGGAAGTCAGCCATCTGACAGATGAGTCCAGGGGACAGACCGAAGAGGGGGTGGTCTCCCATCAGGTACATATGTGAAGCAGTCTTTGGTTTCAGTACCATGAGTGAGGGGTCTCTGATTAAACAAAAGAATGGCTAAGGAAGGAACAAAGTTTTGGCAGTGTTTCAAAGGCTGTTTTGGCTCCTACACAATCCCATATTTCAATGTGTTAGAAATCAGAGCTTTGAAAAGACTCTTCACAGCTGCTGCTGAGCTAGATGCCTGCTGACCAAGCTATTCTCTGAGTTAGGCCAAACGTTCAGCATCGTGATTCAAGTAGAGTCTGACTCTGAGGTTTTTCACCTCAGTAAGACAGAATTATACCTGTTTGGAAATAAAATGTAGTGTTCAGCTAAAAGTCAATACCAAGCCAGTTAGAGAAAGAAATATGTCAACATCCTCTGGTACAATCTTCTCTATTTTTGGCATTTGAGGCAAAGGGTGATACTGCTCCTGCAGAGAGGAGGGCTGGGAGGTCCATGTCCTGGCAAGGCTGTCCAGAGGGGGCACCACGGGGGGCTGTCCCCCTGCAGCTGGCAAGGCTGTCCAGAGGGGGTACCACGGGGGGCTGTCCCCCTGGCTGTCTCCAGGCGGTATCAGCACCACCTGGGGACCAAGTAGAAACACAAATCCTGGGGCTATACTCCAGACCATTTAAATCAGAAACTCTGTTCGCGGAGCCAGCAATCCCTGTTTTCAGAAACCCCCTAGGGGATTCTGGCTCACCCTAAAAATTAAAGACTGCTTCCCTACAGTGTCCAGTAGAAACCTACCTGCCTACTTCTTTCCAGATAGATTTAAAAAGCGTTCTCTCAGGGATGAGGACAGGCCAAAAAGCACACCCATGTTTCGCTGGACCATTTTATGAACACGCAGTCCAGTTATAAACGTTACGTGAACAGTGGTGCCAAAGGAACTTGAGGATTCTGGTGCCCAGGGCTGCCTCCAGCTCAGACATCACGTGTTTGGATGCTTTCTCTTGGAGCTCCCTTAGCTCCAGAGCAGTCTGGCAATTTGAATTGAATCCTTTCTCATGGCTGTCTCAGATTTCAGGATGGTTGTGATGTCCTAGGCTGGTCCTTTGTGTGCTTAATAGTCTGGCCAAGGTGTGTGAGCCCGTGGCTCACATTCCAGTCATATCTGCCTGAAAAATCGGTGGTCCCCCAGAACCCGTCCTGCCCACTGCCTGAGCTGCTCCACCTTATTGTGGATTGACGTTCTACATTCGAGTTGAGATAAAGCAGAAAAGATGGAAAGCAAAACATATCTCTTCTCCAAGCATGCTCTCCTTAGACTTGGTTTTAAAATCCTTAAGCCTCTGCCAGGAGGGTAATTAGCAGCAGTGATAAGAGGCCACCTCTGTCAGCCGCCTGTCTGCGGTCAGATAGGCAGGAGGAGCTACAAATTTGGTCAGAGAGCTACAGATCGCTCGCTGGCCTACAGCTCACTTTCAGGAGATAGGAAGTTAAAAGGGAAACTTAAAAGGAAGGAGCAGGGTTTTTATCTGTATGTCACCATCAATCATGATTATTTTTTAGGGGTGAATGTGCAGAGGTGCTTGTGACCGAGGGAGAGAATTTAAAAGGCAGAATATAAAGAAAGCCCTCTGGTGAACGAGAATGCGATTCTAATCCATTCCGCTCTCAGAAAAAAAGGTGCTTCAGCTTGCTGTATTGTGACTTACCCTCCTGTGATAGAAACAGCAGGAGTCCAGAAACAGCAAGAGTGCCTGCAGATGACTGCTGGAAGGAAGATTTTAAAATCAATATAGAACTAAAATACGAAGGGATATACAGGTACTGTGAGATGTTCCTTGGGCACAGAGAATGCTCTGAGGGGAGCAGAGAGACAGTGTTTAAAGGTCAAAGTCAGAGTAAGTAGACCACCCACCCAAGGGTCAGACTGGAACTGCCCGGGGTAGGGAAGCGTGCCTAGGAGGAATCAAGGCTTTAGAAAGAGAGTGACAGGAAGAAAGCCCAGGTGATTCATTCCCTGAAGAACTGGGGCAAAGGCCAGGGGCAGCAGAGTTCCACAGTGCTGTAGTGACATTTTCTTGGGTAGAGAAAGAACTATGACAAGGGCATCGTGACTTCAGATAGATGCCGTTTAAACTAGAGTTATTCTGGGGGGCATAGATGTAAATTAATGCCCCAGTACCTGATGGTGTGGAGGCTGCCAGGCCAGTTCTCTGACTTCAGGCAGTTGTGAAGTTAATTGGAGAGATCGTGTGAATACACACGGACCTCACGCTAGACTTAAGGCTCACTGCTCAAAGGAGAGCTTTGCTTCCAAGGCCCCCAGTGAATTTTTGATGTTGATGACAATTTTGGCCTTTTTTAAGACTTCAAAATTGAGTCAATGACAATTAGTTGTTATAATTCCCCTTAAAAAATAACTCTGGAGATACATCCTGGAGTCTTACAATGGAAAGTGAACATTTAGAAAGAGACTCAGCAATAACTCAGTGACTTGTGTTGAACAAGATGCTTTGTGAATTAATAGCAGACTTTGGGGGGAAAGATAAGTTAATTTTGTAACACTGAAGAAAATGGCTCAACATGTCTTAAAACCAAAGCTGTTCATTGTGGTTCCCTGAACTTGTCAGCATTATGATATACAATTTATTTTCTAATGAAGTAGAATATAATATTCTCTGGAATAGCTGAATTGAAGAGTAGAGTATCACATTCTGAAGTTCTTTTTACAGATTTTGGAACCCGGAAAGGGTGCCTCATGCCACAACCCAATCTGTTCGGCACCTCCACTTGGATATCCCACTGCGCTTGACACCTCCACCACCATGTCTAAAATGCCTTTGCAACTCACCATGTCCCCGATTCAGTTATACTTAATTCACACCAGATTTTCTTTTCTCTCAGTTTTCTTACCCCCACAGTTGCTCAGGACAGAAAAATGGCGATATCGTTTGCTCCTCCTGTTCTCTCACCACCTCAAACCCAGTTTATCGGGTATGCTGCTGGCTCTAGCTACAGAATTGATCCAGAATCAGTCCACTTCTTACTGCTTTTGCTACTGCCTCCCCTGGGCAAGCCACGCCCATCTCTCAGTGAGATTGCTGGAATAACCTTCTAAAGAATCCCCTTGCTTTCATGCTTGTTCTCCAGCAACCTATTCTCAACCCTGTGGGCAGAGCGATCCTTCTTCAATCAGAAATCTGATCATATTCTTCTGTGTTCAAGATCCTCCACTCGCTTCCCCTTTTCATTAGAGAAGAAGACTAGATATTTCAGCATCAGATTTCAAATGTCCTACTTGATCTAGCCCAAGCCAGCCAGCAAAATTTGAACAACTGCTCTCGCCACCCGTATCCTGAATGAGCTTTGATCTCTTTTCCCCTGACTGGTTCATCTTCCCAAATGCTGTTTTTGAGACCCAGGGACTTTTCAGCAACATTCACGTAACAAGTGTGTGTCAATCACATGCGCATGCCTGGTACCATGGTTGGCCCTAGGATAGGCAGTATAATAGTCTCTGGGGATACTATCTATTATTGGCTTATTCACTATCAAGACTGGACCAATGGAATGTGATTGTTGACTCACAAACTTGGAGACAGAATTTAATAATATTTATAACAGCATTTCCTCTAGCTAGGTCTCACTGGTTGGTATAAAATTAAATCTGGTGCGTCTAATTTAGACACAGGCACATTTACTCTATTTATCAGTCCCACCTGTACCCCAGTTGAAATCCCTTACCTCTTACTGGCTACTTGTTTTGCACATGCTTCTGGCAACCAGCGTGGTGCAGGTGCAACCTTGAGCAGATCACTTATGCTGGTGTCTTTTACATCTCATTTCCTGTCCTGAGATGACCAATGATAATCACTTAGTACTAATGTATGTGCAATTCAAAAGTTGAAGGGTATCATATTCAAGGACCACCCTGGACCAGGAGCCTTTGGATAAATGCTTTACCCTTTCATCCTTCAAGTGGACACATTTCAAAAAGATCCTCCGAATTCTTGTGAGATTGAGCAACAGCCACCTGTTCAGAGGTTGACTCAGTGACACACCCTTGCATTGGATTTCTCTCCTTTTGTGTTTTCCTCCCGGGTCCCTTACACCTGTCTCCCAAATCATACAGTCACTCACACATAAGCTTCTGTGTCACATTCTGCATTAGGGTGAACCAGGCTAAGGACTGCTTAACCCTAAATAGATGCAGGGTGATTTTTATCCCTGCTCAAGTCATTTATTATAATGATACTATAGTGTTCTGTAAAAAATTCCTCATACATCAGCTGAGTCCTATTTTCCCCTCTTATCTCCAGCATCAGCTAATCATTTTTTTTAAAAGCTTAAGAAATTTTTTTAGGACTTACAATATACCAACCTTAATATAAGCTAGGCTTTAGGGACATAAAACTGTAAAAAAAATAATATGCTTGGAGTGTGGTAATGAACAGACATCTAAGCAAATAATTAGAATATTATAAAATAAGAGTTCTATTTTAAAAAAATGTATAGCTACTAAGACTTCTGGAAGAAAGAGAGGAATCTAGATTGAAAAACTATGTTTAAGCCAAAAAGTAAAAGAGGTAAAAGTAAATTCTGCTGCACATGATTATATAATGACACAGAAGCTTAATAACAAAGTATCTTCCAGGAGGGGAAAGCAGTTTGGAGTATAAAATCCATAGCACAATATCCAAGAAAATAAATTCGCAGAGACAGGTAGGGGTTGTGCAATGGAGAGACTCAAATGACTTGATGAGGGAATTATAACTCATCTTAAGAAGCCAATAAAAATGCTAGTTCTTAAATTCTTCTATCCAGGATTATTTGGAGAATCTGGTTGAAGTTACTGTCTCCCTGTTCAAACAAGAGCACAGCAACCAGAAACTTCTAATTTTGTTTATTGTGAATTATTGTGAGTCCCCTAAAACCTGTCCATGGGCTTGCTAAGAATGCATACTAATGTTAATATCTCTTGCACTAAAATATTCAAAGCATGAGAATAATATGGTTGGATTTGTTTTGAACATTCTGGTAACCACATGAAAAATGGATTTTTGGAGGACAAGTTTCCTAAGGATGAATGTCAGTCAGGAAACTATGTAATAATTCAGGCAAATCAAAATGAGCAGCAAAATTATAATAGTAGCATAAAGAAAAAGTGATGCATTCAGCAAATCACTTTAGGAAGAATGATTAGCAAGACTGAGAGCGATTAGCCACATGTAATGCAAGGAAGGGTGGTGATAAAGATGAGTTTGCTTTTGGACATGTTCCCTTTTGAGATGCTTATGGTCCATTCAAATAAATTGTCCTGCAGGAATTTGGGCATACTAATCTTGAAATGTGAACTCAAGATAAAGATTTGAAAAACTTCAGCCTATTTGTGATTAAAAAAAACCTGTAAGAGTAGCTGAGCCAATTCAGGGAGATGATGTAGAGTGGTAAAAGAGTGTTCATACAAAATGCAGCTGAAAATTAAATAAAAACAAGGTCTAAAGAGTTTACATTGTATATTGTATAAGCAGTCACCTCAGAATGGTAGGAGCACCAACCAGATTAAAATAGGTTGAAGAGTAAATGAAAACTGTGGAAGCAAAGGCATTGAATAAAGAACATTTAGTGAGTTTGGCTTACAGAAGAATGAGCAAGAGGAAGCAATAGCTGGATGTTTTGGATAATTATGGGTGGGATTTTGTTGTATGTTTGTTTTTAAGGCTGAAGAAGAAGTGAGTTTGGTTTCATGCTGTGGAAAATGAGCAGTGGAGATGAACAGAATGACTAGTTGTGGATATTATAAAATAAAATCCAAGGGGGGGGGATATGAAATGATAGGATTCAAATCACCAGCTGAATGAATGGTCTACCAGGGGTGTCTAAATGTGGCCCATGGACCGCCTGCAGCCCAGGATGGCTATGAATGCGGCCCAACACAAAATTGTAAATTTACTTAAAACATTATGAGATTATCTTTAGTGACTGTGTGTTGCAACATATTTAATGTGTGGCCCAAAAAAATTATTCTTCCAGTGTGGCCCAGAGACGCCAGATGGTTGGACACCCCTGGTCTAAACCTTACATAGGAAAGAAGGCCTCTCGCACCCAGTGAAAGGTAAATATAAGCCCAGTTGAAGATAGTTTTGTAGGTGCTGTGTGAGGGGGGAGTAGAAAGTCTTTATTCCAGATTACATATTTTTTCTGGATGATATTAAAGGGAGGTGATACTGTTGAAAAGACTTTGAAAGGAATGGAAGACAACCAAGAAACCCAAGTTCAAAGTGAGAGACCATCGTTTTATACTCACCACTCCTAGAATGTCACGATTTTCTCCAGTGTTGTTCACCTGCACATGTGCAGGAAAGTGATGGCCAAGTACAGGGTTAGGGTCTGGCTGGGCAGTAATGACAGAAGGACATGGGTGTGTGGGCACTGAGCACACACCAAGTCCAGCTGAGTAGAGCAGGAAGGGACTCACGAGGGGCCAGAGACCTGGGAGAAAATGGAAATCTATATTTAATCAAAGAGAAAGTGTTGAGGACAGTAAGTTTGTGAAAAAACCTAAAGGGTGTGCATTTGTTGTTGAGAACTGAATGTCAGATTCAATAATTTCTGACACAGGACAATTCTGGGTTCTCTGTCCTTGGGTTAGGGAAGGTGAAGTGGAGGGGAAGATTTGCAGGTCTGAGATGGAGGGACTTTGAAATTAGTGGGTAAATACACATGACCATGAAAATCCTTCAAGATAATAGTAACATTGGAGTTGAAGAAGAAAAAATTAAGCCCGTGAAAAGCTTTCATGGCAGAAGGGTGACGGGTTAATATTTATAATTCCTTGTTATCTGAGGTGGAAGGGTAGGCAACCTCCCTCCGAGAGGAGGTACTGTAACCTCAGAGGAAAAAAGGAATGCCATATTCGTAGAGGAGAAAAGGGTTTCAGTTGAGACAAGGAGGAGCAGGACACATTTCCCGGAGGGGCTGAGAATAGAGAAGAGTGTTTAATACAGAAGAGGAGTTTTAGAAAGCAGAGAGAAAAAGTTTAGGAGTCTGAGTAAAACTCTTGTAGGGAAGAAAATTATTTAACTTTTATTGAGGCTGTATTTCCCGGACTTGGCCACACCACCCTGTTTGTACAGCACCCGTTAACCTGTTACAGAAGCAGTGCTGTGTGGACTGCAGCTTGGGGACCATTGGCGGAGCACGGGAGGGGAGCAGGCTGTGAAGCTTCTGCAGCGGGGCTGGTGCCAAGTCACGGTGAACTTGACTCTCAAGGAAGGCACTGCTTGGGCGGGGATGAGCCAGATTCCGGGCCACCCAATTTGCTGGGTTGTTTTCATGGCCATTTGTCTTTTCAACTCAGCTAAATTGTGACTTCTGTGAAATCGGGGACAGTTGTAATTGCTTGACATCTCTACAACATTTGGCTGATTACTGAGCATATTCATAAATGCTAAACAAATATTTCTTTTTACGGAAGCTTGCAGTGAGCAAAATAAATGACAACTTATTTGTTATTTTTTTGCTTCTTTCTGCCTTCACTGGAGATTTATTTTCCATTTAGATTTTTAACCTAATGTTAAATACACAAACAGGTATTTAATTTAATAATTTTGAATTAACACCTTTTCTAAGCCTCATCAGAGGATATGTTTAGAGAGAGAAAAAGGGAGAAAGGGAGAGAGAGAGAAACATTATTTGGTTGCCTCCCACATGCCCCCCAACTAGGGATTGAGCCCACAACCTAGGTGTGTGCCCTAACCAGGGACTGAACCCACAAACTTTTTGGTGTCTGGGATAATGCTCCAACCAACTGAGCCACCTCTCCAGGCTTGACTTACACCTTTTAATATCTCATGTACCTACATACATTCTATCTCTGATAATTTTGATGAAGTAGGCCTAGGGAATAAAAACAAAAAGAATATTTGATATTGCTGATTAGTGAAATACTTATTTTAATTATTAGAAGTAAAAAAGATAAAGAAGTTGATGGACAGATTTAGGATGTAGCTAAATTACTCATTTAAATTTATGGGGTCTTTTTTCAAGTGAAATTTAAAAGTTAGTTAAAAGCATAAAATCCATTTGAATTTTGTGAGAAACCTCCACACTATTTTCTGTAGTGGCTGCACCAGTTTGCCTTCCCACCAACAGTGCATTAGGGTTCCTTTTTCTCCACATTCTTGCCAGCACATATGGTTGGTTGATTTATTGATGACAGCCATTCTGATGGGTATGAGTTGGCATCTCATTGTGGTTTTCATTTGCATTGAATTCCTCTGATGATTCGTGGGGTTGAGTATCTTTTCATATGTCTGTGAATATATCCAAGTTAACCCGAAACACTATTCTGAAAGAATACGTACGCCCCTATGTTCATTGCAGTATTACTTACAATAGGCAAGATTTGGAAGCAACACAACTTCCCATCAGATGAGTAGATTAAAAAACTGTGGTACATACACAATGAAATACTGCTTGGCTGTAAAAAAAAAAAAAAGGAAGAGAAAAGGTGGGAGGGAGGGAGAAAATCTTACCTTTTTTGACATCGTGGAGGGACCTACAGATTATTATAAGTGAAATAAGCCAGTCAGAGAAAGACAAGTACCGCATGATTTCACTCATATGTGAACTCTTGTGAACAAAATAAAAGAACAAACAATAGAAACAGACTCAAAGACACAGAGAACAGACTGACAGCTGTCAGAAAAGAGGAGGGTAGGGGACCTGGTGAAAAAAGAGAAGAGATTAAGTAGTACAAACTGATGGTTACAGAATAGCCACAGAGAGGTAGATTACAGCATGGGGACTAGAGTCAGTAATATTGAGATAAGTAGGTATGGGACCAGGTGGCTACCACTCTGGAAAGTATATTATTTTCTAACTACTTCACTATACATATAAACCTAATACAGAATCATATTGAATGTAAACTATAATTGAAATTTTTTAAAGTATAAAAATATATATATTTGACCAAAAAATGTTATAACTGTCAGAAAGTTACCCTTGAGAATTCTTTAATTATCTTATATAATAAATACAGTTTTGTATATAGAAGATAATATATAAGTATAAATGTATAATATATACAGAAACATATAGAATTTAATATTATAGGACTACACATGAAAGTATAATTTACAATGTTTATAAGTTGCACATAAGTTTAAGAAAGATATGTGCATATTTTTAATATGCAGAAGTCAAATTATGATGTGATTCCACTGGAGAATATAAAAGCAAAGACAAAGTAGTTGAAAATTTTAACATTTGAGCATTGTACAGTTATGAATTATATTTGAGTTTTTAAAATGTTAATGCTATATTTTATGCATTTGTTAATATTCTTTAATGAGGGTACTTGCTGTGAGCTAAATGCAAGAAAAGGGTAAAGGAACAGAAAAAAACTCTAATCTCTGGATGGTTTGATGCAATGTCCTCCAACATTAGCAGAGCTTATTCTTCTGTTTTTAAGACAGAGTTCCAAACATTTATTGATGAGCTCTACCACTTTTGATAGAGTAGTTTCACGGTGTAATATACACCCACACTGTTTGAATTGGATTTTGCTAGTCTATTTTTTTCACTATAGAGATGTGGATACAGAGGCTCGGAAATATAGTCATAAAAGTACCTTTCTCTCCTAAAGAAGATCTGGTGTTCCAAGAACCCCAGGCAGTCACACATAATAGGAATTTTTACCTTCACTATTAAGTGAAGGTAATACCTTCACTATTATCTTGATCTACAGGCCTTAAAGCTCAGGTTTGGTCCATTTGGAGAACTGTGTTTGGTAACCCTCTATGTAGAATGGAAATCTTCTCATGCCCTGGACCCAGGAAGCAGGCGAACATGCTCTGTGAGACTCTTTTTATTCCATGCATTTCCTTGTTGCAGTTGTCTCGAGACATTTGCTTGTATACCTTCCTCTCCAGTCCGGCCAAGAAGAAAGCAGTTTTACCTACACTAACCTTCCCTTGCATACAAGAGAAATAAGTTGACTTTTCAAGGTTAGAAAAGCAAAAACACCATATTACAAAGGCATTGGTACACTTTTACTTCTACTTTGAAAAAGCATGTCTGACTCGAGAGGCTAGAAATTAATAATCACATCTCCTACAGTGTGTAGTTCACATTTCTAATTATTTCTAATTGTATTTTAATTATTTAGGCTTCAAGGAGACAACCTGGCAGAAAGAGCAGATGAGACGTCACAAATGCTTCATTCTCCAGATGAAATAATCCCGGATTCTTCGAGTAAGTTTTAAACCGAACAATATCCACAGAGCTGCCTGTCATGTGTCTGCCACTCCCATGGGCCATGTATCAGGAGGTTTAGGGGAAATGAATGTGGAGTCAGAGGAGCTGCCTCTTAATGCCTGCACATGTTTAAGGTACAGCAAGGTCAGCTATATGTTGGCTACTCCCAAACTTTTGTCACTAATTTCAGCTTCCTTTGGGGACTTTATATTGCCTACTCCCATTTTTATATCATACAGGATCCAGCACAAATAGTGCCCCTTTTTATTATAAAATCTTTTATTACAAAATTATAAAGCATGTAATTCTATAACGTAACAATATCACACTCAAGCACACCATATGACATTTGAATTCAAATGTCAAATGAAAACTCTAGTTCAAAATAAAACTACAAATGATCTTACCCATGTTATTATTACCCACCCAACCATACTCAAGCAGGCATTACTTCTGACGGGCCCTGAAGAGCTCTCACTCTTCCTGGGCAGAAGGGTCCTTACGATACTTGATTTTGCTCCCTCTCTCATCCTTATATTAAATTGTTCTCAAATTATGTCAGTGTCCCTTCAGAACTTCCTGTCTAAGTCAGCCTCCTCCTCATGTTCCCCGATGCTGCCTGGTCCGTGTGATTGTTCCCTTTCCCCGTCCAGTGTAACAGCCCTGAAGATAGTCACTTCATACTACCTCACCCCTCTTTAGTCCATTATCTTTCTAAAAGCAAAGCTGCTTATTTCATCCCCGACTTTTTATAGGAAAAAAATTCAAACTCCTTCATTTAGCCTACTAAGTTCATGGTGGGACACTTCAAAGTGTTTGCTGAATAAATGATTAAGCGCATGTAATGTCACTACAGTGGCATCAAAGGTCTGTTATCACCGCTTTTTCATTCAGCAATCTGGCAGGAATCAGTCAGACATCTGGCTTCATGATTAAAAGAGAAATTCGAAAAATACATTTTTTTTTTTTTACATCTGAGTAAAGGAGGACATCTTAAACAGGTGGAAAAATTCTTAACTATGAGAAAGATTAAAGTCCCTACAGAAAGTTAAGAGCTACTGTTCATCAAAGGATGCCACAAAAAGTGAATAGATAAACCACAAAATAAGCCAATGTATTTGTCACTGATCAAATATTAATATTCAGAACACATAAAGAACATCTACAATTTAATAGAGAAAAGCTCAACAAACCAATAGGAAAATAAGTAACAGGTATGAGTTAGCATTACACAGAAGAAACACAGTGGCCAATGAGCATTTGAAAGAGGCTTAACTCTTCTGATAATTAATTGAGAAAAAGGAAATTAAGATCAAGAGAGATGCTGTTTTACAACCTTTTGTTTGCCAATAAGAAATTTGGCAAAGCCAAGTGTTGGTGGAGACATGGATAGAAGTAAAGTCATGCACTGCGTGTGGGAAATAAACACATTTGGAATTTTTTCGATTATCTTAAACTCTTGAGCATTTATGTGACTTAAACCAAGGCGCCCCTCTTCTGGGAAGATGTCTTAGAGAAACAAGTCATGTGTCATGACACCCGAACACCCTTCTTAGCTCCAGGACAGGAAAATGAGTGCATTGTAGAATCGTTACATTGTAGGAAACCATGTGGATTTCAACTACATGTAAGATGGATAAAAACCAATGGAATGCTAATAAATATTAACAACTGTTTATTTGAAAAGAGAAAAGTCCTGATTTGTAAAGACATGTGTTTTCCTTCTGCGGGTGTTCAACCTTTTGGCGTCTCTGGGCCACACTGAAAGAAGAGTTGTCTTGGGCCATGCATTAAATACACAAACACTGATGAAAACTGATGAGGAAAGAAAGGGTTTTAAGTAAATTTACGATTTTGTGTTGGGCCACATTCATAGCCATCCTAGGCCACAGGCTGGACAACCCCGGCCCACGCTCCCACTAAAGTTGAATTCAGGTAACCAATCCAAGTAGCAGTTTGGTCTCCCAATTCATGTAACCGGTTGCAGCTCCCAGCTGAATAAATCCTAAAACCTTACTATTGATTGAACAAAGCAAGTCATAGAATGATATTTTTTAGCTCAAAACTAGAAAATCTGTGTAACATATTCTTAAGAAGATATATATGAGGGATGAAACTATATTTAGAGAAGGAAATGAAAAACTGAAAATGGTAGTTATTGTTAGTGAGTGGGGAAAGCAAAGAGGTGGGGCAAGGAAGTTGCTCCCGGGTATGTGAAGATTATCGGAAAACTCTAATTCTTAAATTAGGTGAGGGGTTGAGGTGTTTATTTTATCATGTTTTGTAATATAAATACGCTATATATTATACACAAATATAATGTGTATATACTTTTTATATGTCAAATATTAGCTAAAGAATATTTTAAAATAAAGTGTGGTGGAAACATAAACCTAACCCAGTATAGCACAATATAAAAAATAATAATTGTGTACATATACTGAAATCTCTCATAGTACCAGTGGCATGAAACAAGAACTTCAACACTGAAAGCAGAAGTTGGGTAATGTGTCAGCAGAAAAATGAGACCCCAGGCTGGCCATTTGTTGACACAAGACAGATACTACTTAACTACTAGTCCATTCTTTCAAAAAATTTTCTCAAAACCATCACAATCTACCAATCTACAAATCTGCATCTTTTCAGTCATCATATTTGTACTAACTGAGAATTATATGGATTTAATTTTTTTGGAAAATTAGACAATGCATTAGTAATATCTTGATTACACTTACTTGCATCCACTAGGAAAAGATATATTCAGCAAGTTTAAGGTCCCTTCTTAAACTGCTTATATTCTGCATTCTTCACATTCAAATATTAGTAGGCTTAATTCACAAATTTGAAATATAGGAGTTTCTGATTCAGTGCATTCTTTTCCATTTAAGTTAGTAAAAGAAATAGGTCCCATAATTTATTAATATTGCTATTACTCTGAAGTACTGATGTGTTATGTCATCTGTGTATCCACANTTTTTGGAAAATTAGACAATGCATTAGTAATATCTTGATTACACTTACTTGCACTTACACTTACTTACACTTGCACTTACTTGCACTTACTTGCACTTACTTACACTTACACTTATCTTCACTAGGAAAAGATATATTCAGTAAGTTTAAGGTCCCTTCTTAAACTGCTTATATTCTGCATTCTTCACGTTCAAATATTAGTAGGCTTAATTCACAAATTTGAAATATAGGAGTTTCTGATTCAGTGCATTCTTTTCCATTTAAGTTAGTAAAAGAAATAGGTCCCATAATTTATTAATATTGCTATTACTCTGAAGTACTGATGTGTTATGTCAGCTGTGTATCCACATTGAATTAGACTCAATAAATATTTCTATGAATATGTATAATTTTGTGCATAAAAAGCCTATTGTGACACAAATAGCAGCAGAAGTCAAAATAATGGCAAGAGAAAGGTGAATAAACTGAACATTGTGATAAACTCTACAGATTTCTAGGTTTCTGTCCAGTTACAACAGAGGCAGTTTCCTAGTTCAAATGCTGCCAGAGACTTAGATTTTGACAAAATTGTCTTTCTTCTCTAAAATGAAGGGACGAGATAAACTCTAATATTTGACCAATTTATAGACTGACATTCCCCTCGGTGTGATTTTAAAAAGCTCAAACAATTCATTGCCTATATTTTTAAAGTAATGGAGATTTATAAAAGAGTAAGTAAACAGAGCAAAATAGTTTATACATACATACCCACTAGTTATTGTTAATCAGCAATTTACTAAAATACTTTTAAAAATGAAGCTCTGAGCATGAACCTACGATTTTATTTTTATGATATCTTGTGTCTCTACCAGCATGTTATGTTGATATTCTATAGATTTGAACTATTTAGCAGAGTTCTTTCAAGTAACAACTTTTAATATGGTTAGATATGTAAATTCAAAAATGTCCTGGCAGGACCTCGCAGCTGTCCTAAACTACCCTGAATGGAGTTCATCATATTTTTGATCCTTCTAGATATTGTACCAATAAGCAGAAGAATTAAAACAAAGCAAGAGAAGGACAGGGAGTCAAAAAATTATTTTGTTCAACTTGTTATAAAAGCACTTAGTAGAGTGTCTGACATACATGTTTGTTGAAAATTGAATATACAAATGCACAGATAAATGGATGAATCAACTGATTAATCCATATATGCATTTTAAAAAATTAAAAGAACTTTTAAAAGTTCTTTAAAACTCCTTACTGAGAACTTAGAAACTAAGTTATATTATAGTATTTCTAACTTTAAAATATCAGCAAATCCACCAGATGGTGGTTTTCTTCTCCTATATATGAAATAATAGAAGATATTCTATTAATAGGAATATTATTCTATTCTAATAATAAGAAATAATCTATTCTGCTTTGTAATGCAGAATAGAACATTTTAACATTATTTATTGTCAATACTCTACCCAAATAAGAATGTCAATAAAAATCAAAGAGGAAAAATACTGAGTCAATACTAAAATTATACTGGTATTTACTCATAGCTCAGTAGGCTATAATTTGGTCTTAGAGGACTTAAATCATTCTAATTTATGCATCCTACTTTAAAAAGCCTATTGTTACCCTGAACAATTGGTAAATAAGGGTTCAAGTATTCTTTGTAAGTGTATTAATATTTTGAACTTGGTTTAATTCTCATCATCTGTATCGATTTTTGTCAATAAAAATTGGTTTTGTAATGTCTGTTTGGTAGGGTGGTAGGTAAATTTTTGAAATTTATTTACAGCTTGAGAATGTAGTGATGCTCCCGAAGTTAGTTTTATAGTGGAAAGAATTCCATGTTCTAGGATGAGACCTACATTTACATCTTGATAAACTAAGTGCCCTGGGATTCTTGGATTTAAAAATCTGAATTATCAAAGATAGAAGAAGCACCTTGACTCAAAAGCTGTGATAAAGGATTTGTGCTGAGTTTTCCATTGCTTCCTGGGCCCTGGGGCCCATTAGGGCTTCAGGACTCAATGCTCTCAGTTTCTTCCCAGAGTGTACATTTTATCCAACAGAAAAGCCCATCTCCATATTTGCGTGTATCTGAAGGAGAATTTTTAGGAATTTACCTGGCTCTTTCAAATATTAATAATTATGAGAAATCAATTTTAGAAGTCTCCAGTGGTGTTAAATGTTTTTTACTTGCATCGAAGGTATTAAAACACAGATGATTTCTAAGTGCTCTATGTCACGGTCCTTATTGCAGAATTTTTTGTAACTCATATCATTCCTTATTGTTATAATTAATTTAACACAGAAGACAGGGAAAGGCTTGCCATCCCTTTATTCACATATTTGAAAGTCACTACCCTTGTACCCCTCAGTCTGCTCAAGGTAAGCAATCACGACTTCATACTTCATACATTAAAATGGAAAAGATCCTGTCATTTAATAATACACACTCTTCTCCAAAATTGTCATAATTTTACATCCTATTTAAAAGAAAGAATATAAATCTTGGCTGTTGTAAATGATGCTGCTGTGAACATTGGGGTATATATATTCTTTTGAATTGATGTTTTTGGGATTCTTAGGATATAGCATAAACAATAACATAGCTAAAAGAAAAACATAAAAGAAAGAACACAAAATGGTATTTAACTTGTGTGGCCAGAAAAGGAAGACAGTTGATGGGAAAACAAAGAAATACAAAGTTATAAACTGGAAAAAGGACATGAAATATAAGTTCCAACAATTAGCTGAATAATATGCTGAAATAAACTTTGCCCTATTCAAGATAACAGTAGTTCTAACCCTGGCTGGTGTAGCTCAGTGGATTGAGTGCGGGCCTGCGAACCACACAATCGCGGTTCGGTTCCCAGTCAGGGCACATGCCTGGGTTGCAGGCTAGTTCCCAGCAGGGGACGCACGGGAGGCAATCATACATTGATATTTCTGCCCCTCTCTCCTTCCCTTCCCCTCTAAAGATAAATAAATTAAAAATCTTTTTTAAAAAAGATAACAGTAGTTCTTGAACATTCCTGACTTCATCGTGTCCTCCTAGATTAGAAATCCTTAACATTTTTCATAGGTGTTCATTAAGCTGAATAACATTTTACATTCTTATTTTAACTCACAAACACTGTGATTTTTCAACAATAATGAAGGGATGGAACTGGTTGTTCCATCCCTTCATTATCCTTCTCATAATAGGCTTATATATCAGAGTCAAGCAATATATGATTGTAAGTCATTCATTCTTTTGGTAAAAATAGACTCTTTACCTGGGACTGAAGAAGCCCTAATGGAGGAGGGTGAAGAATTTGAGAAAGTGTCTAAATTAATGGGACATGTAAGTATATTCATTTACTTATTTTTTCATCTCTAAAACTAGTTTATTTCACTAATAGGAAACTGTAATAGAAATAGAAAGAATAGGAAACAGTATTCTTTAAGTTAAAGAACATTTTAAATGTGTACTCCATGTTTCCTTCATGTACAGAGTGCATATAGGGGCAGGTGGATGGCCAGCGGATGACGGGAGCGCAGCCAGGCTGTGCTGAGCCCTGTCAGTAATTAGGACAGAAGATTCGAACGAGGCAGGAGAAACTAAAGCCTGGTAACAGTACCTGTTTGCTTGTGTACATGAACATTCTGTAAGATTATGAGTTGCCATCTTAAACTTCAATAGGTTTCTCTATACCTATCTTGATAAAAAAACAAATGTTTTGCATATCCTGAAAGTTTACATACAACATAAGCTAGTTATTATTAGTTGTGAAGTCCTTGTGATATGTATATATTTAACAATATCTTTTCAATAGAGTATTTGCAGGAAAACCAAGAGGTTTAAGATTTTCAGTGCAAAAGCCCTGGTCACTTAGCTCATTTGGTTAGAGTATTGTTCTGATAGACCAAGGTTACAGGTTCGATCCCCCATCAGGGAACGTATGGGAAACAATCAATGAATGAATAAGTGGAAAAAAATGATGTTTCTCTCTCTCTCTATCTCTATCTTTCTCTCTCTTCCTTCAAATCTCCCCCTCCCAAGTCAACAAATAATTATTTAAAAAAATTTTAATGCAGTATGTCAAAAGAATACATGTAGAAATTCTAAATATCAAGTTTATAAAGATTCTGAGTTGTTATAAAAATGACTATGCAATCTTGCATTATCCTAAACTTAATATTGAAACTAGGTCTGTGTACTGCAATGTTCTCTGCGTCAGTGTGCTGGCACTGACATATCAAACCACCACAGACCGGGTGGCTTACACAACAGAAATTTACTGTCTCACAGTCCTGGAGGCGCAAGTCTGAGTTCCAAGTGTTAGCAGAGGTGGTTTCCCCTGAAGCCTCTAGGCTCGCGGATGGTTGTCTTCTCCCTGAATTTTCACTTCGTCAAGCCTCTGTCCAAGTCCGTGTGCTAATCTCTTCTTTTAAGAACACTAGTCATATTGGATTAAGACCCATCCTAATGATCTTAACGTAATTACCTCTTTGAAAACCTTGTCTCCAAATACAGTTACATTATTAAGAAGTGGAAGTTAGGATGTCAACATATGAATTTTGGAGGGACATATTTCAGCCCATAATGTTCTTTGATGAGATTACAGTATTGGGAGCATTACTTGGATCACAGGGTTTGGTTTCTGATGGATTGCATAATACAATTAATTTCAAAATTGCTGATGAAATTAATGTATCTTGGTTTATATGTCACTTTCTCCTTGAAGCTTTCCTGACCCTATATAAAACTTTAAATTTGTTTCCTTTATTTTTTTATGTAGTACTTATTACCTTCCAGTATACTATGGAATATACTTGTTTTGCTTATGGTTCATCCCCTCCCACACAATATAAGATCTGTGAAGCCAACAATTATTGTGCATTTTTTCACTTTCGTATCCCTAGAAAAGTGCTGCACATAGCAGACACACAGTACATATATACTGAATAAATGAGAGTTTGATCAATAATTTCTCATCTAGGATGAAACATATTTTTTTCTTTTATTATAAAATAGTAGAGCCTTAGAAATAGAAAGAACCTTGGCAGCCGTCTAGTTCAGCCTTTCCTCTCCCTTACCTCTGTATTTCGAGGGCTTACCCACTTTCGTCCAAGGTAAGGACAGCCACTGTATGGATAAGGAAACAAAGTCAGAGAAGCTTAGTAATAGGACCAAGGTCCCAAAACTAAAAGAGAGATGAGGTCAGGATTGAGCACTAGTCAATTTCCCTTCTACTGCACATCCCTGATATTCGTAGTGTTTTTCTGTTTCTTTTAGGAGTTTATTTCCATTTACTTTCTATTAGACATTTTCTTGTATTCCTTACAACCCCTTGTAACCATTGGTCTCAGTTCTATTTCTCAGGTAATAGCCTGAGTCCTATCCTTCTTTCTTTTAACTGATCCCCACATGTTAGAAGCAGTCAGCATACGTTGTTTGAGACTTTCTTTTCAGTCGGAACACAATCAGGTCTTGTAACCAATTCTTATGTTGTGTAGTTTGAAAAACTTCGGCACCTCTGATTCTTTCCCTGGACGTAATCTTGTTTGCCAAGTCCCCTGTAGCGTGGGGATTATGCGATAACCAAACCAGGATTCCAAACAATGTTTCCACATCAGAGCCTATAATGGGGTATGTACTTGATGTAAATACTATCTTTGGAGTATGAGCTGAGTTTGTATTAATGTTTTTTAAAGGAACTTTCTGGCATTTATAAACTTCAGTATGTCTTCATAAAATCATAATGATAAAAACATATCATCATTTAGGCTGTGATAATCTTTCATTCACCACATTTTGCAAAGATTTGTTTTATCATCTGTGAATTCCACCAAAGCCCACCTAGATCCCTCATATTTATAAGGATACAGGTTGAGTCTTTTTCTAATCACTTTCTAAAATTCAGATATATTTTGTTCATAGTACTTGGTTTACTTAAATATGCCTAACAACATGAAGTGCCTAAGTGGGGTAAAAAAGAAAGGAGTTTTTTGGTCCAGCTTTTCTTGAGTAGTTATAAATTGATCCATAACATTTTTGCTTTCTTTTTATAGTGTTCACACAGTGCTCTCATATGCAGAAATTTGTTCTAAGTCAATTTTACCTGTTTTCCTTCACCAATGATTAGATTTTGAATTCTTGAAAATTGTACAGTTTTATTTAATTTCAACATTACCTTTTAATTCTTTTTGGAAAAATGTGGAATATAAACAATACACTTATAAATTAATATCAGGATCCTGAACATAATTTCTATGTGGTAGCTGCTTTTATTATAAAGAAAACATGAATTCTTAAAAATTTATGTCAGATTGATGATATTTTAGATGCAAAACATACTTCTGTTGTGTTTCTTAGGATTGTAGTTTTGGTAACTCAAGAAAAAAATTGTTTCTTTATCTAGATAAGAATGGAGATTTAGAACAAAATAGAACTTTTCTTTATTACCATAAGAAATCCAAAAAACTTCAAAACAAATTTTCGGTTGTACACTGCAACACTATAAGCATGCCACAAATGCTGAAAACCATTTAGAGTAATGTCAACCCTTGCTGTCTCTATTTGCTGAGTTCCCATGTTGGATATTTGATACTAATAAGTGGGTAGCAGAATCTTGGAGACTTTTCTCCAGTGGTTCACCTGTGTTTAATATACTTTGTGAATATTTGACTGAGCTAAAGCAGCATTTAGGTTTAGATATTCATGGCCCCCGCCCCATTAGCAAGTCATTCTTTTGGAATTTCCCTCTTCTCCTCCCCTGTGTTCTGGAATGTCTCTTAACATGCCCACAGCTGTGAACATTAAAGCTAGATTCATCAGATAAGTCTGGTTTTAAAAGTGAACCAACAATAGCAAAATCTTAGGGAGGAAATACCAAGCAGCAGATATTGATTGTAACCTTTTTAGTTCATAAATGTAGTAAATATTTTTTCTAGACCAGTGATCCATAAAGAGTTATATCAATGACATTTTAATTTCACAATTCCTATGGCATTCTTAATCTTAAAAATTCTATAGTTCAGAAACTCCTTAAAAATTCTTAATCTTAAAAATTCTAAGTTCTTAATCTTACTCTTAAAAATTAACATTAACATTAATCTTAAGATTAACATTCTTAATCTTAAAAATTCTAAGTTCAGAAACTCCTTTCTGTTAGATAAACATATGAGCATAATGGGAAAATGAGAAGATGAATAAGAAAGATATTTGACATTCAAGATTTGACATTTTTCTTTTTTCCTTTGTAAATGACAAATACCATATGATCTCACCTATAAGTGGAACCTAATCATCAAAGCAAACAAGCACGCAACATAGAACCAGAGACACGGAAATAAGGAACAAACTAACAGTAACCAGATGGGAGGAGGGAAGGAAGTGGAAGAGTCATTGAGGAACATGGATAATGGACCCATGGACAAAGACAACTCAGGAGGAGGATTGAATGTGGGAAGTGGGGGTGGGTAGGGCAGGGGGAGAGCAATGGAGAAAAACGGGGACTACAGTAAGTGAACAATAAAAAAATAAACGTAAAAGTAAATGAGCTATTTATTTTATTTATTGGGCACTGACTGGCCTTTAATAAGCTGACTCTTTTAAGACTTTATGTAATTGGTCATCATTAGTTAAAGTAGAAAAGAAATGAAAAGAAGGACTCTTTTAGGGAACGGTTTTCTAAAATGCCTGAAGTTACTAAAGAGTTATTTTACATTTGTTTTCTAAGGAGGTTTATTTATTTGGAGAGATATATACAACTAACCAAAATGATAGTAGTGATAATGATATCATATGCCACTTTTTAATTGTTAGCATTTTCATATAGTTCATACCAATTGTCTCTGCATTTTGTAATCCCCGTGATTTATAGCTTAGGCTTGACAACCTTTCTGCAAAGTAAGTAGTTCCCTAAGTTGGAGGTGACTGTACTGAGCTGCCGGGTCCCAGAAATGGGGGAGAACCAAAACTCACACTTCCCAGGGCCCTGCTTCTCTTTCATAGAACTTGTCAGGGTCCACACCATTATTAAGGCACGGAGGTCACTGTTCAGTTGGACATGGGGTATAGAAAGGGTAAAAAGGACGACATTATCAGTAGCCTATATTAAAGGTGGAATGATTTATTAGGCTAATTAGTGAAAAAGTAGAAGTTTGAGGGACTGGATCAAAGGAGATAGATTTTTATGAGAAGAAACTATAAGTAAGTTTGAAGCATGAAATACTCATCTTGCTTGTTTGGAGAAGTCCAAGACACCAGGCCAGCGTGGCAAGAAGAGGATCTTAAAACGAAAAGAGTGCGCAGAAGAAAAGTGAAAAAGGATATGTAAGTCTCAGAATATTTTCCTGTGGCAGACCAGATCCAAAAGTTAGACTTGGGCGATTCCACAATCATCTTAATGATTCCGGAATCATCTTAATGTCTACTTAGCTGAATTAGTGGTAAACTTTAATGACTTTTAAGCTTGACTAATATTGTACTTTGCTGATTAGTACCTAAACAATACACTTTATTTATTGATGTTCTAGGGTCACATGGGTGGCTTTCTTTCTTTTTTTTCTTCACTTTTTGCTAATTCTTTCTACTTCCACTGCTAAGTACTAAAGTTTCACACCTAATTGTCTAAATTTGGAATTTCCCATACATACCACATTTGCCCAATAGCCTATGAATATAAACTTTAAACAGTAAAAAATTGGGTTAGATGTAAAGATAATACTCATTTGATTACAACTATAATTTGAAGCCATGTGGATAAAGAAACATTGACCTGCATGTCCACTAATGCATGCAACTGATGCACAAATGCAGAAAAGCATTTTGATAGGAAGGATATTGTTCCTAAATTAATGTCTTGTGACTGAGAAGAGTTAGGTGAATTGCCTTCTGTTAATTTTTAAAATTTTCATTCAGCCAATAAAGTATAGAGGTCAGCAAAGTTCTACCAGTATTTCTTTTTCCCTATTGTATTATTAGTTTACAGTACAGTGGAATCCTTATGAAAAAAATCCTGGGTGCTCTTGGGTATGATGTTCAAAGAGGAATTTCCCTACACATGGCCTCTGATTTCTGGGACTTAAGGAAAATTTCACAATCTGCTGAAATCATGTGGCATTTCATAATGTACAGGTTGCACAATGCCTTTTATTGCTCTCTTCTAGAAATCTGCATACCACTTTTAAACCAAATAGTGTATCCCTTTGGAAATTTATTTTTTATTCCATTGCTTCTTTCCCAGCTTTTTAGCTCTTTTGTCATGCTGAAAAGACTTCAACATTTAAAAGATATGAAATTACAAAATTTTCACTGAAATTTGACAACAAGCATAGAAAGAATTGATTTCTTTCTATAGAAACCCATAGATTTCCCATATATAATAGGGTTTGAACCTTAGTGGACCTTTAGACTATTTAACTATGAATTTTGATAACCCTATTTTTGACTTTGTATCTTACTAATATTGTTTCTCCCTATACATAACTCTCCCCTTAATAAAATTTTGACTGTTTTATCATCCTTACATTTTAACTATTTCCAATAAAACACTTTTGATATTATCTTTCATATCCAAATATAATTTTATGGTAAGTAAATTTTTGCAAATATTTTAGAGGGTTTGTAATTCTACGTAAGTTGATTTAAATAGCTGGTCAGTGGAAGCAATGTTGAATGAATATGTTAATGAATCAGTTGCAAGTCTCTTGCATTATATACCCACTGTGAAAAAAAAACATAGCTAGCATTATGGAATTAAGACAAAACATATTTTAAGTAGTTCTTGTGAAGTGAAAAAAATTAATGTTCATTATCATCTCATCAAACACAAGTTATTATGGTGAATTTTGTCTCTTAAAATACAGTGTCGACAAATTACTGGCAGCTAATGGCAGCAATGAATTGTCTGCTAAAGAACAGCAATTAGCACACATTTTGCTCACCCCGAAAGATTTTTACCATTTCTTTTTCCTTCTAGTATGTGGGATTTTGCTTGGCTTTTAGCACTCACAGATTTCTAATGCCAATAAAACTACTTAAAACCAAGTGCTATGGTAGGCAAGTTATCTAACCAAATTTTGGGATCTAGTGGGATTTTCCCTTTTGACATTTTAGGTCTGTTGATTCCTAACACATTGAGGGTGGAAATACTTGCCCAAACCTATGCAAATATTATTTTTTAAACTTCTGTGAATTTTTAAAATGTAACTTCTAAATGTCACATTTACATGGAAAAAAATGACTTGCAGTGACTAAGTATGACATAATAAAGGTTAAATCATTTATTGTAGCTTTTGTAATTCATTAGTCTCTTTACATAAGTTCACTGTTTCTCCATTAGCTAAATTATGACAATACTGCTTGAGATCAGTTAAATTCTGCATTTTATTTTTAAGAGAATTGGAAGCAAAAGTGGCTTGATATGCAGAACAAGAAGAGTGAGTTGCTAAGCAAGTAACACCCAGGAAGATGCAGGACACTGTCTCGACTCATGAAGTCCATTAGTTCTCACAAATATGGTGGGCAAAACAAGAAATGCATCTTGATATTTTTAGAATTTTGAATTTATTGCTAATTCTTTATTAAAGTGATTGCCAGCTACCACAGATTTTATTGGTGTTATAAATAGACTGAAGCGAAGGAAAAACAATGTGGATTCTGTGTGTATAGTGAAGTAGAAACCTTACAATGCTCAGATTATGATCTGTGCTGGGTGCATGCTAAGGTGGCCTATCATCTGTGTATGAAACACGTTAATAATATCCAATCTCTCCATGGGGGTGGGAAAACATTAAGATCCCCACAAAAAGGTTTTCTTTTACTGTTCATCTTCTTCAGCTAAGAAAACCTCGTAAACTACTTTAAAATAATTGAATACAAAGTGCTTTCCTACCGAGGCTTAATCATTCATGGGCTTCCTTTCCCTCTCAACCACATTAATCTAATCAAGATCATATTTATACATATTATACAAAGTGGTCACATATATATGGTCTGATTATGAGGAATGTACTGACTCAAACTGACAGAATACATTATATCTTCCTGCTATTATGTTGACTTAAATAATGTATATTTTAAAAATATACATTAGGGAAAAATTATTTTAGGAGCTCTATTTGAAAGGATGTTGACTATTGGATCATAGTGAATGACCATCTCTTTTTAAGATAGCGAGCTGTCTTTTTCCTTTTCCAAGCATCATTAGATTTTTAGAGACTTGTAAATGTTAGTAAAATATAAACATCAATATCAACATTAGATTTGCAAAATATTTAAACTAGAATTTGATATAACTTTCTGTTATCTGTATCTTTATTTTTTCCAGTTTTATTCTTCCAGTATTCTTATGCAACTATGTCTGTAAATATGCCATATTGTAATTTGAATGTAGGATTAAAGTTCATAAGCAGCTTTACATTCTGATTTTTTTACTTTAAATCACATGATAATTATTTCACATAAAATTCTTTGTAAACCTAATTTTATTTTTTAAGTTTTTTTGAATTTTAATTTTTATTTAATTCTTGTTCAAGTACAGTTTTCTGTCTTATATATATAGCTTTATTTGTTTTAGTATCTATTAGACCAAATGTGCTCTTACATTTTTAAAGTTTAAGACTTCTATTTTAGTGGTAAACCATAATACAAAGTTGTCACATTCAAATTCATGTTAAACTTTTAGGTTGGATATTCCCAGCCAGTTTAGCCCAGGCTACTGATTGCCATGAGTTGGTGACAGGTGTTTTGGGATCCAGGCATTTCATCACTCAGGGTAACTGGTTTGGTTCTCACTCTGCTGCAAATAGTTCATCTGAAGCTCCACTGTGTGTTGTCCAAATATTACCATTTTCTATGTTAGTTTTTATGTGAAAAGGGCTGGGAAACACTGCTTTTGGTTGCTTCTGAGATTTAGGGCTTACAGGTAATGCTTTGGAGACAACTGTGCACAAAATCATTAGTGTCTCGGTGTTTTCCAAGGCTACATCCCTAGTCAAAAGAGTTTGAACTATTTTAAGGTTTTAATACATACCAGAAAAAGTTTATTTTCCACTTAACCAGGAATCTCCTAAAATCTTAACACAATTAAGCATTCTTAAAATGTATATATGAATAAACAAAAAATCAGGTCTCAATTATTATGCAATATATAGATGGGGAGACCAAGATTTAAGGAGATGTGATAACTTGCCTTGCACCCTCAATTTTTAAGCCAAGGAGCCAGAATTGCACTCAAGCCAGAGGGCCCCGCTCCAGGGTCCACTCACTTAACCACTTGTCCATCCAGGCTGTGGAGCGTTAGCCTCCCCTGGCTTGTATGACATTTGGGTTTTGGTATTGTAGCTTTACACATTTTAATGCAAATATGTCGAGCCTTTCCCTTTCACTCTTTTGCAAAATCAAAATTTAATCATCATACCATAGTCAGGCCTTCTTTATCACAGCTCTGAAACATAACCTCTTGTGTGATTTCTTTTTACAAATGATTTAGGGTTTGATCTTTTGAGAGAAAACTGGTATATTATTTGCCAGAATCCATAAACCTGCACTCTGCACTCTGCTTAGTTTGCTTGTTATGATTTGTCCAGTTTCCAAAACAAAGCTTATAAATTACATGAATCTTATAAATTAGAGACAGAATTAATATGTTCATTTCCAGTTATTTTGTTTTGTATATTGAGGTATTTTGATTTAGAACTAACACAAGCTTTTTGGGAAAAAGAGAAACTGAGTAATTTGTAAGTAAATATATCTCTATAATGTCACAACTATAAAAAATATTTGTATTTCTTAAGAATCATGAATCAGTTTGTTGTATTTCATTTGAATCTGAATTTCTGAAACTTATCATTTCCCTAAGTTTCAGTGATGCTTTTTAATGTTTATTAAGAAAGTATTTGCATTCCAATAGTAAGGAAGCAGGCAAGTTTTAAAAGAGAATTTCTGGAATGATTCTTTAGTCAAAGAAGAAATATGAAAGGTATGTCATCAAAATGAAATAAATTTCAAATGAGGTCAAGAAAAAGTAATCAAGAATTAACAAATATCTTTACTTGAAGACCATAAAAGCTGAGAAATATCTATGTAGAGTCTACCATTCTAGAAGGAAGGGAGAGAAATATGCCAGCCTGGAGGACCCTCAGACCAAGGACAGTAACGTGAGAGAGAATGGTACTCAGACCTTTGACGTGCAAGTCATTTACTCTACCAGAGATGCTGTTTCCTTACCCTTGTCTCCTCCTGCAGTTTTACTACTTAAGACCATGTAAGCGACCAATAATGCTTTCGTGTATTTGTTTCACTAGATTACATTCCTGGTGGGTCACAGGGTGAATGGACACTCCTTGGCTCTAATTCTGCTTGCAGTCTTTTCCACCCAAAATCTTCTCTTTCCAGCTTGCTCTTCGGGCCAATCGCCCCAACCGACAGCAGAAACTTCACCTATAGAATACCGTCACTATTTCTCTCAGACAACTAATCTAGGAATCTGGGAATCATCCTAGACACCTCTGTCTGCTTCATCCCTGGATCAGGAATGTCATACTCACAACCTTAACATCTCTGTACTGCTGTTTGAACTTATTTGTCTGTGTTTCCATCCAACACAAGGATTCTCATCTGGCAGATTATGCAGTAGAAACCCCTCTGGGGCCTGCTTGAGGTTCCCTGCTATAGATGTTGATAGATGATAAAAAGGGGGAACTGGTTGGGAATGGCTAGCAGTTCTTCTAGACTCTACTGCCCTGGAGAGCAGATACCCTGGCTGTAACCATTGAAATGCTTTAGCTTTACCTACATTAACTTGTTTAAAATTGTATAACTACTTTGTGAGATGTTTGTTTATCTCCATTTTTAGATGAAGAAACTAAGTCTTAGAGCAGGTCAGTAAGTACAATTAAAGGTAGAATTAATTGGAAGCTGCTCTACACTGAATGAGTGTAGAAATTCATGTGTTGAAACCAATTCCTCCAGTCCCTGATGTGATGGTGTTTGGAGGTGGGACCTTTGGGAGATTAGGTCATTAAATGAGGCTCTCATGAATGGGAATAGTGTCCTAACCAAAGAGATGGCTGAGGGTTTCACTCATTGCCTTTTCTGCAGTGTGAGGATGCCACGGGAAGATGGTTTTCCCTGAATCAGGAAGTGGGCCCTCACCAGACAGCACACAGAGTCTACAGGTGCCTTGGTGTTGGATTTACCAACCTCCAATACTGTGTGAAATAAAGTTCTGCTTTTTATAAGTCACCCATTCTATGGTATTTTGTTAAAGCATTCTGAACAGATTAAGACATAACCAAGGTCTGTCATGCTTCAAGGCCACAGTAGTCCACTTAGTGGCGCTGCTGGGATTCAAGTTATCACTTTTTAACCTGATTTTAAAGGCAAAGAAGCAGACACTTGTGCTTCAAGGAGCACCATTCCAGCCCTGCTCCCTCAACCAAGGCAGCCCCAGTGTTATCCATCTTACACATAAAGCTTGGATGTAAGAGTTGGTTGGAAAATGAGAACTGTCCTGCTATAAACAAATAAGAACTGTCCTGCTATAAACAAAGTTCAAAAATTATTGTTCGGATTACTCAGGAACTTTGAGTAGTCTATTTTCTTGTAGATCACGCACACTGAGACATAGCTCTTTGCTCCTTTTGTGTCATATGAAGGTTTTGTCTTTTATTAAACAGTCTTAGGGTTAAGGATTCGGAGGACTATAAAAGTTTTTTTTTTACAAAGAAACTTATATCAGAGATTTTGATTGCCTCTAAGGCCCTGGAAAATTGTGTTTGGTTTGGTCTAGTAACAATTAAACACATTCAATTTTATTAAGCAAAAGAATATTAAACATTTTTAAGATTAATACAAATGCATATAGGAGGTCACAGCAAAAGTTCTTAGTCATTAAATTAATTACATGTATGTCTGTTAAATTCAGTCCTTATTGTTTTTTAAATATTTTTATTTTATTTTTCATCATTTACCCCCCTTACTCCTTCTCCCCACCCCACAATCACCACACTGTTGTCCATATCCATGAGTCCCTTTTCCTGTTTTTTTATCCCTGTACCCCTTACTGCCCACACCATTGCTGTCCTACTGCTCCCTGTGAGTCTGTTTCTATTTTGCTTGTTAGTTCAGTTTGTTCTTTAGATCCCACATATGAGTGAAATCATATGGTATTTGTCTTTCTGGCTGGCTAAGGAGAAAGAAAGGGAGAGAAAAAACATTGACTTGAGAGAGAAACATCAATCAGTTTCAATCAGTTGCCTTCCATAAATGCCTCAACCAGGGAACAAACCCACAACCCAGGCACGTGCCTTGACCTGGAATCAAACTGGCGACTTTTCACTTTGCGGGAAGACATCCAGCCAACCGAGTCACACTGGTCAGGGCAAGTCCTAATAGATTTAAATAAATATTTGACTGTATATTTGCATGACTCCTCACCTTGAAAGAAGGAAAAGAAATAAAACCTCATAAACACAGAAAGTCATGAATATATGAAAAATTGTCAGAATTTCATGAAGAAATGTTTTATATTCAGGGACGGATCCTAGCCATTCTCATTACTTTCACTTTTATGGATGTTACATTTTTAACTATATTCTTCTAATCCCAATTTGTAACACACCAAATTTTTACTTTCTCTTTTTTTTTTTTTGTAAGACTTCTTAATTCTTTAAATTTTATCCTGGGAGGCTAATTCTACAGGATGAAGTTACTTCATAACCCTTAACTCAGCAACACCTCTGTAACACGTGGGAACACCTTATTCTCTGTTGACTTTTTTTCCTGCTTGAAATGTTTTCTATTTCTTAGACTAGTGGCTTTTTCATAAAGCTGTTGACATAAAAGGAAAGCAAGGAAACTTAGTAAGTCATCTTTTGTATATTGGAAATTCAATGTAACATACTCATTTTATCCGTGGTTTTTCAGTCTTTGCTCAGCCATGATGTGCAAATGTCAAATAAATAGTTGACTTTTGATGTGTTTTCATGCAGTCAGTAAAGAGACTGCAACGGGCAAACTTTGTCTTTACATATCTCTGTGGCTGCTTTTCAAAATCAATGACTAACGCTGATGTGTGTATTTTATTTTATAAAATGCTTTTATATCATTCCAACAATCCTCTAAGCATTGTGGTTACTCTCATTTTAAAGATGTGAAAAGAAACCCAGAGAGAATAAGTTGCCCAAGTCACATAAAATTAGAATTTCTTTGGGTCCATTCTGAATATCCTTTAAAATTTTACAAATACATGGCAGTATAGCTGGCAAAATCATCAGGCCACTTATTGTACCTATGTTTGAGGTAAGACCACAGATTTCCATGATCTGGATAGTTTTATCAATAATGTAATAAAGTAGGAAATAGAATTACTATCTTAATGAGTCATATTCACCTCATGATGTCTGTCTGGAAAAAGCCCAGCCACCATTAATGTAACGAGAATGGTCTGCATGGGATCGATGTAATCTGGCAGCCAAGGAGAGTGGACTGAAATGTGCATGTGTGAACGATGACAACTTCCCTGTACTAGTCAGTGGGGGCAGTAAACGTCATTGAGTGAGCATGTGTACTGTGCGGCCATCACATTCAAAATGACTTGAGTGAGCAGAACAATGAATCTGCATCAGACTTTTCATTAAGCTCAAATGTTCCTCTGTGAGATCTATTAGGATAATTCAGAAGGCTTTTGTGGGTGATGCAATGAGTACAGCACAAATAAAAGTGTGGCATAAATGCTTCAAAGATGGTCAAGAATCTGTTGAAAGTGATCCACATTCTGGAAGGCCTGCAACAAGCAGAGCATCTGAAAATGTTGAACATGTACAGGCTGTAATCAACAAAGATCAGAGAACTGTGTGAGGTCCCAAGGTGGCTACTTTGAAGGGACTGAGGAATCATTGTCCTGTGTACAATGTGTCTTGTATCTTGTATCTTTTCTATAACTATCTCTATTTTTCATATTACATGGCTGGATACTTTATGGGCAGACCTCATATGTAGCACCTAGCACAGTGTCAAGATGAGCCAATGCTGAATTAATGCTTTTTGTGTTGAATCGAAGCTGGAAAAATCACTTTGAGACTATTTGGTTGTTCTTTTATTCATTAGCCACGTTTTCACAAGGGCTGTTGTCCTAAACATAACATTGAAATGCTTTTGACTGTACCTGAAGCCATAGCTTACCGGTCCTGGGTACCTCCCAATTCTCTGGGGCCTCTTGCTTAGGCTGGAGGTTATAGGATGATGTGGGTCTGAATGATTTCCATTCTGTGGCCTATAATCTCTTTTAAAATTTCTCCTTTTATCTAGTAAATAACTTTACTTCCTAAACAGATGTTTGAGCATGATGTGATATTATTACCATTGGGGCTATTGTAGCAGCATAAGTATAAATAAAGGATTTGTGCTCAGGTTGGCATTGGAAACCAGGAGGTCCCGGTACCTCTAAGNTACCCGTCCTGGGTACCTCCCAATTCTCTGGGGTCTCTTGCTTAGGCTGGAGGTTATAGGATGATGTGGGTCTGAATGATTTCCATTCTGTGGCCTATAATCTCTTTTAAAATTTCTCCTTTTATCTATTAAATAACTTTACTTCCTAAACAGATGTTTGAGCATGATGTGATATTATTACCATTGGGGCTATTGTAGCAGCATAAGTATAAATAAAGGATTTGTGCTCAGGTTGGCATTGGAAACCAGGAGGTCCCGGTACCTCTAAGACCTGTCGTTTCTTCACAAACAGGCTTATAGAAACTAAGCCTTATAGAAAGTAAAATGCTTAAAGACAATAAAATGTTCTGTGTCTTCAACCTTTTTACTGATTGCTGTCTCCTTTTCCTCTCCTCAGTGGAAACCTCATACTTCCCCAGACATTTCTGTGTCACCTGTGCTTTTATGCAAATACTGGTTATTTTCTTATATCAGTTATAAGAAGCAATATTGTGTTTATCCTAGCTTTCCTCTACAACTTTCTGACCATTTGCTTTCAACTCTAAATATGAATTCTTCTCCTTCTGAGGAGGATTCTTCTCCTCCTCAGAAGGAGAAGAATTCATATTCTGTATCATATTATCTGATACAAGGTCAATTTCCTACTCACATCCCTCAGTTATCAAGGACTTCAACACTTGCTACACGCTATCTTCAAAATGTCTTTTATGCTGTTCTTCAAAACTTCTGTCTAATATCTGACCTCTGTGGA
Organism: Sturnira hondurensis; assembly: GCF_014824575.4. Classification (NCBI taxonomy): domain Eukaryota; kingdom Metazoa; phylum Chordata; class Mammalia; order Chiroptera; family Phyllostomidae; genus Sturnira; species Sturnira hondurensis. The sequence goes on from NW_028082759.1 coordinate 35,144,059, forward strand.
TGTGCCCTGGACCTATCAGACTGAGTTCTGTTCTGTCTCAAGACTCAAACGCCAGTGTGTCAATCTTTACTCATAATACCCTCCTTTTTGTTTTCTCACCCTCTTAGTTCCACTGCTCCCCATATTTAACTTTCCTATGAACCCGGGCCCTAGCACTGCCTCCTTATGGCTGCTCTATCTGGCTGAGACCTCAATGGTCCACCACATCAATGCCTTACTGATTTAGCCTTCCTAGTTTTCAACACATATGCAGAGAAAAAAAAATCACAGAATCATGGAGTCTGTCGCAATGCAATAGTAATGCCCTCTATTTTTTTTCTCAGTTCACCTGTGCTGTCTATTGATCTGCCCTAAATCAGCTTCTTATTTCATTTTCTATGTCAGCTATCCCCAAACTATTTCTGGTTCCCTACTTCTCAAGATGATAAAACCAAACGAATAAAACATGTGTCCATCAAATGTGATGTAATGTACCATAACCCTATACCCATGTGCATCATCAGCGTCTCTCCTTTATTTTTCATCTAGTCTCAGAGGAAGAAGAGATTTAAATTACCCTTTTTCAAGATTGCTCTTGAGACTATCCTTCCTTCCTTCCTTCCTTCCTTCCTTCCTTCCTTCCTCCCTCCCTCCCTCCCTCCCTCCCTCCCTCCTTCCTTCCTCCCTTTTTTCTGTCACATCTCTTTTTCCTGCTGTATGTTCAACCCATCCTTTTTAAATATCCTATAGAGTATGGCTTCTGTCAAACATCTCTCAATAGAAAACAAATACATGGCTTATTTCATAGTGAAACATCCTCTGTTTCTCTCATGTCCTTTACATCAAAATCCTAGAGAGATTCAGCTTCCTTCCCACTGATTAATTTTCTCATCTGCAGCAACAGTGAATATTTCTTTATATCCAAATCTAATGAACTACCATTGGCCTTCAATTTATTTAATCTTTTTGTGAGAACTAGTACAGCAGACTACCTCTTCTTTATTCTTGAAGTTCCTGCTGCTTCTGTTTTCTGAGACACCATTCTTTTCTGATTATGTAGCTTTTTGACTACCTATCTATGTCCTCTTTGGTAGGTCTTTGTTTCTGTCTCCCTCTAAAATTTTGGTGCTTAGCTATACTACTTCTGCTCTCTCTTCTCATCTTGCAAACAAATTCTCCCTCAGTAGTGTCTTCACACCCAGGATTTGTACTGGGTTTAAGTCTTCCTTCTGGATCCCTCCCTGAGGGTCAGAATTATACACACCAAACCAAACCAAAGCAAAACACCGTCACTACCACAGAGAAAAAAAACAAGAACATGGAACGGATTCATTGGATGCCTATTGGCATTTCAGTATTAAAATGTCAAAGGTGATGTTCTTATACTTACCTTGCTCTTGCCTTAATTTAAAATTCTAACCATCACTCACAAAGACAATTTCAAAAATTATCTTTATGCCTTCAGTCTTATGCGCCATCAATCCATCTACACAAAATTAAGATTTTTCAAAAAACAACTCTCATGTTGCTGTTTCTAATAAGATGACACTCAAATTAGTTGCTGGTGTGACATATTGAATACATGATTCTCAATTATCTAGCCCAGTCATGTCTCTACTCTGTATCTTGTCCCTCCAGCCAGTGTAAATGGCTTGCCATCTGAGGAATCATAGGTGTTCCCTTCAAGATATTAGTTTCATACTTAGATATTCTATGTTCCTGCCCAGTGGAAAACTCTCTCGGCCTCCTTGTCACTTCTTGCATCCCCTGGAAGCCCCTATCTTGCTAGTGGTAAGCCTTCCAGCTCCTTTCCTGACTCCCCGTGCAGCTTCATTTTGTGTCCCAGTTGCAGCTACATCCTGTGCCTGTCTCACGCACTGCAATTCTTTAAGGAATTTCGTTACTAACCCATCTATCTCAGTCCGTTAGATTCCTAACCCATGATGTTAAAAACTGATTTTATTTATTTTTACCCCATGGCATAATTCTACTGAAAAAGGAATGAGTGCATGAATGAATACCTGATACAACTGTGGACCTCTGAAATTGTGTTATTCTTCTGTTTGCTGCTGCTGTGACACGTTGCCTTACTTCACATTGCAGTTGCTCTCTGACTGTTTGTGTCTAAAAACAGACAAGGTCAACAGGATAGACATTCAGGCACAACTGGGAAGAAACCAACAATTCCATAGTACCCAGCATAGATGCAGAAATTATGTCCTTCAGATTTTTTTAAAAAATTAATTTATCCATCAATCAAGAATTCAGTCAATAGTTCTCTGATCATTGTGCCTGATGCTATAGGGAGGAACACAAAGAAATATTGTGTATAATTTCTATTCTCAAAATGTATCACCTAGTCATAGGAACTAAGGAACTTACTAGAAATCAGTTGGGTTAAAATTCAGTGTAGAAAAATAAGTTGTAATAAGGACAGCGCTTACTGATTTCTTTCAATGTTCCAGTTGTAGTGCTAAGTGTTCTCATGCGTGATAGGTAATTTTAGAAACAAAAACAGTGACACATTATCTGTTTTATTGATGAATCAATTAACTAAAGGTTAATTAGACTTGCTCAAAGACAGAACTTATAAATGGTGCAGTAATATTCAAACCCAGGTATTCAGTTGTCTAGCTCTCAGTAGCCCAAGGCCATCATGTTTAAGGGTGAAAATAAGAGTAAGATAAATATTATTCTAGAACACTGAAGTAGGCTTAAAAATGTGATGAAGGACTCTTGAAGGAAGTGAAACCTGAGGGAAATCTTAGATGTTGGGAAGATTTTCTGGGTATTGTGAGAGGGGTAAGACACATTACATAATAAAGAGACACGAGGAAGTTGAGAAAAAGTGATTTTATTGCAAAGGCCATAGAAAACTGCAGTGTTGTAGCAGATAATTTATTATTAGTTGTAGAAATAATGATAGATTGTGGATCCTGAATGCTAGTTTGAGGGCCCTAGAGGTCTCTGGATGCCTCTGAATGTGTTCTGTTAATTTTGGAATGTTTGAAAGAATAACCTGGTGGCTGCTGGATATGGTTAAAATTGAATGGAAAACAGTTATAGAGATGACAAGGACACCAGTTAGGAGTTCTTGTAACCCTTGAGTATTATGACGAACTTCTGAACTCAGACTAGCAGCAGATAACAAGGAGGAATAGCATGGCTTTTTCCATAGCATTTTCCCTTATGTAACTGTTTTCACTTGGCTGAGGTATAATTATTGTATTTCATGTATCATAAAATCCCCCCATTTCAAGTATATAATTCAATAGGTTTTTTTAAAAAATAGAAGTTTTGCAACCTTCTTCATAATCCAGTTTTCGGACATTTTCATAACCCCAGTAAGATTCATGATGCCCCATTTACAGTTAATCTCCATTTCCACTCCCTGCCCTGAGCAGTCACTGATCTATTTTCTGTCTCTATAGATTTGCCTGTTCTGGACATTTCGTATAAATTGAATCATATAGCATGTGGTCTTTTCTGGCCTCTTTCACTTGACATAATGGTTTTGAGGTTCATCCATATTGTAATATGATTTCTAGCTCATTCTTCTCTATTAATAAATGATAGTATCCCACACCACATGGATACACCACATTTTGTTCATTAGTTCATGAGTTGATGGACATTTGGGTTGTTTCCAACATTGGACCATTATGAATAATGCTGCTATAAAGATTCACATTCAGATCTTTCTGTGGATATATATATATATATATATATATATATATATATATATGTTTTCATTTCCTGTGGGACATTCCTAGTCATAAAATTGTTGGGTTGTATAGTAAGTTTATATTTAACTTTTCAAATTTCTCCCTTATAATTTTTAAGGGTACAAAATTAAAGATGTGAAACATAGAGTTACCATATGGCCCAACAATTCTACTTGTAGGTATATACCCAAAATAATTTCAAACAGGTGCTAGGAGAATAACCAAAATATGGAAGCAACCCAATGTCCATCAACCAATGAATGCAAAAACAAAATGTAGTACATCTACACAATGGAATATTATTCATCTATTTAAAAAGTGAGGTTCTGCTACATGCTACAATATAGAAGAACATCAAAAATATGCAAACTGAAAGAAGCCAGATGCCCAAGGGTCACAAATTGTGTGATTCAATTTATATTAAATTTCCAGAACAGGCAAGTTCGTAGAGACAGAANTTTTAAGGGTACAAAATTAAAGATGTGAAACATAGAGTTACCACATGGCCCAACAATTCTACTTGTAGGTATATACCCAAAATAATTTCAAACAGGTGCTAGGAGAATAACCAAAATATGGAAGCAACCCAATGTCCATCAACTAATGAATGCAAAAACAAAATGTAGTACATCTACACAATGGAATATTATTCATCTATTTAAAAAGTGAGGTTCTGCTACATGCTACAATATAGAAGAACATCAAAAATATGCAAACTGAAAGAAGCCAGATGCCCAAGGGTCACAAATTGTGTGATTCAATTTATATTAAATTTCCAGAACAGGCAAGTTCGTAGAGACAGAAAGCAGAATAGGGGTTGCCAGTGGCTGAGAAAAGGGGAGAATGGGGAGTCATTGCTTAAAGGGTTTGGGGTTTTCTTTTAGAAAGATGAAAAAAATTCTGTAATGACATAGGGAGGATAGTTGCACAACATTATGAAAATACTTAATGTCACTGACTTGTAGACTTTAAAATGGTGAAAATAGTAAACATCATATGTATTTTACCACAATAAAAAATTAAAGCTCTGTGTGATCCACAAGCTGAAAATTCTAAAACCCACATGAATGAAGTGGATTGGTTTGCAATGGTACAGTGCTCTGGTGGAGTCAGAATGGTCAGGAAAATGATCTTTTCGTACAATCCATTAATCATTCTCATTACTGTCATAGCTCACTGGTTCAGTCTCTACTATGTCCATACATTGGTCTAAGGGCTTTACAGACACTATCACTAATTTGTATTATTGTTCAACGAAGCCAATACTACTTCTAATTTTCAAGATTACATGGAACCTCTAAGAAGTTAATAAGGCCGTAGAAACAGTTAGTAAGTGTTGGAACTAGGAGTCAAGAGACATTCTCTTTCACTCTAAAGTCTATGGACTTGATACTCTATTTTGTTCATAGAAATTTGTTGCTCTTGTATTAGCCGGAAGGCACTGTACACAAAAGAACAGTAATACAAAGCATTGTTATTGGAGAAGGCAGAAGAATGTGGAAAGGGACTGTATAATTGGAAATCTCCGCATTTTAGGAAATTCACATTGTCTTTAATGCTAGGGGGCCCCAGAGTAAACTGGAACAATGACCATAATTTATCCCATGTCGCAACATGACAGACAGTTCCTAGCTCAGTATTTGCTTACCATAAGCTGATTTCAAATATTCTGGCTTACTTCCAGGAAGAACACAGAGCTTGTAATTTCAATTACATGGTGTTTCAAGTAGAATCATGTCCTAATATTGGATGGAGGGATTAGAGTTGACTGCCAGGACAGCAATACGTTTCAGAAAAGGATTATTATTTTTAGATCACTGTAAGCACCAAGTGGGCCAGCTTACCCCTGTGCTTGAAAACATTGCAAAGGTCAAAGGACTTAATACTTGCTGAGCCTTAATGGAAAAATGTAGGTTATGTGAAGTGGTTGTAGTCAGGAGCTCAACAGAAAGGCACAGTGCTGGCGCTCCACGTCGTATTGAGTGGGTAGGGGCTGGAATTACAATCAGCCTCCTACACTGTGGGTTAAGTTTCATTTGACACAAAGATTTACCAAGAGTTCTTAGAAAAATATGTGCTATTACTTTGTAAAATACTCGACTACACTCAAAGAAACAAATAAAAACATTTCCAAGTTGAATAAGTGACATATATGGGTTAGAAAAGACATGAATTATTTTATTATGACGTACTTTCTGAATTTATTAGTAAATCTTCCGTTGGATTGAAATTTTAAAAACATAAGAGTTTCGTGTCAGTGAATTTTCTTAAATTAATTATATTATAAATAATTTCTGAAAATCTCTTGTAGAAATTTAGATATATACCCACAATGTCACATCACAAGATAAAAGGGTTACATTTCTTCATGTTGAAGTTTAATTACAGTCCCAGCTTCATAGCCTCAAAGTATGTGGAGAATTCTAACAGCAGTTCCATTCTCAATCATCTAAGTTGGGGTCTTCCCACCTTTCCTCAACTTCCTCAGGTTGAAGGACACTAAGAGCTCAAGATGAAGCGCATACCAGTGTTAAACTGGTTAGAGAGCACTTTCTTATTTAAAGTGATCAAAGTTTGGTACCTTTTACCTTCCACAGATTGTTTGTGTTGGTATTTCATGAAATTCAATTTCAATCCCTTTGAATTCTGTGAACAAACCCCTTGAAATCTTTGTAACTGTTTCTCTGGCACTTATTACAACTGTAAGTTTATTCCTTGTTGTCTAGGATATTGTCTTTGACCAGATTGTTAGAAGTAGCATTTTGAGGGGTGTGCTAGACCTGGCTCACCATCGCTCCGTGGTGCTGGTAGGGCCATCTTTTCCCAAATATGTGCTCAATGACATCACATCAGTACCCTGGAATTAGCCTTGTGAAAATATTTGCACCACAGAAATCAGCAAATACTGCCCAGTAAGAGCTTTAATTTTTCCCATTGGAGAACTGGTTGTTAAACTTTTACCAGCGCGTTGCTAAGATCAAGAAGTCAGGTGAGAAATATGGGGAATGGAGCTATAAAACCTGACAGGTCACTTTTGGGGGGTTATCACCGACAAAGTTTATTTTGAATTCACAGCTGTATCTCCAGGGCTGCCTCCCAGCAACGTGTGTCCTCACAGGGACCCCCACAGAACTGTGTATATTATGTGTGATTAGGATTTCTATAGTTTAATTAAAGTAGAAAAGGTTTCTCCTATTTTCACATAAATATCAGTGAGATGTCATGCTGTATGGATCAGAAACAGATTTGTTGAGTTGGAAAGTCTTCCCTAAGTTTAGCATTATGTGGTATGTTTAGATCAACATTTCTCTTTAGGTAGCTCTTGAATTGTGGTTTGTTTGGTTGGGGGGATATGGGGAAACTCCTTATAAATTTGTAGGTAGTTGTTTTTCAAAATAGTATGGATCCAATTTTCTACCAATCCACCAGTGAATGTTGAATTTTTAAGATGATAGTATCATGTGAAGCTCTGCACTACTGCACATAATTTTGTTCTTGAAGGAATGCTTAAAAGAAAATGACAAATAGCATATGTTATGATCATAGCTCTGGATTATTGAAAACACATTCTCTTAGATCGAGTAAATGATCACTACTTTGGAAAAAAACCGAGCACCCTTGGGTCACATACATGTGCTTGTGAACCTTGACCATGAAATATAATGCACTACTAGAGCATGCACCCTGCTTTGTTATCAACTGAGATTTATTTATTAAGTTATTAATATGACCCCTCCTACCACAATCATTGCATAAAATCTCATAGAAGAAAACTGGAAAGTGAAATGTCTTTAGCCTTGAAGACATTTTTTGTTCTCTTAGGAAGATTATCCAAATACACCAAGGTGAAAACTGTTAAGTAAACTGAATGATAACAGACTGTGTATATAATGTCACGTTAGAGTTAGGGAAGGTTTCCATAGGTTGGATGAGTTAGATAAGATTGCAAGGGAGAGTTGAACTTCATCTTCATGCCAAGAAGTCATTTTTCACCCCCCCCTTTTTTTCACTACTTGACATAGTATGTCTTTCTACTCTGCAAAGTAATCATAAAGAATGTAGAAAACTAAGAGTCTCAGGTACAGTTTAGATGACCCTCATTTGAAATTCAAGGATGTGTTTACATGGGACTCCAAAGAGCCCTGTTTTACAAATTATAATTTCAAAAACTCTTTTTTTAAGGCATGTGGTTTTCCACATGGGAAAGAGGATTCCGATGTGTGAATAACATGCTCCATACTGTTGAAATTGACTAGTATCTTTGATCTGTCACGCACGGCCCCTGCTGACATTTCTTGGTGTGTGTTCCTTTTCCTCATTCTCTGCAGGTTCCCATTTCGGTGGTTGATGGTTTGTGCTTGGTTTACCATGTTCTTTCAAGCAATTCTGTGCATGTATTAACCAAAAAAATTTTTTTTTACAAAAATGCCAGCAGTAATTTGGTTAAACAGACTGATTACAAAATATAGCTACATGGATCATATAATGCTATGGAAAAAACAAACTAATAACTCATAATGTAAACTAATAACACATACTGTTGACCTTAGAAATGGAAAACTATATCTTGAAAGTGTTACTTTTACATTTCTTTTTCTAAAGCTGTTTTAAATTGTTACCTTACTTCAAAGTGGGGAAGGGAAGCCAAAACTTGCTACCAGGAGTGAAGTTGACAAGGATGTTCTTTCATGATTACTTTGTATTAAGGAGTAAAATTCCTTTTCTGTATAAACAGGGCTTTTAAGAATCTGGAAAGGAATGTTAAACAACAGGTGAAGGTTGAAACCTTGAGGCCAAAAAAGACATTAAGTAAACTTAACCCACCCAAATTACCTTGGGATTTGAATAAACCTAGAATTTGGAAGAGAATATGTACTGCTCTCCTGGTCACAGTGAATTAATGTCTGAGTTAATTAAGGCTGACTGTTTGCTTGAAGAACTTCAGAGGTTTTTAAGGAGACAGAAAAGCAAGACAACTCTAAGAGTCTCTACCTTTGAAATTCTACTTTTCAAACTTTTAAGTGCATGTAAATGTCATACTCTACTAATGTTTATAAATAAATTTCTACTGTTACAAAAGCCAAGGTAGACCAGATTTGTTGGGGCAACTGATATACATACAAACATATACGCACACACACACAAAACATATATTACATACATAACATGTGCACATACATGTAGGTGTGTATACATGATGCATATATGTATGCATATGTAAATATTATATACGTATATGTATATGTATACATGCCTATGCATATATATATATATATATAAGATCCAGCACAAATAATGCCCCTTTTTCATTACAAAATCATAAGCATGTAATTCTGTAATGTAACACTATCACATTCAAGCACACCATATTTTATGTGAAATGTTCAAATTAAAACTATAAATTATTACACCCATATTATTACCCTACCAACCACATTCAAGCAGGCCTTACTTCTGCTGGACCCTGTATATGTATATATACATACATATAGAATATCAAAACACACATTCTCTTAGAGTAATTGATCACTATTTTGGAAAAAATGAGTACCTTTGGGTCCCTGTTTATAGGGACACATACACATACATGGCTGTGTACAGTCTGGAGATGTAATATGAAAAATAGACATTTATTGAAGAAAATACTAGATACAAGAAACATTGTACATAGGACAATGATACCTCAGCAGGCACCACTGGAACCTCACACATTTCTCCCAGTTGCCATAAGATGCCCCATCCTATTTTCCTGAATCTCATCAATAGTCTGAGATCTCTTCCCTTTCAAAGGTGATTTTAGTTTTGGCAAAAGTCAGACGTTTCAGGGCGCCAAATTTGGGGTGTAGAGGAGCTGAGTCACCGGGATGATTTGATGTTTTGCCAAATAACTCTGCATGAGACGCAATGCATGTGTGGGCTCGTTGTGATAGGGCAGCTGCCAATCACCAGTTGCCCATCGCTGTGGCCTCCTGAATTATCTGAATAGTTTCCCTGGAGGAATGTTCAAGCTTAGTGAAAAATTTGGTATTTTATTATTTTGTAATTATTTTTTATTATTTTTGTTTTTTAATGCAAAATTTGTTGCAGATTCATTGCTCTATTCACTCAGTTATTTTGAATGCGACAGCCACATGGTACACATGCTCACTCATGGTATCTATAGCCTCCAATGACTAGTACAGTGAAGTCATCATTGTTCACACATGTGCATTCCAGTCCATTCTCCTTGGCTGCCAGGTCACATTAATGTCATAAACAATTCCCATTATATTAGCAATAGCTGGGCTTTTTGCAGACAGACTTTGTATTTAACCTCATATGAAATTTCTAAATCTATAAAACTGAACATTTTATAGCACAACCGAAATGCATATTTTGGTTGCTCATTCTTATGAAATAATGCATGCTCTGTCATTACAAACATTCACATCATTTTAAATGTCTTTCTTTGAACTTACAGTAAGTATTTCTCACCAGGCATATAGACAGGCTATTTCTAGAAGGTAACAGGATTACTCAGAGTAACTGGCCTCAAAATAGAGCCCAAGTTCAACCCTGGGAAAACTGTCATGATTTCACTGTCAAGGGAAAGTTATACCCCTGATTTGCGAGGTCTCCTGTTGAAAGTCTTCCTGACACTGAAAATTTTAAGTCCTCTGTAAGTCCCTACGGACTCTGACAGAAGAGTCTGTAGGGACTCTTCTATGGCATAAAGGCAGTGTGAGTAATCACAGTAGTAGAATAATAAGTGATCATTATAATGACAGTTACCTTTACATACTGAAAATGGATTATTTACTAGTGACTGTGCTGTGTTTTGTACAGATATTACCTTGTTCGGTCTCTATGTGCAGTAGGCATTGTTCTGCCAGTTTCACAGCTGTAGAGATTGTTGTGGGGGGGCTCAGTAATCTCTCAAGATAACGCCACTCGGGAGTGGCAGAGCCAGCATTGACACAGTTCCTCCTGGCTCCATAGCTCGTACTCTTCATTCTAGAAAACGGCTGCTTCTCTTTAGTTATCCAATCAGCCACAATTGCCCAAGCCACCCAAGGGAAAATGTATCCTTGGCATTGTATAAAGCCTGTGCATGCACAAGTGCATTTGTGGCTAAAAACTAAGAGTGATTGTCCTCAGTAGACAGTGCATGTGAAAGCTGCCAGCAGCCCTGCACTTCCCATCAGACCACTGATGTCCCCTGCACCCAGGGCAGAGCCCTGACACAGGACGTGTGCTTGATTGAAGATGTGAGGCATGCCGAGTGTTCTATTTCCCCCAAATGTGTGGCCTGAAAAAGATTAAATACCCTGATGCTGTAGCCACTTACACAGAATTAATTCAATTAGGAACTTATTTATTCTATTTTGAAAAGCATAATTCTACTAAATTTATGGCCTATAATTCTTGATAAATGTAGGAAATACACTGTTAGTTTTCTTCCTAAAAATTATAATGAACACTATCTCATTCAGTATCATATCTATATCCCCAAATATTTGCTAAGCACCTACACTAGGCACTCTACCAAATGTAAGTGTGTGGTGCTGAGGTGGAGGTGTGAGTGAGGGGACAATTTTGAGTTAAATTGAGTCTTTAAGTATAAAAAGACATTATCTATGCTTAGTGAAAAAGAATTGTGTAAACTACAAACATTTAAATAACATCTCAGGTAAGTGCCTGCATTTTGGGGGAGGGGTTGTTTGTTTTTTATGCTCATCAATGTGTTCATTGGAAGGTTACTGAGGAATGTTAATCTAAACAGGACTAATATGGGAGTAAACCTGCATCCTACACCACTGCAGAAATTCTCTCTGTAAATAAATAGTTTGATCTAAATCTTGAATAATTTAAATGGTGTTGATTGCTAGGATTTTGAACAGGACTAGCTAGTGTCTTTGTGAAAATCTGGAGTCTTCACATGCGGATATTTGTTCCTCTAGATGAAAGAGAACCCTTGTTTAGTTAAACACAGTTGACAGAAGGCTTCATATATGATTTACACATAGGGCGATCAGATGCGTACCAAGTTCATGAGTTGAAACAATTCCTCTTCCGTGACAGTAAAAAAGGACATCTTAGCAGTGCATTTGCATTTCACAGTCAAAATGATTGTTAGAGTGGAAATAAACTTGCTTTAATTTTAAAGTCTGCTGTGCAGACTAATAAAAGACAAAACTTTTTCATTATTGATGTATGATATATGTTTGCATTTTTCTTACAACCAAGATCCTTCAAGCCAACTTTTAAAATGAAGATTAAATCCTGTAATGGCAGTGGGGAGGTTCAGTAACTTCTGGTTCCTGCACAGTATCTGTTGTTAGGCTATGGAGGGAGTGGGGTAGAGATGTTTGTTAACCAGCTCACTTGAACAAATTTGCAAGGTTAAAAATAAAAATGTTGCCTGTAATAAGTATTATATTGGTCTATGTACAATTTTTTCCCTCAAATTTTAAATTTAAGCCAAGTCGAATCTCATATCTGTTTTGACAACTCAAGGCAATGTACAGTGGATAGAAAGTGGACACTGGAGTCAAGGTCAAATCCAGCTTTATTCGTTTTTAGCTCTAAGACATTGGGCAGTTAACATGTTCTCTTTGAACTCAGTATTTTTATGCATAAGACCATCTTTTACAGTTGTAAGAAAGATGAAATGAGGTTGTGTATATGTTAAGTGCAAAAAATGGTAGCTGTCGAGCATGTTCACCCCTGTACCAGGTTGTCCTGGGTTCTTGGAGTGAACTAGTTCACCAGAGACCCACTCAGTCAGTCAGCAGGTATTTGCAGTATGCCTGCTGGGTGCCAAGCACTAGCACTCTGTGCCTTGGAAACAAAATCACAAGAGGCTCAGCCTTCATCCTTCAGGGGTTTCCAGTGTGTGGAGGTCGTGAAATGACACCCACTGTGGCTGGCCTAGGGTGCGCACTGTGATGTCAGTAGGGAGTCTCAAAGGCAAGGTTGCTCATTTCTTATTTTTAAATTCTCTTACTCAAACAATAAAAATAACTAGATTTTCTCCCCACATGCACTTCATTGTTTCCCTTTTTCTTTTGGCCTAGTGGTCTTTGCTAACCCCATTCTTTGCATTTCCAAACTCCCAACTAAACTAGAGTCAGAAGAGTAACACAGGACGGCTCTTTTATAAAGTTGAATTCAAGCCATTTGCCTTAGTCAGCAGCTGGTTGAATTGCTTAGGACTATCAGGGGGGAATAGTCTCTCTGGAAACAAGTGACATATGAACATATTTATGTTAGTTCTGAGAAATCAGGGGGTATAGTGTTGTTATTAAGAACTATGTATCTACCTTTAATTGAGACTTTTCAAGGCTTGCTAACTTAATTCCAAGTTCAGACAAGAAGAGTCCAAAGGGATTGTGGCAGCTTGCTGTCTGCATGGGAACCTGAGGGCCCATCAGAACTGGACTGTCGTCAGCCCCAGCAGCAGGAATGTAGAACATGCACATTATCCTTAGACTCACTCTCCTGTTCTGTTCTGATAGGCTCACCTATTTATATAGTGGATTCTATCTAATAGGTAGGCTTCCTTAACAAATGGTAATGACTTTCCTCAAAGGTTGGAAGTTGTTCTAAACTCAACAGTAAGGCTATCTGGCTTATATTTATTTTGCTGTGACTATTTTTAATAACATTGGCACAGCTGTGACCTGGGTGCCATTTTGTACAATAGTGACAAAAGTAAAACTAATTATTTTATCTTTAACTATTTATATTTCTAAACAGAGCGCCAGAGCTTTTGAAGAAAGCAGTATTTAAAAATTTCTGTATAGACACTCATACACACATGTACGTATGTACATATCTGAACAGTCTATATTTCTGTAAACCATTCTAACAAATATTTGCATATGTATAACCCAATTCACACTTTTTACCCATTATGTTCTCATGTACTTCTATTTTCCTTATGGGAGGAAAAATATTAAATTAGCAGTCTCATTCAAAGTTAACGTTTATTAACCGTATAAGAGGATGCTTCTCATTCAGATGAAAACAGCCATGGAGGATCTGGACTCTTTTTCTGAAAGGAGTGAAAATTAGAAAAAATATGAACTCGAATATTCTTTTTTCTTCAAACTTCCCTATGACCCTCATCGTTGGACTTTGATAATGTGTCTGCCAAAAGTGAGAGCACCCTTAACGTTAGACTCTTAAAAGATTCTCTGGCTGTAAAAATACGCATATGGAACTTGGGTGAGCACCTGGTTCACATGTATTGGGCCTATTGAATATACAATACATATGGAAATCAATAAGTAGTATCTTCATTTGACTTTTAGTGAAAAACATAAAGAAACTTGCTCTTGTTTTTCTGAATGCCTTTTGGGTCGCCTGTTGTCTCAATGTTTGTCATCACCAAACTTTGTGTGTTGAAATCTTAATATTGTACTTGGTGCAATGGTATTAGGAGATGAAGCCTTTGGTGGGTGATTAGGTGGTGCGGGTGGAGCCCTTATGAATAGGATTAGTGTTCTTATAAAGGAAACCCAAGAGAGCTCCCTAGACCTTACACGAGGTAAGGATACAAATAGAAGTCTGCAACACAAAAGAGGGCCCTCCCCTGACCGTACTGGCACTCAGATCTCAGAACTCCAGCCTCCAGAACTGTGAGATGTAGATATTTGTTTTTTTGTTGTTGTTGGGTTTTTTTCAAAATTTATTTATTTACCTTTAGAGGGGAATGGGAGAAGGAGAGAAGCGTCAATGTATGGTTGCCTTTTGTGTGTCACCTGCTGGGAGTTGGCCTGCAGGGAACCAGCCTGCAACCCAGGCATGTGCCCTGACAGGAAATTGAACCGCGATCCTCTGGTTCGCAGGCCTGTGCTCAATCCACTGAGCTACACCAGCCAGGGTGATATTTGTTTTTTTTTAATAAGCTACACAGTCTATGGTATTTTGTTAAAGCAGCCTGAATGGACTAGAGTACTTGGAAGTACACGTTTGTTTTAAATCGATTGAATTCTTAAATGAGATTTTGAAAGGATCGACAGATCCAACTATTCTTAGAAAATGATTTAGTACAGCATTGAAACAATATGCTATCCTGTTCTCTAGGTTTAGTACATTCATTTATTCAACGGACATTTATTGAGCAACTTCTATTGTAAACCACTCTGTGAAATACTCAGGATCTGGAAATGAAAGATTTATTTCTCGCCANAGACTTTACAAGAGGTAAGGATACAAATAGAAGTCTGCAACACAAAAGAGGGCCCTCCCCTGACCGTACTGGCACTCAGATCTCAGAACTCCGGCCTCCAGAACTGTGAGATGTAGATATTTGTTTTTTTGTTGTTGTTGTTTTTTTTTCAAAATTTATTTATTTACCTTTAGAGGGGAATGGGAGAAGGAGAGAAACATCAATGTATGGTTGCCTTTTGTGTGTCACCTGCTGGGAGTTGGCCTGCAGGGAACCAGCCTGCAACCCAGGCATGTGCCCTGACAGGAAATTGAACCGAGATCCTCTGGTTCGCAGGCCTGTGCTCAATCCACTGAGCTACACCAGCCAGGGTGATATTTGTTTTTTTTTAATAAGCTACACAGTCTATGGTATTTTGTTATAGCAGCCTGAATGGACTAGAGTACTTGGAAGTACACGTTTGTTTTAAATCGATTGAATTCTTAAATGAGATTTTGAAAGGATCGACAGATAAAACTATTCTTAGAAAATGATTTAGTACAGCATTGAAACAATATGCTATCCTGTTCTCTAGGTTTAGTACATTCATTTATTCAACGGACATTTATTGAGCAACTTCTATTGTAAACCACTCTGTGAAATACTCAGGATCTGGAAATGAAAGATTTATTTCTCGCCATTAAAGAGCTTACAGTGTGATGGGAAGGGCAGTTGAATGAACAGATGTGGGCGAGAGCACAGAAATGCTCTGACAGATATATATGTAGCATGCACATGGGAGAAGGAGGCATCTAATGTAGGCTGCAGGGTGAAGAGTGATCAAAGATAGCTTCCAGGGGAAGGTGGCCTCTGAGCTGATGGCTTAGTGAGTTACTGGGAAGGTTCACAAACACAGAGGGAGAGAAAAATCTGCCTGGGAGCCCACATGTAGTTCAACACAGCTGGAGAATTAGATGGAGAAAGGGAGTGGGTCAAGTGAAGGCTATGATGTTGGAGTTCTGGGTCATAATCAAAGAATGAACAATTTATTGAGTGCCTAGCACTGTAATTTATAGATGTCACCCCTATTCTTTTTATTGAAAGCATTCTTATTCTTTTTTATTGTTTCCACAACTGAAGAAAGAAAGACTTGGGGAGTCTAAGTGACTTGACCCAGGGGCCACATGGCTAATGAGGAACACACAAAAAGAGATCCAGACCCAATCCAGTCTCCGAAATCAATGCTCTTTCTACTGATCTGGGGTCTTGGCTTCCCAGGAGTGTTGAATGACGTGTTTATATTCTGCAAGCCTTGAAAAGACACTGAAGATTCCAACATGGCCCTTACTTCTTCTTCCTGGCAGAAATAAACTAATTTATCTGGGCATGGAGTTTTCACAATATTATTTTTTTTAAATATTTTATTTATTTATCTTTAGAGGGGAAGGGAAGGGGAGAGGAAGAGAAACATCAATGTATGGTTGCTTCTGGTGCATCCCCTGCTGGGAACTGGCCCCTGCTGGGAACTGGCCTGCAACCCAGGCATGTGCCCTGACTGGGAATCGAACCGCGATCATCTGGTTCGCAGGCCCACGCTCAATCCACTGAGCTACACCAGCCAGGGCTCACAATATTATTAATTAAATTATTGCAAGGATGTAACACAAGCTTTGATGATTAAGAGTAATTTTTCTCTCTTTAAGTTACTTTCCACGTAACTGAATGGGTTCATTGTCCACAATATTAATTTGCATTCAGGTTTAATATAAATAATTTGTTGCACCGGCCTTAGATAAGCAAAATTAAGAAGTAGAAAATAGCAATATAATGAAATGAACAGAGAACTGGATTAGGAGTCCATGCAGGGACTTAAATCAACCTCTGTCACAATTTAATTTAAGCATTCAATTTTACTAACACAATGGTTGATTTCCTTCTCTGTCTCGTAGAAAGGTCGTAGGCTTCAAGATTCAGCTCTACTTTGGAATTTTCTTAGTCTCCATATTTTAGTTTTTAAAATAGAAATAATTGCTTAATAGGAATAGTGTAAAGACTGAGTGCAGTGGACCTGTGTTTGGTCTATAGCAGCTACTAGATAGAGACCATTTTCCTTTCTTTTATTCAGACAATACAATTAAAAACTAGATGACTGATAAAAGACTTTTCTTCCTCATGGACTTGAATTAAATGGAAATGGGTAAGCCTTGACCGGTGTGGCATGGCTCAGTTTGATGGGTGTCATCCTGCGAACTGAAAGGTCACCAGTTCGATTTCCCTTAAGGGAACATGCCTCGGTTGCAGGTTGGGTCCCCGGTTCTACAAGAGACAACCGATGGATGTTTCTCTCTCAAATCTATGTTTCTTTCATCCTCTTACTCCCTCCCTGCTCCTCTCTCTAAAAATAAATAAAATATCTTTTAAAATGCAAAATGAGTCGTAATTGTGGGAAGTAAGGGTTTCTCTAATTCTGTCCCCTTAGTTCTATCCAATCTGCCTCAGGTTAGGTGCCCAACTTTGGAACTTTAGGAAGAGATCACACTTTCTAAAAATAGAAAATTTAACAGAAGAATTTTAGTATGAAAAGAATACAAGACCAACTTCTTTTTTGATGAGGAACTCTTTAGACAGCCCACTGCCTGCTCTTGCACCCAGACTTTAGGCGACAGCTCTTTCCTAAAACGTTCTGCTTCCATCCATATTTTACTGTTGCAGAACAATGCCTCCTCATTTAGAAAGAAAACCTTTCCTCATGAGATTTCTGGTTGTATGCCTTAATTTTTCTGTATGAAACAAGAAAGAATTCTAACTTCCCTTCCATCTTTTAAATCTTCTGTTAAATAACACTATTATGTTCTCTGTCCTTCTGATGAAAAATGAGCAGCTTCTTCAATTGCCCCTTTGTGGCCTTCTTTCTAGACCTCTCACCACTTCAGTCACCCCTTCTCCCAACCCACTACACTGAAGCACAATACTCAAACCTGATCAGCAATGTACAATTCAAATATTAACAACCTAGAAGAGTTTGTTGTGTGTTTATTAATGATGCCCACTATTGAAATAGCTTTTTCAGCAATGCCTGCTATATTGCTGGTGTACACTAAAGTTGTAGTTACCTAAACTTTTCCTCTTTTTTAAAAAAAAACTATGAACTTCTATGTAGTTATGTTTGTTTAATTCTATATTTATCTGATTTTTTGAGTCATAGAAGAGTATTTTGCAATTAATTTCATTTGGTTATTTTGTGGTTTTTGAAAAATTTGAAAATCTATCGCTGTGCATTGTTTTATCTCACATGCTGTTGAAGCTCTTTCTCATCTACAAAAGTGGCCATTGCCGGCCTCCATTCATGTCCTTGGCTGGGGCACACTGTGCGTGATTTTATGTGGTGGGCAGCCATGAGCCTGGTGCGCAGCCAAGTGAGTGATTATAGAGTCTCCCAATATTCAAAGGCAAAACTCTGTGTGGCAGGTGCCTTGATTAGCTTGATTTGTGTTGTCTCTGGGCTTCAAAGGACGTTCTAGAAGAGAAAAGAGAACTGTTTCCCAGGAGACTTGTGATCTTTAAAAATATTGAGGCTGCCTTTTCATGAATCAGCTTTATTAAATTGATATGTGCAACTAACTGGCAGTGATCCTTATATGAGTTACATTAAACTTCTAACCTGCAGTGTTGCTATGGGTTTGAGACAAGGCTAAATAGTTTGGCTCTGAAGTTCATTGTCAAAATGTGTCCAGGACTTCAAGCGTTTATCACAATTAACATTGAGAGTGTGTAAAATTAGGTTACACATGTTATAAGAATTATTTTTTGTCTTGAAATTTTTGGCTTTTAGATTCCCCGACCTGGCAGGAAATCTTTTTGGCTCTTCTGCTTCTGATCCTAGCTGTTTTCACAAAATGCAAACACATGCAAAAACATTGTAATAAACCTCAATGTTCAGTCATGTTCAGTAAGACTTCAAAAGATGTTTGCTTTGAACTTGGTTCTAAAGATGGGCATACCTTCGTGAGAATGGAAGATATCTTCTTACTCTTTATGATGTGGTTTGGCCCTTTCAAGGGCCCCAAATAAGCTTTGTTCTGTAAGGCACATTAAATTCATTTTTGGACTTAAAATTAACATAGAAATTTCCTCCTATAGAACATCTTGGGGCTCTAGTCTCCAAAGGGGTGAGGGCTTTAGACCACAAAGGAAAAACTGTACTGCATTGAAGAGACTTGGAACATCATCACGAGCTCTGTGCCCTGTCTTAGATTTAATGAAGCATTTGGATTGCGGTTCATGAGGTTGTTGGATGTTGGGTGATCTGTATAAACTCTGATAACACTGTGTAGTTAACAAAAACCATGAGCCTGGGCTGAAGGGGTATAATGTACCCTGCAGTTAGTGCCATATGATTCCCTTCTATAAACAGGTTCTTCCACATCCTTCCCTATTTTGTTATGCTTCTAAGTTTTATCCAGCTTCTCTGAAAACCACGCTGTGAAACACTTTCTCTGCCGTAGAGGGAAACTTTGTCTTTGATTCTCCTCAGACCAAGTTAGCTGATGGGGCCGAAAGTCTCTCTTTGGTGGACAATTTCATTGGCTCTCACTCCTTTATTGTTATTCTTATAATCTCTTGGTAGTTTATTTTCGTTCATCTGTGTTTGGGGTCATTAGCTAACTCAGGACAAACACGGTCAATTTCTTAAATGTCTTTCTCCTGATCATATTTTGACAGTAGTTTCTGAGGATTCTACCTAGATCTAAAATATGATTTTGCTACTCCAATCTCTAGGAGTCCATCATTTCTACAATATTCAGAAGTTTTACACAAAGTCTTTGTCTTTCTATGTTTCTAACCATATTTTCTACTGTCCTTTGATTATTCAGCACCTGAAATTAGAAATGTGCGGCTTTTGTAATAATCTTCACTCTTTCAATAAATATTTGGGAGTGACTCTTATATGCCAAGCCCTGTGCTAAGTACTAGAGATGGTAAAGATACACATTATTATCAGATACACTATTATCAGAGTGCTTCAATGGTAACCTTAGACCAGCCCAAGACTGTGCCCCTCTGCATGGAATAAGGAGTCCGTTGGGTCAAGGAGACATGTCTACCTGGAGATTGACCCTGTGCTAGATACCAGGATCCTGGAATCTCCTGCCCAAATGATCTCTAGCCTGCTTCCCAGAACTACCTGGGCCTTTTTCCCTAGTCCATAATTTTTTAGG
Organism: Sturnira hondurensis; assembly: GCF_014824575.4. NCBI lineage: Eukaryota > Metazoa > Chordata > Mammalia > Chiroptera > Phyllostomidae > Sturnira > Sturnira hondurensis. Next base: position 35,164,116 of record NW_028082759.1, read on the forward strand.
CCTCATCAGCTGTTTTGGGAGGGTATAAATGAGCTTCAATTTTTAGGCCTGATCAGTGGGCAAGAGGCAGCTGTTTCAGGAGGGTGTTAACAAGCTTAGAGACACAGCAGTGATAGTTACTCACGTGCTCACAAGCCCTTTGTGGTTCAGTGCAGGCTGGGGGAAAAGAAGGGCAAGGATGTGGGTTTAGGGTCAGCACTGCCTTCCTGCTCTCTCTTTTCTGCCAAGTTATAGTGTAGAACTAGAAGGAATACAAAATTCTGAATTTCAAACAGGACTGCCAAGTCTGATTAAAAGTCAGAAGACTTCCTAGCAAAGTTTGTTGGCAACGTGGACCTCTGTTGACTTCTTTCCTCAGGCCCTACAAATGCTAAGGGTAAGTCTCTGGAGCTGACATTGTAGTAGAGAACTTCAGGCCAAGGCAGTCAGAGTGGCAAAATCTATAATTTTTGAAAGCAATGGGAACGTGTGGTGGGGCGAGGTGGGGGCAATGAAAGCCTGAGGGAACATGGAAAATCTCTCTGGAGCCAGCGACACTGAACTTAGATTGTCAACAGTACAGTCTACTAGGTTATATCAGCAAGATGGCATGCAGTGCACAAACTGAAGGGTTGAGGAGGGAAGCAGGGACAGAGGGAAGGATGAAGGACACAGAGAGGTAGAGCTGTTGACAACAGGGGGGACTGGAGCTCATTCAGCATGGCTGAAATATTGGGGAGGGCCTTGACTTGAAGGGAAGATGGTCAGAAACAATGTCTTGTTAAAGATGTAGTCTTACTTCATTTTCTCGACAATTACTTTCTCTTGACTTGTGTCATTTGCTTCTTTGCAGTTCTGATGTCCCAGGCTTTTTTAAGTCCCCTTTATCTCACCCCCAGGCAACCTTGCATTTATCCATGAATTTACTGCTGAAAACGTATTTGTATGTGAAGCCATTCAATAATTACCTGCCTTTGAAAGTGCAAGATTTCTTTCTAATAATGGGGTGACACAAATAAGAATAGATACATTAAAAATGTAATCTGATTTCCCCACATTCAGATCCCCTTCTAAGTTGTATTCTTAAAGAATTAAGCATAACTCTAATTTTCCTACCTTATATAGTGTAAGGTTGGGTTTTTCTGTCTTTCATTCATTAAAATTCTGCTAATATGAGTAGTAATGCTTTCTATCCTGATTACTAATGATGACAGCCAGGGCTTTCATTCTCATCTGCTATGCTCTATAGACATTGTTTTATTTAATCATCACAATAACCCATGAGGCACATGGTGTTATAACCATTTACAGATGAGGGGATTGAGGCCCAGGGGAGTAATATAAGTACCCAGTGCACATGAGCGTAAGTGGTGTGATTACATACTTGCTTGACTCCAAAGCCTGTCCTCTTGCTTCTCCAGGACAAGACCATCTTTTGGTACTTTCTGACAGTAAACAGAATTAAAGCCAAGTCTGAGTCCTCTGACCAGCCCATGTTAAGCAGCAGAAATAGTGTACATAAACACACGTGGTGAGTTTGAACACACTAGTGGAAACTGAATTTTCAAATTCTCCTAGAGACAGAGAAAGCTTTAGAATTAGTAACTGTGATACTTTTATTTAAGACCCCCTCTATCTTTCCCTCTAAGTCATTTTACTTACTTATTTGGAAGTCATCTCTTGTTTGGGGGAAATTGATTATACTTTACATACTTTTACACAGTTCCTCCCAAACAAGTCACAACTCTCCTGGTGACACTGTTTATGGCATCAGCTGCCAAGTTTGTGACAGGCTAGATCACTTTAATTTATGCATTTTGTTTATTTATTTATGTACTGAAGGAATCAATTAAAAAATAAAAACTTGCCCCCTTGAGATAAATGTGTTAAAGATTAAAAATATATTTTTGAATTTAAATGCATTTCAGCATTATACTGCCTGCATTTATTTATATTTTCAAGTTAATGTAAAAGAGTTTTCTTACAAAGTTTAAATTCTTTGATACCTCATTAATGTGTATTAAATAATGCAAAGGTGTCTGAAATGTGAAACTGGTCTTTTTAATTGTTGAAATATAAACTTAGAGACATATGTTAAAGAAACAAACATAAAATCATTTGTGTCTGTGCATCTGTTAGACAAATATGTTTCTCTCAATATAGAGAAATGCCTACTTTTATTACTTACCTAAAAAAGCAATCAGTTTTTTTAAATTAAGGAAGCATGGGCTGTGAACAGGAGAGATATAAAAGTCTTGGTACTTCTCGAGCATCGGGTCCGTCCTCCAGGGTCCTGTGTGCTCCTGTCTGAGTCACAGTTCAGGAAGTTGGTCACCTTAGCCATTTAGCCATTTAGCAAAGATGCAGGTTAATTTAATTTTAAAAGAATACATTTTATGTTTGGTTTAAATTATGAGGCTGACATTCATATTTCTGTGACCTTGGAGGATTTATACAGGTAATTTACAAATTCCAAAGTGACATCTATTGATTCTTTTTAAAAGCCTAATGGAAGAGAATTTAAAAGGCTTAATTATTTTAAATGGTAAAAATGAAAATCGCCAAATGATTTTTATGAGGTCAGTGTTATAATTAAATTAGCTTAAGATTCTATCAGAATGGTAAGAGTGTCCTGTAACTACTTTTCTAGATGTGTAACTAGTAATTACCTCTTTATATAGACCAAAAGCTTTGGATCAGTGAGGTGTTAAGTGTGTGACCACGGGGATGTAGCCAACAATAGAACAGTCTAAAACTTCACTCTGATTTTGTAAGAGTTACATTCGTATTTCACATCTGTGCTTGTAACAATATAGTTAATGCTAGAGACAGCTGTTTATTTTAAAATATCTTTTTATTACAAATAAAACACAAATATAGAAACATCACTGATATCCAATGTTTGGCTTACTTACTCATTATAATGGGGACATTACCCAGGTGAAGAAATTGACCTGTGTCTGATAGCAGAGAACTTGGTCCCTGTCACAACCTCTGCCCCTCCCCACAAATAAATAGTTTAACTTTCATAATAATCAACTCCTTGCACTTTAAAAGTAGTTTGTCACCCAAATATGTGTTTCTTTACACTATTGTTAACCTCACCAACTTTTTAAAATTAGGTATGTCCTTCGGTCTCTTTTCACCTATAGGTTCCTCCTCCATTTCTTGCATTTTCTTATCATTTATCCATTAAACAACCCTGACCCTTGACTTGTAGAGTTTTCCACAACCTAAATTTTACTAACTTGAGTTTGTGTTGCAATTGAACATGTTCTTCAGTTTTTAATATTTTCCTGAAAATTACCCAGAAACTGGGCAAAGCTCCTACTCTTTGGCATGATGAAAGGAGACACATAATATCTGGTTGTTTCTCATTTTATCATCTTAGGAGCCATTGATGCTTAATTCCAATACCTGTGTATTTACTGGTAGTTGCCAAGTAGTGACATTTACATTCTATGATTTGGTTTGTATTTATTTTTTGGAATACTTTTGTTAAGAAACACTTTCCTTCATGTACTGATTGCTTAGCGAGGAATTCAGTTCTCGTAAGAAAGGCAGTATAAATACCAGACCAGGACTTGGGAAGGAAGAACTAATAAAAACAATTTTTGCCCTCCAACAACTAAGAATGAAATGGGAAAGAGAGATTGCAACCAGTGACTCTCATAAAATCTGCTATGTATTTTGAGAAAGATGTGCACAGGGTCCAAGGAACACACAAAGACATGAGTGACAGGGCCAGAGTAGGAGACAGGACACCACCAGTGGGTGGATCTGTGGAGATGGAACACACATTTATTTACAGTAGTACTACCATACTGTACTAGCTGTGTAACTCTCTGGAGTTTTTAGCACTCTCCTACATGTACCATCTCCTATGAGACTCAGCCTGCTGTCTGTACTGTACTTTCTATATGAGGAAACTCAGCTTCAGGAGAAAGTTGTGACGCTTCAAGATTGTATGGCTGTTAATTTGCTGCATTGGCAAATTATATCATTTGAAAAAGGTCTAATGAATACTTGTTATACATAATAATAGTGAAATGGTATTAACAATTGGGATGATAAATTAATCAACATGTATCAGAGAAGACACACATGACTAGTATGATGAATAGTTCGAGGTCAACTGGATCTTTCTAAGTCAGTTGATGCAATTAATACGTTCTCAATCTAATTTTAAGTCAACACAATTCAAAATCATTACCTCTAGCCATCCATTCTTACAGCCTTACCCTCTCATCCAGCAGTTCTCTTGTGCAACATCCACTGATGAAATTTTCCACTCTCCCAGACAGAGAGCCTCTCGTTATTGGCTCTGCCCTCCTGTTTTTTTATGAGATTTTTTATGGGATTAAAAGAAAGAAAATCATTTTTTAGCAACCAAATAATATTTGCTTATAAGATTGTGGGAAAGTTTGCAGGGAAAAAAAGTTTAACTTAACATGAAAAGATATTGGGAGCAATAGTATCTGTACATATACAACATCTGTCCAGAAGGTATCCTGCCATGTAATATGAAAAAGAGACATTTATTGGAGAAGATACAAAATACAAGAAACATTGTATACAGGACAGTGGTGCCTCAGTCCACTTCGAAGCAAGCACCTTAGGCCCTTACACAGTTCTCCCAATCGCCATCAGCTGCCCTGTTGCGTTTTCCTGAATCTCATCAACGATCTGAAATCTCTTCTTTTTCAAAGGTGATTTTAATTTTAAGAAAAGCTAGAAGATGCAGGGCCCCAGATATGGGCTGTAGAGGGGCTGAGTCTCCTGGGTGATTTGATGTTTTGCCAAGAAACTCTGCACAGGACATGAGGCATGGGTGGGCGTGTTGTTGTGATGAAGCTGCCAATCACCACAGCTACGGCCTTCTGAATCACCTGAATAGTTTCCATGGAAGAATGTTCAAGTGCAAAATTTGATACAGATTCATTGCTCTACTTGCTCCACCATTTTGAATGCAATGGCTACACAGTACACACGCTCACTCAGTGATGTCTACCGCCCCCACTGACTAGTACAGTGAAGTTGTCATTGTCCACACATGCACATTCCAGTCCACTCTCTTTGGCTACCAGGTTATGTTCATGTCACATAAACAGTTCTCATTATATTAACAATGGCTGGACTTTTTTCAAACAGACCTCATATATAAGTCTGAAAACAAAAGTGACGATTTATTGACTATATTTGAATTTACCAAAAACTTCCGAGTTTCTAACTATGGCACTCAATTTTTTACTAATTGAAAATAGACTACTGTCTGTTCTCTTGGCCATCAGTAGTTACCAGAGTTATAAACTCTGGAAAAACTGGGCTTCAGCGCACTATCATCTGCCACAACTTCAGTAGCTCTGTGCAATAATGCAATTATAAAACACAACACATAACCATCCTATGAGCAGCAAAATTAGAGGGAATTATACTATAAAATTAGGAAGTGATACATGATAATATCTCTATATCCAAAAATACAGCACACATTTTAGTGCATAGTATAACTGTTGTTCTTCATTTTAATTCTTGTGGTTTCATGTATTTGTGTCCGGGACCTTGCATGAAATTTTCCTTCTGCATAACATGCGTCCTCCTTCTATTCAGCTTCTTGGTCTGACTTGGTCTGTCTAGAGGACAAAGCTTACAAAAATAATTTCTTCAACTTTTAAATCCCTCACTTTGTTCTCCATCACATATATCCAGTGGCTACAACAGCACTCAGCACATGTGAGCTATCGACACATGTTTGTTAAGAGAATGAAAGCTGAGGTACCTTTTCCTCTTGTTTTTCCCCATAGCACCTTGGGCTTACCTGTGCCAAGTACCTTTTGCTTTATATTCTAATAACTTGTGTGTTTGTTGTCTCAAGATGAACCTTTTAAGGTAGGGCTTAGTTCTTGTTCACCAGTTTGTCTCCACACGAGCACAACATGTGGCTTATCATAGGTGCCTAATAATTATGGTGAAATAAATAATGAGTGAAGTTTTATGAGTCCCTCGGGTTCAGAAATGTCCTTGCCTTTCACATTGAGCTCCCAGTTTTTGGCAGGTTCTAAATACCTCAGGGACTTGTTAAGGAGGTACTCTCCATATTAGGATTATTGTTCGGTTTCATTTGAAAAAAAGGTGGGGAGAAAGATCATGCTGATAGAAGGAGCTCATGGAAAATTCTTTGAAGGAAATTAATACCAGAAATCTTAGACATGAAATGTTTGTGAATAAATGTACTCTCCATGCAAATGAGAGTGAATGCATTTCTCTAAGGATTAATAGGAGATGAATAAAAAATACCTCCTATTGAGAGGAGAGAGGCATGGTATCATGAAAAAGGACAATAGGTTCAAGAGGTCGTGAGTCTGGTTCTACTTCTGTGTCTAGGGTGTCCCATCTCACTGTGAATGTATCCTTAGCTGCAACGGAACTAGGGGAATGACAGAGCCTTTGTCCCCTAGGGCCACGACCCCATGTCAGATGTTAAGCAGTAATCCTATCAGCCTTTTTTTTTCTTTCCCCGAGTTTGTAGTATATTTTGTAATTCACATTTAAAACGTTTTAATCTCAACCGTGGTTATATTTAGATTCATGATAAGTGAAACCACATTTCAGGAAATACCTTTTCTCCTCCCCCCTTTGAAGGCAGAGTTTCCATGTACGCTGCCCTTTGCCTCCTTCGCGTGCCCCGTCTGCCTCCCTCGTAGCCGCTTTCTTCCCTTTGTTTTTCAAGGGAAATTGCACTTGGCTATTTTTGATTCATTTCCAGGTGATTACCAAAGTATTATGCTGTTAGAATGACTTGTTATTTAAAATGTCAATTCTTTAGAACTATGAAAAGGGTGACTGAAGTTGATAGCTTTGTGTTTGGGAAGGATTTTATTTCATTAGCACCCCCAGCTGGGGAAGGAGGAAAGGTCAGTCTTTCTGCAGCCGGGTGTTGGAAACGGGGAACCCGAGGTAGGCATGTGGAATCACACCTCTTGACTGGGGCCATCCCTTCTGACCCTAATACTCAGAGATCCTGAGACCTTATTCTTGGCTTTGTCCACTTGGCCCTGTGCCAAGTGTGTAATCCTCTCTGCAAAGTGTTTGTTTCCTCTGTATTTTTCTCCTACGGTCCTTTACTCCACACTCCTCATTCATCAGGGCTACCCCATGTCAGTGATTTATGAATGGCAGTTACAGCCGAACATCAGCCTGTGTGGCCATTGAAACGAACGATGTGTGAGTTGCTCATGTTCTGTAGGGCAGATTTGAAAAGGACCTGTGTGGCACTGTGGCAAGAGGCGAGCCTGAGAGGAAACCCTATAAAACACATCGTGCTTTCGTTATATTTGATCATCCAGGAAAAGTCCTAGTCATCCCCTGGTCTTACAATGAAACTGCAAGTGTCCAGACGATTGGGGAAATCCATTGCACTCCAGCTCTGAGGAAACAAATTACCCTCTTGGGGGAGCATATGGCCTGCTCTCAGCATCGCACAGCTAGCCCTTGGGTGTTCGAAGCCAGCCACCCAGGCCGCAGAAGTTGACCCCTCCAGAGAACAGATCTGTAACAACAGGCAGCTTGTCACTTCGTCCTCTTAGACACTCAGGCAAAGGGGAGGAATCATTAAGACGAAGGACTAGTCTGTCACATGGGAGGGCCAAACTGGAAGAACCTACAGCATTCTTTCTAGACTAGTTTTCCAAATGAGTGGAGGTAGTATAGCAAATTCAATCATAAAAACCAGTTTTTCTGAAGTAAGTTTCCAACCTTACCTAATGCTTTGAGTTAAATTCCTTAGTTAGGGAGATTTTTATGGATTTGATTTTTCTAGTAGTTTATTTTTTAGTTTAAGTAAATACGACTGTCTTACTTCTCTTGTTATTTTATCCATTGACCATCCTATAAGCTTGGAGCTTGTGGAAACATCTAAAATGCAGCATATTAATGTTTTTTGCTATTGGAAACCATTATTTGGAAGAAAATATATTACCCTATCTAAGTTTTTAGGAATACCAGTACTTTATTCTTTGCTTAATTTTTGTTTTGAAATGAGCATGCTTTTTTTAACCCTCTCAAAGTAGTTTACAGTGTACATCGCTTTTTTAACTAAAGTCAATTTAGGTTTTTTGTTTAAAATTTTTTATTTCCATAAGGTAAAAGAGGGATAGAGTGAAGTTCAGTCCCAGAAACACTCTGCTTGGCTCCCTGACTTTACCCTCCACTCAGCACATCTCAGCATCCTTCAATGTGCATGTTAAATTGGCCTGAGGATGGCTTACCTCAAGTTGTACTGAAAAACCAGACCAATATATGTACAAGTTCTTGAAAATAAAAAAAGAGGAAACTTGAAGCATTAGAAACAAATGTAAGCTTATTCGCATTTATTTAGTTATCTTTTAAACACATATGGTGTTCTAGAATTTATCATTTTACAGTATTTTAGAATTTATTTCCAAATGTCTCTGGCATATAGGATAAAAAGATAATTTACCCAAACTAACAAGTTGTTTGACAATTTTGACTTCCAGTGTTTGGATGAGTTTGTGATATATGTTTAATCTGTTTTAAATTTCAGTGATTTAAACCTCAGTGAGGACTAGCATTCAGTGAAGTGCCAGTATAAGGCACAAATAATGGAGAATTAACTAATAACATATAAGTAAGGTGAGAAAGACTTTATATAAATATTTGGTAAAAGGCAGGTTCATGACCTATGCTCTTTTCCTAAAATAGTCTTAAAACGATGTATTAGATCCTCACACACAATTATTGACTATAGAATCAGTGACTTTTTTCTTATTCTTATTATAAGAGCACATTTACAAATTAATAACAAAATTTTGTACTACACATTTACCGTTCCGTCCTAAAATTTAGTTAACTACTCTAGGCAGTTGTATGTTTATGTCACCTAAAATTGCTTAAAAGTTATACTCTTGCCTTGAAAAAATGTTATCTCCTTCACAGTGAAAGTGACCAGTCTGATAATCTTACAAGCTTCAGCTGAGATGCCGGGGAAATAGTAAAGTTTTGGTGTTGCTCCTGGGTTTCGCTCTTCTCCTTGACTCCCTTCTTTGATTCTTTCTTCTCCTTCTCCTGACTTTGTCAACCTCTCTTCCTCTCTGCCTCTAGGGAGAAGCCCCCAGTGGAGGACAGTCATTGAGAAACTACATGGAAGAAGTGAGTTTTGAGGTGGCCTGGGGACATAGTCTGAAAACAGTCTACCTATCATATAGGATGAAGCCCTCACACGGGCTTTCTCCGTCTGCCTGTAGGGTTCCCAGCCTCTGCCCACGCAAGGGGCGTGCCCACACAAACAAGACCAGTAATGTTATCAAAACTGCTTTTGTTCCTCATTGCTGGGGAGATGCTGCATATCAGTGCCTCTTGAAAATGAAGGTAAAACTGCACAAACCTAGTGCCATCATATACTTTCAGGCACAAGAATTTGCTAATATCCTGGTAAATGAGAAACACATGCTGTATATTGGCTATCCCCTTCAAAATAAGACGTGATCAGTTCTTCCATGATGAAAACAATCTATACCAAATAGTCATTTATTTGTGTGGCAAAGGCTTGTCCAGAATGTTATTTGGGCAATCCGTTAAGCAAAGTGCTGGCTTAACAATTAAGACATATAGGTGGTTTTTGTTGAAAAATCATTTAGACTTCTTGATTTGTTTGGGAGAAGCCCAAGGGGCTCTGTGTCACGTGATGTGTCTTTGGGCAGGCTGCGAGTGGTGTTTGGGAACTTTCAAGGAAACCAGTGCATAGAATCTGTGAAACTTGGTCTGACACCAATCCATAGTGGTCACTGCATTAGCCATCTGGATTCCTACAGGTGAAGGGACCTGGGAGACAGTTGGGTGGTGAGGTCACAGACGTACCAAATATTAGATTTGACTTTTGCTTCTTAGCAAGACAGTCTGCTTCTCGAAATATTCTATTCTTGCATGCACAAATTCTTTCAAAGACAATTTTGAATGCCCTACTGAGTGTACCACAAGGGAGGAACCCCCCCCCCAAAACAGAATTATCTTCTGGTGAGTGGGCCCCTTGCAATATAGGCTTCCCCCTCTAGGTGAGTGTTCTAGGAACCCATGTGTATCAGTGTATGAGCTGGTGGTATTGTGAGAGGCTGCAATCGGTTTCAGTGAATTTTTTTTGAAGACTCCTTCAATGTGTCTGCCCATTTCATGATGGGTGATTTATGAGTGCACCCCCCCCACTACACACACTGTGCAGAGTGTTAAGCAGTTTTTGACCCAAAACAGCATGACCCATGTGCCCCACCCTCCCTGCTCACCAGATCTTACACTGGACAACTTTTTCTTTGTTTCTCCAATGAAAAAAGTCCTCAAAGGGAAATGTTTTGCCGATGTGGAAAAGGTGAAATAAAACAAGGCAGAAGCACTAAATGGCATCAAAATTGCCAAGTTCAAAAACTGTTTAGAGCAGTGAGAAAACTGTCTTGATAAGTGTATTACATCAAATGGAGAGTACTTTGAAGGTGACTGAAGTTTAAACATGTAAGAATAAATATACAAATTTTTATAAATAAATTCCAGTTTTTTGTGGTTCCCCCTTGTATGTAGTTCATTCATTTATTCAGACCACCGAACCCATACATAAACTCCTTTTTACTTCCAGATCCCTGGAGAGGAAAACCAGAGTACATAACACCCTTTACGTCTCTAACATTCTGGTTTTCATGCTTGTTTGGAGGTGGTTGGAGTTTTTTGAAAGGTACATGGAGAAGGGCAACAAAGAAAAGAAAGGACATAACCAGGTAGATGGTCTGAGCTCAGGTTAGAAAAATCAAAATATATGGTGCACAAAAATGGAGGGTTGGAGCACCGAGTTTAAATTTCAACTTAAGAATTGGATACAAAAATTGAGTAGACGACATTGAGCAATAAATGTTGCCAGCACGAGGCAGACACTCTTTTTGACGTGTACACTCATAGGATTTCCCTTTAAGATTCTGTGGTTGCCCAAGCGCTTGACTCAGCATTCCCCACGTGCTAGTAGGGTCTTGAGGGGTAGACCACCGCCGCAGGAAGGGCGCTTGATACCCTTTGTAATGTGTGGTTAGAGGCCGAGGGCTGTGGAGTAAGGGGGACATCGTGGTGCTGTTATAGGAAATGGGCTGCATACAGGAGAGAGAACTTTCAAAGTGTCTTGTTCTCATCCTACAAAGATCCTTTTGTCTCCATCATCACGAATGTGCATATGAACATGCATGTCGTATGTAATTGTAAGTGCTGAAAGTGAGGAAAAGGCCGAGAACATGTACCTGCTCAGTGTGGTCCTCTGACTAGTAACATCATCATCGCCTGGAGGCTTGTAAAAAATTGCAAAATCTGCATTCTAACAAGATCCCCACATGATTCATAAACACCCTAAAGTTTGTGGGCACAGCCCTAAAGTGTTTTTTCCAATGTTATTTCTAGAGAGTAACTTCATACATCATGGAAAATCACCAATTTTATGTAATATAGGTAGAGGAAAATTTTATTAATAAATGTAAGAGTTTTGTTTATTCATCTACTCTGAGGAATAATAATTTTGGTTGAGTAGAGGTATAAAATGTCTGTAGCTTACGAGATTCATTACGGACTTTCAGTTTGAATTTACAAGTATGTGCAAACTGCCCAAGGTAAGCCTTGCCTTTTCTAGGGTTTCAGTTCCACATAGTAATTTTATCTAATGTTGGTTGGTAGTTAGCTTTTAGCTCTTATAAAATCAATGTGATTATCCTTTATAGTAAAATTGTAAGTTTGATCTTAATTATAGCACTGTTCACTTATTGATAGTTTTCCTGGTTTGGTTTTTTTTTTTTTTTTGCAAACAGTCATTGGGTCTTTGATAAATGTACTGAAACTCTTCTTTATTGTGAACAAGTTAAAAATGTGAGCCAAAAGTGATAGTTTTGTTTTTTCGCAAGTACACTCATTTCACTTTTGCCCTCTTTGTTCATATTCCTAGAATCGGCAAACAATAAAAACCAGTATTTATATATGTTAGAAACATTGAAGTTAAAGCTCAGCTAGCAAACATTTGCTTTTATTTAGTATACACTAAAACTCATATAAACCATAGTGTTTACACTTTTAATATATTTAACATTTCTTGCTAAAGTTTGAACAACTCTTTGCAAATCAAAGTCTCTGGGTTTTTTTATTTATTTACTCATAATTAGACAGAATTATTACCACGTGAAGTCAGATAGCTCTGTTTAGACCTAACTCAAAATTAAAGATACAATATTGTCTCAAAAAGTAACACTAAAATGGAATTTCTAGTCCATATTTTATATTGTTTAATGTTTAATAATGTTTTATTGTTTAATAAGAATAGAATTTATATTTTTGACCAAATTTGAAAAACAAGAAGATATTTTGTAATAGTCTACTTTTCCTAATCTTCAAAATGGTTCTGAAAGTTAGAAAAATACATATTCTTTACTTGTAAGGCACTTAATAACTCATGGGAGAAATAATAATTTCACACGACAAAAAATTTAGTTTTTGGAATCATAATATCAACATTCATTATATGTGTGCGTATGTAAAATTTAAAATAAATTGTCAAAATCAAATACTTCCAAAGCTAGCTAGGCCTTTTGTAGAGAAGCTAGTCTATTTAAAAATATCATATTCCCTAGATTAATAAAAGGGAAGCAGCATAGTCTACTAGTTAAAAATCCCCTAATTATTGGAGAAATGTGTTGAACATTTATAAACCAGGTAAGTGTTGTAAAGTTAAATGTTTGAGAAGCTCTGAAGAACTGAAGACTGAGGCTTATGATTTTTTAAAACTTTTTAAAGAACAACTTTGAGCAGTTCTTCACAAACTCAGGAAGTTATTGGTGGAGGCAACGTTCAGAGGGGTGTGAACTAGCTCAAGGTGTCAGGAGGCAGCTTCGCCATCTCTGAGGGTGTCAGACGGGAAAGGAAGCCTGTTCAACAGCAGACCTTTTTCAAATCTGTCGAGGCTGGTTTTGCCAGCTGCACCATCTGAACTGGAAAGGGGATCCGTTCTATGCGACAAAATGTATTAGAACCACCTATCCTGCCAATTTTGTCTGTTTTTTTTCCCTGTGTTGTATTCTGTGATTGTTAATGCAATGAAGTTCCAACTATACTTCTGAAGGAATGTGCATGACATTATTCTCCTAAGTTAATAAGAGATAATAGACTTTTCATCAAGCACAGGGGTTTACTTTTAAAAAATTGAACTAACCATTATTCACTATCATAGTTTTATTCCACTTAGGAAACTAGGAAACAGGGATTTTTTTAAAAGTAACTCTAATTTGTTATTGATATTCATTAATAATTGATACATGTTAAAAGATAACAATTTTTAAAAAATTTGTAATCATGTCTCTCAGAGAGAGATAAAATGAACACATCCAAGATTTATTCAACTCATTATTTAATGCGAGAACCAGTAAGATGTTACAACCAGTCCAAAGATTTCAAACCTTCACAAATATAGTTAAATAAGAAATGTTGAAGTACAGTTATAAATAAGTTCAAACACTGGCAAAACTGATTAATATCAATAGGATAATGACTGCATTTAAATAGACACCATTTGCATTTATGTAGACAAGAATTTTTGTACTACTATACATTTCTATAAAGTACATATTTGTAAAATAGCTCAAAGTCACTGAATGACTCAGAACCTCCATCAAATCAGATAAACGGAAGGGCATGCTGGAAAATTTGTTACTGGTTCTGAATCCATGTGACTGATGCTCTCAAAGAGCAAAACTCAAAACGTCAAGAGTTTGGAGTAGGGGAAGGTTTCCAGATTGAGAAGTTGCCAATCAGGAAGTTTAGAATGCTAGCAGTTTCTGAAATTTGTCTTAACAAAGTTCAGAATTCTGATTTCTTTTATGTCAAAGAAGGAAAAACGAGAGGGGTTGTTTGTGCAGAAACTAAAGCTCCGAGCAGAATTTCTCTGATGATTGGATGTCTAAAGCAGTAGCTACTAGCCTGAAGACCACTGGGACAGAGGAGGCCTAAACAAGATGGAGTCAGAGACACTGAGCATTTCCCTGTTTTACAAAATGACTTAGTTTTCAGTGACTCCAATACAGCCAGTAGTGTTCCATTCATTTCAAAGCCTTTCATCACTTTATCCCACGATATCTTGGGTGAGAAAATTCCACCAAATGGGGTGAGTTAGGAAATAAGATGGAATGCAAGCTCAGTGCATAGTATAGTGTGGCAAATTTGTCAAATAAATGTATTTTAGAATCTCATTTATTTTGTAATGTTTTTCGCATTCTACCATACTTTTTCTACCTTTATTATTGCTCCCTTTCTTTTCTTTTCCGAAAACCTATTAGTTCAAACTTACAGCTTCTCAGATTTGTTACCTCCCTTATTAGGTTTTAATTGCCCTTTTGGAATCCCCATAAGGAATGAGCTACAGAAGTATGGTTAGCATAGGTAGCTAGATATTAATAAAGAAAGGGAACAAAAGGAATCAGGCATTAAGAAGCCTAGTGTACTAAGGAGCTGCAGCTTCACACACTCCCTAGGGGACTGCAGCATTCCTTGCCCAGGGGATTAAGACTCCTCCCTCCCCTCTGCAGAGATAGGACTAGATTTCCGAATTCCCCTGGAGAACTGCCAATGATACCAAATTATCAGGGGGAAAAGGAGTGGAAATTCCTCTGCTGGCTGCACACCTCATAGAAGCCAAGGTAGAGCAGGGAGAACTGCTTCTACTAGGGGGCATGCACAATAAGAATTAAGATGGCAAACTTAGAGGCTAGTCGGTCTTGCTTGGGAAAGGGTCAGATTTCATAAGGGACATAAGATCCTTATTAGCCCCCAGAAGATCTAGGAAATAGATTAGTTAGGGGGAAGACTCAATGCCAGCCCTTGAAAGATTGGAAAGTTGATTGGTTAGTTTGAAAGAGCACCTGGTCCTTTTGAAGACTGAGATATTATAATCAGCCTAATAAAGTCTCTCTCTCTCTCTCTCATCCTCTAACCTGCACTCACCCCATTCATTCACATTTTCTTTCTCTATAGCAACCATGTGGGCCTAGAGGCCACATGGACTCTAGGCAAGGGCCTGGACACAGCACCAGCTGGAGTGCAGCTGGGAGCACAGACTAAGCTCACTTGATGGAGACAAAGACTGGACTAGACTAACCTATAATATACACTTAACCAATGGCACAGAATTTCTGGAACTTGGCCTTTGCTCTGGGCCTGATGAAGAGAAGGCTGGAATTTTTTCACAGCGGGACAAAGCTGAACAAAGCTGAACCCAGTACAGTCCTTTGATCTTGCTTCTACAATAAACCTTACTATTGAAACATCTTCCCCTATGGGGGTCCCTGGTATGCTTTTCTTGTTACTCCAGGAAAGGACCTCATTTTCACTGATGAGAGTATAATTCACTAGAAAATTATGGATATCAGCCTGATAATACAGGACATTTCATTAACAAAGTTATTTCCAAACTTTATTCATTGAAGTATATGAATTATATGGAGAAATTCATTCTCATGGAAGTAGAGTCTTGATTCTTTGTCAGCAGAAGTAGCATTCAGCGTTCAGTGTATCTGGAGTAGAGTGTAATTTTGTTTTGCTTTTATACGTAACATGCTTCAGGGCTCCTTATTTTATCAGGAAGGATCCTATGGTGATAAAAGTAAAATGGAAGTGATTAACCCTTTTTGGAAGATGGAAACTAATATTGTGTGCATTAATTTTATTCTTAACCAAAGGGAAAGTAATACTTATTGCCTGAATTAAAGTTTCCATTGGTGAAAATTTGAGCAAAGGAACATTTTTTTTCTCTAAATCTGATGAAGTTGCAGGGCCACACATGACATAAATCACTGATTGATGGCATTTAGAGAATCTAAAAATAAGCTATTCATGTGGAATAACAATATCGCTGAAGTTTATAAAGTACTTACTCTCTTAGCAGATAGAATGATATGTTGATACAAGGCTAGCGACTGTTTTCCATATGACACATGTCACTATTTCTCACCACTCCTAGTCCCTGGACATTTGCATACTTATGGTGAAAGTGTTTTGGAAAAAGGATGAATGGCATTTCTTCTGAAAGCAATCCAAAGTTCTTGCTCTTGGGAATATGAAAGAGTTTGTGCTATGGTCAGACTCAGGTTAATATTCCTGTAGAAAAAACAATTTTTAATAAGATGGCAAAAAGGAACATGTCAGCTGTTATTTTTAAAAATATTCAAGATTTTAGCTCCTTGACCCCATCAAAAAGAATTATAAGTAGTCTGATGGGCTGAACTTCGGACACACATGGTGCTGTTGACATTGATAAAGAAAACAGGTGCTTTACCAGCTGTATTCAAGGGAAAACCAAAGCAAAACATTTAAGCAATTTATTAATAGTAATATTTGTACTGCCTCTACAGTTCCCACAATTCAACATTTCAAAGCTCTTCCCAAACTGTATATTTTACTGAGCTGATGTTCCATCTGTACTTTATGTAATTTGCAACAAAGGATAGTTGGGTGCTTCCTATATTGCTTGAGAGTAAAGTCATTAAAACCGGTAACCAACTGGTAGTTTGGTTGAATATTCTGAACTATTGTGGGCCAAAGTAGTTCAGCTAACTTATTCATCATCTATTATGAGGACAAATTCTAGTATTTGGACCTAAAAGGTAATTAACCAGAATAACTTTTAAAGTAAAAACACTTTTTCATGATCACTTTAAAACTTTCTCTTTTAAATAAAAAGATTAGCCATTTGATTTTTAGCCTACAAAACCAAAAAGCACATCTTTCATAATTCTTTAAGTTTTACATGTTGTATTTTTTTAAAAACTGAAGAATGTGATTTTCCTCTGTTACATGAAAATTTTTGAAAATTTACTTTTGCTGTCTTCTATACTGTTATGGAATTTGCAACCTACGATCTTTCACATTTATGCTGCTTCTTTAGTGACAGACCCCAAGATCAAATCCAATAATTGATAAACTTGAAAAAAAATAAAATCTTAGAAATAAACCCTGATCTATATCTAAATTATATACTCCAAGATTAAATATTTTTAATTCTTTGCTGACTTTCCCTTTAACAGTTCATTTAGTGCTTCTCACATACTACTAACTATAAAGGAATCTAGACCTAAACATTTACTGCTTGTGAAGTACTAGAGATGAGCTAATCCAGTGGCTTCATCCTCTTCATTCTATCCCAGGAGGGTAAGTGACATGCCTTAGATCAACCCTGACAAGAAGTTGTGACACATGACCCCTGGGGCAAAGACTTTTCACTGCAAAGCCATCTCTCAAGTAACAGGAATTTATGTTTTAATCTGATTAAGAAACTATTCTCGAGAGTTGCTCATGCTAAAAAACTTGTGATTTTATTTTTAAAGCGAAAATTGCTTTTCATTTTTTTGTTTTTATTTGAATTTTTAATTATTTCTTTAAATTTTAGAACTGTTTTAGGCTTACAAAATCTATTGCATAGATAATACAGAGTCCCTATACACCTCTTCCCCAGTTTCTACTATTATTATCATCTTATATTAGTATGATACACATCCTAATTAATAAACACATATTGATATTTTATTAGTAACTAAACCCTTACTCTATTCAAGTTTTCTCCCTTTTTCCTTCTTGTCCTTTTTCTGTCCTCAGATCCCATCTAAGATATCATGTTACACTTTGTTGTCATGTCTCCTTAGACTCTTCTTGTTTGTGCTCATTTCTCAGACTTTCTGTGTATAATGACCACAGAAGTTTTGAGAACTATTTAGTTCATCATCCCTTAATTGAGATTTGTGTGATATTTTTCTTATGGTTCAACTGAGATAGTGTGTTTTTAGGAGGAAAACCATAGGGGTAAAATTTTATTTTCATCCCATTCTGTCAAAGGAACCTCTTATCAACAGGAATTATTGCTATTGATGTTGACTTTGATCACCTGGCTTTAGGTAGTATTTGCCAGGTTTTTCCATTGTAAAGTTAGTTATTCTTTTTTGCTTTGCCTTTCCATATTGAACTCTTTGGAAGAAGGTCATTACACATAGGCCACTCTTAAGAAGAGGAAAGTTATTAACCACTTCCTTAAGGAAGAGTGCCTACATAAATATTTGCACTCCTTCTGCATGGCATATTGGTTTACATATTGAATATTTATTTATTCAATTATTTTTTATCAGAAGGAACTCATAAATATTTATTTTATACTTTGGGTAATAACCCAATGCTACTTTACTTGTTTTTCTTGCTCAAATTTTTCTAGACTTGGCCACCGAGAGATTTTTGGGGGGTTTGGCTCCTTTATCCCTTTTATATATCATCAGTAGTGTGAGTGTGTGTGTGTGTGTGTGTGTGTGTGTGTGTTTTTCTTTCTGGCACATCCAGATGCTCCAGACATCTTGTATATTTCTTGCCTCAGTCCAAGAATCAGTCAAGAGTATAGTTCTTTTATTGAAAAGTGGTAGTGCAAATTAAGACCTGGGTGGTAGTTGTGTTCATTGCTGTTGGAGTGTCATTGTGTTTAAGTCCTCTCAACTGCCAGAGCAGGCAGATATATGTGTGATTACTAACCCATGTACATATAAATATCTATTAGTATTTCTATATGTAGCCATTTGTATATATAGTAAGCAAATCATGAATTTATACTGATGTCTTCACTCTGATACATTATACNTAGTGCAAATTAAGACCTGGGTGGTAGTTGTGTTCATTGCTGTTGGAGTGTCATTGTGTTTAAGTCCTCTCAACTGCCAGAGCAGGCAGATATATATGTGATTACTAACCCATGTACATATAAATATCTATTAGTATTTCTATATGTAGCCATTTGTATATATAGTAAGCAAATCATGAATTTATACTGATGTCTTCACTCTGATACATTATACTTAGATTATTCTACCTTTGCTTATCTATAAACTCCCACTTCAACTATCTGTATATCTAGATATCTGTATTGATATCTATCTGTTTATCTAGCTATATCGTTTTTAGAATTGTTAACCCGTATGCCCATTGGAAACACGTTTATCAGCTATAGCACAGTTGAAGTTCTATGGATTTTGACAAATGCTTAATGCCTTGTATTCATCATCATAATACCATACAGAATAGTTTCACCTCCCTAAAATAGCCCCCATGCTTTAGCCCCCCTGTCAACTCCCTAAACCCTCCCAAACTGGAAAATTATGCCATTTTGAAACGCTGCATTGGGACTAAACATCTACAGCAGTAACCATCCACAATCAAGGGATAGCAGAGAGGATGTCTCTCTCACAAAGGAATTGATTGATTTATTTTAGAGAAAAGAGGGAAGGAAAGAGGAAAGCAGAGAGAGAAACATTGATTTCTTGTTCCACTTATTGATGCATTCATTGGTTCATTCTTGTGCGTGCCCTGACTGGATATTGAATCAGCAACCTTGGTGCATCAGGACAACACTCCAACCAACTGAGTACCTGGCCAGGGCCATACAGAAAATTTTTTAAAGTGAACATACACTGTTTGCTGATTTCATGTTTCTTAGAGATCAGGGGTTGTGAACCTTTATTTTTTTACTTCATTTTCCGGTTATGGTTGGTATACAGCATTATATTAGTTTCAGGTACACAGAGTACTATTAGACATTTATATAACTTGCAATGTGATCACCCCAATGCCTCTAATACCCATTTGACTGTGAGCATTTATTTTTTGTCTTACTGGTATTTGTCTAAGGAAAATACAGCAAACTACCTCAAATTCAAGGAAAAGATCATTAAAAAGCTTGGAAGATAGTGGATGAATTTCAGAGAACAAAAAGAGTGAAATGGCAGATCACATTGACTTTGTGCTTTTTTTTTTAGTTTTTTAAAATATTTTATTTATTTATCTTTAGAGGGGAAGGGAAAGAGAGAGGGAGAGGAATATCAATGTATGGTTGCCTCTACCAAGGACACACAATGTGTCGTGTGTCCCCTGCCGGGAACCGGCCTGCAACCCAGGCATGTGCCCTGATTGGGAATCGAACTGCAATCGTGTGGTTCGCAGGCCTGTGCTCAATCCACTGAGCCACACCAGCCAGGGCGACTTTGTGCTTTTAATTTTCAAAATATGTTGGAAAATATTTTTGAATCATGTCTCAATAAATTTGAAATAGTTTTCTTCTAGAGAGAATCCATGCTCCCTTTCTCCTTCATCCTCTTCCTTTATTTCCTTCTACTTTCTCCTACACAAATATTTCCTGAGTGAATACCTGTTTTCCGGCCCAGTACTATATAATAGACACTGGAAATGCACAGGTGAAAAAAGGTATCCATGTCCTCCAGGACCTCCCACATTATTTTGAGGCAGGAAGATATGAAAGGACAATTATTATATAGTAATTGCTCTCTTGGTACCACAGGCACACACAGGAACAGGGGATAACTCTGTCTTGCAGGATCAGGGAAGGCAGTAGAGATGACGACACCTGGGCCTGAGGGTGTGTTCATGTTTGAGACACATAAATACATTTAGTGCATTCTAGGCAAGAAGTATAACACATGAACACATCTTGGCAGATTAGACAGAAAGACAAAATTAAGGAGCTACCAGTTAATTATAGCTGGAGAGGAAGGTGGGGATGGAACTGCTGGTCCATCAAGCTGGACAAGTGCAGACCATGAAAGGGCTTTGAGATGAGATGTCTTCCTGGGAATAATGAAGAGGCTACTCAGGGATAATGAACAAGGGGATGGTATTTTAGGAAACTCATTTTAGAACAAGGGGAATTGATGGGAAGAAACAGGGAGCATATGAAACTCAATCCTAGAAAACTTCACAGATGGCTGTGATGGGACTTACAGTCGGGATGGGAGAGGATAAGGGTCTGTTTTAGTTCAGTGACATAAGTCATGGAGCAGCAAAGAAGTATTTGAGAAATATAATAATAAAAATAAGGAAGTGAGAGGGAGGGAGGTAGTGAAATAGTACTGAAGGATGAAGTTAAGAATGTTCTCTAAATCTTACTAAATTTTATTCTTATTAAATGGAATTTGAAGTCTTGATGACAAGAGACACTGTTTGCGCAATTTTATAATGAACATTTTATTACTACATTGCCAAAAACAAGTTCTAAGATTTCCTCAAAAATGTTAATTCAGGAAGGAACATAGCCAAGGTATTTTTTCTTATTAAGACATTAAATCTTATTAAAAGGAAAAAAAGAGTTTAGAGTTAGTGGCATGTCTATGACAGGAAAGTGAAATTAAAATTAGAACTCTTCTCTATTGTCAGGAAATTTTCATTATGGTTTGTTGAACATGAACTTCATGGAAGCTGAAGAGTTCATCCATATTGGTCCACATTACTATTCACAAGTTTATCCTAGAGTTTAATCTGAAATGAATTTTCTATTTGGCAGGATGAATCTTTAAAGCAATTGCAGGTGGTTCACCAACCGTGGATCTTGCCAAGTGACACAGAAAGTGAAGGAGTAGAGGCAGAGCAAGAGAAACGTGAGTAGACCTTACTATTTATTGACACATTGCTTTTAGCCAAAGGACAGCTTCGATGGTGATATACCTCTTTCATAATATCAAGTGTTGTCTGCAAAGAAATTCAGACTTATTTAGGAAAAACATGCTAAGCTACACTTCAGGTATATGGATCTTGATTTAATGATGTTGTAACTGTTTGGCAAAGGATCATAAACTAACTTTCTGAAAAAAGTACAATATCTTAAAAGAAGAAATTAATCATCCTGAAAACTAATATAAAATTTTCATTTGGAATGTGAATCTTCTATACATACATAGAGTTAGATCAGTGATAACTAACTTGTGATTACTTACATAATTCAAAGTGTGTTAGGATCAGTTCATTATTACATATGGAATTACGATTGTTAGTTAAATGAGTAAATATATATAGAGTTCACACTTGAACAATGCAGCGGTTGTGTATAATTTTTGACTCCTCCAAAACTTAACTGCTAATAGCCTAGGGTTGACCACAGTTCTTACAGATAGCATGAACAGTGGATCAACACATATTTTGTATGTTGTATGTACTGGAGATTGTATTTTTACAATAAAGTAAGCTAGAGAAGAGAAGATGTTATTAAGAACATCATAAGGAAGAGAAAGTATTTTTACAGTATTTATTGGAAAAAATGGTCTAAGTGGACCAGTGCAGTTTAACCCATGTTGTTCAAGGGCTGACTATGTATAGACACTGTTCTAAGTTCACAGAACAAATTAGTATTACAGTACTTGAGATAGAATATACAGCTCTTGACTTAAATGGCTGTATTATAATCATAACAAAGAACAGATGACTATAATTTAGCATGACTCAGTGCACACGCTCTGCAGGACTTAGTTGGTTTTGTTAGACATATGGGGTCAGCATTCTAAGTGGAAGGTTAATGTCTGAATCATATAGAGAAAACAACAATTCTTAAAATAGTAACGATCAAATTTACTTTTTTAATCAATCGTAGCTAGCACTGAAAAATAAGATTTTAAGTGATTATAAGTGATAATGTAGCCTTTGTGATCACTGGTGTGAAGTGATTAATTAATAATTCTCTTCATAACTAATGGGTTACACAGGTAGCATTATGATTCTACACCCAGGGTTTCCAGGAAATTCCTTTTCCAGGTTAAAGGCATTCACAGAGCTCATGTGTTCAGAGAGGGCACAGCCAGGAAGGGACCTAGGAGTCCGAGAGCTCAGGTAAAAGGACAGAGCATAGAACCCAGGTGTCCATCCCGTGGCATATTCAGAAACATAGTGAGTAATGCAGTGACATTTGACAGATTTCACGGGAGAGAATCAACACCCTCTATAGAAAATAACTATGAAGACTCAGAAAGCAAATTGTGCTTTAAGGTGCTTTAAGCAAGTACAAAAATACAAGTTTTTTTGAAAACCTTTAATGCAAAAAAAAAATCCTAAGTAAAATGGCTAAGGAAATGAGTATCCCCTAAATTTGATAGGATAAATAATAGCCCATACCTTTTTTAAAAGCAAATGATAGCACACTTACAGCCCCACTCCCCCCATTCTCCACACATTTAAGTATACATGACTCTGATTCTAGAGTTGGACTTAATAATTTTTACCAAATTTCTTTGAGGTCTTCATAAATGTTATATTTAGAAAAACCCTTCCAACTAATTGTGTGTGTGTATTATGTAAAGACAGTAGATGGGCTAGTTTTACTCTTGGCTGTTAGATTTAACACGCAGGTGCCCAAAGTGGGCAACACTTACAGGTAAACATCCTTACAAGATGCACCGTGTGTTAATTCTGTCAACGTGCTATAACTTATGATGCACCAAAACTTAAAAGTACACAAAGAATTAACCAGACCAAAAGTACACAAAGAATTAACCAAACTTGTACTTAATCCAAGTTCAAATGTGAACTTACTTCCTTTTCCTTCAAATCCATATGTCTCCAATCAGCATTAAGTCTGGAAGACAGCTTAATAATGCAAAGGAAATAAAAGTCCCCACAACTGGCTTTAACCCTTATTATCATCTACTCACACTGCTTTTCTGGATATATTTTCATGAGATTTTAATAATAATTTGTAATCATGTCTTGTTCCGCTAGGATGCAAATTCTTTGAGAGAAGAAGTCTGTTTTCTTTATCTTATTGAGGTACAAAATAAGATCTCAATAAATATAAAAAGAATGAATGAATGAATAAGTGAATGAGTACTGATACTCATGTTTCTTTGGTACTCTCTAATTTGTTTATTAACAGCTGAGAGTTTAAAACAAAATAAATAATAATTATGACAAAGTAATTGTAAAATTAATTTTAGTTCAATTAAAATTTTAATATTGTGTTTTTAGGTTAGCCTAGGATTTCGCCATGCGGTCTGTATCACTCAAAGAAGGCCATTCTTGAACTCTCCTAAACATAGACCTTGAACCAAAGCTGGCTGATTTCAGCAATTATCACTTCACAGTGGGAAATCATTTGAAGTAATATTAGGGTTTAAACATAATTAAGTAGTAATAGGAGCCAAATGGAAATGGAACGCTAGCTATCATTGTACCTAAGCTCCTAGCACTGACACTCAAATACCTTTCAAGAGTGGCATCCAATATTCAGGGGCTGGGGCAGTGTAAGATGGCGCTATGAAACTAATGGTCTCTGCGCTGAGACTTGCATTCAATGCATGTGGTTTGTGGAACAACTGGAAAGGTACATCTAGGTCCCCTACTTTATTTTCTCAGTGACAAGGAATAAATGACATAAATCTCTGTGAACCCAGCATCTAATTTAGAGTCTAGAAGCTCATTTATTAGAAATTCGTGGTGAGGAAAAGGACAAGATTCATCATTCCACCATTAACATTTGTTTCTTAACTCAGCTTTCTATAAATTATACCTAGATAATCTTGTAGAATTTTCTAATTTCTTGAGACCAAATTATCATGGTGAAAAATTTCCAGATAATTTCAGGATCTTTGTAGTGGTGCATATTTCTTATTGCACCATTTTAAAATAAGTCATAGGTCAAATAAGTTTTATTTAAAAGCACATTTTAGAAGTTGTCTTAAATAATTAAATGGGAAGCTTTAAAATTTTAAATTATAAACAATACAAGCAAAACCTTTAATAAGAATATTTTTCTTTTAATAATAAAGTATAAATCACAAGTTTAAAACATTATGTCAGGGTGTGCTTGTTTTTAGTCTCTCAGATTAGGGTCCAAAGTCATTATGAAACTCAAATCACAGATATTTGGATCTACTGGGGTAGTTGTATGATGTTCATAATTTTGGGCTCCACTTTGAACCTATTGAATCAGAATCTTTGTGCATGGGACTTTGAATTCTGCATTTCTAATAAACTCTTCATGTGATCATGACTTGAATGCAAGTCACTAATTCTAGCTTGCATTCAACAAATATGTTATTCTGATGCTCTGACCTCTATAGTTTCTCAAAAGAAGTCAGCATCTAATATTATTGAGGAATCTTTGTAGATGTTGTGTTTTTTTTGTTTTGTTTTGTTTGCCTGCTTTCAGGATTTTTTCTTGATCTTTGCCTTTTGGTAAAGGGATATGCAGTTGTGGATATCTTTGAGTGCAATGTTATTGAAGTTTCTTAGGTATAGTAGATTAATAATTTTCATCAAGTGTGTGAAATTTTCAATCATTACTTCTTTAAATATTCTTTCTGCCCATTTTAATCTTACCTCTCCTTTTGGCACTCTGTTATTTTATGTTTTGGTACATTTAATGGTGTCCCAAAAGGTCTCTGAGAAAGGTTTGTTCATTTTTTTTAAAGAATTCCTCTATAAAAAAACTCCTGTATAAAAAAAATTTTTTTCTTATACCAGCTCAAATATGATTTTGAGACCTTCTCGTAAATTTTGCATTATAATTACAGAATTTTTATTTTCCCCTTAATATTTTATATGTTTTATTGATACTCTCATTTGGTAGGAGTTCATTCTTATGCTTTTTTAAAGATTTTATTTATTTATCTTAGAGGGAAAGGGACGGGGAGAGAGAGAGAGAGAGAGAGAGAGAAATATCAATGTATGGTTGCCTCTGGTGCATCCCCTGCCAGGAACCAGGAACTGGCCTGCAACCCAGGCATGTGCCCTGACTGGGAATCGAACCACGATCGTGTGGTTCGCAGGCCCACGCTCAATCCACTGAGCTACACCAGCCAGGGCTTCATTCTTATGCTTTTAAAAAATATTTTTGACATGATTTCTTTTAGTCCTTTGACTATATTTATAGTAGTTGATTAAAGTCTTTGTATCAAAGCAGTCTTTGATTTAAAGTCTATCATCTGAGCTTCCTCAAGGAGAATATCAATTGACTGCTATGGTTCCTGTTTATGGGCCATACTGTTATGTTCTGTTTAGCATGTATAATATTATGACTTATAAAGCATGTCACTTTTTTGTTTATTTAAATCTCAACATTTAATATAATATATTTTGAGAGCTCTGGAAATTGGACCATCTCACCTTCTCTGGCCCAGTGTATTCTTACTGCTGCTTGTTCTTATTATTGTTGCTACTTTTTTATTTAGTGACTTTTCTGAACTAATCTGTAAAGTCTATATTTTTTATTGTATGCCACCACTGAAGTCTTTGCTCAGTTAGCTAATGACTGGGCAAAGTATGGAGGATGCCGTGAGCACTCCAGTGGTGTACAACTATGGCGCACGGAGCCCATAGGTCCAGAGCCCATAGGTCCAGATTCTGACTTCTCAGGTCTTTTCTGATCAGATGCATAACACTGCATCTCTTGGCCTTCTAGATACCCAGAAATACATCAGAGCTTTTGAAAGCCTTCTACGAACATCTCATTTACCAGAATTTATTTTAAAATTTTTCAGTAAATCTCTTCTTTGCTTCAGCTGGTATCACTACCTCAGGAAGCTGCTATATAAAACTATTGTCCCTGGTTGCTTTTGACAAATTCATAGAGACACAGTTTCTCACCATGTGAACTTTAATTCAGGTCAAATGAAAAAAAAAACCATTCAAGTGAGGATTTTCCAGGCAGCTTCCGTTTGGCCAATTCTCTGGAAATGAGATAGTTGGGGGAACTTGGCACTGTTCTGCCGTCATGGGAGCTAGGCTGCTTCTTCATGGCTACAGTCATTGTGGAGCTGCTTCCTTTCAAAGCTACTGCACAGCTACTGATATCGAGTAACTAAAACTGCATACAACTTAATGTTCATATTCTTTAATAAGCTGCTTTTCTTTACTAAATGTTCTATAAATTATTGTAAGTTTTTGGTTAATTTCCAACATCCTGAAAAAGTTGGTTTTGTGGATTTTTGCTAGTGTTTTCATTGCTTTTATAGAGGAACAGAAGTTTGGAGATCCCTACACACCATTTCCAGATATGCTTCTCTTCTCCTGTTTTTCTTAAATTCTTCACCCTAGTTTTCTCTTTCTTTGAGGAGGGGGTATATGACATCTTTGTAGTGAGCTACAGAACCAGACAGTGTCTTCTTCCTTCAGTCCTAGTTTTATGAAAGTGACCAAAAACAATTTTACAGTAAAATAAGTTTTGGGAAATTCTACATATTATATAGGAAAGACTCTCAATTGCAAAAATACCACTGATATACAACGTTTCAAAAGGGGCGAGGCAACTCTACAATTTTAAATGAACAGATGAGGTATAATCAGTAGCTTGGCTTTAAATGAGGAAAAATGTTCTCCACTGTTGACATGAAGAAATGCTATATAGTATTTTCTGAAATACTTACATACTAACGTCACTGAATATTCCTACAGCAACAAGATCTGTTTGACTGTGTTTAAGCCCAGGATTTGTCTTTATTTACATTTATTTATTTATTTATTTATTTATTTATTTATAAAGAATGCTCATTATTTCCTGCTTTCGAAATGCCTAATTTATGGAATGCCTATTAACTGCTGGAAGAACAAGTGTTCTGGGATTTTAAGGAGGGCTAATCTAGTCTAATCCTCTAAATATTAGTTCTTTCCATTTAGTGAAAAGGAAATTGAGGCACCAATCAATTGTAGGCTTGTTCATGCCACCTAACTAGTAGCCAGGGGAGGACTAGAATCAAGGGCCCCTGCTTGTGCCGTGGGATGTTTATCACCAATGCTTCATTCTTCACTCGTGACCTCCTTTCATCCCCCTTTGCTACCAGGGTGACCAAGTCTGTGATGCGACTCTCGAGAGCCAAAGTGCTTCAGGCAGCAGTGGGGCTCTGAGTTTCTACTACCCGCCCGGGGTATGGGTAGGCTTTTCACCTTGAAGAAAAATCTTTGTTCTCTGCAACCGAACATCAGGTTATTTCTTTTCAGGTGGTCTCCCAAGATTTGTATTTGAGCCATGCTCGAGGCAGTGGTGTTATACCACAGCCGATTGTCTTAATGGGCAACAGGCGCTAGCATTCTATCACATGAAGGGGTGGAGGGTGTGTGGGAGAGTAGCGAACTGTAGAAAGAGTAAAGTTTGCTGTAACGCAATAGCTAATGAAGTCAGAGAGGGGTCAGGGCTCCATGAGACTTGTAACAGGATGTTAATGGTATTAGGTGTGGCATCAGAAATAGGGTCTATAGACTTCAGGAGATAAGTGAGACAGAACTTAGATAGTGTTATTTAAAAATCAACTGGTTTATCCCACATGACACATGTATTTGTAGAAAAAAAATATTCCACACTGGAAACAAGAAAGAAAAAAACAATAATAGTAAGACAAAACAAATACCAGAAGGATAACTAGAAAGGTGAGATATTTAAAGAAAAAAGACGAAAGCTTCTGGCAAATTATAGTTACTTCTGAAGGCAAAGAAATACTGGTAGTTTTTATTCTTACCTTGCACATTCAATCTTCTGTGACTACTTAGAAAATTCTAAGTCTTTGCCTAAGAAATTCAGGGCATCTGAACTGACACCAGGCAATAAATTATCAAAATTACATATATCAACATTTACATGTTTGGTTACTGTTATCATTATAAATATTTAAGCATTTATATTTAGTCAGTAAATATAAAAGTGAGTTAATAACTACTGTTAATTATCTGTTAGAAGCAAAAGATTCTAATATCACATTGCAATTTTTCTCTATAATATTGATTTTAGAGAATATTTTGGTTACAAATATATTTTTGCAATTTCTAGAGACCAAATACCTCTGAATTATTCATGTGGCATTCTTACTTTGAAATGTTTCCCATGTCTATGGTAAAATTTTGATATTATGAATGGTTCAATTGATTTCTAAGCTCCTAGAAAAAATTTAAATGGTAGCATTGAGTGACATTTAAGACATAATCTCACAAACCAAACTATTATTAAGTGTTATGGGAAAATGTGCCAGGTTGCTCAGTAATATATAAGGTTGCATGTTTCAAGACTACCTGCTTTTTTTATTAAAACTTCCTTGTCACATGCAGTAGTAGTCAGAAAATTTCATAACAGGTATAAGAGAAGGCTTTGTTTAAAAAACAAGACAGCCAAACTGTTCTTTTGGAGTGCAAAATTCTTTACATTATTGTAAGGAATTCTTTAAAATTAAGAATAGGAGATACATGGTCCACTTGTTGTTATTTAAGAAAAACCAAATGTGTGAATGAGCAGCACACATTTTTATTACTTTTGCCAAATATTTGTTGGTCTTGGAATAGTCTATTTACTATAGGTATGGTAACATGACAAAATAAAATAATGAACACAGAATAAAGGGAAATCTAGCTTATTCTTTAACTTGGATGGCTTTAGCTTGCAGAGCAGCCTTATATCATATGAGATATATTTTTCACAAACGAGAACAACGGATTGGGCTGGCCACAAGCGAAGCGTGTTTGTTCTCTATGGATGTTGTTCTGTAGGTTTCAGTTACTGCGAGAACTTGAGCATGTTCACACCGGCCAAATCATTCCGTGGTCTCCTGGGCTTGTTTTGCAACATTGACCTTTGCAAATTAACTGGACCTGGACCTTTTTGTCTGAAATCAGGAATTTAAGATTCTCCCATAAATTTCATATGCCCCATAGGTCAGATGGTTTCCTAAGAATAATCGTGTTTATGGATCTACAAAACTCAACCTGCTTACAAGGAGAAACTGCAATGCGCTAAGCTCCAGGGCATGAAAGATGAAAAAAATTAGTATATGATCTCTTTTCTTTAGTAACTTACAGAGAAATGCATAAGCACATGTACCCTGGGGCAGATTGTGTCTCCAGAGGAAAATAGAATGTTATGGATGCCAAAGGAGGAAACACCACGTTGTGTCAGCAGTAGGAACCTGGGCCTGGAAAGACCTTCATGAGGAAGAGTTAGTCATTGTGTTGTTCAAAGCTCCCCTATCCTTCCTATATTATTATCATGTTCACCATCTAATGCTTTGTGTGCCCATTCCTATTCTCTTAATTTTTGATCACAAAGTCTTGTCACCACGTATGCCTGCTTCTTTTTAATGAAGTATTGAAGCGGTATATGACAAATTGCAAAGATAATTTGAAGCCTGAGATGATATTAACTTTTTCCAGAGAAGATTTTAATTCTGCCTCTGAAAGACGTAATGGGATAATAGCCGTCCTAGGTTATTTGAAATTCAGCAAGAAGTTGAGAAGACTATTAAGTTGGACTTGATTCTCGTCGAGAGGGCTGGCGTATGTCTGTGTCCTTACTCCTCTCCTGCAGTGTGGCCTTCAGAGTGGCAACCCTTACCGACCAGGGGAGTTTACCTGGGCCACCTCCCTCAGTGACCCTGGAGGTCCGGTGTCTGTCCTGCCAGGGGAGGAGCTTTTGCGATCACTGATTTGGTTGCCAGCCTCTCAGAATTTTCTTCTGTAATTGGCAGGTACCTTTTGAGGAAGTATGTCCCCACACTCCATGCTTATTTCTGTTCATCTTTTTATTTGCCTGTATATTTGGCCATTTAATACTTTATTGCTTTGAAAGGTCTCTGATGCTTCAGACATGCTTTTAAGAATATTTTACAAGTTTTAGTGGGATGCTTTATCTGGATATTTTACCCAGCCATTCCTGGATTATCAGCTTCTCACTTCAAAATGGTTCAATAAATTTGGGCAGAATTAGCACATCTTCAGATTATTCCTTTTTGTTTTTATAGAGTAATATAAGATTTACTTTTTATTGCTTTAACTTGTGCCAAACATAGTGCCAGGTACTTAGCGTGTGCTTGGTAAATATTAGTTAAGTCTAAGCTCTTACTTTTTGGCTTAACATATAACATGTAAAATGGTTTTTATTTATGCAAAAAAAAGCTAATGACAATATTTACTTTATCTTCTATCCTGTAAGGACTTCCATCCCTCACGTCTTATTAGGCTTCTACTTACCTTTACTCATATTACTATGAATGACATTGTGTTCTTACCTCTGCATGGAATTTGTTCCCAGTAACTTGTTAGGTTCCCAGTGTACTTTATTAGTGGTCTCAGTTTTTTTCCAAGAGCATACACATGTCATTTAATTATGTCGTTGTGAGGCGAATTTCCTTTTTCTAGAAGCTAGGATGGAGCGGGGAAAACTGGGAGTCAGGAGACTCATCAAAGCTCCTGCTTCTTCCCTGTGGTCCTCAGATGAGTGAATTGCAGAGAAATGGCTCACATTCACGTTCGTTGTGTTTGCTCAATTCCCAGACTAATTATCGGAGGCACAGTCACTACATGGGACTGAAGGGGAATGCTGTCCTCCAACATTCCTGCCAGATACTTTCTGCCTTTTACTTACTGACTAGGCATGATTTTATCTTTTCCCTTGTGAAGCCACAGCTCATTTTTCTTAATTCTTTTACAGCTTCTGCATTCAACTTGTGGCCTCTAATATACCTTGGCACTTCAGAGGAGAGAAGGAATATAGTCCTAATCTGGGCCAGTCTCCCTTGGGTGGCCTCGTGGGTGGCACTGACATCTCATGCGATGCTCTCACATATTCTTCCAGGCTGTATGCATTCAGCTCGTGCCTAGTAATCGGGGGACCTCTCACCACACCATCACTGATCCCAACCTACCTTATTATTTATTCCTTTCTCCTTCTTCCTCCTACTTCAGACTTGTCTTACTTTTCTCAAATTAAAGGGGAAAAAATCAGTGTTCTCAGCACAGAACTTCAAAAATGTGGCATCATAAATCTTTCTCACTGAGAGAATTAGCATCAATTCTAAAGGTATTAATTTAATAATAAATTTGAAAAAATTGTTCCATAGCCTGATATAAAATAGAACTACAAAGTCAATTTGAGGAATATATTTAGAGTTACAGCATTCCATTTCTCCTTAAAGCCTGTTGTAAGTAATTGACATTTTAAGGTTATAGAAAAACATGTACGTCTCTAAAAGAGGAGGAAATGAAAGAGGACTGACATTTATTCAATTTCTGTAGCACCTCCTTTTATCCCCATGACAACTTAATGTGTGGGTGGTAGTGCTCTGATTTTACAATCTCAGATTTATTAAATATCCTTTCCCAAGAATACACAATTAATAAGTGCCATTTACATTTTAACTTAATTTAAGGTCGTATGTTCTCCTCTGAAATGTCATTCTGCAGAAGCTGAAAGGAGAGGGAAGGTGGAAAGAAAGTATGTATAAATAGTATCAAGAGAAGAATTCTTTCACTGAGAACTGAGAGAGTTTGTATCGTAAAGAAAATACTATGAAACATGAAAATAAGGAAAAGTGACATGTAAAGAAACAAGCAGTAATACATTTGAGTAGGAAATCTGCTTTTAATATCACTTCAACTTGATTTACTTGTGTTTACACTGTGCCCCAAATTATTATCTACAGGCAAAGTCATCCAGAAAATTAAGGGAGGCATATGTGATAAACATAAAAATTAAAATTTAGACAGAATAAAATAAATAACATTTAGTAATTACATTAAGCATGTTTTCAATCTTGTAGTAAGCTATTTAAAATAGAACAACTGTTCAAAGCATGCTGCCAGATTTCTTCAAAATGACTTGTTTTGAAATGTTGACTAAATATCCAAAAAGTCTGTATCAACTTTAGTATAATTAAACATTCTTCAGACCAAAAACATAGTTTTTTTTTTTATAGTCTCAAACATAAATTCGACGTGGCTTTCTCTTTCATATTAGGACAAAGAGGATTATCCATTTGTTAACACTCAAAATAATTTTCAGAAAGTTTCCACTAGTTATATAGACTTTGTAATTTATAAATTGCTTTCACATATGTAATTTCAGAGACTAACCTATTAGGGAAAATTTAGTCTTAATATTCACATTTTACATTATACGTGTTTAACATACATTTATGTAATATTTATGTATATATTCACTGTTTATTTACTTAATAATGTTTACTCAGTGAATTGAATGAATGATTCAAGCCCAAGTCTCTATCTTCTGGTTGTTGAGGAAGGCCCTGATGAGAAACATGGACAGATCTGTGTAATACATGATTTATTGGCACAGACAAGCAAACGTGGAATGTTCAGTGACCTTCCAAATGCCCACTCTGTTGTTCCTCGGTGGCGATGAAAGTTCAGTGTTCTGTGAACACGCTCTTCAGTGCAGCATTGGCATCAGTTCCTACATGTGTTGTAATGCGTTGCTTCAGGTGATTTCTGTGGCTGTTCTTCACTGAATAAGCCTGTACCTGCAGCTTTTGAGAAGAAGAGTGTTCTAATGTGTAAACAAATTATCTTTATTTCTAGAATTTAGGCTCCTCTCTCACTTTTTTCTCCACCTCCTCACCCCCAAACTGCTTCATTTCTTACATTCCCACAAGCATGGGGAATAGTGGGCCATCCCCTTACCTTGAATCCTACTTCACAGAGGGAAGCCATGTAAGGCAGGACACCTAGGTCTGTTGCCATACAAGAACAGCATCATGCCAAAGTCCAGTTCAGAAACTTGAGATTAGTTACTTCTGACTCTTATTCCTGTTACCCATGGTCACTCTGCTTTGCCCTACTGCCCCTTTCAAAATAAAATCATCTCAATTTTGTATTCTTAACCACCATGGATATATTGCCTAGAACTTTCTACTGTATCCTGTGCAACTGGAATTTGATTTGTAAACCAGTTGTCTTTTAATGATATCCAAAGAACACAGTCCATACCTTTCTCTCCCCCGTCCCTTATTTGAGGTGGGTTCTTCTAGAAGACACTGCCTGTTGCTTCCTTCAGTTACCATGTGTCTTGAGGTGGTACTTACACCATTAGAAAGCCTTAACATTCTGCTTGAAATTTTCCTTTTTTTTTTTTTAGGCTTATGCCATTTGCCCTGCTATCTGGTTTCTTTCCTCATCACTATTATCCTATCAGTCTCTTCTGTTCTTTCATATGGGATGCATACATTTGGTTCATTGTTTTCTCCTCTACCACAACTCTTATTATTGAATAGGAAATTTTAAGTGTCAGCTGGGTGCCTTATCCAATGTCTTACCATGATCATTTCTTGGCCCTCTCAAATTCAGTGGTCTTCTATGGCAATGTGTTTTTCTTTTTTTCTTGTCAAATGTGAAATAGCATCCAACTCTAAAATTTTAGGTTGCCTTAATCTACTCTCTGTCCCAAACTCCCTACCCTTAAGATTCTCTATTTCCTATTAAATCTACATCTCAATTTTGTTTGGTACCCAGACACTTCAGTACTATTTTTTCTCCAATTTTGTCAGGCCACAGGTGGCTTCACCCTTCACCCTAAAGTCCATGCTACATAGAACATTGATACTCAAAATGTAGTCCATAAATCAGCAACATCAACATCAGCATCTCTTGGGAACTTGTAAGAAATGCAGTTTTCATGGGCTCCACCCTACATTTACTTAAGTCAGAAACTCTGATAGCGAAGCCCAGAGCAATGTTTTAGAAAGCTCTCCAGGTGATTCTGGTACCCTTAAAATGTGAGAATCGCTAATATAGAGCATTGAGTCAACTGGTCCCTTACCAGGCCCTTTAACATCTTTGGCTGGTGAAGAAGACCCAAAGGTGAATGCATCATTATTTTGTTCCCAAACCCTTCCATGTGTAAGATTTCAAAAATGTACCAAGTTCTCCAGCTTTATGAAATAAAGCACTCACATTCCATAACAATCACTACCTTCAATCCAAATGTTCTCTGTAGCTCCTATTTATCTAATTTTGAATGTTGCGAACCTGTCTGATGGCCATTGCTTAATGATACTTCCCAAGATGTTTCCCTGACAGTCATCCTTGGTGGAGGATGGTGAGCAATGCTAGCTGCCTCAGAGTCACCTGTACAAGAAAAGGTGGAGACAGAATTTGAATTGAGGTGTATCTGAATGCAAAGCCCATGCTTTTGCTCTTCCACTACTGAACTATATAAAGCAGCAGTTGCATTGATATGCCTTTAGTTGAAGAAGTACCTACCACTGGTCTCTATACATTTTTTAACAGTGAGTTACATAAAAATCTATTATCAAATCACTTTGATAAATATCAGGTTAAATGGTTTTCATTATCGTAGAACTTTTAAGAGCCTTGAATATCTTCGGTGTGTATTGATTCTTTTATTTCATCTGCTTTTGTGCTGTTTTATTTCCTCACGGTTTTAAACTTGTCCCACTAGGCACTGCTCTCTTGCCTCAGGGATGTGTTCAGAATTCTATTTAGTATGCAATGTTATCAATATGGTGTGTAGGTATGTATATGCACTACTTCATGTAAATCTCATGATGACTTTATGATGATGGCATGAAATTACAGATATTATAGCATCATAGTACTGTGGCATATATCCATCCAGTCCTGAATAAGCTGTGTACAGGTAACATTCTGTAGCACTTACTTTCCTGTCTAATGCATGCTGAACATATGAAAGATGGCTTTGATTTAGGTAATAGCTTCCTGCAACCCACATATGTATTCATGACACTATCCAGAGGGGCATTTTGTCTTGGATTTTATTTAAAAATCAATAAAAGTCTACATTGAAAATGACTAAATTATGAGAGTATACTCACTATTAAACAGTTATATGTAATTACAGCTTGCTATATACTATAAATGTAGTTTTAATATTAATTTCAATTAATCTGCACTCAAAGTTGATTAAACCACTAGGGAGTTATGTTGAATACACCTATTTCCTGGTCCAGCATGTTATCTCTTTTTCTTTTGTTGTGCAGGTTCTACTGATCTTCTTCTTTGTGTTCCGTGTTCTTCTTGTCCTACTCTGGTCTACTCTGGTATGTTTGCTCAGGGCACTCTGTATCAATGTCAGGTAATTATGGGAACTCTACTACAACTGCTCAAAATTCAGGTGTTTAGAATAGATAGTCTTCAGGGCCTATAATGAGAAAGAAAATTTTCCTCCGAATACTGTGCATAATGTTTCCTTTTTTGTGTGTGATGTTCTGTGAACCTCAGGCTCCTCACTGAGTCTGTATTCACAGAGAAGGTGGGATGGGGACTTTAGCCCCTTTTTCTTGGCAGGAAAATCACTTTAAAATATATGTGGGGTGAAAACATATTCCCCCACTGTGCAGACCATGCAGTCCATGGCGCCATTAAATATCTCTGGGAGATACAGCATCTCAGAGCAATTTCAGATCCATGGACACGAGGCCAGTCT